>NC_092875.1:375153232-375824482 GCF_028372415.1 Notamacropus eugenii
TTTCTCTAATGAATGTAGATGCAAAAATTTTAAATAAGATTTTAGCAAAACGAATACAGCATCTTATCACGAGATTAATACATTATGATCAGGTAGGATTCATACCAGGAATGCAGGACTGGTTCAATATTAGGAAAACTATTAGCATTATTAATCATATCAACAACAATACTAACAAAAACCACATGATTATCTCAGTAGATGCAGAAAAAGCTTTTGACAAAATATACCACCTATTCCTATTAAAAACACTAGAGAACATAGGAATAAACGGAAGTTTGCATCAAATAATAAGCATTGTCTACCTAAAACCTTCAGTAAGCATTATATGCAATGGAGATAAGCTAGATGCATTTCCAATAAGATCGGGGTGGTACAAGGATGTCTATTATCACCACTATTATTCAATATGGTACTAGCAATGTTAGCTGTTGCAATTACACAAGATAAAGAAATTGAAGGAATAAGCATAGGCAAAGAAGAAACTAAATTATCACTCTTTGCAGATGATATGATGATATCCTTAGAGAATCCCAGAGATTCAAGTAAAAAACAACTTGAAAGAATAAACAACTCTGGCAAAGTTGCAGCTTACAAAATAAACCCACACAAATCTTCTGCATTCCTATATATTAGCAACAAGGTCCAACAGCAAGAGATAGAAAGAGAAATCTCATTTAAAGTTATAAAATATAAAATACTTGGGACTTTAACTGATAAAACAAACCCAGGCATTATATGAACACAATTACAAGACACTTTTTGCACAAATGAAGTCAAGTCTAAGTAAGTGAAAAAACATCAGTTTCTCATGGATAGGATGAGAAAATATAATAAAAATGACAATTCTACCTAAATTAATTTACGTATTTAGTGCCATACCAATTAAACTATCAGGTAATTATTTTCTAGAGCTGGATGAAATAATATCAAAATTCATCTGGAAGAACAAAAGGTCCAGAATATCAAAAGGACTACTGAAAAGAAATTCTAGGAAAGGTATTGCTACCAGATCTCAAATTGTATTAAAAAAAAAGCAATTGTCAAAACCACTTGGCCCTGGCTAAGAAACAGAAGGGTAGACAAGTGGAATACACTAGGCACTCAAGATACAGTAGACAAGGAATATAGCAACCTCCTGCTTGATAAACCCAAGGACCCCAGCTTCTGGGATAAGAACTGACTGTTTGACAAAAATTGCTGGGAAAACTGGATAACAGTGTGGCAAAAACTATGCATAGACCCATTCCTGACACTATACACAAGAATAAAGTCCAAATGTGTACATGATCTAGGTATAAAGATTGATACCATGGACAAACTAGAGGCAAAGGAACAGTGTATTTTTCAGATTTATGGAGAAGGCAAGAATTTTTAACTAAAGAAGAGATAGAAAGCATTATGAAATGCAAGATGGATAATTTTGATTACATTAAACTGAAAAGTTTTGCAGAACCAAACCCAGTGCAACCAAAATTGGGAAGCATGTAGTAAATTGGGAAAGAATTTTTACAGCTAGTCTCAGGGATAAAGGCCTCATTTCCAGAATACATAGAGAAGTGAGTCAAATGTAAAACAACACAAGACATTCCCCAATTGATAAGTAGTCAAAGGATATGAACAGGCAATTTTCAGAGGAATAAATTAAAAATATCTATAATTATATGAAAAAATGCTCTGTCATTTTGATTAGAGAGATGCAAATCAAAACAACTCTGAGGTATCACATCACACCTATTAGGTTGGCTAACATGACAGAACAGGAAAATGATAAACCTTGGAGAGGATGTGGGAGAGTTGGAACACTAATTCATTGTTGGTGGAGCTGTGAGCTCATCCAACCATTCTGTAGAGCGATTTGGAACTATGCCCAAAGGGCTACAAAAATCTGCGTACCGTTTGACCCACCAAAATCACTTCTAGGATTGTAACCCCAAGAGATCATAAAAATGGGAACGAGTCCCATGTGTACAAAAATATTTAGGGCAGGTCTCTTTGTAGTGGCCAAGAACTAGACACTGAAGAGATGCCCACCAGTTGGTGAATGGCTGAACAAGTTTTGGTATATAAATGTAATGGAATACTATTGTGCTATAAGAAATGATGAACCAGATGACTTCAGAGAGAGTTGTGGAAAGACTTATATGAACTGATGCTCAATGAAAAGAGCAGAACCAGGAGATCAGTATATACAGTGAAAACCACAGTACTAGAGGGATTTTCTAGGTAGACTTAGCCCTTCACAGGAATGCAAAGACCTAAAACATTCCCAAAGGACTCTTGAGGCAAAATGCCTTCCACATCCAGAGAAAGAATTATGGCATTGGATCACAGAATGAAGCAGACTATTATCTCTTATGTTATGTTTTGTTTTGTTTTAGTTTTTCTCATGTTTTCTCTCATTCATTTTAATTCTTACATGCAACATGACTAATGTGAAAATGTGATTATTCAGAATGTATGTGTAGGACTCATATAAGACTGCATGCCATTTTGGGGATAGAAGGGCTAACTCAATAGGCAAAAGAGGTTCAAAAAGCCAATGAGGAGAAGAATGTTTTCAAAAGCAGAATTAGCCAAATGGAAAAGGAGGTTCAAAAACTCACTGAAGAAAATAGTTTTTTCAAAATTAGAATGGAACAGATGGAGGCGAATGACTTTATGAGAAACCAAGAAATCACAAAACAAAATCAAAAGAATGAAAACATGGAAGAGAATGTGAAATATCTCATTGGAAAAACAACTGACCTGGAAAACTGATCCAGGAAAGACAATTTAAAAATTATGGAACTACCTGAAAGCCTTGATCCAAAAAAGAGCCTAGACATCATCTTTCATGAAATTATCAAAGAAAACTGCCCAGAGGGTAAAATAAATATTGAAAGAATCTACCGATCACCTCCTAAAAGAGATCCAAAAAGCAAAACTCCTAGGAACATTGTGACCAAATTCCAGAGTCCCTGGTCAAAGAGAAAATATTGCAAGCAGCTAGAAAGAAACAATTCAAGTATTGTGGAAATACAATCAGGATAACACAAGATCTAGCAGCTTCTACATTAAGGGACCTAAGGGCGTGGAATATGATATTCCAGAAGTCAAAGGAACTAGGACTAAAACCAAGAATCACCTACCCAGCAAAACTGAGTATAATACTTCAGGGGAAAAAATGATCTTTCAATGAAATAGAGGATTTCCAAGCATTCTAGATGAAAAGACCAGAACTGAAAAGAAAATTTGACTTTCAAACACAAGAATGAAGAGAAGCATGAAAAGGTAAACAGCAAAGAGAAGTCATAAGGGACTTACTGAAGTTGAACTATTCACATTCCTATATGGAAGGACAATATTTGTAACTCTTCAAACTTTTTCAGTATCTGAGTAGTTGGTGGGATAACACACACACACACACAGAGCACAGGGTGAATTAAATAGGATGGGATCATATCTTAAAATAATGAAATTAAGCATTGAGAGAGAAATATATTGGCATGAGAAAGGGAGAAATTGAATGGGGCAAATTATCTCTCATAAAAGAGGCAAGTAAAAGACTTTTCAGTGGAAGGATAAAGGGGGGAGATGAGAGAAAAAAACATGAAGCTTACTCTCATCACATTCAACTAAAGGAAGGAATGAAATACACACTTATTTTTGTATGAAAACCTATCTTACAATACAAGATAGTGGGGGGAAAAGGGTAAGCAGGGTAGGGGGGCAATGGAAGGGAGGGCAATGGGAGGAGGGAGCACTCTTGGGGAGTGATAGGATCAAAAGAGAGAATAGAAGAGATTGGGGGCAGCATAGGATGGAGGGAAATATAGTTAGTCTTACACAACATGACTATTATGGAAATCATTTGCAAAAGTACACAGATATTGCCTATGTTGAATTGTTTGCCTTCCCAAAGGGAATGGGTGGGGAGGGAAATTGAAGAGAAGTTGGAACTCAAAAGTTTTAGGAACAACTGTTGAGTATTGTTCTTGCAACTAGGAAATAAGAAATACAGGTAATGGGGTATAGAAATTTATCTTGCCCTACATGACAAAAGAGAAGATGGGGATTAGGGAAGGGAGGAATGTTAGAAGGGAGGACAGATTGGTGATAGGGGTAATTAGAATACTCAGTTTTGGGGTGGGGGGAGGGGAGAAATGGGGAGAAAATTTGGAACCCAAAATTTTGTGGAAATGAATGTTGAAAACTTAAATAAATTTAAATAAAAATAAAAAATAAATGCATACATACTTATTTTGATATATCTCTATATAGATATACATATTTGTTAAATTTAGATATTTGAGTACATAAATGAGAAAGAGAGACAGAGAAAGACAGACACAGGGAGAAACCCAAAGTTAAGAATCCATGCTATAGGAAAATCAGTTTCAACTGGTGACAGTGCATGTCTAAATTTGATCCCTCTTTCAGGTAATAATCCTATTCTTAATGAAAGATGTCTGCTCTTGGAAAATCACTTTACTTTTCTGTCTCCAAGTTTCCTCATCTTCTTGAGAGGACTGGAATATATAATCTCTAGGTTCTTTTCCAGCTACAACAGTCTATGAATTCTGGGATACACTTTTTTCCTGACTGGTAGGAGCAAGGATAAGAGTAATTTGGGGCCAAGAAAAGTGAAAATGTAGTGGAAGAAGCCAATCAAAGAAAGAATAAAATAGCAACTATCCTGTTTTTGACTGAGATTACCTGTAATCATAACCAGAAAGGTAGGACCAGAGACTAATTCAAAAAATTTAGTAGTCAAGTGGATATGATTTTCTTTTTCAGTTGAGGGAGAGAAGAGAAGAGAAGGAAGAGGAATGCAATGCTTGGAAGTTGTTAGCTCAAAACGCTATGACCTACTCTCTAATTTTATTCATATATGTGGCCTCTATCAACTAATTATTCTGAAAATTGTCAGAAACTTTTGCTTCTGTACATACATATTCCAAATACATACACACAGGTATGTGCTAGTAAATGTCTAAGAAGTGGGGTTAAGCGTTCAAGATACCTTTTTAAGGTCAGTTTGCATTAATAATGCTTTATTGAGCCTAAATAATCAACAACAACAACAACAAAACAATAAATCTGGATTTGTAGTTTCATGGATATCTGAGTTGTAAATAATCACAATGAAAATTACTAATGGGCTTTTTAGGTTCATAATGGATCCAGCACAGCCCTGCATGTAATCAATTCTTAATACAATTATGGGCTTGGGGGTGTATTGTATTCCTGCTTTCTGAGGACCAACTGAAGTTTTATTCATTCATTCATCCCCCTGGTTGGCTCCAAGGCGATAAAAATTTCAGCCATAACAACTCTCAAAGACTAAGTTTTTAAAGAGGTGGTAATCAGAAATTACAGAGGGAGGACCAACAGTGATGCTGCTGCAGTACTGTACATCTTTGAAATGTGTCTAATAGTGTGATATTATGCTAAGCTGGTGTCCAGCCAAACAGAATTTTCAAGTACTTTTATGCCACTGTTCCACTGAATTGCACTACTCCTTTTGAGACAATGGTTTTCTCTTCTTGCACACCTTCAGTCCTTCCCCTCTGGAAAGAGACTTTCCCACTTGTATCAGTAACCACCTTGACATACAGAAGGGGCCCTGCTATCACAGGTTCTTTTATCTGCTTTTCCAAAAGCAAAGGCAACTTTTGAGGGGTTAAGAATCTCCTTTAATCAAGAACATATATTATTCACCTACTTCAGGGGAAAAATCAGCACCTTGAATTTCAGAGAAAATACAGAGAAATAGAAGATAAACAGACATGGGTTCCAACTGTCAACACATATATCACAAATCAAGAGACAGATTCAACTCTCTGACCATAGTTACCAGAGAGGGAAACATCAAGATCTGGATTTTCAAAGCCAAGGGAGCAGGGCTCCTTAGCACCTTCCCAGAGTCTTGTCTGGCTGAACAATAATTTCCACTCGTTAAGCCCCGAAGTAAAATCTCAGCTCAGAGTATTTGTACATTTTTAGAGCCAAAGGTCATCATAAACCTTGAGAACCAGTGGCTCATTACTAAAAGGCCTGGGCCCTCCTACAAATAATTCCAGGCCCATTCATGAATGGGGAGGATCTTTAATCACATTAACAATACAAATACATGTACTGTTGCTAGTTAAAGAAATTCTTGTTTCTGTACTTTACTCCTAGTAAAAACTCTTTGTTTGATTAAGGCAAAATCCAAGCAGAGGCACTTGATAATACTAAAACAAAAATAGAAAAAAAATCCCACTTTACTTGCCATCACAATCCACCCTTCCAGGATCCTTGGCCTTACAATCTAAATGACAAATGGAGGCATTATACTTCTAGATTGTACTAAAACAAAAAGAGAAAAAGTTCTTGCTTTCCTTGCCCTTACACTGTCTTCATGTCAGACCAACTTATTAGCTAGTCACAGCCACTACTTTTGAACGACTTGTCTTCAAGAATCATCATTCTGTCCTGGGAATTTTTCTTATTATTAATTTTAATCAATAACAATTGTACATAAAATGTGTACACATACACATACATGTGTATTTGTAGTGAAGTTTAGACTTTATGATTTCATTGGGGTATAGAACTCCAGCAAAAGCCTTTCCTGAAGAATATCTTCAACATAATAAGTTTCCTATGACCATTGAGAGGGTGGGTACCTTGCCCATGTTACACAACCACAATGTGTCAATAGTAAGATTGAAATCTAATTCATCCTGTCTTATTTGCATTACTAGGCAGATTTTCAGGGGTCATTATTAGGAGACCAGTTTGCTGCTATTATTAATTATCATTAATTTTCCTGGCTTTTCCATCTTTGAACTGCATGTTTTTAGAGGCAGTTTTGTGATAATGGGTAAGAGCACTTGAACTGGAGACAGAAATGCCTGAGTTCAAATTAGTCCTTAGACACTAATTAGTTGTATGATGGTGGACAGTTCATTTAATGTCTGTTTGCTTCTGTTTCCTTAACTATAAAACTGGAATAACAATATCAGTTATCTTACAGAATGGTTGTGAGATTCAGATGAAATAATATTTGTAAAATGCTTAGGACAGTGTCTGACACATAATAGGCAATTATTCCCTTCCCTACTCAAGTAATAGATTGACAAGAGATCCATGTTTTTGTTTTTTTGTTTTTTTTTTCCATAATAGGGCTTGTGTATTCATCTGTGAGGTACATATAGAAAGAACAGCATAGAAATAGGGTCATAAGAACCATAAAATTTATTCCTGAAAGGACTTTTAAAGATCATTTGTTCACCCCTCCCCATTTTACAGATTTGGAATCAAATATCCAGAGAATTACATAAACACCAAATTTTACTCAAACCATCAATATTTCAATGAAATATTCCCATTTTTATTTCAAAAGAGATGAAAGATTCTCAAAATGTTAATAAATTGAGAATTTTCATAGACAAGGGAGTTATTAACACTGGTATCATTTTTAAAATAATTCCTTGTGATAATTCTTGTTATAAAAATCAATAAACATATTTCATAGATCAGAGATATAATAATGAATTAGGAAGTTAAAGTACACAATTATTTAAGAAGCTCAAATCTAAAAACCCTTTTATATATTCTGAAAAATACTTTTTAAAGAAAACAATTTCTAATGAAATTATTTAAACAAAATCTGTTCCTTTTTAAAGATGGAAATATTTAAATCTGCTTCAGTGGTAGTGGAAAATATGACTAAGAGTTCAAATTTTAAAGAAAGTAAGTCATGTGTTAGTTGGTGATGATGATTAGGTTTATCATTCATGTAGTCTCTAGTGTTCTGCGTTGCAAATAATGGATATGTAGAAACTGGTGAATGACTAACTCAAAAAGTTTATATTTCCATCAACCACTGGAATTTTGTGCTTGAATCAATTTTCTTGGTAAATACTATCATTAGAACACAAAAAGAGAGTATTTCTCTTGAGTAAGCATGTGACAATAGGGTTTCTAAGGAAAAAAATGGATTATTAAAGGGAAAATTTTAAGTTTTAATTTATAAAGACCTAAGGGGAAGAGATTCTCATTCAAATTTCTTTTCTCAAGTGCATGCCTTAGTTACAAAGACTTTAAATTCCAATTCTTTATAGTTTTTATGGGAGCAAATAAATCTAATCCAATTGTCTATGTCTTAGCCTTATCTATACAAAACTTTACACATGTAGTACTGCAACACATTGTGCCAATTTTACCATTTGATGTAACTTTATCAACTTCTTTCTGAATTCCAGGCAACAAGTAAATCAAATCCTGCTAATATCTAACCATTTAAGTGTATCATTCATAGTGATTCAGGAGGTAGCTCACAAGAGGCTATAGTTAAATTTTCAGTAGGAGCATTACACTTCAGAAACTGGAAAATACTGCAAATCATGGCTTGATCTAGTATTTTGTTGATTATTTCATCTTAACTAAAAGTGTTTCATGAATACATTTGTATTTCAAAAAGCCAGTTTTTAAATCACATTTATCAGCATATCCATGATTTCATTCCATAGCCATCCTATTTCTCATTAATCTTAACTTCATTTACTCTTCGTGAGGAAGAAATAGAAATATATAATCAGAGGATTTGAATTCAGATCCCATATCTTCTACTTACTACCTTCATGACCTTCAGCAAGTCACTTAATTCTACTGGACTTCAGCTTCCTCATCTGGAAAATGAGAAAGTTCAACTTGAACTCTGAATTCAGGTTCCTTTTAGCTCTATCATCTCATTTGTGTGTTAAAACAAGATTTACCTGAAATATCCCAAAAGCATTGGTAGCTACATATTATGAGATGACTGTACAGAAGTGAAGTCTGAGTTCTTTGAACTCCAATCAGACTTTGTTAAAGCTACATGTAGATATCATTAGTTCATCTTCAGTTTCTAGCTGTGACAGAGTAGCATAAACATTGTCTTTGAACCAAGAATACTTGAGTGGTACCCTGTCTCTTCTGCATATTTCTTGTTTGATCTTAGGCAAGTCATTTTTATCCATTGAGCCACAGTTTCTTCCTTTGTCAAAAGGAAATATTACTTGTGATACCTACATAATATTCTTGATCAGAGAAGATTCTTTTACTACATGCTTAGTACAGAAACACTGTGAAGGCAATTTGCATTTGAGAAATGAAAATAAGTCATTCAAGGATATTCTATGAATAGAAATATCTAGGGAAAAATTTGCCAGTATTGTTTTCTTTGAGCATGTGAAGCTGATGAACAAATTAAAGAGGCTACTGCTTTCATGACCCATTTGTGTTCATTTAACTAAGCTATCCACTCATTGACTGAACATTATCTCATTCACTTCTGAATTCATTCATCCATTCAAACATTGTCAATGTCTTATGTGAGCAAAGGCATAAACCAAGAATTAGGGGAGACAGCCAAATAAAATATGTCCCTACCCTTAAGGAGCTTGTTGCCTACAAAAAGAGATAAGACATTCACAGCTCACTATAAAATCTTAGAGAAAAGGAACTATTTCCATTTTGCTTGTAACACCAGCACAACACTGTGCCTTGTTTGTAACAGCTACTTAATCTATTTGAATGGAACTTTATTAAGCAAATGGTTCAACTCCCATCAAAATAAATAAATTCCTGAGATATATAAGAAACATTCACAAGGGAGAACACATACTAGATAGAAAGGGGAAGGATCAGGAAAGATTTGTGGAGAAAGTAGTGTTTGAGCCTAATCGAAAAATGATGCATAAGAGTTGTTCAGGGAAGACAACCTAGGTATAGGATATAATAAATAAAACAGAAAGACAAAAAAGCCTGAGCTATGCCGGAGAAGGTGGATGTCTAATGATAACCAGTACATTAGAAGAGTCTTAGGACACTTTTTAAAAATTTCCTTACATTTGGTCATTTCTTCTGTAGAGTAATAAAGAAAATTATCTACGAATTACTTGAGCCTAGACCTCACTTTAGCAAATAGAGTCTTGTAGGCAGATAAGAAATAAAGGAATTGAATTAATATAAGTCAGCTCTGGGATAAAAGAGATGCCATAAATGGGAAAGCTATTCTCTTCTCTCCATGGTATGTAGAACCACCACAGGATCCAATAACATTCCCCAAAATTAAGTGACCGCAGTTCTCATAGAAAATGTGATATGGAAAATGATGGAGTTAAGAATGAAGAAATAGCAGGAAATGTTAAGGTGAAAATCCTCTGAACTAATCTTGGCTGGTATGAATGTTTTATTGAATAGCTCTTTCACATCATCAGTATAATTAGAATGCATATCATGGATTGGATGTCTATATCTTCTCAATAGAACTCATCCCTCAGAAAGTGCATGGTACTTGAGAGATCAATACCGTAGGTTTTTAATTGGCATATCTTGATTTCTTAGCTCCCTATTGTCTTTCTGGTTTTCTTTCACAGTTTTTCAGCAATTAGACTAATGATTTAAACAATTTGTCTTTTCAAGTGGAAATTGACCTTCTTCAGGCCTGTTCTATATTATAACAATGAACTAATTCCTCTAAAATTATACCATATCAATAGTCTTACTTGGTGAATGAAATTGAAACCATATCAAAAGAATATATATTTATGGGAAATATAGAAAGTCTGAAGGAATATGTATAAGATTAGTTATCCACATACATGTATATATATACACTATTCTCATTTTATTTAAATTTACTTATTTTTAGATTTCAACATTCATTTCCATAAAATTTTGAGTTCCAGTTTTTCTCCCCTTCTTTTCACTCCCCCACGCCATAATATCTTGAATTCTGATTACCTCTACCCTCAATGTACTCTCCCTTTTATCACACCCCACCCTTCTCTTATGCCCATCTTCTCTCTTTTTTTGTAGGGCAATATAAATTTGTATACCCCATTACCTGTGTTTCATATTTCCCAGTTATATCCTCAACATTCATTTATAATACTTTGAATTCCAACTTCTCTCCCTTCCTCCCTCCCCACTCATCCCCACTGAGAAGCCAAAAAATTCAATACAGGCTGTGCATGTGTCATTTTGCAAAAGACTTCCATAATAGTCATGTTGTGCAAGACTAACTATATCGCCCTCCATCTTACCCTGACCCCCATTTTTTCTATTCTCTCATTTGACCTGGTCACTTCCCAAAAGTGTTACTCTCTTCTCCCATTTACTGTCCCTTCTATGATCCCTCTCACCCCACTTGTCCCCTTCTCCCCCACTTTCTTGTAGCGTAAGATAGATTTTCATACCAAATTTAGTGAGCATGTTATTTTCTCCTTAAGCCATATATGAAGAGAGTAAGCTTCACTTCTCCCCTCTTATCTCCTCCCTTTTCTCCTCCATGGAACAAGATTTTTCTTATCTCTTTTATGAGTGATAGCCTGCCCCATTCCATTTCTCCCTTCCTCCGCCCAGTATTTTCCTCTCTCACTCCTTAATTTTATTTTATTTTTTTATGGATATCATCTCTTCTGATTCAACTCAACCTGTACTCTGTGTTTATACGTGTGTGTGTGTGTGTGTGTGTGTATAATCCATTCACCTACCCAAATACTGAGAAAAGCCTCAAGAGTTACCAACATTATCTTTTGATGTAGGAATACAAACATTTCAGTTTTAGCAAGTCCTTTATGATTTGTCTTTCTTGTTTACCTTTTCATGCTTCTCTTGATTCTTGTGTTTGAAAGTCAAATTTTCTATTCAGTTCTGGTTTTTTCATCATGAATGCTTGAGTGGCCTCTATATCATTGAATGACTGTTTATTCCCTTGAAGTATTATACTCAGTTTTGCTGGGTAGGTGATTCTTGGTTTTAATCCCAGTTCCTTTGACTTCTGGAATATCCTATTACAAGCCCTTTGATCCCTTACTGTAGAAGCTACCAGATCCTGTGTTATCTTGATTGTATTTACACAATACTCTAATTGTTTCTTTCTAGCTACTTGCAATATTTCCTCCTTGACTTTCGAACTCTGAAATTTGGCCACAATATTCCTAGCAGTTCTTTTTTTGGGTCTCTTTCAGGAGTTTTTCAGTGGATTCTTTCAATATTTATTTTGCCCTCTGGTTCTAGAATATCAGGGAAGTTTTCCTTGATAATTTCATGAAAAATAATGTCTAAGCTCTTTTTTTTGATCATGGCTTTCAGGTAGTCTTATAATTTTTAAATTGTCTTTCCTGGATCTGTTTTCCATGTCAGTTGTTTTTCCAATGAAATGTTTCACATTATCTTCTATCTTTTCAAACTTTTGGTTTTGTTTTGTAATTTCTTGGTTTATCTCATAGTTATTAGCTTCCCTGAACTTCATTCTCTCTTTTAAAGTAATATTTTGTTCAGTGAGCTTTTGAACCTTCTTTTTCATTTGGTTAATTCTGCTTTTTAAAGTCTCCTTCTCCTCAATGGCTTTTTGGATCTCTTTTTCCAATTGAGTTAGCCTCTTTTTAAAGGTGTTATTTTCCTCAGCATTTTTTGGTTCTCTTTTAGCAAGCTGCTGACTCAATTTTTCAAGCTTTTCTATGGCATGGGTCAATTTCATATTCATTTTAGATGTACTGGAGACAGAAGTCTTGACATTATCTGACAGCATGCCTTGTTCTTCTTCATCCTAAAGGATAGAAGGAGATACCTGCTCACCACAAAAGTAATCTTCTATGGTCTTATTTTTTCTTTCCCTTTTGGGGTAATTTTCCCAGCCAGTTACTTTACTTCTGAATCCTTTGTCAAGAGTCAGGTCCTAGTGCTCCTCCTCCTCCCAGTAACCATGCTGAACTCTGAGATTCAGATCAGCTGCTCAATTCTCCCAGGGGCTTTGGGGGAGGCAGGGCTGCCACTGACGGCTGAGGTTCAGATTAGTTGTTAATTCCCCCAGAGGCTTTAAGCTGAGCTGCCTGATCAATGGACCCAGGCTGCTTCCAAGGTCACTGATGCTGTTTACCACCCACTAATGCTGCTGCTGCCATCACCACCGCTAGGCTAGTGCTGGGGGAGACCCCATTCCCCTCTCGCCCAGCTGGGAAAACCCTCCCACACTGACTTTGGAGCTTTCTTTGTCACTTCTGAGTTGAGGGATCTGAGAGAATCCCTGCTCTGAATTTTGCCCCAGAGGTCTGTTCACATCCAGTTCCTCCCAGTGTCACATGGCCAGGGCTGGGCTATGCTTTGATCAGCGTCCAATGAAATAGACCTTACCTATCTGCCTTCCAGTTTATCATTGGCTAGAAACCTCTCTAACTCTGTTGTTCTGTGGCTTCTACTGCTCTAGAATTTATTGAGAGTCATTTTTTGAAGGATTTTGTGGATTGTACAGGAAGCACTAGAGTACATATCTGTCTTTCTACTCTGCTATCTTGGCTCCCCCCTATTATTCTCAATTAATGATATAAAAGAAACAGATCTCATATGCAACAATTATTGTCCAAAATGCAGTTTTTTGTTGTGACCCTTGAGTTCAGTGCTATCGTAGAATATATCCTGGACATGGTTTCTGTAGACCTGACTTTGAATCTGACATCTCATACTTACTAGTTATGAAGTAGTGGAAAGGTCACTTACCTCTCTCTGTCCAAACAAGTTGGTTTATAAGATGGAGATACTAACATTTGCAGTAAGCATCTTAAAAAATTGTTCTGAGGCTTAAATTAGATAATATATGAGAAGTATGCTGCAGTCATCAAGGTATTGTTTAAGTAATGGTTGTTATGCATAGACGGCAGATCTCTGCAAAAGTCATTCAGTCAACAAGCATTTCTTAAGCACTAGACATGTCCAAAGCATTATACTAAGCTTTGGAGGATAAAAAAAGTGGAAGGGGAAAACAAACTTTACCCCCATTATAATGTGGAAGACATCACACAAATTGTTACATATAACATGCATGCAGAGGAGTTGACGGTTTTGTGCAATGAATGCATAATAGAGGACTGGCCAGTATGGGTCCAGTTTCCAATCACACAGCAGGGGAAGCAACAAAGCATCCTCTTATTGAATTTCTATGTTGTACTTAGCTCCATGCTATCACTTTGAACTCAGAAATAAAAAGATTCAGACACAGAGGAAGTTGCAATTCAAAATTATGAAGACAATGGAGTCTGGTTCTTTGCAAAGATAATAAATACCTCCCATGTGTATAGCACTTCACATACTGGAAAGTATTTTCATTTAATTTCTCAGTTTTCTAGGAAAATCATTAAGGAAATAAGGAAATAATTAAGGAAATAAATACCCTCTGCCTTGTATTGGCAGAGGGTATTTCCTTCTCTGGGTATTACCTATACCAATTAAGTCATAGGTAATGTGTGTGTGTGTGTGTGTGTGTGTGTGTATTTTCTGTAAAAAGCAAATGATATCACTCACTTTTACATCTTTTAAAAGTCCCTATCTCTCTCTTTCTTCCTCTCTCAATAATTCTCACTGCCTCCTCTGGCTCTCTCTGTGTGTCTCTCTGTGTGTTTCTCTTTCTCTCTCTCTCTGTCTCTCTCTCTGTCTCTCTGTCTCTCTCTCTCTCTCTCTCTCTCTCTCTCTCTCTCTCTCTCTCTCTCTCTCTCTCTCTCTGTCTCTCTGTCTCTCTCTCTCTCTGTCTCTCTCACACACACACACACACGTGTATGGTGGGTTATGTAAATGCTATTTTCCCTAATTTTGTGATTATCAGATTATTGATATAACTCTGGAAAGGTCCTGAAATATTCTATCATTTACTGCCATTTGTAGATTCAGAAATCAAGAGCCATTAGTGATCTCAGCAAACATTTCATCCAAGTTCTTTACCTTAATTATAAATAAATTAAACACCAGAGTGAAATGTGTTTTGTCCATGATCTCACCATGAGAAGCAGAGATGGCACAGGACTTCAAATCATTAGAAAAGAGGAAACAATTGTACTTCATCCTTACAACAAAATTCTTCAGCAAATAACATGACATCTGAACCACAAGATGTTGGATTTGAAGCTCTAAGTGACTAGAGAATATCTTATCTTATATTCTTATTTTAAGGTTAAGAAAGCTACCGCCCTGTGGGTGATTTGATAAAGGTCATAGCTAATAAGCTAACAAAACTGGCAGTAAAACTTCAGGACAGTGACTTCTAAACTACTTGTCTTTGTATCATGCCAAGACACTTTATAATAAAATATACCTGGTAAAAATCTGGCCAACCGATATTGCCATATGCTAGAAACAACCTTTCCTTAGAGTAAATCCTCTTCCTACTTGGTATTACTTCTTTACAACTTTCACCAGGAGCATATGTCATGTGAAGACAGAACATATGAACAGAAGAAAAAGATTTTGTAACAGTTTTTAAAATCTTGCCATGAAGATGGTGGATTTTGTTTTGCCTTGTTTCCTTCCATCCAACTGATGTTGATTTGAAGATTAAACCTTCTCACACTGAGTTTTCCTACTTCTCTATAGAACTGAGACAATATAATTAGGAAATTACCTACTTGTATTACTATTCTGTTTATTTAGAGGTTTCTATGAGTTGAAGTATTTCCATAATTTCCAGGCCCTACTTCCAAACCCTATTTCCAGGTCATGAATTGAAAGTAGGAGTTAAATGAAACCACGTAGAAAAATCATATGAAAATTTATTCTGCAGGGTCAGAATTCAGTTTTGTCTCATCCTTGATTGAACAATTGAGACTTGACTCCCCTCAGTGGCTTTGTGTATGTGTATGTTTTTGTGTATCATGTTTTGATTTGTTATATGATTTCTTTCATTTATTTTAGTCTGACTACATAGCATGACTATAGTGAAAATACACTCAACAGGAAAGTATATGTAGAACCTATACAGAATTGTATGCAGTCGTGGGGAGGGAGGGGGGTAGTGGGAGGTAGGTGTGGGGGGGATAAAATCTCAATTGTATGGCAGTGATTGTTAAACATTAAAAAAAAATAAAAATAAATAAATATCAAACACATTTCTATGAACCCAAAAGATTTAGAAGGGGGAAATCAATATGATTCTGCTCAACAGAAAACTGGAAAACATCTAATACAATTTTCCTCCATGGGGAAATAGTACCTGAACTCAAATCCTGCCTGGGTCTCTTATTATTTACATGACCATCCTTAGAAGGCATGTAACTTTTCTGTATTTCAGTTCCCTCATTCATAAAATAAGGTAGTTGAAGCAGAGAACTTAAACCTATATTTCTACAATATTTGAAATGTTTGCTAGCAGAGAAGGTTTACTAAAAATTTTTGATATTATAAACTTCAAGGAAATATATTGTAGTGAGATATCAGTTAAGAAAATTTCTGAACACAAATCTTCATATCAAAGTCAATGGGAGTTCTAAAATATTCCTTGTGGTAAAATGGCACTTGAATGTTAGGAATAGGAGTTATATTGCTTTATGCAGTGAGTATGTAGGTTTCCTCTCCAATACAAATGTTAGAGAAAGACAAAGAATCTGAAATACCTCCTTAACCTTCACTCACTCTCCTTTGCTCCCTCATGCTGTGCTTTACTATCTCTTCACCTTCCTTACCTTCCCTCTCCTCTTTTCCTTTCCTTTTCTTTTTTCCCTTTTTCCTTCCTTTGGATTTTTCCTCTTCCCTGCCCCCTTCCATCATGCTTGCTCTCTGGTTGGCCCCTATAACACAGGGAGGGAGGGAATTAGCATGTAGGCAGATTGGAGGATGTACAGTTAAAGTCAAGAGGGCTGAGACCTTCAGCAATACTTTTGAGGTTCCCTGTATTATCTAATACTCAATTTAGAGTCCCAGAAAAATATACTTTTTCTTGTACCAGGTAATTATTAATAGAATTATATATTTACAGAAAAGAAAACAGAGAAATTCTACTTTGAATCCTTGAAAAAGTAAAGAAATTATTTTAAAACATTCAAGGTAACCTGAAAAAAAATCACATATGTAGCAAAACTGGGTTTTAAAAGGGAATGTTCTTATAAATGTTTAATAAACAGCTCCTCCAAAAAATGTTAATGTAAAAAACACTTTTAAGTTTAATCTGCATTGCTAGCCTTTTATCCATCAATTTCTCAAGTCATCACAATAAATTAAACTATAAATCAATCTCTGATTTGTAGCATTTGAATTTTCCAAGAAGTATATGATCATACTGAAAATTTAATTATCATCTCTCACAATATGGTTCAAGCTGCCTCCAGAACATGTGGTTTCAACACATGTCTTTTGATTGCAAATGCAGTAGATATTCTACTCCACTGACTTAGTAGTGTGATACCTGTTCTATCTGGGATGATTGAGACTCTGTCAAGGATGTAGTTATAAGAGTCAAACTATGCCCACTTGTTTTCATGCCTAATTAGCCCCCTTAGCAAATGCCCTTATCAGTATGGAAAAACTTTAAGAATAGTAAAAAAGACTGACAGAAAGAAAAGAAACCTACAACTTATACACATACACAAAAGTGTACGTGGAACATATTTTTGTGTATATCATAAATATTTGTATGTACATATATGTATATTTCATTTTATTATCAAAGACTTTTAATGTTAATCTTTTTATTTCAATGTCAAAGTGTTTAAACACTAATGAAAATGAATTAACATTAAAATCTATACATCCTATTTCCTAATATGTTTATCAGTATTTTAGATAATGTTTTGTGTTATTTGCTACTAAACACTTTTTTTCCATAGTGCAGAATGACATGGTTTGAAAATGAAACATACAAATAAAGATATTAATAAATATTTTGCTAAATCACACTGTATAATGGTGGTTTGCCCAACTGTGGATCAGACAAAGCTGAATTCTGACCTTGCAAAATAAATTATCAGAATATTTTTCTATGTGTGTTTACTTAACACCTACCTTCAATTCATGATCTGAAAATACGGTTTAATAAATAATTACAGAAATACTTCAAATCATAGAGAGCTGTAAATAAATAGAATACTTATATAAAGATAATAAGTCCTAGTTAGATTGTCTCAATCATGATTGGATGCACATAGTAGAAAAGTTTACCAGCATGTAATGAGCACAATTATTTTTGCCCTCAGCAGAACTGAATGAATCTGAAAATTTAGGTAATCTGCCTTATTTAGACATAGCAGAAGATTTTTTCCCTTTTTTTCTGAACATAAAAATTATAGAAAATTTGGGGAATGAATGCCTCTTGGAAATTTTTTCTTTCATCCTTTTCTAATTCCTTTATTTGAATGGATTAACTGTACAATCATTCACATCTACAGAAGAAGGAAATACTCATTTACAAGGAAGTTAATTTACTTAAGTTTATGGCACTAGAAGAAGAAAAAGAAATATCTTGTAAATGTAAAGTGGAAGAAAAGCTATTATGGACCTTTTTTGATTGACTATACACACTTCTTTTTCTTGTTACCTGTTACTTTTTCTTTTACCTGTTCCTTCCCTTTCCTTTGACTTCCTTTTGGAATAGTTGGGAATTGGGAGGGAGGGGAGTGGGTAGGAGTTAGGAAGAGATCTCTTCTCTATCACACAAACTGAAAATGAAATGAGAATTGAAGAAAGGCCAAAGGGAACCACAAGCAAGCAAGAAAACTAAAAAGTTCCAAGACGTATGTATTACATACATTAAAATAAAGTTAAGGTCTACTTAATAAAGATTCAGAGTTTCATGTATTTACTTCTGTTCTATAATAGATAATTTTATTTGATTTCCTTAAGTTACGATTTAAAAATATATAATTGCACAATGGAGCAAAAGAAGTAGTTGGCCCAATATTATGAGAATGAGGGATGACAGGAAGGATTTGCACTCTGCAGTACTATGATATTAAGATATATCAATATCTATCAAGAGATTTGAACACAAGATGTGAGCATGATTGGTGGATCTCTGTTGAGGCTTCATGGGAAGAAATGGACAAGATTCATACAGGATGAGAAGGAATAGAGTGCAATCCTCATCATATTACTGAAAACATTGATACATCAAATTATTGAAGGATGGTAAAACCTTTTCAAATAACAAAGTCCTTTAACATCCATGATTTCATTTTATCTTCACAGCAACTTTTTGGGGTAGATGACAAAGTATGAAAAAAACATATACTCACAGAGCAGAAAGGGATAGTAGAGATCATCTAGCCCCTCTGTCTCATTTTGCAGATAAGAGTAATTAAGGGACAGAATGACTAAATGACTTGTCTAAGATCACACACATACACATGAAGAGAGAAGGAGAGAGACAAAGATAGACAGATACAGAGAAAGCACTAAGATGATGTCAATTTTATGTCAATTTTACTTAAAAAGTCAGTGAAGTACAGCGAAACTAAGTTAGGAGAAGATCCAGGACTAAACCCCAAATCTTCTAACTCTGAAACAATTGTACTTCCCTCTGTGCCACACTCTCTGTTATATCATATATATTTTCAAACTTTGATAGTAATATACACAATTAATTTAAAATACTCTCAGCCTGAGGGAGGTAAGACAACCATAAATATAGTTTCAAATCTCCCATAGTTTATTGTATGGGATGTAGATTATCCTTTCCTTTGGCAGTTTTCTATATAACAAACATTTAGAAGTCAGAAATCTAGAAACACTCCAAGAAAGAATATGAGATTATTATCCCACTTAACTAAAATCTTTTTATAATTTATAATTTCATTTAAATTGGTGAATTCAAGAAAGACAAAATGATTTTCCCAGAGTTCAGTTATTTTTATAGACATTTTATTCTCTTTGTTAAAATCTGTAAAACCGGAATAGCTCATCTTCTGAAATTAATTAGCTTATTCTTTTACCACTTCTGGTGGTATTATGGGAATTTGTAGGGGTTCTATAATTATAATTTCAAAGTCATTTTTAAAAAATTAGAAAATAATAACTTCTAGCATTTACAAAGAAAGTGGCATTTATGAGATAAGGGAATGAATATAAATATGCAATTTATTTAAGCTATTCTGATAACCATTTCTCAGGAAATGGTGAGAATATTTTAGTGAAAATTTGAAACTTAATTTTACATTACTTATCACTCTTCTGAATAACTCAATAAAGCTACTGATTTCTTTTTATAATTTTTCCAAAATGGGCATAGTCATAATTTGTCCACTGAATGAATGAAGATTCTGGGAGCAAGATGTGAAACAGTAACCTCTCAACAAATTCAAGGTCATTATGCTATTTACTATATAGCTGTTATGAATGATAAAACATGGATTGTGAAATACATATAAACATATATTTATGTATATGTGTGTATATATATATAGATAGATATATATATGTATATATGCATGTATTTAGTTCTTAACTATACTTCAGTGTGCTAGGGACTGTAGAGAAGAATGTATGATACATTATCATTGCCCTCAAAGAGTTTGATACTTGATTGGTGAAAAGGAATGATCACATTCTAACTAGATAATTGTTAATTAAAAAATTGGGGGATGTACCCTAAGTGGTACACAGTTTTCAAGGCCTGAGAGAAATCAGTGGGTGGCTTAATGGAGTAAAGGGGATTTGAGTTAGACTATTAAAAATATAGTTTTTTTTTTGTTTTGTTTTGTTTATTTGTTTGCTTGCCTTTTTTTTTGTTTTGCTTTTTTTTTTTAATGAAGGAAGAAGAGAAAAAAGTGGCTAGCGAGAAAAAAATTCCAGCCAAGAAAAAAAAAATGTGAATAAAGGCAAGAAGTGGGAGTGAATATATAGGACAAGATTATCTAGTTCCTCTTGCAGCTGGTGGTTTTATTCATAAAACTTAGAAATTAGAAGTAACATACAGATATATGATCTGTCCCTCTGAAGCCAAAAAAAAAAAAATGGCCTTTATATTTTTACTTAGTTTCATTTTGCAATTTTTTTTCTTTCTGTATTTACAATTTTGGCAGTTGAAATTTGATATCTGCTTGCAGTAGTAAAATTTGGGGGCACAATTAGTGGTGACATTAGCATTTTTTTTTTGAGTAAACCTGATATGCTGTAGCATCACAGTAGATTCTGTTTCATTCTGAGTACATTCAAAGAATATAGCAGGGTTCAGAGATATGTAAGAAAATTTCTTGTTCCCTCCCTTATATCAACATGGATAGTCAAAAACTTTATATTATAGTATGAGTGTTTCTTAGTCCACTGTGACACTTTTGCCTTGAAGTAATAGGAGCAGCCAGACCAGCAGAATAAAACTTCAAGGGCAGTTGAAGTAAGAGCCCTATCTTCACAGTTAGAGTTCTGTGGAGTTCAAACTTAGGGGAAGATGGAAGAGCACATTTAATAATAATGAGTGAAAACTAAGAATTTAGATAACAATAAATTGATTGTTGCCTATATTCTTTCTTTTAATTGTTGTTCACAAAATTCTACTTTCTGTTAACACCTTATTAAGGGGAGATAATATACTTTGTGGGAAGGATTGTCTCAGCAATATGCATTTAACTGCAGGATAAATGCAATTTATAAATATATATATATATATATATATAATTAGTATGTATTTATATATATGTTTGTATACATACATATGTTCAGGTGTATATAAATATGTGCATGCACATATACAATATGCATGTAGCATATGCATTTATATATGTATGTACATATGTATGTATATATTCTGACATTCTTTTTTAGAAATGCCATATATTATGGCCTAATAAGTCCTTGGATAATTCCTCAGAATGCCACCTTGAAAAGACAATATTAGTAGCTTGGGTAGAATAAAAAAATTTTTATAAATAGTATATATAATATGTTAATATGTAAACAATAAAGGAGAAAATACATATAGTTTAATAATGACATGCGTACAAATTTGAAATTACTAAAAGTTAAAGAACTGCAAGTTAACAGAAGTTTGAGATACCAGAACTTTGAAATGATCTAACAAATTGTCAAAAAATAGCTAAAAAATGCAAAATTCATATGTTGCAAAGAGATAGATGAACAACTACATTAGTGGTAAAATTATAAATGAAGGAAAACCTTTCAAAGAAAAGTCTGGTCAAGTATGCTGAGTGCTAATTTTTTTTTTTTTACTTGAACTTAGTAACCCTCTTATTGAAGTTCAACTTTGAGGGTATTTTTTAAAGGAAAAGGGGACCAGCACATTGAAATATTCTCATAGTTACTTTACTTGTAATTAAAAAAAATGAATATCCTTATGTGTTCAGTGATTAGGTGAACGACTCAATAAAAATAAGAATATATTGCTACTTTGTTTAAAAGATACGAAAATATGCGAGAGCACTTTGATGGAGTAATGAACTGTCAACAAATTCAAAAGAACAGCATATGCTTTCATTAATCATGATTAATTAATTTAATTAATCATAATTAATCATAGATGATTTTTTGTAAATATATAAAGTGATCAGATAGGAGGATATAAAATTGGTCTTATTTCAATAAACTTTTATTTTATATTCATTTTTCTAAACAAGATATAAATAATTTTCATTTTAAGTTTCTAACTGGTAACTTACTTCATTCTTTGCTTATTTGTTTATTTGCTTTAAAATGAAACCCTCCAGCTTATATAAAAATAAATGAAAGTTTTTGATATTTTCAAATTTCTTCTATATTATGTTTTCACAAATAGATAGTAACAGATCTGAGTTGTATCAATGACTTTTACAGTGAGATAGATTTTAGTTGGCTCTTGTTTTATCCAGCAACCACAAAGATCTTCTATCCAATTAATTCATATTAGTGACTTATTGTCATATACTTCGGAAGAATAGATAACTTAGAATTTAAGATAAGGCCATTTTATAGCTGTGAATCATTCTAGTAAATTATCTTTTCTCCCTTCCCTAGTAATACTCTATTTGGCTTCTTGCACTTATACAAAATATTCAAGACAGGAGAAAGGTTGGGATTTCTCTGTCTCTCTCTCACATTTTTTGCACTCAAAATTAAATAAAATGTAAAGGTAATGTATGTGTCTAGACATAAATTCTTATAATTTATGCAATTTTATTCACACATTCTTGAGTTGTGTTCAATGATTTGTGGTGGAACCAAGGACCCAATGTCTGGTACTCACCCAAAGTTCTCTGTTGAACTTGATCAGTAGTAGTTGGAAGAAATCAAAATGAAGCAAAAAACCATCATTTGACTGATTCAGGACACTCTAAGATGGAAGATGTCTGCCCCAAGCATCTTCTTTGAGGAGAAGAAGTTTTATACAGAGCTTTCAGGCAGTTTTGTGAATTACATACCAGCCAGTCCCTGATTAGGATATATTTTGAAGTGTGTCACTTTCAAGGGAATGTGAGGAAAGGAACATTTCAGGGAAATTAGATTGCAATGGCAAGAGTTTTTAAATTGTTTTGTTCTATTTTTGGTAACAAGATGAGGTTTGGAGATTTGAACAAGGACAGAAATGGAGGAAGGTCCTTCATCATGTTACTGTAAAGGGCGAAGTAAAACTGTGCTATGCAGGTCTCACTCTTCCAACTTATGGCAGTTTTCTTGTTTTTGTTTTTTTACCACAAAATTAAGGTATAGTTTGAGTCTGAGACTCTCTGAGTGCAAAGCACTGGCAAAGATACAAAATATAGTACATGTACCTCAAGAAATTCAAGTTTATGAAGAGTAATGATTCTGTTTCATTCTTTTTTGGAGGGACCAAATCTGAAATACTGGGCTCAGTTCTGAGAACCATATTTTAGGGAGGGCACTGA
Organism: Notamacropus eugenii; assembly: GCF_028372415.1. Lineage (NCBI taxonomy): Eukaryota > Metazoa > Chordata > Mammalia > Diprotodontia > Macropodidae > Notamacropus > Notamacropus eugenii. Next base: position 375,176,818 of record NC_092875.1, read on the forward strand.
TCAGCTGAAAAGCATATGGAAAATGTGACCATTGTGTTAAAGAGCCATTAATGAATGAATGCTAATTAAAGGAAACAGCCAACTTCCTGCCAGTACAGTGATCATTCATTCATTTTTCAAGGGGCACAGTGTTTACTGGCTGTTTGGGACATGTCCTGCTGGGGCTTAGGAAACCAGCCTGGGCTGGAGATGCTAGCTTGAGGAAATAGTCTCTCTGTTATGATGTCGTCCTGTAACAATGTAAAGTACTCCAAGCTTTCTAGCACAGATGATGGCTACAGTGACCTTCAGTTTAAGAAGAACCCTGCTAAAATTCCTTAAAAGGCTATAGCATTTGCCATAGTGCTATTTATGATTGGCATCTTTCTCACTGTCATAGGTGGTCTGCTATTACCTGGATATATCAGCAAAGGAGGGCAGACTGAGATATTCTTGTCCTGATAACTGGGATTCGGGTATTCAGTCTAAGATTGTACCAGTCTAAGATATTGCCAGCTATGCTTCCAAAGGCTACAGGGGCTACGCTTACCATAACATTATGAATTTTGATGACTAGAGTCTGCTTTTGGCCCAGAAGACAGCAGTTGCTCTTGGGAATAAGCTTATTACCAAATAGCTGAACCCATGGAAATTTAAACACCAGTGCGTCAAAGAATGCTCCAGCTGGTCAGTTATTTTAGCAAGATCATTATTAGGCTTTCTGGGGTCATCCAAAAGATGTTAACTGAGCTTGCAATTAGAGAAATAAGATGTCTTTTCCTTCACCTCTTATTCTGGACTAAGGTTTTCAAAGAGGCAGCTTTTACACACACACACACACACACACAAACATACACACACATACACACTAACATACACACACACAAGCACATACACACATGTATGTTCTGAAGCAGTTGTGGAAATAAAAATAGAATCACTCAAAAATCGTTTTAGCAAGATATGTCCTTTTTAGTCTGATGTTCATCACCAGCTTGGCTTCCATTTTTCTACTGGAGCTGCTTTCAAAGACCATCTATAGAGTTACAGAGACATCACTATATCTGTCTGTCTGAATAGATATATATATATATGTGTGTGTGTGTGTATGAATATATATATATATATATTTATATTTATATTTATATGGGTGTGTGTGCATCCACAAACATACATAGTAATAGGAATTTGGTGAGGAGGAGGTCAAATAATGGTTTGATTGAAAAGAGACCAATCTTTCAATCTTAAGTTGAACATTTTTTTTTCCTTTTGGCTTTTATTTTTGTAAGTAGTCTGGTTACCAACATGGTTTGTGTCAAATAAAAAATACATTTTGTCTAATTTTATTATGTCAAATAATTATTTGAAAAACACCAAATGAATCATTTATCCTATAAACATTTCTTCTACTGTATTCCAGTAGAACATCTCTTAGTAAAAATAAGTATGATCGAATTAGAGAGAAATTATAATGATGATAACTTGCTATTTGAAGTGACACAAGGAATTAGGAATTTTGATAGTTTCAGAACAGATTTTTAACTTTTTTATCTTACTGATGTTTTTGCCTGGCTTTATCAAGTTTTCTGAATGGGTGGAGCAGAAAGAGGCAGAGCTGAGAGGAAATTGGTCTTGAGACAGCCAGAGCTAGGAAGGATACAGGCTCCTGGACAGGGTGAGTGATTAATTTTGTGATTGTGATTTTGTTTAAGAGAACCTGGTTGTGATGAGTGTAAAGGACTTGGTGTGTGGGAAGCCTAGCAGAGGGAAGGCTTGGGGATGGTGTTGTCCTCTGCATTTTTATTGTGTATAGATTTTCATTGCTGCGATGGATTTGGGTCTGAATAAATGTTTTGGTCCTACCTTCCATGTGAGGAGTCTGTGGTATTTCACCATTCTGAATTGTGGAGTGATAGTCATGACTGCCATAGGTGCTGTGAATATTGCATTGCTGCTACAAGGCAGCCTTTAAGAAGCCCCCTGGCATTGAAAACCCAGATGTTGATGCTTCTCTCGCTGGTAACTATGAATGTATATAATGGTCAGACAGCTGGATCTGTCTGTTGATCTGTGATGTAAGCGTTGCTTATATCAGACAGTTGGAAGCCATGTCTGTTGATTTTTATTTCTCTATATTTTCGCTTCATTTCAGGGTGCTGACTTTTTCTCCTGAACAAAGTGAATGATATATGTGCTTGATTAAAATGATTATTGACCTCTCAAAATTTGCTTTCCTTTTAGAAATGCAGATCTAAGAACCTGTGATAGCAGGTTCCTCCTGCCCCCGTATATGTCAGGGTGCTTACTTTTACAGTACATTTAAGAGAAATTAAAATATCAAAATCAGAGCTATAGATTTACATTGTAACATTGTCATTGTAAAATTGTGCCTTATATTGGACATTGTAATAGACTTGATTGACGATCATGGTGGATTTAAGTCTATGAATCACGTGTAAACTCTATCCTCTTTCGTTTTAGATTTTGGTTAATACCAAGTCAATTCTCAGACTAAGACCATGCTGGATAATCATAGTTTTACTCATACCTACAATGAATCATATTTTTTCATTTAACCTATTAAACATCTAAGACCTACATAGTAACATTTCCTTGAGTCTAAGTGAAAAACGCTCCATTAGGTTCTGTTTCAATTTATTGAGAGAGCAGGTGGCATCATTTTGGTCCTCAGGGAGCTTACCTATTAAAGGAAGAAACAAATAAAAAAATATATGAGAAGACAAGCAAAATCTCAGAAGTATATTAAAATATATTTTCTTACACATAGAATTGTGACCATTTTGATTTTATAAATGTAAGACAGTGGCTCATAGAAGGTTGTTGAAGTGATAGAAGAGACTTAAAACTAATTGTGTTGTATGAATGCCATGCAGAGAATAGGACAAGTTTTGGCAGAAAGGAAGCATTCAATTCAGAGACAAGTGGCATGAATGAGAGTTAGTGGTGAAGTAGAGGCTTAAATCTTCACTCCATCATTTAGTAACTGAGTCATTCACTACTCAATTTCTTCATCTCTAAAACTGGGGTAACAATAATTGTCCTACCTACCTCACAGGGTTGTTATGAAGAAAATGAATTGTAAACTTTAAACCTCTTTTTCTATGTATGTATGGATGTACGTATACATGTATATGCATATATTCATATACATATATATTTATATGTATATATGCATGTGTGTACATATATATGATTTTTAATAATATGATTGGTGTAATGGAGTAAGACCTCAGACCAGTCACTTAACCTCTTTGAACCTCAGTTTCTTTGTCTGTAAGATGGAGATACCCTGAATTCTTCATAAGATTTTTTTGAGGATCAAATGAAACTATATATATAAGAATGCTCATAAAATGCTATGCAGGAATAAGAAACTCTTATTGTGAAGAAAGACGAAAATAGGAGTATTGTGAAAAAGCGTTCAGACTGATACAAAAAGATTTCAGAAATTTTTTTTTTTAGGGATTCTTAATCTGGGGTCTGTAAATTTTTAAAATGTTTTTTAACTATTTTAATGTAATTGTTTTCCTTTGCTATCCTTTGTATTTAATGTATTTGACAACATTTTTCTGAGAAGAGGTCCATAGATTTTGTCAGTCTACCAAAGGAGTCTGTGAAATAAATAAGATTATCCTCTGGCCTAGTGCAACCTCATCATTTTACAGATTGGTAAACTGAGGCCCAGAGAAGTTAAGTGACAATCATGAACAGGTTTATTTCACTGACGTGGATAGTTTATGCTTTTCATGTTGGATGTATTAGAAATTTAGAACAGTTAGTGAGTAAGATAGACACGAAGAAACAATTGATTAAGGTGACAATTTGAGTCAAGAATTAATGAAGGGAGAGTAAGCCATCCTTTTCATCTCTTTTCTAGCCCTAATGCAGTAGACTTGGTGATCAATAAATGCTTGTTGGATGACTAAGGCTTTCCAAGAAGAGGGGCTAATAAAATTTAGTCAAAATGGAACTGAAAAAAAATTAATTCTAGTTAAAGGAATTGAAGATGTTCAGACTGGAGAGGAAAAGGCTTAGAGTGGAAGATGTTATAACTTAAGAATTTAATAAGGGAACTCATTACTAGAACTAAAACTTTAAAGGGAAAAGGGGGTCTTTCATCCAAACTAATACATAGCAGCTTTATTTTTCTTTTAAAAATTGAATCTATTTATATGTTCAGTGAAAGATAAATTAGATGTCTTCTGCTCTTCCCCAGAGGACAGAATTAGAAGACATGAATGATTTCACAAAGTTACATGTAGCTATCATTTAAGGAAAAGGTCTTCAACAGTTAAAACTATACGGTTTATCTCAAGAAATAGTGAGATTAGTTAAATTTAAAGTCTATAGAAAAAGAGATTTAATACTGTCTATATCTTAGAGGAGTCTATATTGTAGAGGAGATTCTAGTTCATGTATGGGCTGACCTAGGTGGCCTCTACAGTCCCTTTCATGTCTGAGATTCCATGATGGTGAAATCTAGTTTGAAAAATAACCAATGTACATGTAGAGGGATAGAACAATTCAGGGCATTATGCTTTTTGAGAGGTGCCAAATAATGGTAGTAAGAAGTGCCTTAAGAATTTTGATGAGCAAGAGCCATTCAGGCTTCAGGCTAGAATGATATGGATTAGTCTTAAAAGATGAACATAATTCTGAAAGAGCTTGATAGAATGTTGAATTTTACAGCTTAGTTATCTAAATAATATCTTTGATCACTACATTCCAAAGAAGTACTGGATGTCACCTAATGCCAATGAGATAGAAATATATATATTTTCCACCTCCCCAACACAAAATGTATCTGTCTTCATTAGAAATTAAACAGTTTGCAATATTTATCACACATAATGTCTTCAGAGATGTATTGGAGAGAAAATTCTCCACTGAGTAATTTAGTAAAGGAGGGAAATTTGTCACCCTCTATGTAAAATTTCAACTTGTTTACCTTTGAAGATTTATGTCACTCCTTTCTCCAATCTTTAGGCTAATGAATCAGGCTAGATATATAAAAGTTTCACATTAAATGCCTATGTATCTTCTCAATTTAATGACCTCTATATAGAGAGTGAATTTGGGACAATAGAAAAAAATATTGGACTTGGAATCATAAGACATACAGTTGAATATTGATACTATGGATGTGTTACTCTGTATGAATCATTTAACTTCCCCAGTACTCACTTTCTTCGTGTAGAAAATGAGTGGTTATACTAGATAGTACCTGTGGTTCATTTCAGGAGTAAAATACTATGATCCTAAGATAGATCAGAGAATAACATTTTAGACACAAGCAGAATTTTTTCCTCTAATGCCACTACTGTTAAATTTTTGTTTTCATATAAATCCCTTTTAAAAATTTCTTGTATAGAAACTCAACAACCAGAATCCATCGTCTCCCATCAAAGTATAAGACCAAAAACGATCTGGGTTTGATTCTGTGAGAATGAGCTTCAGGAAGTGATTAAAGGAAAGGAATTCTGTCAATACATAGAGCAAAATAGGCCTAAGAAGGGCATTTAGATAAATTATTTTTGAATTTGTCTTTCCCTACATTTCCTCATAATTAATTTCTGTCATTTTCCCTTTACATATTGATTTTTTCTTCATTTACAGAAATTACTACTATGGTCTCCCATCATACATAAATTACTATTACCAAAACCACATGAGATTTGACATCAGGAGTCATGTGACCTTAGTGAATACATTTTCTTGCTTGGAATTCAGTTTTCCAGTCTATAAAATGCTTTTGGACTAGATGATCCCTCAGTTACCTCTAAGAGTTAATTTTCTATGGTCAAGTAAACAAGCATTTGTTACTATGTGACAGGCGCCGCATGTGAATTGCTGAGAAGAAAAATACAAGCAAAGAGAACGACAATCCTTGACCTTAAGGACGTTACTCTCTAATGGGGGAAAACACAGAAAAGTGAAGTGAAAAGTGGGGAGGGGGCAGGGGTTAGATGATACACGTGTCAGGTTATGGAGAAGTAAAATGGAAGGGATGAGCCAGGGGCTGGCTTGACTACTTCTTCAAACTAAAAGACAGGAAGGAACTCACCAGAGTGAAAGGGAAGAAGGATCTTCTAAAGTGAAAAGGCTATTGGAATATGGAAGAGGAGTCTAGAGAGTGAGGAAGAGAGCTGATAGAGAGGTAAAGGAGTGAGTAATCAATGGCTTAAAGTTAGTCAATTTTGATTACTACAATTTGAATCAGCAGATATCACATATATCAGTTGACTCAAGGTAAAGCAGATGGTATATTATCAGAATTTGGAGCAGAGGATTAATGCATTCATCTCAGTTCTACTATGAATTGGGAAAGTTGACCAAGCTGTGCAAGCCTCAATTTCCTAATCTGGCTTACTGACTGGAAGTGTTTGTTTGACCAGATGAGGACTCTTGGAAGCTGCTAAAGGAGCCCCCCAGCTTTGAAAACCAGATATCATGCTTCCCTCTCTGGTAATTAGTCAAATAGTTAGAATTGTCTGTTGAATTCAGTCAGAGGAAGCCATGTCTATTGATCTTTTGATTTCTCTGTATTGTCTTTGAATTCAGGATGCTGACTCCCTGCGTTAATTGAATGATGCATGTATTTGGGTAAAGAAATGATCCATGTGCTTGATTAAAGTGATTGCTAACCCCTCAAAAGTTGCCTTTCCTTTTATGAATGCAGATCTAAGAACCTGTGATAGCAGGACTCCATATGTATGTTGGAGTCCTTATTGTAACACTTGCCTAGCAGATTGATTTTTGTCTTTCTCTAGAAATGTCTTATTGTCTCAGAGAGGCTATCTTGACTATCCTGTGTAGAATTTGGTTGGAATTTGATGGACATGTTTGGCTCCTTCTCCAAAGTTGTTGTGGAACCAGGACCATTGCCACTCCTAAGGATTTTGTCTTATCAGACTAGTGGCCTGTTGATCAAGAGTTGGTGCCAATGATAATATCAAGAAACAAGAATGATTCCTACATTTAGGATTTGGCATTCTCATGGAAGTGTCAAAGCAGATATAGGCATTAGTAGATAAAGGCATCCATGAGTTGTATAGTACACAATTTCCAATCATTTATTCTGTGATGGTAGATCATTGTTTTTTGCCCTAATCCTATTAGAAGATTCATTTAGTACAGAATCCTGGGTTTGTTTATTGACCTAGAAGCAGTTAATTCACTTGACTTAATGACCCTTAACCTAAAACTGATTTTCTTTGTGGTATTGCCCTTGAGACAGTGTTTAAACCCACATTTTTGTCATTGCTAGCTCATTTAACTTCTCTGACATTGTTTCCTCATCTGTAAAATGAGGGACGTGGACTAGTTGATTTATCATATTCTTCCCAGCTCTAAAATCTGTGAAATCCAATCATATTTACTTATTCTTGAAATTTATGTAGGGAATTTTAAAAGTACTTATAAACATCTACCTCACAATTTAACACAGTTTTATGAATGAAAAAAACCACATATATTTTAACTAATAAATTGCATCAATGTTTTATAACAGTAAATAGAATCTATAATAGCCAAAACAATCGCTAATCTATATTACTCAAATGCATCTGTAATCTCACTAATCTACATAAAATTCTCTTACCAAACTCTCATCACTAGCTACTCTTGACCACATAATAACACAATAAAATCCACCCAAAATTTCAAATTTATTTGACTTCTCCACTATAGTCTCATGCTAATTACAACTAAACTCTCCTACCTACACCCATTTTCATGTTTTTTTCCTATGTTACCTTCCCCCATAAAATTGTGAGCTCTTTTAGGGCAGAAATGGTCATTCACTTCATATTTGTATCCTCACCACTTGGCAAAATGCCTGAAACCTACGGGGTGCTAAATAAATGTTAATTAACAGTTGAGATTGTGCTGTAGGCTTTCCTTCTTTCTTCCTGATATCTTAAAGATGCCATTAGAACATTTGGGCAGGCATTCTATTACGCCTAGTGTTTGACACATGACCAGCTCATTGTTTCTCTTTATTTATCTTCCTCCCTTATAGTCTCTTTACTCTTGTATCTATTTTAATGATTTAAAAATGAATCAATAAATAAAAGAACAAATGAAATACATGTGGGCACATTTTATGTGCCAAGAAATAGACTAAGTTCTAAGGATAAAATACAAAATACAGCATCCTACCACAAAATAGTTTACATTTTAGTGATGGAGACAACATAGGAAGCTAGATGCCAGAAAGGGAAAAGGAAAGTTATAGGAATGGTGATTTGTGGCATGAAGCATTAAAGTGATTTTATCATATGTTCAGAACTTAAGAGTAAGAGTTGGAGGGGAAGAGGTGAAGAGAATTCATGCCAGGAAAAGAAAACTGCAATGAATATAGATGATGAATAGAAAGGTGAAACAAAACATGAGTGGTATCTATCTGAAATAGTGGTCAAAATAAGGCACTTCCAATCAGAACAATGAGGATCCAGGCCTTCATCTCATGAGATGAAAATGTCAAATTCCTCAGTGTATGATCTCTGGTCAGTACTATGAGGTGGCTGTAGAGAAATTTATATTGATGTTGATGCAGATAGTAGATATTGAACTTCCTCTTCATGATATTCTATATCCTTAAAAACCTACAGTATGCCTCCCCATTGCACTTTCTGTGGTGTTCATTTTCTCTTCTGTTCATTTATTTGATATTCATTTTTAGTTGTCAGAAAGTCTTGTCATCTATGTCTTCCAACACTAGGCTAACATTTATAAATACATGTTGATCTTCCAGGAGCCAAAATGGCAAAGTAAGGAGTAAATTGTTGTAGGTCTCCCATATTCAACTTCAAACAACCATAAAATAGTGCCCCAGAACAAATTCTGGAACAAGAGAGCCAGCAAAAAGAAAGGGTCAAACAGTCTTTTAGCCCAAGACACTTAAAGGACTAGTAAAAAAGGTATCACTCAGAAAAAAGGGATGCAGAGACCAACAATCCGATATAAGATGTATTCTAGTAGGCTAGCAGCTCGCCCTGCCTCAGCAAACTGGTGGAGATCCTGAGCCCCAAACATGAAAACCTGAACTCCACACTTGCTATAGCATGGACCAGGGAACCAGCAGACTTCAGATGTTTATTCTGATACAAAAAACCCAAATCCATCATAGTAAAAAAGAAATCTATACACACTATCAGTGCAAGGAGCACAGCGATCCCCAAGCTTTCCCTCCATGAGGCCTCTCCACAAACAAGCTGCCCCAGCCAAATAAGTCCCTCCCTCTCAAGGTAGCTGCTTTGCCTCAATTCTGCTTCCTCTGTCTCTCTCACAGCTCCACCTCACTCTCTCAGCTCTGTTCTTCCTCCTCCACCCAATCAACAAGTTCCTCCCATCATCAACTCCAAGTGACTCAGGCTGTGGGCTGGGCCAAAGCTTAAAGTAGGTCACCTGGGTCTATTAAATGCCCTGGAAGATCTTTAAATTTCCTTACCATTACCATCAGTACAAGGATCTTTCATGTCCATTGACAGGTTAAAGGAAGTTTATGGGTAAGTAGTATCAATATAAATTCACAACAATGTAACAGGGATAACACAAAATAGACACATAACAATATCTTTAAGAGGGGACTTGAGCACAAGCGCCCCATCATTCCCCCCTCAAATAAATTGTACTCAAAGGGGTAAAGGGCTAAGGTCTCTTCTTCTGTAAGTACTTCCTGCTAAGATTGGACATAGAGCTGTCCCATTTGAGGAGTCAGTTCTTGAGTCTGTATCTTGAGCTTGCTTGATGTTAGGTCCCGGGGTGGTGTATCCTAGTCTCGGACAAAGGGCGAAATCCAGCATAAGTGGTCATCTACTGGTGGAAGGCACTAAACCTGCAGAAGACAAATATAGCAAAGAGATTAAACAAACAAACAAAGGCCAAAAAATAAATGAGACAATAACCAGAAGCAGGGTAAATGTCACATCAGCCATGCTTCTGGAGTCCATGAATCTACGGGAACTACAGTGATCCCTCTCTTTCTTACTGTGAGGTTTCCATAAATAAGAGAGGCCTCTGCCTCAGTATCGATTAATCCCCTAGTTACAGTCGTTGATCCATTTTCCCAGTATGTGTTTATTTAAACTGATATGGTGTCTGTAATCTCATCTGGATATTTCTTTAATTTGAACTGGGGCTTGGGCTACTTCCTTTTTTTCCTGTAGGTGTCACGAACTTTGATAGGAGGCTATGTAGGGGCAGTTCCTACTTCCCTCTTCCCTACTTCCCCTAATATTAACTCCCATTTTCTCGGTGAATCTTATACAGCTTGTTGCTTGTGATACCATCAATTCTTCCAAAATCTAACCCTGCTCTTGAAGCAGTAAACTTTCCTTGTTAATCTATTCTGACTTTGAATCATCTGGCTATTTGCTCTTCTCTCTTGAGGAAATTTATCTTTTCCCCATTTCCCTAAATCACTTAACTGTGAAATCTTATCCAGGACCTCTGAAAGAGGGTGCCCTATTTTCCCAAATAGTGGAGTCAGAATTAGGTGCTTATAAACAGGAAGAGCCTTCCTCACTATTACATTTCTATGAGGAACCATTAAGGGAGTGCTGTGATAAACGTCAGCATCTCCAACCATTATTGCAGCTTTTATTTCCTCTTTTTTTAACTTTACCATACAGTCTCTAAGTGAATACCAGGATTTATCTCCATTACGCAACATAGAGTTAGTGGGATAATGCTTATTACATCCCTTGGCAACTAAAGTTAACAGATTAATTCCATTGTTACCTTATTGAGTATGGTAATCCCTAAAAGCTTGTTGTACACAACAATTCTGACTGATACCTATGAATTTCAAACAATTTATGTTATCTATCCATACTCCTCTGACCCCTTCTTCACATGTAAAACACTAATGATTCTCACATTTTTGGGGGCTAATTGACTTGAAAAAGGAGTGACCTCCTGCTGAGTAAAATCCTCAGGTATTTCCTCAAACTCTTTGTGCCCCCCCCCCATTTTCCTGCTTCTTTAGTAGTGTTGGATATCTACCCACATTCCTAGAAGCCTCCTCATATGAATTTGTTTCATTTTCCTTCCACCTGTATTTCTCTCAGGTACCTGGGCCCCAATCAGACCCAACAGATTCAAGGGTTGCACTCACTTCCTGTTGTTGACTTCCTCCTTAATTTTTTTTTTTCTGAACCACTCTCACAACTCTCTTTTCTGTTATCAACTGATAGTTTTTAGTTTCCTCTTCTAAAGGAAAGTTTGGACACTGGCACAGAAAGCTTCTTATGAAAATCAGCTAACTCCTTTTGCAGATGAACATTTTCCTCCAGCCATTTGTCTCTAATACATATAATATGATAGCTTGTTAAAAATACCCATACTTTTCTACATACTCCTGCCATTTCTTTCCCCAGTTCTATTGGTATTCCTTACAAACATCTTTCTAAATCCCTGGGTTTTCCCTTCCATAGCCTTGGTTCCCAGTTTTCACAAAATCCTTTGTTTTTATCCCATTCTCTCCCTAGGGAGGAACAAGGTAAATTCTTCCATGCCAGGATACCCGTTTCCTTCCCTAGGACATTCTGTCTCCAAGGAGAGGTTATATATTTCCTGACTCCTTCCCCATCATCTTTTGTAACACCAATGTGATACCCACAGCAGCTGCTATGGATATGCATATGAATTTCCTGTGTAAATTCACAAAATATGAACTCTCTTCCTCAAAGAGAAAAACCAAGCATTTATTCAGACACCAGAAAGTCAAATTCTTCATAGTAACATAAAAACCTATACACATTATCAATACAGGGAACAACACCATCCTCAAAGTTCCTTTTGTCAGGCCTTGCCAAAAACAAGTTCCCTTAGATAAAATCACTTCCTGCTCTCACGCATGCTAGCTGTTCTGCCTCCTCCACAATTCAGCAAGCTCCTCCTACCATCAACTCCATGTGACTCAGGCTATGGGCTGGTCCAAAGCTCAAAGTCTGTCACATGGGCCTATTAAGGGGCAGGAAAGATTCTCAAATGCTGTTAACATTACAACATTCTAGGTCTAAAACTACATTTTAAAGCAACAAATATCAAAATTATCTGTTAGTGACTAAGAAATAGCATATTGCATCATTGGAATAGATTAGGTACATAAGACAGAGTAGTCAACGACTACAGTAATCTATTGTTCGACACATCTGGAAACTCTAGGTTCTGGGATAAGAACAGATTTTACAAAAACTTCTGAGAAAATTGGAAAATAGTATGGCAGAAACTAGGCATAGACTTACACTGTATACCAAATTAAATGGTTAAAATGCGTATGTGATTAGACATAAAGGGTCATACCATAAGCAAATTAGAAGAAAAAGGAATAGTTCACATGTCAGAACTATACAGAATATCCATATAGAAGGGAATAATTTATGACCAAACTAGATAGAGAATATTATAAAATGCAAAATGGTTAATTTGGATTACATTAAACTAAGACATTTTTGCATAAAATGAATCATACCAAGTTTAGAAGGAAATCAGAAAGGTGGTCAATGTTTTAGTTCCAGCCAACGTCTCTGATACAGGACACATTTTAAAAATATATAGAGAACTGATTTAAATTTATAAGAATAAAAGACATTACCCAATTGATAAATAGTCAAAGGATATGAACAGGCTGTTTTCACATATGAATTTGTTACGGCTTAAAGAAGTGCAAATTAAAGCAATATTAGTTACCATATTACAGTTATCAGATTGGCTAATACGACAAAAAAGTACAATGATAAATGTTGGAGAGGATATGGATAAATTGGAACACTAATGAATTGTTGGTGGATTTGTGAACTGATCCAACCATTCTGGAAAGCAATTTGGAAATGTGCCCAAAGGGCTATCAACCTGTGCTTTCCTACCTTTTGACACAGGTCTATATCCCAAAGAGGTCATAGAAAGGGCCATATGTACAAAAATATTTATCACAACTCTTTTTGTGGTGAGAAAGAATTGGAAACTGACAGCATGCCCATCAATTGGGAAATGGATGAACAAGTTGTGGTATATGAATGTAATGGAATACAATTGTTGAATAAGAAATGATAATCAGGGGAATTTCAGAAAAAACTGGAAAGACTTATGTGAACTGATGCTGAGTGAAGTAAGCAGAGCCTAGAGAAAATTGTACCCAGTATAAACAAAAAGGAAAACATTTTGTGATGATCGGCTATGATAGACTTACCTCTTATCAGCAATACAATGATCTAAGGCAATTCCAAAAACAGGCATTATGTAAAATACTATCCACATCCAGAGAAAGAACTATGGAGTTTGAATATTGATCAAAGCATACTACTTCCTCTTTTTTGTTGTTTATTTTTTTCTATCTTGTGATTTTTCCCTTTTGCTGTGATTCTTCCTTTACAACATGACTAATGTGGAAATATGTTTAACATGATTGTACATCTATGACCTATATCATATTGTTTGCCATCTTGTGGAAGGGTGAAGGATGGAGTGAGGGAGAAAAAAATTGAACCTCAAAATCTTATAAAAGTGAATGTTGAAAACTATCTTACATACAATTAGAAAAAATATATAGAAAGTTGAAAACAAATAAAGTTTGTCTCTTGTAAAAAAAGAAAGAAATATATGCTCAAGAAAGAAGCAGTGAGTAACCTCAAAATCACTTTGTTTCTCATATCATAATTCATAATCCTCCATGCTGCTTTTATCAAGAGTAAATTATCCTGGTGATTGTTTTTTGTCCCACCAATAAATTGGATTAATAGTGGCTGCTAGGTATCCATAAATCTCCTCTTCAATTATGAGCTTCAATCAAGGGTGTGCCAGAACCAGCTTGCACTGGCGTAAGTGTGCCAATTGTTAAATTTTCATTGTAAGAATTTACAACACAAGATTTTGAAAATACTACAAAATAGGACTTGATTTATAGTTTATTGATTCCCTAAACTTAAAAATGAAGATAATGTTAATAATGCAGATTAAAATTTTCAATGACATATGTATATATGTATGTGCATACATATATACATATATAGATCAATCTATAAAATTTAGGTTAGTTGCAACATATTTACAGAAAACCCCTGAACAGCAATTCTCATTTGGAAAAGGACTTCTCTCATTATTTCCACTTTCTGAGAAAGAAATCTGTTCAAAGATTCCTGTCTTTTTCTGTTGAAATAGATCATGTTGCACATATTGTAAATACTGTTTAATAGTGCCATTTCCTTTCCCCATCGAGGGCAAAACTTGTTTTAAATTCTCCCATTTCAACTCCTCCTCTTTATTGTCTTCCTTTACTCTCTAACAGGCCCTAAAATTTACTGACTTTTGCTGTTGTTATTATTTTGTTTTTAACATCCCTTCTCTTGCTTTCCTTCTGGGGTGACAATTCCAAATCTGTTCTTTCCCTTGAGCCTGGTTTCTACTCATTTGTCTTACTTCTCAGTTCTTTTTTAAATTTAGGATATAGTTGAATATAAACCATGGAATACTAATTTAGATTTCCTTCTTCTCCTAAGTCCATTAAATCCATAATTCATTACATACCTCATAGACTTTGATGACCCCTCTTTATTCTTTCTTTTTCTACATAAATCCAAATTCTTTCTTTAAATATTATTTATAAACATGAGAAAGTTAGTTCCACTGCTCAATTTTTCCTGACACTTCTATATTTTTAGCACTTTCGCTTGTTTAGATAGATTTCAAATGAAATATTTAATACGTATTCTCCCTTTTGCTATCTTTTTTTCCTCTCTTCATCCATTCATTCCTACCACCACCACCACCCCTTCTCCCATTGGATTATTTCAAATAATTCTCTTTTTTTGAGATTAATATCTTTGATTGATGCCTGAATTCTGCTTTGCAAGATATACTATTTGGGAATTCAAAATAAACTGCTCTGCTTTGTAAAGTATTCTATTCCTTTCTTTTCTTTGATTTCTCACAGTGTCAGGGAAATTTTGACGTATTTGACGTAATGATATTTTACAGGAAAAAATATTTTTCCTTACTCCCTCCAAAATTTTTTGTTTGGTAAGAAATTCTGAAAGTTGACCACTATGAACCTACAGTTTCAGGTATGGAATTTTACTCTAGTGGTCATCTGTGCCTCTCATCAATCAGAATACTGGATGATTTCCTTGTAATAATTTCTATGAAATAGTATCCAAAATTATTGATTAATTATTTTGTGGGAAGAAATCCTCAGTAATATCTGCAAATATTGCCTTCATGATTTTACTTTAACTTAAATAGAATTGTATTTATTTTTTTTAAGTTGGCTTTTTTATGACTTCCTCAAAACTTCCATTACTTTGTTTGGAGTTCCAAATATATCATTTTCCTTTGAAGACCATTATATCTT
Source organism: Notamacropus eugenii (assembly GCF_028372415.1). NCBI lineage: Eukaryota > Metazoa > Chordata > Mammalia > Diprotodontia > Macropodidae > Notamacropus > Notamacropus eugenii. The sequence goes on from NC_092875.1 coordinate 375,192,170, forward strand.
TTAAAAAATTCTTGAACATGTGTTATATTTTTTCTATTCCATTGTTTGTCTTATTTAAATCTTCTTTGAGATCTCTGATACTTCAATTCCTAAATTGATTGCAATAATATGTTACCTACACATGATAATAGAGAGTGATATAGATTAGAGGTAGATAGATTTGTCTGTGAGTTTCTTTTGGTGTATTATATACATATCAGTATATATATACAATATGGAATTTATTGCTATTCCATAATCTCTGTGAAGTTTGAAATTTACTCATTAGGGATTTTGGTTAATTTTTCTCCACTTTATGTCTATTTAAATTATGACATTTTAAACTTTATTTTCTACTTTTGTTTCTGTCTTATGAGTCCCTTTTTAAAAAAAGGTATTTTAGTGATGCTTTGTTTTATAGTATAAATGTTTGGGATTATATTCGCTTTTTGAGTCTGTTGTAGCAAAGGAGACAGTCTACTAAAAGTTATAAAATAGTGATATATTCTGAAAGCACATGCAAAATTCCACATCTCTTCTACCCATCATACCTCTTTATTTCTTAAAATGTCTCAGAAAACAAATACTTAATACCAAATGTTAATAGTTGAACAAAAGAAATTCCATCATTGACTCTATACAAATATTTAGCTTCATGTGCATATGTATGTTTCTATGTATGCATGTATGTATAATCTTCTCCCTTAATCTATCAATTTTCTGTCAGAAATTGTATACTATGTTTCATCATTTGTCTACTAAAATTATTGGAAGTCATTCTTTTGTTCATAGTTTTCACAGCTTTCAACATTTTTTTTTGTCTTAAAAGTGTTGGTATTACATAAATTGTACTCTTAGGTCTGATCATTTAATTCTTAATTAGTTTAGAAATGTCTCCAAAATCATTCATTCTTCTATTATTGACATAATCATATACATTTGTTTTTGCTCATTTCACTGTGCATCAGCTCATATGAGTCATTCCATGTATCTTGCAACTCATTTATTTCTTTATTTGTTAGACTATAACTGGTTCACCTCATTGGGTGCTAGGCTTATATTCAACATTTCTCCTTTGAAATATTTGTTTGTCAGCATTTTTTATTTTTTTGTTATTTTCTTCTGGTTTCCTTTTTCATCCTTTGGTCCATCTAATTTCTGTTTTTGTAATTCCTACTGGGACTAAGTATCTTCTTCAAAGTAGAGAATTGCATTTGGAGAACCACTAGAGTCCCCATCCAGAGTAAACTCAATTTAGAAAGGATTCACCTCAGATCTACATTGCATTGAGGTATAAAAACCACTTTATTTTAATAAACTTTTCATTGGGACATTGATGTTTTCCCCCCTTTTCTTTTGTTCCATATATATATATGTGTGTGTGTGTGTGTGTGTGTGTGTGTGTGTGTGTGTGTGTGTGTGTGTATGTATGTATGTATGTAATTTCTTTCATGTGGTTGATCATTCAATATTTTTTACTTCTTGTTGAATCTATGATAATGTTACCCACACTATAAATACCTGGAAATAAAACTTTGTGAAGTTGCTTGCGCATTTTGCATCTAGAATACAGATTGCTTTACAGGTATAGGGCACTCAAACAGAAATTTAAATACCTCGGATGTTATTTTGAGAGTTTATTCTTTTTAACCCTGTGCAAGGTGTTTTTTTTTTTTTTTATTCTTGTATTGGATTAAGTCCTCTAAATCTAACACAACTTTTCTTCTCTTCTCCCAAATTTCTTCAAGATTTAGAGAAAATAATGGTTCTGGCTTGACCTTGACAAGCCCAGAGAATATCTCCGTGGGAACAAACGCTGCAACAGTGGGAGAAGTAGACAAGGCAAACAGACTTTTACCCTGTAAGGCTAGAAAGATCACTTAGGAGGGTTCTCTTCCTGTGGCCACAGGGTACCAGTATAGGATCATAGCTGTCCCAAACAGCCTGACCTCAACAAACCAGGAGAAGATCCTGAGCCCCAGGGAGGGTGAAGCCAGCAACTGCCAACACCAGGACCTCAGGCATGCCTCAGCACCCCAGAGGAATTCAGAAGACAGTAGCTCAGATGGGATCACCAAGTGCTAAACTTGCCTATGTTCTAGCTCAGCAGAGGAGACCAGACCATCCCTCCCCCACACTTAACAAGCTACCTCCAGGGTAATTGTGGGGAAACCCAAAAAGGCCTCACTTAGCCTCTGCTTTTCAATACTAGCCAGCTCAGCACTAGGTAAGCCACAATATTTTAGCTTCTAGCTGAAAGAACCAGAGGCCACAACACACACAGTCTCAAGTTTTAGGCACAAGAACTGTGGGGCAGTGTTCCCTGTGCCTCAGAAACAGAGATCTACTTTAAAATCCAGAAATAGGGTTATTACCATGAGTAAGAAGCAAAGCAGGAAAGATATTTCTCTCACATCCTCTCTGACATGTTACATTTTTCCTTTTTTGTCATATTAACCAATCTGATACATGTGAGGTGCTACCTCAGATGTGTTTCAATTTGCATTTGTTTTAATTAATAGTGATTTAGAGCACTTCTTCATATGCCTATACCTGTCTTTGATTTCTTCTTCTGAAAATTGCTTGTTCACATCATTTAATCATTTATCAACTGACGAGTAAATTCCACTCCTCTAAATTTGATTCATCCTCTGTATATTTGAGAGATGAGGCCTTTATAAGAGATATTTTCTATAAAGATTTTTTTCCTAGCTTTGTGCTTTCCTCTTAATTTTGGTTGCATTGTTTTTCTTTCTGTAAAAGCTTTTTAATTTAATGTAATCAAAATTGTCTATTTTACGTATTGTAATGCTCTTTACTTCTTATATGTTCCTGAATCTGTAACTCATTTAACTTCCCCTTTAAGAAATTGGATGCTATATCATTCAGTGCTTTTGTGTTTAACAATGATATATCTTCATTGCCTATGGTACTTTTTAGCAAAATGTAGTTTCCTTCATCTCTTTTAATTAGTTTTTGTTTTGTCTAGGATATTGCTCCTCTTGCTTTGTTGCTGTTGTTTTTTTTTTAACTTTAGCTGAATAGTAATAGACTCTGCTTCAGCCCCTTGCCTTTACTCGATTTGTCTCTCTCTTCTTTATGTGTGCTTCATGTAAAGAATAGATTGTATGATTCTGGTTTTTGATCCACTCTGCTGTCTGCTTACATTTTATTGGACAGTTCATTCCACTCACATTCCTGTTATGATTACTGTGTATTTCCCAAATCCTATTTTTCCTCTTGTTTGACCTCTTTCTTTTTTCACCTTCTCCCTTCTCGACTGTGATTGGCTTCTTTCTGTGGACCCTCTCTTCTGTCAGTGCTCTCCCTCATCTTTACTTAGTCTTTTCCCTGCCTATTTCCCTGTCTTTTATGATAGTTTTCTATATTCAACTGATTGTGCATCTTATTTCCCCTTTGAGCCAATATTGATGAGAGTAAGGTTCAAGTGATGCCCATCACCCACCCTCCTTTCTTCCCCTCCAGTGTAAAAGATCTTTTGTGTCTATTGAATAAATTAATTTATCCCATTTTAACCCTCCCTTTTTTCTGCCATCAGTGCACTCACTCCTATTTCTCATTCCTGAAATATTTTTTGTCAGCCCCTCCATTTCCCAGTTTACCCATATCCTCTGTCTATGTTTATCTCTTCTAGTTGTAATATTAGTGGTACAATTTTTGAGAATGCAAGTGCTATTTTTCCTTGTAGGAATGAAAACAGTTCAGCTCCGTTGAATTCCTTATGTTTTTTCTCCCTTTTCCCCTTTTTTAAGCTTCTCTTGGGTCTTGATATTGGAGATCAATTTTTTTTTTTGTTAAATTTTGGTATTCTCAGAATGAAAGCTTAAAATCCTTCTATAGTTCCTTTGCCCTCCAGAATATCATGTTCTGTGACTTCTAATTTTTTAATGCTTCAACTGTTAAGGCCTGTTGTCTTGATTGTGACTCCCCAATATTTGAATTGTTTCTGGCCACTGGCAGGATCTTTTTCCTTAATCTGATATATATTTTTTTTTAATTTAGCTCCAATGTTCCTTGGAGTTTTTATTTTGGGATCTCTTTCCTGAGGTAATAGATAGAATCTTTCAGTATTTGTTTTGCTCTCTGGTTCCAGGAGAGCAGGGCAGTTTTCCTTGATAATTTCTTGAAAGATGCTTTCCAAATTCTCTGTTTGATTATGACTTTCACGTAGTCCATTGATTCTGACATTGTCTCTCCTGGATCTATTTTCCAGGTCATTTTTCACAATGAGATATTTTATATTTTATTCTATTTCCTCATCCTTTTGTCTTGATTTTACTGATTCTTGATGTCTCATTGTGTCATTATCTTCCAGCTGTCCAGTTCTGACTTTACTGAAGAAACTTGGCCTGTGCTGGAGTTGGTGGCTGCCTGTTTGCTTAGGTACCAGTAGGGTTGTTGTCTACCTATTTTCCTGGGACTATCCTGAAGCATGTGGATGTCTGGCCATTTGAGGCTCTTTGCCCAGGCATATGCTGAAGCATGTGATGGTTCTCACACATGGAGTTTTCCCTTTCCTGTAGCTATGCTGAGGCATGTGGGAGGATATCCTGATGTTGGAGTTTGCCTGCTCCACCTTACTGAATCTCAGGATTTCCCATTGGTTTCCTGAGGTAGGGATTGTTGCTCACTTGCTAGATGCTTCCTGCCCTGAACTGTATTACTATTTTACCTGAGTAAGATAGAACTTTCTTGAAAATATTCCAAATTTCTTGGGCTAAAAGATTGATTCATCCATTCTTTTTGATAGTTCCAATGTTCCGGGATTTGTTTGGGAAAGCTAGTTTTATTGTTCTTTGGAGGTGAATATGGAAGGGATATGGCAATTTACTGCTTACTCCACCATCTTGGCTCCAGGACTCTCCATATAACTTTTAAGGGTGGTATTTGATGTTAAAAATAAGGTGTACAAAATATTTTTAAATCCTAAAATATGTTCTCATTGAAAATGATTAGTTCCTATCCAGTGAGAATATAAGGTTTTAAAAAATATTTGTGTGTGTGTGTGTGTGTGTGTGCATTCACGCACGCACATTCATTCAGCAAATGTGTAATCTAGACATGAACTTGGAGGGATGAATTTCTATAGAAATTTAACTAATTTTTGTACTGGCTACCCACCATCCTTAACACCAAAGTAAAATGGGGTAGAAGATAATATGTTGTGGGAGAAAAATACTTTATTCTTGCTGTCATCAAAAGAAAAATATCACTTTGTAATATTTGAAAGATGTCAAATGATGAAATGGGACACTAGTCAAAATATATTACTATGGGAAGAAAACATGATAGGGATTTCAGGTGATTCCACTATAAAAGAAATTTACTCAATCCTCCTTATGACTTTCGGGTACCTCAGGGACAAATGTAACAAGTCTGGCTCTGAAAGTGTGAATCAGAGAGGACACTATAAAATCAAGACAATAAATTCTTAGAGATTAAGAGTCTTTCCCCAACAAAAAAATTGGTCCAAAAACATGTTTAAAGTCAATCCAAATCATATTAACTTTAGATTTTTCTGAATCTCTTAATTTCCATCTTATTGCTTTGGCACTATTTCCATTATTTCTTTTAAAAATAATATTTTCCAATAACCATAGTTCTTTTACCCATTCAAAAACATTTTAATTAGAAAATACTAGAAACAATTGTTGGGGGTGTAAGCTCAGTTCCATGTGGACAGTCTCGGACGGGTAAAGGTGAGGACTTCTAAACCTTAGAGTTCTCATGAGGCCCCCCAGGAAACAGCAGGGAATTGAGGAGTGAGATCTCGTGTATTTCCGCCTCTTCCCTCGAGAACGTGATGGGAGAGAGCATCCCCGCCCTCGAGACTGGCCCGGATCTGGGCACACCTATTGTTATCTAACAGGCACGGTATTGAGGTGCAAACGATACGGCAGGAGAGCTTAAGTAGGGTCAGGAAAGCCCAAAGGGGCTCTTAGCGCTGAGGGGCCCTTACAGGACAGAAGGCCCCTCTTCCCTCTCTCCTCTCTTCACTCTTCCCTCTCCCCTCTCTCGCCACTTCCGTTTCCAATCTCTTACTGTAAGATTTTTGCCTCCTTGGGAGATTCCCCTCTCTCCTAAGGAAGAGTTCCCCCTGCACATGTAACCAAGACCCTGAATAAAGCCTAACCCTCGTTCGACTCTGGAAAGTCTCTTCTCTCATACGTTTATCCGGTTTGGCCAGCCGAAGACCTGCGATAGGTAAGGTAAGACTCGGGTAGCCCTCAGGCCTCTAGGCCTGGCAAACAATGACTAAAGTAATAAGCTGGGAATAAATTTAGAGACTGTACAATATTCAAAGTTCGTTATTTATAATATATTATTTATTTTCCCAAGCAAAGGCATCCTATAAAATATACAGTCTCATTTTACTGATGTTTTGCATGGATTAGATTGTGGACTAGATTAACACCCAGTACTTTCAGTGTGTTTAAGTTTATCAGTAAAAGCATAATCATTAACAGTGAAGGTGATTTCAAAAGCTATAAATATGATTTGAGGTTTCATGATTAGCAAATATGTTAAGGTGAGCCAATAAAATTTAATTCCAGACTATAAATATAAGCAAATGATCAGTCATTCAGAAGATGATATTTGTCATTTAAATTGTTTTACTTATATCTTTACAAATGTGTAAGAAAACCATCTAAAATTCATATCCAATGTGATGATTCAAGGTTTTTTTTTAGTAAAATATTAAGCTCCTCTGTGATATTTAAAGAACGTTCTTATTTTAAATATATGAAAATGGAAAAGTTTCCAGTTAATATGTAATAACTAATGTAATATCTATATCAGTATAACTAATATCTAATAACTATATCAGAATATCTTTTCTAATTTAATTATTACATGTTTAAAATATTTTCCTGAAAGAATAAGCATGGTATGATCAGAGGGATGAATGAATACATCTATGCTTCTATATTGAGAGACAATGACTTTTACTAACTTGATCATAAACAAGTCACTTAAAATCTCTGAACCAAAGGCAATTTAAAACTTTAATTTGCAGATTAGATGGGATCAGAATTGGTTGTTAATTCTTATTTCCACAGAATGATAAGTGCATAATATGTTTATATTGAAAATAGTTTATAGATTAATTTATCCTTTCAGAAGTCAAACAATATTATCCCTGGAAGTATGATCATCATAGATTTGTAATTTATGTAAATAGTTGAAACACATTGTTTTAACACTGTGAGGCAATTATCATGTCTTCCATGTAGCCCTCACATATCATAAGGGCTCAGTTTGAAGACTGATAAATCTTTGCTAGAGAAGCTCAATATTAATGGTATATAATATGCTGAACCTAGGTTCCCTGGATTTTAGATCAAACCCAGCTCTTCTATTTCCCTTTGTGTATCACCTTGGACAGGGTATTATATTTTTCTGAGTCTTTTTTACTTCATTTGTCACATGGGGAAAGTGAACTAGATTGACTCTAATGGCCCTTTCAACCATATGTCTCTAATACCGAATTTTGAAGAAATATCAGTCATGTTAATTTTTTAAGTGTTATTTAATATTAATATGTTCTGAATAAAATTAACCTGAAAGAACCACTTACTAACTTACTAAATCCTATGAAAAGTAGTTAGGCACTGTAAAAGCTATTTTATGATTTCTATAAAAATATTTCTAAGAATCCAAGTTTGTGAATAAAACACAAACTCTCTTTCTCCTCTCTCTCTCTCTCTTTCTCTCTCTCTCTCTCTCTTTCTCTCTGTGTCTATCTCTCTCTCTTTAACACACACACACAAATTTAAACAAAATAAAATCAGATTAAAAACAGTTAATTATCAGAGCTTGCTAAGCATCTAAATGTTTAAACTTTTATATATAATTTATCTTGATATTCAACTGATATTTTAAAGTTTTGAAATGATATGTTGATATATATCACATTGTTCCTGTATGAAAGAATTTCATTGTTGCCTGAGGTAGGCCTAAATGTGGGAATTTTGGGAACAGAATTGCATTGTCATAATATAGATGCAAAAATAATATTAAAGTTGTAGAAAAAAAGTACAACAGATACAATTCTGGCATGAAGGACATTCTGATGGTGTCATTGTGCAGTAGATCAGCTGTATGATGAACTCAAAGAATTATGTCTTGGGTCTAGATGGAAGCCTCACTTTATTAAGCCAGAGTTATGTTGTTGTTGTTTTTTCTCTTTTATGAAATTCCCTAACAGGATTTCCAGTTCTGGGAGCCAAGATGGTGGAGTAATAGGAAATTGCTATCCCCCTCCCATTGTTGACCTTGATGAGCCCAGAGAACATCTCTGCAGAAAAAAGCCCTGGAAAAGTGGGAGTAGGAGAAGGGGCAAACAGTCTCTTAGTCTGTGAGGTTAGGAAAATCACTAAGGAGGGTCCCTCTTTCTGTCGCTGAAACAGACAGGGAAACAGTGCAGGATCAGAGCTGTCCCAGACTGCTCCACCTCAGAAAATCAGGAGAAGATCCTAAGCCCCACAGGGGTGAAGACCTCAGTTGTCAACACCAGGAACCCAGGCCTGCCTCAGCAACCCAGGGGAATCAGGAAGACAATAAAGCAGACAGGATCACAAGTCGCTGAGCTTGCCTATGCAAATGCTTGCCTATGACCTCATCAGAGGAGACCTCCTGTGGCCAGATCACCCCTCCTCCATACATAACAAGCCAGCTCCAGGGTAACTCCAGGGATACCCGAAAAAACCTCACCTGGCCTCTGCTTTCTAACATCAGTCAGCTCAGCACCAGGTAAGCTGAAGCATTTTAGCTTCTAATTGAAAGAAGCAGAGGCCACAATACACAAAACCTCAAGTTTTAGGTATAAGAACTAAGGGAAAGAGCCCCCTGTGCCCCAGATGCAGAGATCTACTTTAAAAGTCAGGAGAAAGGTGATCATTATGTGTAAGAAGCAAAGCAGAAAAGAAAAGACCATAGAATCTTTCTTTGGGGACAAGGACCAAACCACAAATACCAAAGAGGTCAGCCTTGAGACTGTACTTCCATCTGAAACTTCAGAAGGGAATATGAACTGGTCTGAAGCACAAGGAGTCTTCTTGAAAGAGCTCAGAAAAGTCAAATGTTAAAAGTCAAATTAGAGAAATAGAAGAAAACCTAACCAAAGACTTTAAAAATATGAAAAAAGAAATCAGAGAAGAATTTAAAAGTACAATTGGACAAATGGAAAAGGAAGTACAAAACCTAACTGGAAAAAGTATCTCCTTAAAAGAACAATTGAACAGATGGAAAAGGAGATGCAAAAGTTAATGGAAGAAATAATTTGTTAAAAATTAGAATCGGGCAAGTAGAAGCTAATGAATCTATGAGACATCAAGAATCCGTCAAACAGAATCTAAAGAGTGAAATGATAGAAGAAAATGTAAAATACCTAGTTGGAAAAAACAAGTGATATGGAAAATAGATCCAGGAGATAAAATCTAAGGATTATTCATCTACCAGAAAGCCATGATGAAAAAAAGAGCCTGGAATTATCATCCAAGAAATCTTCAAGAAAATTGTCCTAGATCCAGAAGGTAAAATAGTTATTGAAAGAATCCACTTGTTCACCTCCTGAAAGGGATCTCAGACTAAAAACACCAAGAAACATTGTTGCCAAATTCCAGAACAAACAAGTGAAGAAGAAAATACTGCAGGCACCCAGAAAGAGACAATTTAAATATCAAAGGAGCTACAGTCAGTATCACACATGAACTTGGAGTTTCTACATTAAAAGATAGAAGGAATTGGAATACGATATTACATAAGGCAAAGGAGTTGGGACTACAGCCAAGGATTAATTACCTAGTAAAGTTGAGCATAATCTTACAGGCAAGGAGAGGGACATTGAGTGAAATAAGGGATTTCCAGACCTTCCTGATGAAAAGGTCAGAACTCAATAGAAAATTTGATCTTCAAATGCAGGTCTCAAGAGAGGCATAACTGTTAAATGGAGGAAAACAAAACATGTTACTCAATATAAGCAAACTTTACATCACTAAAAAGGAAGATGATGTTTGTTAATCTGAGAATTGTATATTTATTATGATCTATGAAAGGGATATAAATAGATGGGGGAGTGGGTATAAACCTGCAGGTCAAATAAAATTGCAGAAATGATATTTGGATTTGTTCTTACCATTCCTGAAAGGAGCCAGAGTCTGATATGTGCCAGTGGCAGAGTTGGGATGAGCTGTTTGAACATCTGCACTGTCTCTTATCTATCAACATGTGTTAACAGATTACCTGAGGACTTCAGTCATTGAAAGGAAGGATCTGATTATCAAAAGGATTAGGCTCCATTTGCAGGAAGGTAATGAAATCACTTCGGTAGGTGTGGAAATAGAGTTTGAGGCTTTCCAAGTCTTACTAGCCTAAGAACCTGGGTAGCCCCAAGGACCCTAGCTGCAGGAGAAGGTATTCCTGCTCAAACTACTTATCCTCTGTGCAACCAATAGGAACTTCATGCCAGAAAACAGGCTCCAGTACTATGATAACTGAGAACTCTCAACTTCCCAAGTCAACGACTAGTTACCTTAGTGGCTTTTACAGAAAAAGGAGTTAGTAGAATACTGAAATCTATTCTGTCCAGTTTTGTAACAATTATTTCATAACCCTTTACAGAAAAATCTCACCTAACAGTGAATTCATCATAGCCAATCTCCAAAATGTGATTTTGATACATTAATTATATCTATTTTATAATAAAAAAAGTGATTCACTAATCAATAGAGAATTTTCCACATATAACTATAAGTAGCTCTAACTTCATTATCATAAAATTATCTGCTCATATCCTTTGACCATTTATCAGTTGGGAAATAACTTGTATACTTATACATTTTACTCACTTTTCTATATATTAGAAATATAAGGTCTTCATCAGAAACACTGGCAATAAAAATCATTCCCCTTTCTGTTTTCCTTCTATTCTTGGTGGCAATGACTTACTTTGTGCCAAAGCTTTTTAATTTAATATAATTAAAATAATCCACTTTGCCTTTCATAATGCCTCTTTCTGTTGTTTGGTCCTAAATTCTTCCTTTCTCCATAGATTTGACAGGCAAAGTATTGCTCTCTCTCTTAATTTGCTTATGATATAACCCTTTATGTATAACTCATGTTAGACATTATCTTGGTATATATTATAAGATGTTATAAGATGTTGGTCTATGCCTAATTTCTGCCATATTATTTTCCAGTTTTTCCAGCATCATTTTCCGTCAAATGTTCCCCACTCCCGAACTTATTACATTGATCTACTTCTCTATTTTTTAGCCAGTGACAAATGTTTTTGATAATTGCTACTTTATAATGTAGTTTTAGCTCTGGTGGTATAGGCCAACTTCTTTTGCATGTTTTTTTAATTATCTGTCTTTTGTTATTACTTTTTCCTATCTCTGTAAAATACATTTTTAAAATTTTGATTGGCATGACACTGAATAAGTGAATTAATTCAGGTTGAATTGTCAATTTTTATTATATTAGCTCACCCTACCCATGAGCAAATGATATTATTTCCAATTATTTAGATCTGACTTTGTTCTTGTGAAAAGTGTTTTGTAATTGTATTCATACAATTAATTTCTGGGTTTGTCTTGGCAGGTAAAATCTCAAATATTTTACCTTTTCTGCAGTCATTTTAAATGGAATTACACTTTGTAGGGCACCTTGTCTAGTCTCTTTGTCACACCAGCAGGTGAGCAGTGCAATAATTAAATGGTTGCTCAAACATCCAGAGGGTGCCAAATTCCACTGCAGCTTCCAATGAGAATAGGATCATAGGGTCTTGGCCTCCTGTATGCAGGTTTGTGACTATAACTCCCAGTGTGGCTGCACCTGTGCTTTATCACTTACATATCAACACAGTAATTTGATATAGGTGAAAATGGTAAAAATGGTTTGGGTGATATCTTTTGATTCATGTGTATATTGGTTTTATGTGAGGCAGATTTGCACAAAGTCATCATCCTCACTCTCTCTTCCAGACTAATCACATTCAAGTGACAGGGCAGAGTCAAGAGGACTGGTGATGGCTCAAGATGCAGTGATGACCTTGCCATCTTTGATGTTTATCCAATCTCTAAAGCACTCCACAGTGCCAGCTTCAGGTGCCTTCATGGCTGTTGGAAGAAATTCTTCTCATTAACCCATTCCACCAATGGAAGTCTTCACATGCTTGAGGTGCACAAACTCACTGAAATGTTTGAGATCCTCAGTGACATTCAACTTGTTTTAGCCCATATGTCAAAATGGTTTGCCAGAACGTGGTCACCGTGCATGCTACAACTTTTTGGAGCCATGGTGGGAGTTATGTAGATCAGGTAGATATCAAAGGTGGAAAGCAGCCTTAATAAGTGCTCAGTAGCCCTCACATCAGAGGTACTAGTCTTCCCTAAACAAATTCCACTCCTCAGCATGTAGACATTTGTGTGAAGAAAAAATAATACAAAAGTTAGATGAAGAAATGCCAACATATTTCTACAGACCAGAATAGTTTGTAAATTCTATTGTTACCAATCAAGGCTTGATTAACTATTTTCTTTTATTTCCTCTTTACAAGAAAAAATCAACTTCCTTTCACTTACAGTGCTTCTGGGCTTTGGTCCTTTTAGCATTTTCACTAGACTTCATGTACACACACACACACACACATATATATATATGTATGTATATACAAATATATACATATACATTAAATATATGCATAAATGCATATATATTATATATACATATATATGCATAACATATATATGTAAATATATACATGTGCCACCTTGTTACTTTGATATTTCTGAATGACATCTAAAGTACTTAATTTCATATTATGGGGAAAAAGGTCTTAATTTGCTTCATTTGTATTTCTAATTAGCTCTCTATCTTCTCTTTCTGATTTCTCAATCTCTTCCTTTTTTTCATTTAAGGATATAGTGCTTTTTGGTCCCCAAAGTCTTGTGTACTACTTCTCTTTTCTGCTTCATTTCTTTTTCCTTATCCCTGAATCATATTCTCTTCTTTGCTAGTAGAAAGCCAAAGAGACACACAGTCTTTGCCAATTTCACGATTCCCCTGTGCTAGATTCGTTACAGTCAGAAGACTGTTACCTTGGCAACAAAGTTTCAACATCACTCAGTCCTTACAACATCCCCCAGCTCCTTGATAATGCTTACTTTACACTGAATACTGAATTTACTCATGAGACAAGTTAAGCCCCAACAGTTTTTTTGTTTGTATTTTTCTTTTTGCCAGTATGGCTTACTGTCAGAAAAAAATTTTCCCTGCTCTGAACTGGGAAAAACACATTCAAATAGAAAAAATAAAACAAGTAGTTTTAAAATAGTTCTATAGTTATTTTATCAGTTATAAACCTCAGTTATTTAGGGGGAATTTTTCCTGTTTTTCATAGTAGTTTTTATTGTTCTTTACACAAAAAAACTTTTGAATTTCTTTTTTCATTCAAAGGTATTTAATTTTTTATCCAATTTCATGTGAAGATAGTTTTCAACATTCACTTTTATAAGACATGGAATTCAAATTTTTTCTACCTTCCACCTCACCAAGACAGCAAACAATATGAAATAGGCTATACATGTACAATCATATTAAACATATTTGCACATTAGTCATGTTGTAAAAGAAGAATCAGAACAGAAGGGGAAAACCATGAAAAAGAAAAAAATAATAATACTATACTTCAATCTACATTTAGATTCCATAGTTCTTTCTCTAGATGTGGAACACATTTTCCTTCAGGAGTCTTGTGGAATTGTCTTGGAACTAAGCCTGCCAAAGTTGATTATCACACAGTACTGCTGTTACTGTGTACAATGTTCCTCTGGTTATGCTCTTTTCACTCAGAACCAGTTAATATACATCTTTCCAGGATGTTTTTTTTTTTTTTTCTGAAATCTGCTTATCATTTCTTATGAAATAAGAGCATTCCATCACATTAATATAATACAACTTGCTCAGCAATTCCCCACTTGTTAGACATTGCTTCACTTTCCAATTCTTGGCCACTGCAAAAAGAGCTTCCATAGATATTTTTGTATATGTGGATTCCTTTTCCTTTTTTATAATCTCTCTGGAATATAGAGCTAGTAGTGGTATTGCTGACTCCAAGGGTATGGACAGTTTTATAATCCTTTGGGAATAGTTCTAAATTGCTTTGCACAATGGTTAGATCAGTTCACAATTTCAACAATAATGCATGAAAGTTCCAATTTTCTAACATCTCAAATTTTATCATTTTCCTTTTTTTGTCATATTAGCCAATTGGATAGATGTGAGGTGGTACCTAAAAGTTATTTCAGTTTGCTTTTCTCGAATCAATAGTGATTTCCTGAGCCCACACCGGGGACCCCGTCGTGGGCCAAGGCTTTGGCTCCCGCTGGAGCCGAAGTTGAGACAGGGATATCAGCAGGAAGGGGCTGAGTTGAAGGCGAGGCCCTGGCTCGGCTGGATGGCCTCAGCTGCAGCCAGAGGCGCTGGAGAGTGCGGCCACTCGCTTCCCCTCGAGCCTCAGAAGTGGATCCCATGATGGAACCCATTGTGGTTTCGGATCACAGTGGGACAGCAATGAGCCTTGCAGTCCTGACAGAAGCCTCCACTCTATTCGAGCCTGTGGATCCCGGTAGACTCTGATGAGAAGTGGACAGGGGAGCTGAGGGGCTGAATCCCCATGCAGTCCCCAAGCAGTGGTGGATTTCATCGACTTAACCCAATAGTGAAGACCCCCAGTGGATTCAGCATCATAGATCTGACACAGGTGGATGAAGAGGATAATCCCTTTGACTCTGATTATCCTTGTGAGAACAGTATGAACCTAGATCTGGACCCTATCTTTTGTTCCCCAAAGAAGCATTCCCATTCTGTGGCAGGTGCCAACTGTTCCATCAACTGTGAAACAGCACAGCAGACTGAGGAAGGGTCTCAGTTACTGAAGAAGAAAGTGTATGATAGTCCAACTTCTGCTCGGAACCTAATTCAGGACACTGGATTTGAAGATTGCCTCTCTCCAGTACCCAGTGGTGAGGATTCTCTGTGTAGCTCAGAGCAAAACTGTAGTACAACTACCTTCAGTAGTGATCTAGGCTCTTAGGGAACTTTACAAATCTCTTCAGATGTTTTCTCACTCTCTCCAAAGAGCAGCAGCAGTGAAAGCAATATCCAAAACACATCAGTGCCCTGTTTCCTGGAAGGTTCTTCTGAAACATGCCCTAATGACTGGCAGAATGAGAACAACTCTGCTGATAATACCAGTCTGATTCAGAAACACTCCTCTCCCCTTCCACAAGGTTTCTTCACAGAGTGAGTTCCCTGGGTTTCTGCCCTGGATGTCCAAGACAAGGCAGAGAAGCCCATGCCAGTGGCTGCCACCTCAGAGCCTGTTGTGGACTTATCCAGGACCCGCTGTCTGCCTTACACCTCCAGGGCATCACCTCTTCTTAAAGGCACTAATACAGGACAAAGAAGTTACAGAGAACAAGAAACAAAAGAGAGAATCCATTCCCCAGCAAATACTCCAATTGGTATTCAGCATCATCAAAGTAAACGTCCCACAAGAGACTTTGCAATTGCTTATGGAATTTGTGTCCCCCCAACATTACCCACCCAAGGAGATTGTATCCCATGTCATCAAGAATATCCTACTCAGTTTCATAAGTATGACTCTCATGAAAGAAGCCTACATGCTTCTAATGAATATTCGATAGCTGCATCCTGCCAGTGTTGCCTCTGTGCAGTGGGATTGAAAGTTCCTCACTTATATGATAGATAAACAGGAGAAAGAGCTTCTTGACCAAATATTCTTTTTGCACTATGTAGTGCAGACCATGGAGGGTGATTTTCAGCAAGTCCTGAGGCATCAGCAGCAGCACTGGCAAGTCCATTGCATATACTATGCTTTCCTGGGGCAAACAACCCCATAACTTCAGGGATATCATTCAGTGGCTGGTTGAAGTTGTGACTGGGGTTGGGTTTGATCAGAAGGAAGGCCATTAGCAATTCTTCCGAGGGAGACCCCAGGAAAAAGCCACCCACCCCCACCAACTTGAAAATCCTAGAAAGAGCAACATTCAATTAGTAATTTTACATATCCAGAGAACACTGTCTCTGGCTATTGAGATGGTTCCACATGTGGATGGTGTAGTGCTGGCTGATGGAGCACTTGTGTTTTCTTGGTGTTAAATGTTAGTCCTAAATTAGCACAAGAAATTCAATCTAGGACCCAGGCATGCCTCAGCACTAAGAGAGGAGCCCAAGAGGGGGTGGAAACTCGCACTAGGACCCAAGTATGAGCTGAGTTTGCCTTTGCTCTAGCTCAGCTGAGGAGATCTCCCATAACCAGACCACTCCTCCTTTACACTTAACAAGATAGCCCCAAGGCTAAGTCAGGAAATACAAAATAAAAGGAAAAACAAAGACACCTGCCCTTAGCTTTCCCACATCAGTAGCTCAACAACAGATCCTTCAGCTTCTAAGTAAAAGAACCAGAGGATACAACACACAAAGCCTCACTATCATGAGCAAGAATAAGCAAAGTCAGAGGGAAAAGATCATAGAATCTTTCTAGGGGAACAAGGACTAAAATATGAATATTAAAGAGGTCAGTATTGAGACTGTACTCCCATCTGAAAATTCAGAATGGATTATGAACTGCTTGCATGCACAGAGAGTACTCCTGGAACAGATGAAGAAGGAAATAGAAGAAAAAATGGCCGAAGGTTTTAAAAGTATGAAAAAAGAATTCACTGAGTAGAGTAGCTCTAATGGAAAAGGAAGGACAAAACCTAACTGGGAAAATTGGACAAATGGAAAAGTACAAAAACTTACAGAAGAAAATAATTCATTAAAAGGAAAAATTGGACAGATAGAAAAGGAGAAGCAGAAGTAAACTGAGGAAAACAATGTATGAAAATTAGAATTGAATAAGTAGAAGTAAATGACTCTATGACACATCAAGAATTAGTCTAACAAAATCTAAAGAATGAAAAGATAGAAGAAAATGTAAAATATCTAATTGAAAAAAAAATATAACTGACCTGAAAAACAGATCCAAGAGAGCAAATTTAAGAATTATTGGCCTACCAGAAAACCATGAAGAAAAAAAAGAATCTGGACAATATCTTGCAGGAAATCATCAAGGAAAAATGCCCAGAAGTGCTAGATCCAGGGGGCAAAATAGTCATCAAAAGAATCCACCGTTCACCTCTCAAAAGGGATCCCAAACTAAAAACAACAAGAAATATTGTTACCAAATTCCAGAACTCTCAAGTGAAGGAGAAAATACTACAGGCAGCCAGAAAGAAACCATTAAAATATTGAGGAGCTACAGTCAGGATCACACAGGACCTTGCAGCTTCTACATTTAAAGATCGAATGAATTGCAATATGATATTCTGTAAGGCAAAGGAGTTGGGATTACAACCCAGGATCAATTACCCAGCAAATTTCAGCAAAACATTTCAGGCAAGGATATGGACATCCAATGAAATAAGGGATTTCCAGACTTACTAACAAAAAGGCCAGAACTCAGTAGAAAATTCGATCTTCAAATGTAGGACTCAAAAAAGGAATAAAAAGGTAAACAGGGGGAAAAAATCTTGTTACTCAATTTGGGCAAACTGTTTCCATACCTATAAGAGATGGTGGAGCAAGGAATAGGGTATTTGTCAGATTTATGGAGAAGGGAAGTATTTTATTTATTTTCAGTGTTCTGCAATCACTGCCATACAACTTTGATTTTTTCCCCTACCTCCTGCCTAAGTCCCTCCTTCCTTGCCAAGATGGCATACAATTTTATATAGGTTACACACATACATTCCTATTAAATAAAATTAATATAAAAAACAAACCAAAAAAAGAAATGATGAACAGGAAGACTTCAGAGAGGCCTCGAAGGACTTATATAAACTGAACTTTGTACATAGGAACAACCCCGGCATATGAAAAATTCTTCTTGTAGGCTTAGTCCTTCACAGCAATGCAAGTACCTAAAAACTTCTTGATGAACTCTTGAAGCAAAATGCCTTCCACATACAGAGAAAGAGCTAAAGAATTGGATCACAGAATGAAGCAGACAATTTTCTCTTGTGTTATGTTTTGTTTTGTTTTCATGTCTTCTCCCATTAATTTTAATTCTTCTATGCAACATGTCTAAGGTGAAAATGTGTTTAATAAGAATGTATGTGTAAAACCTACATAAGATTTCAGGCTGTCTTGGGAAGGAAGGGGGGAGGGAGCAAGAAAGGAGTGGGAGGGAGGGGGAAAATCTCAGATACGGAAGTGATTGTAGAAAATTGAAAACAAATAAATTAATAAAAAATTGAGACATAATAAAAGCCTAATAAGTGCTCTTTTATCCCCCCCCCCAAAAAAAACCAAGAAAAAAGAAAATAGTATTCTTTTATCTGCATTGAGAGTTTAGAGTTCTTTTCCTGGATGTGGAGAGGATTTCTCATCATGAGTCTTGGGTTATTAAATTGCTTAGGAAAGCTAAGTGTATCTTAGCTTATCATCATACAGTGTTGTTTTTACTGTGTATAATATTTACCTGTGTATAATAAAATAAAAGAGTCTGTTCACTTCACTCATCATCAGTTCATGTAAGTCTTTTTGGGTCATTTTTAAAACCTAGCTGCTCATCATTTCTTATAGAAAAATAGTACCCCATTGCATTCACACACCACAACTTTTTCATCCATTACCCAGATAATGGGCATCTCCTCAATGTCTAAACTATTGGCACCATAAAAAGAATTGCTTTAAATATTTTTGTACATGTGAGTCCTTCTCCATTTTTAATGATCTCTTTTGGATAAAGAACTAGTTATGGTATTCCTGGATCCAAGGGTATGAACAGTTTTAGATTTCTTAGTTTGTTTCTAAAATCTGTTTGCTCACCATTTAATATGGAACAATACTATTCCATTACATTCGTATACTACAACTTGTTCAGCCATTGGATATCCCCTCAGTTTCCAATTCTTTGCCATCACAAATAGGGCGGCTACAATTTTTTTGTACATTATACTAATGTAGATTATGTATTGTCAAAATCTTTTTCTGCATCTTTATTATACTCATGATTTATGTTAGTTTTTTATTGATATCGTTAATTAAGCTGAAAATTTTATTAATATATAAGCAGCTCTGCATTCCTACTATAAATCCTACTTGGTCATATTGTATTATGCTGGTGATAAAATGTTGTAATATCTTTTCTAATATTTTATTAAAATTTTTCCATCAATTTCCATTAGGGAATTTGGACTATAATTTTATTTCTCTGTTTTGGGTCATCCAGGTTTAGGCATCAGCACCACATTTGTGTCATAAAAGAAATTTAGTAGCTCTCCTTCTTTCATCTATTCCTCCCCTCCGGTAATTTGTATAGTATTGGAATTAATGTAGTATTGTAATTATATGATCTTTAAGTATTTCATAGAATTCACTTGAACATCCACTGACACTGAAAATTTTTTTCTTCTGAATTTCATTGATGGCTTGTTAAATTCTTTTTTCCCTCCTAAAACTGGGTTGTTAAAGTATGTTATTTCTTCTTATTTTAAATTGAGCAATTAATATTTTTTGCAAATATTCATCCATCTCAGTTAGATTGTCAAACTTGTTGAGCATACAGTTGGCAAAATAGCTCCTAATTATTGCTTTAATTTTGTTTTCGTTGTTGATGAATTCACCCTTTTCAATTTTGATATTGGTAACTTGGTTATCTTGGTTTTATTTAAAAATGAAATTAACCAAAGGTTTAATCTGTTTTATTGTTTTTCCCATGAATGCAGCTCTCAGTTTATTTATTAGTTCAACAGTTTTCTTAATTTCAATTTAACTAATCTCTTCTTTAATTTTCAGGATTTCTAATTTGGTATTTAATTGGGAATTTTAATTTTTTTTTTTAGCTTTCTTGGTTGTATGTCCAACTTATTGTTCTCCTCTTTCTCTATTTTATTCATGTAAGCATTTGCAAATGGGATTTTCGCCCTAAAAAGTATTTGACTGCTTTCCATGAATTTTGGCATGTTGTCTCATTATTGTTTTTCTCTTGGATGGAATTATTGTTTCTATGATTTGTTTTTTGAGCTACTCATTCTTTAGGATTACACTATTTAGTTTCCAATTAAATTTTTTATCTATCTTTTCATGGCTCATTATTACTTTAAAATTTTATGGCATCACAGTCTGAAAAGGATGCATTTAATAATTCTGTTTTCTTCATGTGATAGTGAGATTTTTATGCCCTAATACATGGTCAATTTTTGTGTAGGTGCAATGTACCACTGAGAAAAAAAGTACATTCCTTTTTATCCCCATTCAATTTTCTTCTGAGGTCTACCATTTCCACCTTTTCTAAAATTCAATTCACATCCTTAACTTCTTTGTTATTTATGGTTAGATTTATCTAATCATGACAGGATGAGTTTGAAGTCCCCCATTAGTATAGTTTTGTTGTCTGTAACTCACTTAACTTCTCTAAGAATCTGGAGGCTATACAATGTGGCACGTATATGTTTAATATTGATATTACTTCCTTATCTCTGGCAGCTTTTAGCAAGAGGTAATCTTCTTCCTTATGTCTTTTAATTATATCTTCTTTTTCTTTTCCTTTTTCTAATATCAAAGTTGCTACCTCTGGGTTTTGTTTTTCTTTTTTACATCAATTAAAGCATAATATATTCTGCTGCAACCTGCCTTTTTTACTCTGTATGCACTCTCCACTTCAAATGTTTTGTACTTCCTTTTCCAAACTCTTGACTCATTCCCATAATTCTTCTGCATAATCCTCATTACTTTCCCCAATTTTCCTTTTACCTCTCTTACTTGAATTTTAAGATTCATTTTGAGCTCTTCCAAGAGGATTTTTCAGGCTAGTGATCAGTTCAAATTCCCTTTTGAGGCTTCACATGTAGGCATTTAGATGTTTTCTTCTTTTTATATTGTGTTTTGATCATCCCTGTTGCCATAGTAGCTTTTTATGGTTAGGACTCCTTTCTGTTTCTTACTTATTTGTCAGTCTATTTCATAACTTTTGCTCTGTTCCTGGTGCACAATGGGCACTAACCCAAACTTCTTAAGCTGGGGCCAGGGAGTTATTCACTGTCTTTCCACAGCAGGTCTCAAGTGCTTGCAACTTGCCCACTACATTGGAGGTAGCCCAGCCAATTTTGCCTGTTGTGTTGGGATTCCAAGGCTTGCTATTTCTTTTCTGCACTGGGGTGAGAGACTTCATCGTTGGCTTGCTGAACCAGGACCAAGGGGACTCCACTGCCAACCTGTATTATGACTAAGAATTTCCACTGTCTTTCCCATACACCAACTACGCTGGACTGTACTTGCCTTTTTCCCAACTGAGATAGACTTTTCCTGAAGTCCTCCTAAGTTATGTTAAGCTGGAAAAATGTTTCATTCAATCTTTTTGTGTATTATATTTCTTCCAAAGTCATTTATAGGCCTGATTTAATATTGTTTCTGAGGTAAATTGGGAAGAGCTAACAAAACATCCTGGATTTTCTCTGCCATTTTGGCTCCTCCCAACAGCCGTTTGGGTTTTCTTTTTCTTGGCAAACATATTGGAGCATTTTGCCATTTTCTTCTCCAATTCATTTTACAGATGAGGAAACTGAAGCAAGCATTATAAAGTGGCATTTCCCATATTGAAATATATAAAAGGAAGCTTATTTCAGGTGGAAATATTAGCAGCACATGCACATATCTTTTTATGTCTTTGGAATAACATTTTATTTAATTGAAAATCATGAATTTGGTCATAGTAAATGTAAAAAAGAATGAGACAACAGCATCTCTGAATCTATGACATAGGATATTATAAAGCATACAAGATAAATAAGAGAAAATGTTAAAGTTGCACCAGATTTTTGTGGTGACAAGCATCTATAAAGGATTACTGCAATCATAAAAATGGAGTATCTTTCAGTTATATGGATTTAAGATGGCAATAAAACATTAATTTCTCTTACCAAAGCAACCTTTCAGACAAAAACTTTTTGTTTATTTAAAGTAGTGAAAGAAAATGTGATGAAATGAAGAATAATGAAACTTTTACTCAGCTGGTTTCATAGCTTTTAAACATAAGTTCATGTTTATAATGTTAAAATTGTTGGATAACTGATCACTGTAGGAAATGATGAAGTGGCTAAATATGCTGATATTTTGAAGAAAATAATTGAAGGTCATGGATATCTTATGAACAACTTTTTCATGTGGTTGAAATAGGAATATTCTGGAAAAGTGTGTTTTCCAGAACTTATATTTTTAAGAAAGAAAACACCTTGATTTTAATGTCCAATGATCTCCAAATGCTTTACTGGTAATGCAGAAGAGGAATTTGAAATAAAACCAATATTTACTTAACAATCCCCAAAATCTGGAGCCCTGAGAGGCTACTGCCATCCATTATTTCAGTTCTTTTATGGGTAACTAAAAGTGTTTATGGAGATTGTTTATCAAGTATTTTAGCCTAGAAATTCAAAATTGTTTTTTAAGACAATAATGAAAAATTTAAAGGACTACTGATTTTACATGATCCATGTCAGTCAATTATACTTAGTTAATTCTTTGAGAATGTGAGTGTGCAAATTTTCTGAGATAAAAATAAAAATTCTCTACCTACCAATCTATATATGAAGATTCAAAGAAAAAGACAATTCAGCTACGTTATTAAAATATTAAATAAATTACATATGTATATATTTGAATAAATAAACTAAGTAAACTAAAATGCTAAAAAAAAACCGAACACTAGTGATGTTTTCATCAAATAATTAGTGCAGGCTAATTTTTAGGTATCATATTAATTGGGTTTTTATTTTTTCATTTAAAATGTTTTATATCTACTCTTTAAAGCAAATCAGATTCTGGGAGCCAAGGTGACAGAATAAATAGAAAATCACTATAATTCTCCCATATTCACCTCCTAATATCCATAAAATAGCTCCCCAAAACCAATCTTGGAACAGCAGCAGCCGTGGAAAGATGTGGAGGAGCAGTCTTTTAACCCCAAAGACTTGGAAGAGTGGCAAGAGTGATCCACTTCAAGCAGATAAAAGGGAAGTACATTCCAGGGCAGGAAGTGTCCCAGCAAGCCAGTAGAAATCCCCATACAAGTGGGAAATCCTGAGCCCCATTTAGAATCCGCATAAACTTCAGAACAGCACAAAGCAAACAGATATCCTCTGGGGTCATATCTGGATGTGCTTCAGTTTAGCCTCAGAGAAATGCAGAAAACCCACAGGAAAACAGTCAGGGTCTACAGCTATTGGCATAAGAAACTTGAGAGTGAGCACCTTCCATCTTAGAAACATAGATCAAATTTAACAGAAAGGAAAAAAGGCAAAAAAAAAGAAAAGATGAGAAAAATCCATCACTTCCAACACCAACAACAAAAAGGAATTTGATCATAGAAATTAATTATGGTGACCACGAAGAACAAGACACAAACTTATAAGAGGACAACAATGTCAAAACAACTATGGGAAAAAAACTCAAAGGAAAACAGAAAGTGGTGTCAGTATAAAAAGAATTCATAGAAGAATTCCAGAAGGATCTCACAATTCAGATAGAGAAAAATGGGAAAGAAATGACAATGATATAAAAGAATTATGAAAAAAAGACTTACCTTCTTGGAAAACTGTCTAGTAGAAGTGGACAAATGGAAAAGGAGATACAAAAATCCACTGGAGAAAATATATCTTTCTAAAAATACAATTGACCAAATGGAAAAGAAAGGACAAAAGCTATAGAATTAAGCCAGCAGAAGCTAATGTCTCTAGAAGACAAAATGAATCAGTCAAAAATATTTGAAAACAGGAAAAAATGGAAGAAAATATCAAATTCCTCTTGGGAAAAACATGGGAAAAAATTGACCCGGAAAATAGATAACACCAGAATCATTGCACTATTTGCAACCCACAATTAAAAAAAAAAAAAAAAGGACCTGGACAGCATATTTTGAGAAATTATCAAGGAAAACTTTTCTGGTGGCCTAAAACTAGTAGGTAAAACAGGCATTGAAAGAATCCACTAATCACTTCAGGAAAAACATCCCCAAATAAAAATAACAAGGAGCATATTAGGCAAATTTCAGAACCACCAGATGAAGGAAAAAATACTACAAGTTGCCAGAAACAATTCAAATATCAGGGAATGACATCCTGAATCACATATGATTTGGCAGCTGCAACATTACAGTATGAGATGCCATACAGCTTTATATTCCAGAGGGCAAACTCTAGGACTTCAACCAAGAATCATGTTTCTAGCAAAATTCAGCATAATATATTTTAATGGTAATTTAAATGGGGAGATCTTTCCCACTCATTAATAGGTCCCTGTGACCTGCCTGGGTCACATGGAAGATGAGTCATACGAGTCTGAGTCACATGGAGTCTATTATGGGAGGAGTTTGCTGAATGCGTGGAACAGAAAAGGTGGAACAGGAAGAGTTGGAGCTAGAATAGAGCTGCAAGGAAGTGAGTCAGAGAGCAATCAGAGCTAGGAAAGATGCAGGCAAGCAGGCTTCTAGCTAGCGTGAGTAGAAAAGGTTGTTTGTGATTTTTTTTAAGGGAGCCTGCTTGTCATTTGTTTAATGGAGCTGGTTTGTGGGAAGCCTAGCAGGGGGAAGACTTGGGGATGGTGTTGTTCTCTGCATTGTTACTGGGTATAGATTCTTATTACTATGATGGATTTAGTTTCTGATGCCTGAATAAATGTTTTGGTTCTGCCTTCAATGTGGAGAGCCTGTTGTATTTTGTGATTCAGAATTGCATCAGGATATTCATGGCTGCCATAGGTGCTGTGAATATCATGTTGGCAGTACATACATCAAGGGGGAAAAAGTCATTCCAGGAAATAGAAGAATTTCAAGCCTTCAAAAGGAAAATACCCAGAACTAAACCGCAAATTTGACCTCCACTATCTACACCCAAAGGAAGCATGACCAGGTAAAAGAAGAAAGAAACATATGAGATGCAATAGAGCTAAAATGCTGACATTCCTGCATGAGAAAATAATACCTGTAGCTCTTAAAATTTGTATCACTAACAGTACAAATAGAAGGAATATACATACACAGAATGTATAGGTATAAGGTGATTTTGAGGCAGTAACATAAAACAATATTAATGGCTGTGAAAGAGGAGTGCAATGCATACAGAAGGAAAGGAAATGTAGAATGTGGTAAATTATCTCACATAAAGAGAAGAGAAAGAACTATTACAGTGGAGGGGTATATGGAAGGGGGTGGCAATGGGCATTGCTTGAACCTTACTCTAATCAGTATTGACTCAAATTGGAAAGAAGATGCACAATCAGTTGAATGTAGAAATATATTTTCCCTGACAGGAAAGTAAGAGTGGAGGAAATTAAGTAAAGGTGGGGACCTAATAGAATAGAAGGCAGATCAGAGGAGAAGGGAGACAAAAACAAATCTTAGGTGAGGTCAAAAGGGTGAAAGGAAAGAGAGGACAATCAGGAGGAACAAAAGGATGGAGGAAAGTATATAGGTAGTAATCATAATTGTGAATGTGAATGGGATGAACTTTCCCATAAATTGGAATCAGCAGAGTGAATCAAGAACAAGAATCCTATAATATATTGCTTATAAGAAACATGCTTGAAGCAGAGAGACACACACAGAGTAAAGGCAAGGGGATTGGAGTAGAATCTATTATATTTCAGTTGAAGTAAAAAAAATAGTGAAGGGTTAGTTATACTGATCTTAGACAAAGTAAAAGCAAAAATAGACCTAATTAAAAGAGGTGAGGAAGGAAAGTACATCTTGCTAAAAGGCACCATAGAAATGAAGCAATCAAATTACAAAATACGTGGAGTAGTCTACCTGTCAAATCTTTGGGGAGGCGAAGGATTGATGATGAAATGAGATAGAAGAGCATTATGGAATCTAGAATATATAATTTTGACTATATTGAAAAAGCTTTTGTAAAAACAAAACAAAACAAAAAAAAACCAAACAATTCAACCAAGATTAGAAGGAAATTAGAAAGCTTGAAAAGGTTTTTTATAGCAAGTGTTTTTGATAAAGGTCTCATTTCTCAAATATATAGAGAACTGAGTCAAATTTTAAGGGTACAATTCATTCCACAAATGTTAAATGGTCAAAGGATATCAACAGGCAGTTTTCAGATGAAAACAAAGCTATCTATAGGCATGTGGAGAAGTACTCTAAATCACTATTGGTTAGAGAAATGCACATTTAAAACAATTCTGCAATACCACCTGACACCAATCAGATTGGCTAATATGCCAAAAAAAGGAAAATGATCAATGTTGCAGAAGATGTGGGAAAATTGGGATGCTAATGTATTGTTCATGAAGTTATGAACTGATCCAACCATTCTGTAGAACAATTTGAAACTATGCCTAATGAGCAACTAAATTGTTCATACCCTTTGATCCTGCAATATTAGTCCTAAATCTGTATCTCAAAGAGATCAGAAAAAAATGCCCAAAAATATATGTCCAAAAATATAGCAGCTCTATGCATGGTAGCAAAATATTGGAAATTGAGGGGATGCCCATCAATTGTGGAATGACTGAACAAGCTGTGTTATATGAATGTAATGGAATACTATTGTACAATAAGAAATAATGAACAGGCACACTTCAGAAAATAAGCTGAAAAGACTTGTACAAATTCATGTAAAGTGAAATGAGAAGAACCAGGAAAACACTGTGCACACTATCAGGAACATTTTGTGATGACCAACTCTGAAAAACTCAGCCTTTCTCTCAGAAGTAAATAATCCAAAACAAGTATGATGGACTCATAAAGAAAAATGCTATCCATACTCAGAAAAAGACCTCATGGACTCTGAATCAGATTGAAGTGTATTTTTTTGACTTACTTTGTCTTTCACATTTTTTTTCTTCTTATTTGATCTGTTTCTTCTTCCACACCTATGAAGAATCTGGAAATATGCTTTACATGATAGCATACATATAAACTATATCAAACTGCCTAAAATTTTCAAAAGACAAGAGGGGCAGGAATGAGAAAAAAATTAGAACTCCAAATTTTGTAAAAATGAATGCTAAAATTTTTCTTTATGTAATTTTGGGGAAAAAATAAAATACTAAAGAAAAAACGAATCTGAAATTCATTTTTTTCTAATTCTTTGCTGTCATATTACATCTATAAATAGATAAAACCTCATTTTAAAAATTTTGCATTATTTATTCTCTTGAACCAAGTACAATGTTTTACATATACATTGCAATTATAACTTCAAATCATATAAATTCAAGTGTAAAAACTTCACGGGATTCATTATTCATACTAATGAGGACTTTACTATTTACCACTTATTTATTTTCTGTGTGTTTCTGTGTAATTATCTACTTGATATACACAACGTTCTTTTTAAGTTTCTACAACAGATTCATATACCAGCATGACCCTATCTTTTAATTTTTCTCCTTTGTTTTTTAATGTCCTTGCATTGCTATGAAGATCCAAGTCTACCAGAAAGAAATCTCGCACACTGCGGTGGTTGGCATGCACAAAATTCTCCTGGTTCTGCTCCTTTTACTCAGCATCAGATCATATAAGTCTTTCCAGGCCTCTCTGAAGTCTTTTTGTTCATCATTTGTTATGGCGCAATTTGTTATGGCCATTACATTCATAAAACGTAATTTATTCAGCCATTCCCCAATTGATGGGCATGCTCTTGATTTCCAGTTTTTGGCAACTACAAAGACTGCTGCTATAAGTATTTTTGTACATGTGGGACCCTTTCCTATTTTTATGATCTCGTGGAGATACAGTCCTAGAAGCAATACTGCTGAGTCAAAGGGTATGCACATTTTTGTAGTCCTTTGGGTATACTTCCAAACCACTCTCCAGAATGGTTGCATGAGCTCATAGCTCCACCAGCAATGAATTAGTGTTCCAACTCTCCCACATCCTCTCCAACATTTGTCATTTTAATTTTTCTTCTTGAAAAGAATGCTTAACCTATGATCTTTGATTGATTGTTGCACTGGATTGAATCTTCAACTGAAAATAATTTTTGAAGTCCATCTCAGAGGCATGGGATAAAATTGTACAATATCTTGATACATTTTTATCTTAAATTGGCAAATTGCATGTAAAAACTGTGTTGCCAAACATGCATTATATATGGATTAGGGAGATATTTATATCATTTCTGTCTTCTGCACTTAACTCAGGGAAGTTATTAGTATAATATTTTTTGCTATCTTTCAATTACTAAAAGAGTAGGGACTGACAAGGATGACTGCATAATTACAGGGGGATATGCTGGGTAGGTACCTTAGGAATAACAAAAATTTCATTTATGAAGTTCCTTGGAGATGGTTCACTTGTTCTTATAGGTTAGATTTATTAATCCATTCATTTAGTTCTAATTTGTCACTGATATTAGCTAACAAATAATGATGAATCATAGAAAAGCTTGGAATCCAGAAAGAACAGTAATTTTTGTAGGGAAACATTGTCATGGGCTTAAAATTTGTAATGGCTCGAATTTACAGTTCACCGCATGAGTGTTTTCACTAGAAATGTACTTGTAAGACAAGTTTTCCATTTGCATTTTTCCCTATGGGCTTGAGAGAAGGTGCTTAGAATTCTTCATCTTTATAATAACCAGCATTGAAATGGGTATTAATTCTCTTGGTTTCATTTTATATATAACAAAACTTGCTATAACATTTTTCAAGTTACTCATAAAAAATATAAACATGACAATTGCATCTATTTTCATTCTAATATGCATTATTATTATTGCTTTTTAATATTCATTGATTTCAAAGATACTCTGCCTATGCAGAAGAAAGAAGATAGAATTTGTCCTTGACCACCAATTTCAAAAACTGTATTTCACCCAGATCCACATTAATATGCATAATTTTAAGATGGAATGGGACCTTGTAGGCATGTCTGAATTATGAAACTTAAACTGGTTCAGATGGGCAACTGTTAATTTTTCAGGGTGAGCATTTGGCATTTTATAAATCAGCAAACCTAAGTTTGGGTTTGAATTACTGTGTTGCTCATTATAAGACTTAAGAAAGAATAAGCAGTTATATTCTCACCATTTGATGTCATATTGAAAAAGATATAAACCATGTTTTTTCTAGCTTTATGACTAAATATTTTCATCCTTTTTTTTTTTAAGATTTGAGGTTACCACATCTCTCCCTCACTCCCATGTCTTGAGAAGACAATAAATATTTTGAATATAAGTACGAAGTTAAGTAAACCATATTTTCATATAAGCATGTTGCAAACAGAAATATATACATAAAAAGCAGGAAAAACAAGGAAAATAAAAGAAGTATGTTTCAATCTATACAGATTTCATCAGTTCTCATTCTGGAGGTGGATTGCATTTTTCATCACGGTTCCTTTGTTTTGAAATATTGCCTTGATTAGAGAAGTCAAGTATTTCACAAATAATTATTCTTACAATATTACTCTTACTCTGTAAAATGTTCTCCAAATACTGCATACTACAGTTTGTATCAGTTTATATGTCTCACAAGATTGTTTTTTTTCTGAAAATATTCTGCTCATTATTTCTTAGAGCACAACTTAG
This sequence comes from Notamacropus eugenii, assembly GCF_028372415.1. Lineage (NCBI taxonomy): Eukaryota > Metazoa > Chordata > Mammalia > Diprotodontia > Macropodidae > Notamacropus > Notamacropus eugenii. The sequence continues at coordinate 375,221,782 of NC_092875.1, forward strand.
TATACCATTATTATTCAATAGCACAGCCTCTTCAACTATTCATCAATTATTGGGAATATCCTCAATTTCTAATTCTTGGCAGCCACAAGAAGCTGCTATAAATACAGTGTGTGTATGTATTCTCTTTTTTTACCTTTTGAAGAAACAGGCCTACTACTGGTTTTGATAGGTCAAGGGGACGCACAACTTAATAGACTTTTGGACACAGTTCCAGATTGTTTTCAATAATAATTGAACTAATATATAATGGAACCAACAACACATTAGTGTTCAATTTTTTTTTCACATTTTCTCCAGCATTTGTCATTTTCCTTTTCTGTGATGTAAACTAATCCTATATGTGTGAGGTAGTATCTCATGTGGCATAAAATAGAGTACTAGGACTAAAGTAAGGAAGACCTTAGTCCAAATTCATCCTCAGACATTTACTAGATGTGTGACCCTAGGCATGTTATTTGACTAAGTTTGTCTGTTTACTCCTGTGTAAAAATGAGTTGGAGAAGGAAATGCCATCCAAAAATATATTTTGTCAAGAAACTACTCAGTGGATTTATAAAGTATTAGACTGAACTGAAGCAAGAGAACAATAAAAATCAATGTTGGGAAACAAAGCCAAAATGGCAGAATAAAGACAGAGATTCATCTTAATTCTTTCAAATTCCCTTCTAAACAATGTTAAAATAGTCACTTGAAAAAATTCTGGAGGAACAGAACCAATAAAAGGGTTGAAACAATTTTCCAGCCCAATACACCTTCAGGTCAGTAGGAAATGTCTTTCTCATGTGGGTGAGAGTGAAGTACACTCCAGCACAGGTCACACCAAGGAAGGCAGCTAGCTAATAGCAAGCCTAGGGAGGATTGATTTGGTGGTGGTGGTGACTTCTGATGATCTGAGTCCATAACTATTAAGGTGATCAGACAACTGATAAGAACATTAGAGAAGATTCATTGCAAGCACTGAGAACAAGAAATGTGTTGCCCATTCTGTTCTGGGTCATAATACCAGAGCACGAGGTAATGTTTACAGGAGTATATGCCTCAATCAAAGTTCCATGGAAGAAAATAGTGCTTATGGACATTAGAAAATGAAGGTACATTACAGGATTGCAATAACCATACCTCTCCTTAGATTATATAAGGCTGGAAAAACTTTAAATTAGAGACTCCCTGAACAGACTCTTAAAATAGCGGTACAAATAGACCAAAACTTGGTAGAATGCCCCTCAACATTGGAAAATGAATCTAATTTTAACAGAGATATAAAAGTCAACAAATATTCTTAAAAAAAACAACAAGTAACCTGGCCATAGAAAATTACTATGGTGACAGGCAGAACCAAAACAAAGCTCAGAAGGAGACTACAAAATTAAAACAGCTACTTCCAAAGCCTCAAAGAAAAATATGAATTTTTCTCAGGCCCCAGAAAAACTAAAAAAAGAATTTCAAAAATTAAAAGAGGGGAATACAATAAAGTTAGTAAAGATAATGAGTGATAAAAAAGAGCCAACAGGTTGGTAAAGAGGGCATAGAAAGGCTGAGGAAAGCGATACATTAAAAAAGCAGAAGAGGCAAAATGATAAGAGAGGCACAAAAATTTATGGAATAGAAGAATGTCTAAAAAGGAAGACTGGCAAAAAGAAAAATGAGGTAAAAATTCACTGACATAACTGTTTAAAAAGTAGAATTAGCCAAATGAAAAAGGAAGTACAATAGATCACTCAGTAAAACAATCCCTTAAATTAGAATTGTCTAAGTGAAAACTAAGGATTACATGAAATATCAAGAAACAATCAAACAAAATTTTCAAAACTGAGAAAAGATTAGGTCTCATTGGAAGAACAACTAATTTGGGAAATAGATTGTAGAGAGAGAATTTAAGAAATATCAAACCACCTGAAAAATCACGATAAAAAGCCCACAAATCATATTTCAAGTAATTATCAAATGAAACTGCCTTTATATTCTAGAAACCAGATGATAAAATAGAAATTGAAAGAATTCACTGATCATCTTCTAAACAAGATTCTAAAATCAAACTCCCATGTCAAGGAAAATATATTGCAAGAAACTAGAAAGAATCAATTCCAGTATCATATATTCACAGTCAGGGTAACACAATATTCAGTAGCTTCTATACTAAAGGACCAAGGGGCTTGGAATATGAGAACAAATCACCTAGGATTGCAACAAAGAATCATCTACTATATGTTTGCTACTATAGCTTCTACAGAAAATACAATCCCAGACAAAGCAAGCAAAGCTGCATTAGGAGTAATAAACAGAGAAACTACATTTCGCTAAATGAAAGCACAGACAATAAAGTAATGTCAGTACTAACATATGCACCAAATATAATACCACCCAAGTTCTTGAAGGAAAATTTAAATGAGAAACAGGAGTAAATGATAAGCAAAACCATACTAGTGAGGAGTCTCAACTTTACTTTCTCAGAACTAGATAAATTAAACAACAACAAAAAAGAAGTTAAGGAGAAAAACAGAGTCTTAGGAAAAAAGTTAGACTGTATAGATGTCTAAAGAAAGTTGAATGGGAATAAAAGGAATATACTTTTTTTCTCAGTGGCATATGACACTCATCAAATTAAACTGACCATGTATTAAGATATAAAAACCTCATAAGCAAAGGAGGAAGAGTGGGTATATTGATTAAATACTTTTCAGATCATAATTGAATAAAAAAGCATTCAATAAAGAGCCATGAAAGGTTATATTAAAACTAATTGTAAACTAAGCAATCCAACCCTAAAGAATTAGTGAGAAAAAGAACAAGTCATAGAAAAATCAACAATTTCATTTAAAAAGAAGGATAAGAATGAGAAAGTACAACAAAATGTATGTGTTATCACCAAAGTAGTAATTAGGGAGATATTCAAATCTCTAAATGCTTATATTAACAAAACAGAGAAAGAGAAGATCAATTAAATGGACATGCAACTGAAAAATACTAGGAAAAGAACAAATGAAAAATCCTCAATTGAATATCAAATCCGAAATACTGAAAAATCGAAGAAGAAAGCAATAAAATGGAAAATAAGAAACCCAATGAACTAATGAATTAAACTAGAAACTTGTTTATGAAAAATACATTGAAATAAATGATCAATTAATTTGATTTAAAAAAGAAAACCAAATTACCAGTTTTTCAAATGAAATAGGTGAATTTACTTACAATGTGGATGAAAATAATTTATTTGAAACACTTTTGCCCAATAATATGCCAATAAATCTACCAACCTAAAAGATATGGATAAAGATTTACAAAAATATATTTTTCCAATATTAACACGTGAAAAAATATAAGATTTAAATAACCATATCTGAGAAAAAATAGATTGAAGAGGCCATCAATAAACTCCCTATGAAAAAAAAAACCCACCAGGACCAGATCAATTTACATGACCAATTTTTATTCTACCAAATATTTAATGAACAATGAATTTCAATACTATATAAAGTAGTTAGGAAAATAGGGAAAATGGTGGAGAAAAGGCAGCAACTCTCCTTAGCTCTCCCTCAAACCCTTTCTTATACCTTCAAATAATATAGTAAAACAATTCCTGGAGCAACAGAAACAGAAACCAAACAGAGCTGTGAAATAGTTTTTCATCCAAAGGTAACTTATAATTTCAGCAGACAAGTTTTGTGTCACCTTGGTGAGAGTGGAGAACAGTCAAGCATAGGCCTCACCAGTGCAGACCCAGTTCCACCCCTACCAAACTAGGAACAGGCATTAAGAACTACTAAATTAGTGGCAGCAGCTGTTTCCAGAGCTCTCAGGCTACAGACAGTAAGGGAATGGAAAAACTGGTCACAAAGAGGTTACAAGAGTTTCCACACTAACTCTGAGGCTGGCCCTGTTGATTTGCCCATGCTCAGAACCAACTCACAAATCTGGATAACATTCCCAGGGCAAGAAGGAACACAAGTACACTAGAGCCTTTGTTCATACTGGAGTAGTGACTCTGGTCATAGTTCCAGGGCAGAAAAGTGCATGTCTTAACTCACCACAGATGAGATCACAGGGTAGGAGAGTAGTAAACACCTCTACTTAGGTGGTACTACTTTGGAAGAACTGAAATCTTATAGGTCTCTAGGAGCATCTCTGAAAACAGCTGCACAAAACCCCTGAAGTTTGTGACAGTGTGCCACCCTCCCTGTAAATATAGTCTTACTTTACCAAAGAGGTAAAAGTCAAGAAACAGGTTGGGAAAATGAGAAAAGAATAAAAACTTCTGACCATACAAAGTTAATACGATGAGAAGGAAAATCAAAACATACAGTCAGAAGAAGACAAGAAAGATAATACCCCTTTATCCAAAAACTCCAAGAAATATCTGAATTGTTCTCAAGCCATGGAAGAACTCAAAAAGGATTTTGAAAATCAAGCAAGACAGAAGGAGGAAAATTTGGGAAGAGAAATGAAAGTCATGGAAGAAAATCCTGAAAAAACAAGTTAAGAACTTGGTAAAAGACACAAAAAATATTAAAGAAAAAACAGACTAGGCCAAATGGTAAAAGAGGTTCAAAAATTCAAGAAGGAGAAGAATGCCTTGAAAAGCAGAAGTGTCCAAATGAAAAAAAAAAAGAGACACAAAAATTCAATGTAGAAAAATAATTGTTTTTAAAAAGTAGGATTGGTCCAACAGAAGAGGAGGTAGAAAATGTCACTGAAGAATATAATTCCTTAAAAATTAGAATGGAGCAAATGGAACCTGATAACTATGAGAAATAAACAAACAAACAAACAATGAAACACAATCAAAAGAATGAAAAAAATATGAGATGATATGAAATATTTTATTGGGAAATAAGAAACTGAACTGGAGAGTAGATCCAGGAGAGATAATTATAAGTCATTGGACTACATGAAAGCTATGATAAAAGTAAAAAGAGCCTAGACATCATAATTCAAGAAAACATCAAGGAAAACTGCTCTGATATTCTAGAACCAGAAGGTAAAATAGAATTAAAGGAATCCAACAATCACCTCCTGAAAGAGATCTCACAATGAAAAGCCATAAGTATTATAGCCAAACTCCAGAGTTCCGAGATCAAGGAGAAAATCTAGCAAGCAGACCAGAAAGAAACAATTCAAGTATCATGGAGTTACATTCAGGACAATACAAGATTAACAGATTTTACATGAAAGGATAGAGGAGCTTGGAATACAATATTCCAGAAGTCAAAGAAGGGAGGAATACTGCCAAGACACACCTACAGAGCAACACTGAGTGTTATCCTTCAGGGGAAAAATGGACATTCAATGAAATGGAAGAATTTCAAGCATTCTTGATGAAAAAGAGCTGATTAGAAATTGTAACTTTCCTTTACAAAACACAGAAGCATAGAAAAATGAACAGGAAAGGGAAATCATAAGGGACTTAATAATTTAATAAAGTTAAACTACACATGCAAACATATATATATATATATATATGCACATACATACACAAATACATACATATACATACAAATAATAATTATGTATACAAACATAAAACATGCAAGCATATATACAAACATAAATATACTTACACACATTAACTTAGATATCTATAATCATACTCGTATATTAACATTTACATTCATATGCATCTGTGTAAGACCATACTATGCTTATTCATTCTCTGTTTCTCTGAGAGTGGATAATCTTTTCCTTCATAATTCTGAGTCCTTCCTTATTTTTCTGTGTCTACCAAGCCATCATTTTCTATACCACAACCATATTTCAATCTTATACCATCAGTTATTTTAGTCTAAGACAATATTGATTAATATGGCTAACATATACATCAGTTTCCCTATTTTTGTCTTATAAGTGAAGCAATTTTAGCTTTAACTTTGTTAAAAGTTAAATGGGATCATGGTTATTCCCTCTGTTTTTTTCTCCCTAATAAAACATTCTCTTCTATTTTTTTTTTTATTCTTTCTATTTTGTTTTATTACTTCTTGCTCTCTTACAACTTCATGGGCTTCCCATTGCCTACTTTTAATTTTGAGGGATTCATTTTCTTCCTTAAGATTCTGGATCTCCAATTACTAAGAATATATTTTATAAAGTGAGAAAAATAACAACAAAACAAATCTGGAAGACCAAAAAAGGTCAAAAGCATCAAGGGAATTAATGAAAAGAAATACAAGGAAAGGTGACCTAACAAAACCAAATCTAAAACTGTATTATAAAGTGGCAATCATCAAAACTATTTGGTAATGGCTAAGAAATAGAGTGGTAGATCAATGGAATATATTATATTCACAAGACACAGTAGTCAAGTCACAAATCACTACAATAATCTATTGTTTGATATATCCAAAGACTCCAGTTTTTTTTTTTTTATAAAAACTCACTATATGTTGAAAACTGCTGGAAAACTGGAAAATAACATGGCATAGACCAACATCTTATACCATACACTAAAGATAAGGTCAAAATAAGTACATGATTTAGACCCAAAGGATGTTACCATAAGGATATTAGGAGAGCAAAGAATAGTTTACATGTCAGATTTATGAAGAAGGGAAGAATTTATGACCAAACAAGATATAGAGAATGTTACAGAATGGAAGATGGATAATTTGTTTTATATTAAGTGAATATGTTTTGTACATACAAACCAATGCAATCAAGATTAGAAGGGAAGCAGAAAGCTGGGAAACATTTTTTACAGTCAGTTTCTCTAATAAAGGTCTCATTTTTCAAATATAGAGAAAACTGAGTTAAATTCATAAAAATACAAGTCATCCCCCAAGATATTACAAGAGAATATAAGAATTCAAAGGTATTCCCCTGTTTCAGCGTAATAAGTCTGGAGGTATTTATTCTTCACTGGGAGCAAAACTCAGTGCTGGGATTTCTTTCTTTTAATTTTTGGTCTTCTACATTTGTCCCAGAAGGAACACTCTTGTGACTCCAATTCTTGTAAATTTTTGCAACTCTATGTTCACCCTGGGGTAGATTTTGTCTTGTTTGTGGGGGAAATCCAGAGAGCTTGGAATTTGCCCAACTTACTTTGCCATCTTCCCAAAATCTGTTCCTATTTAATTTTTAAAGAAGAAACCGAGAAACAATGTTCTCCCATAATGGACTGACTGGATCTCAGTAGAATTAAGATGTCAGTCAAGAGTTCTAGTCAAATCCACCATTTGCTAGAAGTTTTGTATCAAGTAAATTCTCTTCACTAACCTGGAGGTGCAAAGAGCTTATGACTCTGTAACCCTGTGTGACTTTTGACCAGAAACAAGTAAACGATAGTATAATCACATTCATATGAAATTTGTCACCACCTGATCCTATTTCAAATCTAATCACTGAGGGGCAGAGCCAAGAGGGTGGAGTAGAAAGACACACATATGCTACCTCCAAACCCACTGCCCATAAAATATCTGTAAAAAAAGAACCACCGGCGAATTCTGGAGCAGCAGAAGCCACAGAATGGAGCGGAGGAGATTTCTGCTTCAGAGACCCTGAAAACCTCTCGCAAAAGGTCCCTCGCACCCCGGACCCAAAGCAGAGCCCAACCCTGGCTTGGTGGTGCAGAGCCGAAAAGAGCAGATCCGAGCAGGCTTCGGGGACAGAATCTCCAGCAGCCGTGCGGGTCTCCCACTCACAGGTGACAAGGGTCGGTGAGAGGGTCTCTTTGGCGGGTCGAGAGGGGCGTGGGGTGCCCCCATAACTCAGGCTCCCTCGGGAGGCAGCAGCAGAGGCGGGAGCAGACCAGGGCTCCCCAAGCAGGCAGGACCCCGGATCCATTGTTGAAAGTCTCTGCATAAACCCCCTGAGTGAACTGAGCCAGTGAGGCGGCCCTGACCCCACCTGAGGACCTGAACTTGATCTCACACTGAATAGTAGCCCTGCCCCCACCCAAAGCCCTGAGGCTGGGAAGCTGCATTTGAATCTCAGACCTCAAGTGCTGACTGGGCGGATCTGGAGGCGAGGTGGGGGTGGAGAGGACACCCAGAAGTCAAGTCACTGGCTGGGAAAATGCCTAGAAAAGGGGGAAAAAAATAAGACTATAGAAGGTTACTTTCTTGGTGAACAGGCGTTTCCTCCCTTCCTTTCTGATGAGGAAGAACAATGCTTACCATCAGGCAAAGACACAGAGGTCAAGGCTTCTGTATCCCAGCCCACTCAATGGGCTCAGACCATGGAAGAGCTCAAAAAGGATTTTGAAAATCAAGCTAGAGAGGTGAAGGAAAAACTGGGAAGAGAAATGAGTGACATGGAAGCAAAGCATGAAAAACAAGTAAACACCCTGCTAAAGGAGACCCAAAAAAATGGTGAAGAAAATAACACCTTGAAAAATAGGCTAACTCAATTGGCAAAAGAGGTTCAAAAAGCCAATGAGGAGAAGAATGCTTTCAAAAGCAGAATTAGCCAAATGGAAAAGGAGATTCAAAAGCTCACTGAAGAAAATAGTTCTTTCAAAATTAGAATGGAACAGATGGAGGCTAATGACTTGATGAGAAACCAAGAAATCACAAAACACAACCAAAAGAATAAAAAAATGGAAGATAATGTGAAATATCTCATTGGAAAAACAACTGACAGGGAAAATAGATCCAGGAGAGACAATTTAAAAATTATGGGCCTACCTGAAAGCCATGATCAAAAAAAGAGCCTAGACATCATCTTTCATGAAATTATCAAGGAAAACTGCCCTGAGATTCTAGAACCAGAGGGCAAAATAAGTATTCAAGGAATCCACAGATCACCGCCTGAAAGAGATCCAAAAAGAGAAACTCCTAGGAACATTGTGGACAAATTCCAGAGTTCCCAGGTCAAGGAGAAAATATTGCAAGCAGCTAGAAAGAAACAATTCAAGTATTGTGGAAATACAATCGGGATAACACAAGATGTAGCAGCTTCCACATTAAGGGATCAAAGGGCATGGAATAGGATATTCCAGAAGTCAAAGGAACTAGGACTAAAATCATGAATCACCTACCCAGCAAAACTGAGTATAATACTTCAGGGGAAAAATTGGTCTTTCAATGAAATAGAGGACTTTCAAGCATTCTTGATGGAAAGACCACAGCTGAAAAGAAAATTTGACTTTCAAACATAAGAATGAAGAGAAGAATGAAAAAGTAAATAGCAAAGAGAAGTCATAAGGGACTTTAGTAAAGTTGAACTGTTTACATTCCTACATGGAAAGACAATATTTGTAACTCTTGAAACTATTCAGTATCTGGGTACTGGGTGGGATTACACACACACATGCACACACACACGCACACGCACATAGAGACAGAGTGCACAAAGTGAATTGAAGAGGATGGGATCATAACTTTAAAAAATGAAATCAAGCAGTGAGAGAGAAATATATTGGGAGGAGAAAGGGAGAAATGGAATGGGGCAAATTATCTCTCATAAAAGAGGCAAGCAAAAGACTTATTAGTGGAGGGATAAAGAGGGGAGGTGAGAGAAAAACATGAAGTTTACTCTCATCACATTCCACTAATGGAAGGAATAAAATGCACAATCATTTTGGTATGAAAACCTATCTTACAATACAGAAAAGTTGGAGATAAGGGGATAAGCAGGGTGGGGGGGATGATGGAAGGGAAGGCATGGGGAGGAGGGAGCAATTTGAGATCAACACTCATGGGGAGGAACAGGATCAAAAGAGAGAACAGAAGTAATGGGGGACAGGATAGGATGGAGGGAAATATAATTAGTTCTTACACAATACTACTATTATGGAAGTCATTTGCAAAACTACACAGATTTGGCCTATATTGAATTGCTTGCCTTCCAAAGGGAAGGGGTGGGGAGGGAGGGAGGAAGAAAAGTTGGAATTCAAAGTTTTAGGAACAACTGTTGAGTACTGTTCTTGCCACTAGGAAATAAGAAATACAGGTAAAGGGGTATAGGATGGAGACAAGGGCAGAGCAGGATGATAGAAGAAAGGGCAGATTGGCAGACAGGGGCAATTAGAATGCTCGGTTTTTTGGGGTGGGGGGAGGGGACATAAGGGGAGAAAATTTGGAACACAAAATTTTGTGAAAATGAATGTTAAAAGTTAAATAAATAAAAATTAAAATTAAAAAAAATCTAATCACTGCCTGTTTTTACATTATTGTGGAAAAGACATTTATATATTATGTGCCTTCTTTCCTCACTGTAAAACAAGGGATTTGGAGTAGACTACCTTTAAGGTTCTTTCAAATATAATTCAGTGTTAGTATATAGTCTTTCAGAAAGGAGTGATACTAATATTAGAGCAAATAATTGGCAAAATAAATAGAGCACTGTGCTTTGAGTCAGGAATGTCTGAGTCAAAATTCAGCCTCGGACACCTACTAGCTCTGTAACCTTGGGGAAGTCACCCAATCTCTGTCTTCCTGAATTTCTGCAAGTACAAAAAAAGGATGAAATTATACCACCTTCCAGTATTATTGTGAGGCTCAAAAGAGATATTTGTAAAGTGTTTATCACAATACCTGTTAAATAGTAGGTGCTTCTACTAGGTCTGTCATCCCCTCTCTTTTCCTCTTTTCTCCTGTCCTTCTCTCCCATGGAACATTACACCCTAACGTTGGGTGATCTGGCCAAAGAAAATAAATTTTGAAGGCTGAAACCAAGAAAGATATCTTAGAGTTAACTGGCTAGATTTGTTTCTTAAAGAACATGCCTTAAACAAAACTCCCTCCTCCACTCATTGATTGACCAACAATAGGTTCCTACCCAAGCACCACTCAGTGATAGATTGGGCCTGATTGACTCAGACTGAATGTAAATAGTAATTGTTTCTCTTTTGGCCAGACACCCTGAGGGTCTTCCCCTCTCAGACTGTTTCTATTTTTATTAAAGGGGTCATTCCTTAGCTCACTTCTTCAACAAGCTTACTCACTGAGTGGGCATTGCCTCAGCCAAATGGAGACCTGCTATAGACCTTAGCTTAAAAGGGCTAACTTCTCCCATTGCATCCAGGGCCATCACCATTTATCATGATCCATGTCTTGCCACTGGACCAAGAGGGCTCTGAAGGAGAAAGTGAGGCTGTTGTACAGCTCCTTCACTTAAATCCAATTCACTTGCAAATCATGGCATCATCTGACATCTTGGTCTTCTTTGAGAATGAAGGATAAACAACAATACAAGTAGTTCTTGGCACCAAAAAAGAGTTGCTATTATTGTTTTTGTACATATAGGTCCTTTTCCTTTTGGTTATCTCTTTTGGGACACAAACCAAGTAGTCATATTGCTAGGTCATAGGGGATATGTGGTTATATAGCATTTTGGGCATTGTTCCTAATTACTCTCAAGAATGGTCAAATCAATTCACAACTCCACCGCCAGTGCATTAATATCTCATTTTTATCACTTGCTTTCCAATATTTGTCATTTTCCTTTTCTCTCCTATTAGCCCATTCAAATAGGTATGAGAAAGTTCCTCAAAATTGTTTTAATTTACATTACATCAATCAAAAGTGAGTTAAGGCATTTTTGTCATATGGCCATAGACAAACTGATTAATTCATCTGAAAACTGTTCATGTCTTTTGCTCACTTATCGTCTGAGGAATGGCTCTCAATTTTTTTTTTTTTTTATAAATTTGCCTCAGGTCTCTATATTTTTGAGAAATGATACCTTTATCACGGAAACCTGCTTCAGATTTTTTAATCAATATCCCTATTGCTAACTGTATTTCTGTCCATCCTATTCCTCCACATTTATTCTATTTTTCTCTCTCCTTCCACTCTATCCCTCCTCAAAAGTGTTTCTCTTATCTCTTTTCCCTCCGACTTTAATGCAGGATAAGATAGATTTTTATACCCAATTAGTGTGTATGTTATTCTCTATTTGAGTCATTTCTGATAACTGTAAGCTTCACTCATTCCCCCTTACTACCCCACCTCTTCCCTTCAACTGTAAATGCATTTTCTTGCATCTTAAGTGAGAGAATTTACCCCACTCTACCTCTCTTTCCCTTTTTCCTAGTACGTTCCTCTCTCCCCCTTAAATTTTTTTAGATATTATGCCTTCATATTCAACTCAAACCTGTGCGCGTGCGCACACACACACATACACACACACACACATACACACACAGTGAGAAAAAGGGGGAAAAAAGCACAAAGTAAAAAGTGGACAGCAGAGAAAAAAAGTTATAAAGAAGCAAAGAAAAGGTGGATAGCTCTGAACAGAATAGGTAAGATTGATTAGAGAGGCTTTCTTGAAATGAAAATTTATTGGTGTATATTTTTAAACCTCTCACATTCTGCCCTGCTCATGACAATGTTTTTTTCTTTTCTTATTTTTTATTTGTTTTAATAGTTAAGTTTATGTTTCTTTTCTTTCCTTATTGTGTATTGACATTTTAATATTTAAGTTTAAAATAAATTTATCACCTCAATAAATATTTTGACAATTTATTTTTCAAAATAAAAAAATAAACAAAATTAAAAGAAAATAGAAACTTCAGAGAGGCAAAGAGAAAAAATGGATAAACTTTCTCGTCTCCAGTTCTCAGAAAATTCTCAGAGTGCTTTCTTCTTTTACCTGGTCAGTGAAAACATATTACCCAAAGAGAAAGGGCTATGAATCAGTAAATTAGTCTGTCAGAGGCACTACATGTTCCTTGGTTGCTCTAAATATGTCCCAGCATGGCTAGTATTGAGTTGGCCATGAGATATCTTGTAATGGATACTCAGCCTGGCATTCCTTCTGCATGCTCCCTAGCAATGTTATGTAGAAGGAAAGAAAAAAGAAATCTTCTTAAAAATGAAGAAATGTTTGCATTATATCAAGCCAACTCTTTGTTTTATGTCCTGTCTGATATAAAGCTGATCAATGTCAGCAATTAGGCAAAACCCTGCTTGGAACAGAGGAGTTGAGCTCTGAGCTGGAAGGAAAACAAATAGTAACTTAAAAGTCATTTCTGACAGACATTGGGATGTGTTTGGAGGACAGATATTCATGGTCAAAAATGAGTAGGAACATTAATTTATAGGTATAGATTCAGTCATTAAGCCCATATCAGACTAAGCAGCCAAAATGCTACTACACTAGAATTAAATGTAGTATATCCAAAAACTCTGTCCTAAACTCCCTTCTTTTCCCATAGCAGTTTAACTTGGATGCCTTGTCAGATCACATATGTTTAATTATCACCTTTATTAAAATGGATCCTAGGCCTACATAACCACTCCTGAATCACCAAGTGCATCAAAAAATAAATCACAGAAACAATCAATAATTTCATTAAAGAGAATGACAACAAAGAGACAACATACACAAATTTATGGGGTATACCGACAGCAATATTAGAAGACAACTTATTTCTCTAAATTCTTATATCAACAAAATAGAGAAATTAGGAAACATTTTGCCAATTAAATGTCAACAAATCTTAAAATCTGAGTGAAATTGATGAATATTTATGAAAATATAAATGACCCAGATTAACAGATCAGTAAATAGAATTCCTAAACAATCACATCTTAGAAAAAGAAATTGCACAAGCCATTAATGAACTCCTTAAGAAAAAATTCCTCAGGGCGAGTTGAGTTCATGAGGGAATTTGACCTAACATATAAAAAAATCTAGTTCTAATAGTATTGAAAATAATTGGAAAAATAGCAAAGAAAGAGTTCTTCCAAATTCCTTTTTATGACACAATACCTAAACCAGAAAGACTTAAAACAGAAGACGAAAATTATAGAACAATTTCCCTAATGTATATCAATGTAAAACTTTTCATAAAATACTAGCAAGGTGATTACAACAATATATCACAAGAATTATACACTATGATCAGTTTGAATCCATATCAGGAATGCTGAGTTGGTTCAATATCAAGGCAAATATCAACATAATTGACCATATTAATAAGAAAACAAACAGAAATCATATGATTTTTCTCAATAGCTGCTGAAAAGGATTTTAAAAAAATACAGCACTCATTCATATTAAAAACATTAGTGCATAGGAATTAAGGAGCTATTCCTTAAATAATCAGTAGTATCTATCTAAAATCACCAATAGGAATTATCTGTAATGGGTTTAAGCTAGAAGAGTTTTCAGCAAGATCAGGGGAGAAGCAAGGATGCCCATTCTCACCACTATTATTCATTATAGTACTAAAACTTTTAGTTAAAGCAATAAGAGAAGAAAAAGAAATAAAAGGAATTAGAATAAGTAATGAAAAAATCATAACTTTATAGATCCTGTAATGATATACTTAGAAAACCCTAGAGAATCAATTAAAAAAACCTACTAGAAATAACTAACAACTTTAGAATAGTAGCAGGACATAAAATAAATCATCATCATTTATTTTATGACCAAAAAAGCACAACAGCAAGGGAGAGAAAGAACAATTCCATTTAAAAAACTATGAGAAATAGAAAATACTTGGGATTCTACATGCCAAGATAAACCCAGGAACTATATGAACACAATTACATAATACTTTTTATGCACATGCTCTCAGATCTAAACAATTGAAAAAAATATGAATTCCTAATAGAGAATCTGAGCTAATAAAATAAAAAATGATAAATCTGCATAAACTAATTTTCCTATTCAGTGTCATACCAATCAAGTTCCCAAAAAGCATTTGAAAGACCAGTAAAAATTAACCCAAAATTCATCTGGAAGAAAAAAAGTTCAAAATATCAAGGTAATTATTGGGGAAAAAAATTTAAAAGGTGATCTAAAAATTCCAAATTTCAAACTATATTATAAAACTGTAATCAACAAAATTATCTGATACTGATTAAGAAGGAAAGTGGTGGATCATTGAATAGAATATATATATATATATATATACATATATATATATATATATATACACATATATATATACACACATAAATGATACATTATATATGATATATATATATATCTGTGTGTGTATATATATACATATATATACATATATATGATACATTAGGTAATGACCATATTAACTCAGTGTTTGATAAACCCCCAAACTCCAACCTTTGAGATAAGAACCCACTATTTAACAAAAAGTGGTGGGAAAAGTAGAAAACAGTAGGACACAAATTAGGATTAAACCAACATCTCACAACATATACCAAGAGAAGTTGAAAACTTGGCGCATGATTTAGACCTTAAAGTTGACACTATAGTTAAAATTACAAGTACCAGTTTACCTGTCAGATCTATGGTGAAGGAAAGATTACATGATCAAACAAGGGATAGAGAGTATTAAGAAATGTAAAGTAAATAATTTTTATTATATTAAATTAAGAGACTTTTTTGCAGAAACAAAACCAATGCAACCAAGATTAGGAGGAGAGCAGAAAGCTGCGTAACAATTTTTATAGCAAGTATCTCTGATAAGAGTCTATTTTCTCATACATAGAGAGTGAAATGAGTCAAATTTATGAGAATGTAATTCATTCCCCAACTGATAAATTGTCAAAGGATATGGAAGGGCAGTTTTCAGATGAAGAAATTAAAGCTATTGATGGTCATATGAAAAATCATATATTCTAGTGGCTCAAAGAGACATAAATAATCAAACAAAATCAAAGGAATAAGGGAAATAGAGAAGAATCAGTAATATTTCACTAGAAAAACAACTAATCAGGAAAAGAAATCAAGGAGAGATAATTTAACAACTACTAGATCACCTGAAAGCCATGATAAAAGAAGCAGTCATATATATTTCATAAATTATTAAGGAAACCTGCCCTGACATTCTAGAACCAATAGAAATGGAAAGTATCAAGCAATCACCTCCTGAATAAGACCCAAAAATGAAAAATCCAGGAATATCACAGCCAAATTCCGGAATTCCCAGGTCAAAAGAATATTGCAGAAAAAAAATAATGCAGAAAACTTAAAAAAAAAGATAATGCAGAAAAAAACTTTCAAATATCATGGAACCATAGTCAAGATAACATAAGATTTAGTGGTATCTAAATTAAAAGATGAGAATGTTTGGAGTATGATATTCTGGAAGGTAAAAGAAGATAAAAAACAAGAATCACCTATCAAGGAAAACTGACTATAATCCTTTAGGGGGAAATTGACTATTTAATGAAATAGAGAACTTAAAAATTCCTTATGAAAAGGCTAGTACTGAATGGAAAATTTGACTTTTAGAAACAAGACTCAAGAGAAGTACATAAAGACAAAAAGAAATAGAAATCATAAGGGATTAAAAAAGTTTTAAAGGTCTATATTTCTACATGACAAAATGATAGCTTTAACTCTTAAAACTATTATTATTTACTATTATAGCAGTTGGAGTATTCACAAACATAGGCATAAGTTGTCTATGATGAGATGATATCTAAAAAAGCAAAATGAAGTGGTGAGAAAAAGGGATTCACTGGGAGAAGGAGGAAAGGAGAGGTAGAATGCAGTAAATCACATCACATTAAAGAGACTTTGTGGTGGAGGGAGAGATGAGGCTAACAGGTAATGCTTCAATCTTGCTCTAATGAGAAATGTCTCAGAGAAGGAATAACATCCACACTCAGTTAGGTATAGAAATTTATTTTACCGCAGGGAATTAGGAAAAGAAGGGAGTAAAAGAAGGGGGTGGTGCTGATAGAAGGGAGGGCAGATTGGGAAAGTGATTAGTCAGGATTTTTGAGGAGGTACACAGTAAAAGAAAGTAGATTGGATGAACATGAAAATAGGATGGAGGGAAATAAACAGTAAAACAGTAATCATAACTGAAAAAAATTAGAGAAAGTTTCTGTGATAAAAATATCATTTCTTAAATGTGCAGAGAACTAAGTTCAATGTATAAGAATGCATCTAATTCCCCAGTTGATAAATGGTCAAAAGATATGAACAGTTTTCAGATGAATAAATTAAAACTATTTATAACTATATGGAAAAAATGCTCTAAATCACTATTGATCCGAAAAATTCAAATTAAAACACCTCTGAGATACCACCATCTACCTATTAGATTAGCCAACATGACAAAAAAAAGGAAAATGACAAATTCTGGAGGCTATGTGTGAACTTTGGAATACTAAGGCACTGTTGGTTGAGTTGTGAACTGATCCAACCATTCTGGAGATCACTTTGGAATTATGCCCAAAGTGCTATAGAACTATATATACCTTATGATGAAACAATAGCACTACTAAGTCTTTATCGAAAAGACATTTTTAAAAGGACCTAGATGTGACAAAAAATATTTTGTAACAGCTCTTTTTGTGGTGGGAAGGAATTGGAAATTGAGGGGATGACCATCAATTGAGGAATGTTTGAACAAGCTGTGATACCTAATTCTTACAGAATACTATTTCAGTATTTGAAATGACAAGCATGATGCTCTCAGAACAAACTGTAAGGGCTTAAATGAAGTGATGCAAAAGCATCTTCAATGTTTACTTCAGTTTAAAAGGTTATCTACTGAAGTCTCTTTTTTCTCATGGGAATGAACCAATTTGGCATATGTCAGTTATATGAAACCACTGCTACTGCTTCAAACATTTCCTTTCTGGCACGTTATCTCGCTGCCTCCATGATCCACAGCAATCACAACACCCTTTCCACAGACCTGAAGCCCTGTTCCTACAATATCATGTCCTTTTCTGTCTACAGGAGCAATCCCCAAGACAACCCCATAACAGCACGTGTTGTAACCCCCAGCTCTTCTGCAGTCACTCCTAATGAAAATCCAGACAAGAAAATTCTCATCACTAAATTTCTCATCCGTGTAAAGTCATTCAGCAAGAGAAGCAGATAAGGATCAACAATAGGGATGACATGTAAGAAGATGCATTGCCATCTCCCTTGCCATAATAACCTAAGGAACACTCATTTTTTGCAAATGCTTTGTACCCCCCACTGTGTATCAACTCCATTGTTTAGAATGTGAGCTCTACTTATCAGAGTCTTTTTCATAAATAAGTCATTAATAAATACCATTCATTCATTTACTCTTTCATTTGTTAGTGTATTATTTTGTTTGTGCACTCATTCAAGCCTTATCATGATATGGAAGTGATCTTGAATTGTTCAAATCTATGACAGTAGATTTCAAGTTTTACAATGTCCTTCCAGACTAACATAGGCTAGGATGAATGTGGAAATGGACTTTGTGTCTGTTTTTCACAGACCAGCCTAGCTTAATTCAAAGATGCTCATTGCCAGAATTTATGTTTCAAAGTCAGCAGGTATATACATAAATACATGTATATACCCCTATACATATTAGCACAATGAAAATTAAATATAGCAAGTTATCAGTAAGATATGATTCTCTAAATACTCAAACAATATTCCTTACCATATTTTGACTTAAAATACTGTAATTTCTTCATGGTCATTAATGCTCAATTTTTATGGCAATCAACAAGACTTAGAGAACCCAGGAAGAACACTAGATGCCAATTCACTCAATATCACACGTAACATAGGAAATATGTAGCAGATTAAAATTTCACAGTTACATCCCCTGACTACAAAATCAAATACAGTTTTCAGAATACCATTCTGTCTCCTTGACCTCAGTTATAGAGATAGTGACAGATACAAGATTAGGTCTGAATACTCCTAATGCTTGTATGATTAATGTTTCCATTACATCAAACTCTTTTTTATTTTTTATTAATTGTTTCAGTACCCACAAAACTGACTCTTTTCTTTTCAAGGAGAGGACAACTTATAGAGGATAAAAATTCTTCTTTTACTTCAAAAATGTTCCTATATTCAAATAATGTGGAGTAATGAGACTAAATTTTTATGTGATCTCTTTATTCTCCCTACTCCCTATAGGAGTACTAAGACAGAAACTTGCTGGGAACTAAAGAACCAGAAATTAAAACATGATGATATCAAGTCAGAAGCTTTATAGGGAGTACTTACTATGTTCCAGACATCATACTGGCAACACAAATGCAAGTAGGAAGGAAGATAGCATGTATCTTCAAGGATCTTACATTTTAATGGAGGAAACATGGCACGTAAAAGGCTGATGAATGGTGGGGAGGGAGATGAAGTCACCCAGTACTGGAACATTGCAGAGAACTGTAGTGGTCCTAACTTTGAAGTATGCTTTATTTTCAAAATTCTATTGAAATATATTTCTTACTTTGCTTTCCAAATAAAAGGTTTATAGTTAAACAACAGATATCTCTTCTCTTTGCTCTCTCTTTCTCTGGCTCTCACTCTCCTGCTTTGCAGTTCTGCTTTCACTCTCTCCCCTATCATTCTGTTTCCCCATTTTTCTGTTTCACTCTCCTCTTTTTCTGTTTTCTGTTTTTGTTTCAATTTTAATTTCTCTCTGTCTCAGTTTTGACTTTTCTCTGTCATTTCCTGACTGACTTTCAATACTTCTGATTCTATCTGCCTTTTTATGTGTCTCTCCACACATGTATGTAGTAGGCATTCATATATGTGTGTATATGTATATATTGTGTATACATGCACATTTATATATGTATGTACATGTGTATTTATGTATATGTGTATATGTATAGATATAGTTATATAAAGCTTTTTCTAAATCACATTGATTCTTTATATGTCCCATACTCTGTAGGTGCCTCACTGTCACTATAGATCACCATACTAACATTAAACAATTACAAACTTCACTTCTGTTATACTTTTTTTGCATCTGTCATGTGAAAAAGAGATTAGATTGATTCTGCTTGTTTCTAGAACCCCAAACTAGCTGAAATGAGTAGGAGTTCCAAAGTGTGTCACCAAGGCAACATTCACAATACTGGTAGTGACTATCGATATTACAGCATAGTTCTCAATCACAAAATATAAAAGACTCTCTATATAGAAGGCAGAAGAAAAATATTTATTTAGACGCTAGACAGCCAAATCCCAGAATCAGAAAGCAAAATCTATTATGGTGACCAAGAAGTTAATAAACATGATTACCACAGGGAGCAAAGCCATTCCCAAGCCTCACCCTCTCAGCCAGGGCCTTTTCACAAGCAAATACTCAAGAGTTTGAGTCTTGCTGCATCTGCCTGCCTGTATCCTCTGACCTGACCCCACTCACTCACATCCTCCTGTTTCTTCCCCACTCTTCCTTAGGTTTCCAGGTGATTTAAACAATTATGAGTATCTGTTAATGCATGAGAAAGATCTTTCCATTTAAATTACTATTACATTTGGCTCCAAGAACTTTCATATTCAATACATAGGTCACTGGGGCAATCGGTATTAACAGAACTCTAACAAGGATGACAGAAAATAAGCATACAAAACAATATCTTAGGCAACCAGGGTCAAGAAAACTCCACAGCAGTATGACGGGAATCACACAAAATGAACACATAAAACAATATTTTAGGGTGGAGCTTGAGCACAAGCATCCCATCATTCCCTCTCAACAAATGGGGCCCAAAATCTCAGGGTAAGGGGAGAAGTTCTCTTCTTCCATTACTACGTCCTGCTGAGACTGAATGTAGATTTGTTCCTGCCCCAAGAGGTTTCATTTGAGAGATTAGTTCTTCAGCTGGCATCCAGAGCTTGGTCTAATTCAAATCCAGAGATAATACATTGCCCTCATGGATAGGGGGTGACATCTGGCTTAAACAATCAGGCATCTAAAGGCATCTGTTTCAGGAAACAGAAAAATGGGGAAATAGAATGATAGGGGAGAGAGTGAAAACAGAGCTACAGAGCTACTAAGCCTATAGGAAACAAATTTAGCAAACAAGTTAACAGACAAAAACTCAAGAGAAACAAGGAGATAATAAGCAGAAGCAGGGTACATATAGGGTCACTGTGGTTTTGGAGTCCATGAACTCACTATCATAGACTCATTCATGGTAGAATATATACAAGACTTACTAGGCTGTTGTGTTTTATTGAAACCATCCCACATTTCTTATAGAACAATAGTATTTCATCATGATCATATACTGTACCTTTTTCAGCAATTTTCTCACTTAATGGGAATCCCATCGATTTCTAATTCTTGGCCACCACAAAAAGAAGTGCTATAAAGATTTTTGTACAGATAGGCCCTTTTCCTTTTTCTTTGATCTGTTTGGGAAATAGACCTAATAGTGGTCTTGGTAAGCCAAAGTGTATGCTTAGATTTTTAGCTATTTGGACATAGTTCCAAATTATTCTCAGGAATGGTTGGAGCAGTTTACAATGCTGCTAATAGTCCACAAGTGAAGCAATTTTTTCAACAACCCTTCCAGCATTTGTTATTTTTGTTTTCTGACTTGCTAACCATTCTGAGAGATGTGATGTGGTACCTCAGAGTTCTTTTACTTTTCATATCTCTAATCAATAGTGAGTTAAGTAATTTTCCTATGATTATTGGCACTTTTGATTTATTTTAAAAATTGTCTGTTTTTATCATTTGGCCAATTATAAATTGGTGAATGGCCCTTATTTTTACAAATTTGGCTCAGGTTCTTATATATTTTGGAAATGAGGCCCTATCAGAGGAACTTGCTGTAGAAGTTTTCCCCAGTTTCCTGCTTTACTCTTAATTCTGTCTACATAAATTTTATTTGTACAAAATGTTTTTGATTTCACATAATTAAAACTATCCCTTTTAGTTCTCATGATCCACTCTGTGTCTTGCTGATTATAAATTATTCCCTTATCCAAAAATCTAAGTTATTTTTCCATGATCCTCCAATTAACTTATAAATCACCATTTATGTCTAAATAATTTATCCATTTTGACTTTATTTTGATATACAGTGTGAGATATTGATCTATGCATAGCTTCTTCCAAATTACTTCTTAGCTTTCCAGATATTTTTGTCAAATGCTGAGTTCTTGCCCCCAAAATTTGGATCATTGAATTTATCCAACACTATATTATCATGCCGATTCTTGTATTGTATACTTAATATTGTATTTTGTGTATTGTATACTTAATATAGTCCACTGATCTACCATTCTATTTCTTAGCCATTACCAGATTGTTTTCAAGATTTCATTTTGTATAATCTGGATTCTGTTACTACTAGGCCACTTTTCCACACTTTTTCAATATTCTTGAAACTGAAAACTTTTCACATAAAATGTTTTGTGCTAATATTTTCTGTAAGAAGTCCTTTATTTTCTAAATTTTAATTTCTTTCTCTTTTCATTCTACAGAGATTTCTGCCTTCCCACCACTTCTTTCCCTCCCCCAAACAATTAAACAAAACATACTTATTTACTTGCCACACATGAAATGGTATACAATAATCTATATCCATAATCCAAACTCTTTCTCTAGGAAAGGCAAGCACATTTTTAACATATTATCTAGTACAAATTGATTATTACAATTATTTTTTTGTTATATTTTATGCTCATTTACTAATCACATGTACCATTCTTGTGTACATGTACCATCGCTCAAGTCTCCTCATTTCCATAAGTTAAAAGAAGTCTTTTCACATTCCTATGAATTCCTCATAATGGCTATCTTCTTACAGAAAAAAAAAATATACCATTACATTAGTACACCAAAATTGGTTGATTAATTGATTGACATCTAAAAGCTAAAATTATAGAAATTGAGTAGTCTAGAAAAGGTCTGTGCACAAAAGCCAAAATAGTGAAATATGGTCATTATTTTCCACATTTGTACAAACTGATTAATGACTTGATTTCATGTGTACTATTTGAAAATCGTTCAATCAGTCTGATCAGAAACTCAATTTTGAAACAATACAAACAAATAATGTTTAGTTGCAGTATTATAGTGTACTTTTATTTTCACCCCAGAAATAATTCATGAAACAGAACTCCAATTAGAAATATATTTTAAAAGAAATATTTTTTTACCTTATTTTCGTAATGTCATTTAAAGACAATTTACAGTTATACTAGTCAATAATAATAAATAAATAATGTATATCTTGTGTATCATCTGGTAAGTTTTATAGGAGCCAGAAGATGCAATGCCCACATTAAGGAGAGGCTTTGCTGATTTTGAAAGAATAATCAAATTTGTTAAAGTAAATAGTCAAACCCAGAGTCTTTCATAGTAGATCATAAAAAAAAAAAAAAAAGAGCACTGGGTTAGAAGGTAAGAAGTTTACTCCAATGATTTACTGAGCAACTATGGACAAATCACCTCTAAATGGTGTGCTTCAGTTTTTACCCCCAAATGAGGTTCACAGTATATTTTTCCTCTAATTACTCTGTGAAAAAAATTACTAATATAAATAAGGCAAAGATTCTTATTCTCCATACTTAGGATCACAAATCAAATTAAATAAGACTATCAATCAGTATTAATTAGGTGATCCCTATGTACAAGTTATTGTGCTATATCCTACAAGAAACATCAAGAAACTGAAGGTATAGGGACTTAAAAATATAAAACATTAGATAGAAGTACAATTTGCTAGAAAAAGGAAAATGTTATCCTTCCTGTACAGCTTTATACTAAGACAGAAAAATAAAAACTTCAAACCACGGCTTTGAATAGTTAGTATCAAAGAAAGATATTTACCAATACAGTCCTGCTGGTGTTTTATGAGATTTGGACTAACATTATATTGTCTATATTGACTGCTTCTAAATAGCCTTACTGTGTCTTAGTAACTGCAGATGTGTCTGGCTTATAACTAAGCATTTCTTGCTTTCACTCTACGGGATATGTTATCCGTACTCTTTGAAACAATGGAGACAGGTTGCAATTATGTTTTGTGCAATTTGACAAATTTATTTGGATATTTCAGCATCATGAAATTAAAATTATTGTTCAGTTGATTTATGAATGTAATTCATATATCTATATTTATATCTACAGATATAGATATAGGTTTAATTATTCAATTTAAAAATTAAATGGATCACTAACATTCTCTTGACACCAAGGAGGAATATTGAAGCAATAGATTTCTGTCAGTGAGAACAGAAAGTAGTCAAATTTTAGTTTGATTACTTAATAAACCAAGAATAGATTAACAGATATTTAAAGAGGTACAAGTTTGGAAATATTTGGGAAAGATTCTCTAGGAAAAAATGTTGAAATAAAGGGATGGAAATAAGTTGTCTTACTTGTTCATGAGCTCAAGACACATACATGTGTATATCTACACACATATGTACATGCATATACATGTGTATATATACACATATATATGTACTTATGTATGTGTACATATGTATATATGTATCTCTGTGCATATACACGTGTGTGGGTGTGTATATATAAACTGGAAGCCACTGAGAAGTATCTCTTACATCCTTGACTAGAAGAGATATTCTTTAGACAATACTAACAGTGCAGAAATTGTTAATTTTCTTTTTTAAAATTAATTAATTTATTTTTAGGTTTCAATACTGATTTCCACAACATTTTGAGTTAAAAATATTGCCCCCATCTCTCGCCTTTCCCCACCCAAAGAAATCATGCATACTGATTACCTCTTCCCCCAATCTGCCCTCTCTTCAGTCACATCCCTCCCTTCCGTTATTCCCATTTTCTCTCTTTCCTTGTGGGGCAAGACAGATTTCTATACCTCATCACCTATATTTCTTATGTCCCAGTTGCATGAAAAAACAATTCTCAACATTTCTTAGGAAAATTTGAGTTCCATTTTTTCTCTCTTTCTCCCTCCCCACAGGGAAGGCAAGCAATTCAATATAGGCTATACATGTGTAGTTCTGCAAAAGACTTCCATAATAGTCATGTTGTGAAAGACAAACTATATTTCCCTCCATCCTATCCTGCCCCTCATTTATTCCATTCTCTCTTTTGGTCTTGTAACTCTCCAAAAGTGTTTACTTCTAATTACTCCCTCCTCCCATTTGCCCTCCCTTCTATCCTCCCTCTCCCACCTTACTTATCCCCTTCTCACCTACTTTCTTGTAGCACAAGACAGATTTATATAGCAAATTGACTGTGCATGTTATTGCTTCATTAAGCCAAATATGAGGAGAGTGAGTTTCACTTTTTCCCTCTCAAAAGAGGCGACTATTTTCCCCTCCATTGAAAAAGCATTTTTTTTCCTCTTTTATGAGAGATAATTTACCCCATTCCATTTCTCTTTTTCGCCTCCCAATATATTTCTCTTTCACCCCTTAGTTTTATTTTTTTATTTTTTTTTAGATGTCATCTCTTCCTATTAAATTCACCCTGTGCCCTATGTCTATAAATACACACACACATATGCATATATGTATGCAGATATACATATATGTGTATATCTCTCTATATATATGTATATATACATAGGTATGTATACACATATATGTATGTATACATATATGCATATATACGTGTGTGTGTGTGTGTGTGTGTGTGTGTGTGTATAATCCCTACAGCTACCCAAATACTGAGAAAACTTTCAAGAGTTGCAAATATCATCTTTTCATGTAGGAATGCAAACAGTTCAACTTTAGTAACTCCCTTATGATTTTCTTTCCTGTTTACTTTTTCATGCTTCCCTTGATTCTTGTGTTTGAAAGTCAAATTTTCTACTCAGCACTAGCCTTTTCATCAAGAGTGCTTGAAAGTCCTCTATTTCATTGAATGCTTATTTTTCCCCCTGAATTATTATACTCAATTTTGCTGGATAGATGATTCTTGGTTTTATTCCTACTTCCTTTCTGGAATATTACATTCCAAGCTCTTCAATCCCTTAATGTGGATACTCTTAGATCTTGCCTTATTCTGATTGCATTTCAACAATACTCCAATTGTTTCTTTCTGGCTGATTCTAATAATTTCTCCTTCACCTGGGAACTCTGGAATATGGCTGCAATATTTCTAGGCATTTTTCTTTTCAGATCTCTTTCAGGAGGTGATCAGTGGATTCTTTCAGCATTTATTTTGCCCTCTGGTTCCAGAATATCAGGGAAATTTTCCTTTACAATTTCATTTGATTGTGGCTTTCAGGTAGTCCCTTAATTTTTAAATTGTCTCTCCTGAATCTGTGTTCAAGGTCAGTTGTTTTTCCAATGAGATATTTTACATGGTCTTCTTTTCTTTCATTCTTTTGGGGTTTTTTGTAACTTCTTGGTTTCTTATAAAGTCATTAGCTTCCAACTATTCCCTTCTAATTCTAAAAGAACTATCTCCTTCAAAGAGCTTTTGAACCTCCTTTTTCATTTGGCTAATTCTGTTTTTTAAAACATTCTTCTCCTTTTTCTCTTTTGGGACCTCTTTTGCCATTTGGGCTAGTCTATTTTTAAAGCTGTTATTTTCTTCAGTATTTTTTGAGTCTCCTTTAGCAACCTGTTGACTTGCTGTTCGTGATTTTCTTGCATCACTCTCAGATGTCTTCCCAGTTTTTCCTCCACCACTCTTACTTGATTTTCAAAAATTTTTTTGAGGTCTTCCATGACCTGAGACTGTTGCATGTCTTTTTTTGGAGGTTTTGGATGCAGAAGCTTTGACTTTGAAGTCTTCTTCTTTCTGATGGTATGCTTTGTTCTTTCTTATCCACAAGAATGGAAGAAAATATCTGTTTGGCAATAAACTAACCTTCAATAGTCTTATTTTTCCCCTTTTTATGCATTTTCCCAGCCTTTTACTTGACTTTCGAGTCCTTTGTGACATGGAGGGTATACTTTAGGGACCTGTAAGTTATCAGTTCCTCCAAGGTGTTGGTTGGGAATCAACCACACACTTTTCTTCCCAGGATCTTTGAGTAAAATACCCTCTCCATTGCCTCCACCAGCTCCACCACAACAGCACTCCTCCTCATCCCAGAATGATCACTCAGGACTGAAACCCAGATTGGTTGCTCATTTCCTCCAGGGTGTTTAGGCCAAGTGCTCCAAAAGGGGAAGCTGCTGTGGTGACTTCTACTGCCTTGAGGCAGGGGCTAGGTCCAGACCCTGCTCCCTTCTCACTCAGGTGAAAGAGATTTCTCAATTACCTTTGAAGTTATCTTTGGCATTTTGAGTTGAGAAATCTGGAAACCATAGCTGCTACCCATGATTCTACACCCTGAAGCCTGTTCCAGTCCTGTCCCTGCCATCCCATGAGATGAAGGCAGGGCTGTGCTCTGCTTCAAGCCCTGTGATATAGACCTTTCCTGTTGGCCTTCCAGGATGCATTGGGCTGAAAATTTCTTTGACTCTATCATTTTGTGGCTTATGCTCTTCTAGAATTTTGTTAGAGTCATTTATTACAGGTATTTTATGGGCTATGGGAGAAGATCTAGAGCAGGTCCATCCTCCTACTTTGCCACCTTGGCTCTGCCCCACAATTGTTCACATTCTTTAATGGAAAGACTGTAGCTCTTTGGAAAAAAGGTGAGTTAAAAGTTTTATTATGATAGTATGAAAAGAAATTACTAATAGAATATACCTGTATACATATATACATACATACATACATGTGTGTGTTTATATATTTATATGTATATGTGCATGTATATATATATATATATGAGTATGTGTGTTTATATACATATATTTGTATATATACATATATATGTATATTACAGAATTTATCAGCAGGGAAACTATTTTCTATTTCCTCAGTGGCAGAGATGTATCCTAAGGTAAAATGTCTGTTTTCTGTGTGTGCATAGTCAGAGTATACAATGAAATATCATGACAATGCATTTTGCCAGTGAGAAAGATAACACACAGTAGCTAAACTGAGTTCATGAAATGGTTGCGTGTAAAAGGGTAGCAAATATTCATCTGGAAAGTGAGTATAATGAGTTTTAGCAAAGGAAATACATATTTTCCTCATTTCAACTTAGAGTTATTGAGGTTCAATCAAAGGAGACCATAACCTTAATGAGAAAGTAACCTTTCTTTTTTTCTCTTTTGGAGGAAGGTTCACTTCTAGCTTTAAAACTTACTTAGAATAGTGCTTGACATTTATTAAGCACTAACTAAATATCTGTTTAATTGATTTATTTTAAATAGAATGTAACTTGTACTCTGGACTTATTGTCTCAATCCCCACAATACCAGATTCCCAGAGCCGGTTACTTTCTTCAGAGTTCTACATGCAATCCTAAGGTACTGAGCTGCCTTCTATTGATATAATTCATGATATGTAATTCATATGCTTCTCCCCTGATTATTATATTACTCACATTTTATTAACTTTTTGAAAGGGTATTTACTAAATGTTGCAGTTAAAACAGTTGATACATAGCAACTCCTCTCCCCCCAATTGTCCATGACAGTTTCTTCAACAAGTATGTAAATATCCAAGGGAAACTACACTCAAGATTATAAAGCACATGTCCTAAAGGGTTCACTCACAGAGCTTGGCACTATTTAATTGCAGTCCTCAACATATTTCCATTAAGTATGGTTTAGATTTTCAGATTAATTCCTTAAAGAAGTTTGGTTATGTCTTTCCTTATTGTATTCAGTTGACCTTCTAACTCCTGGTGAGGACATTACAGTCATCTGCTGCTATGACACTGATGAAAAAATAGAAGCTCTTTTAGCTTTTCTTCAGATAAATTTGTACAAAGGAAACAGTTTAAGTTTGAGTCTGAGGTACTATCCTCTTCCTCCCTTTCTACTTCATAATTATTTCTTCTCATGGGCTTTTCCCAGAAGCATCTCTTTTACTTTGACAGAAGCTCAGATCCCTTGTGTTTTAAACTAGAAAATTATTTAATAAAATATTTGGTGATTGTGTACAAGTCTCCCAAGCAATTCAACAACTTTCTTATCTCACTTAATAGGGGGAGTTAGGTGGCACAGTAGATGGGCAACAGGTCTTGAGACAGAAAAGGCTAGGTTCAAAATCTCCTTCAGACATTCTATGACTATGGTCAAATTATTCAAATCCTTTATGCCTCTTTTTTCTCATCCATAAAATGGGGATAATTGTGTCATCTACCTCCTAGGGTAGTTATAAGGATCAAACAAGATAATGTTTGCAAAGTATCTGTCAAATTCCTGGTCTGTAGTGATTGCTATAAAAATATTTGCTATTACTAGTTGAAATACTAGAGATATCCCGGATGTATTCATATCTAGTCCAAACCTCTGAGTGAGTCAATCACAATGGTTCCTCATTTGACGGAAATGTCATGGCCAAATGATATGTCGTAATATAAATGAAGACAACTGGAGGAAGAAAGTAAAAAGATTAGGTAAATGAGGTAAATGTAGGTAAATGAGGATCAAGAGTATTTTATAGTTCTGTGATCCTGAGAAGGTCATTTCACCCATCTCAGACTCATTTGTAAACTGAAGGATTTAACTGTCCTTTCAGCTCAAAACACATAATCTTATTATCCTATGATCCAACTAACTACTACATTATGAAGAAAACATATTCATTACTACAACACTGTCTCAAGATAAAGATATTAAAAAAAAAACTGGTCACAGGACTCATTCAAATAATAATGAGATATACCTCTATCATTTTGAAGTGCTTTATAAGCATTGTTAGTTGTGAACTTCCCAGCAACCCAGTGATATAGCTATTTTGGATACTTTTATCCCGGTTTTACAGGTAGGCAATAAGGGGTTAAGTGATGCTTATAATCACACAAATAAGAAGTGTTAGAGGCAAGATGTGAACCTATGTCTCACTGACTCTAGTTATTAAACTCTATCTACTGCACCATACTCACGTTCTACCAAATCCATTGAATTTACTTCCCTCAGTCTTTGCAGGGAACATTTATTTATTTGTTCCCTGTCCTGAAAACAGTTTTCTATCCATTATAAAATAGCCCTATATCCTAATCTTATGGTGACTCTCAGGAAAATAAACAAACGAACATACAAAAAACAATAATGGTAGTCATTATTTTTTTTTTCCTTTGGAACATGATTCATGATGGGATTTACTACCACACACATCAGAAATCTGTGATGTCATAGAATTTAGAGATAGAAACAACCTTAAAGATGTTTCAGTAACTCCTCTGATTTTATGGATAAGCAAACTGGAGATTAAAAAGGTAAAATGACTTGCCTAATGTCACATGGGTAGTGGCAGAGTTTAATCTGATTATCCTGAAATCAAATAGAGTGCCATTTTTTTCCAATTTATAATTTATTTATTTTTCAGTTCTCAACACTCACTTTCACAAGAATTTGAATTCAAAATTTTCTCCCCATCTTTCCCCACCCCTCATGCCAGGACAGCATGCACACCATCCACCCTTTCCTCCAGTTTGAGCTCCCTTCTATTACCCACCCTTCTTCCATTCCCCTTTCCCTCTATTTTCTTGTAGGGCAAAATAGATTTTTATACTCTATGGCCTGTATAACTGAATTTCCAGCTACATGATAAAACAACTTTTAATATTCATTATTAAAGCTTTGAATTCCTTATTCTCTCCCTCCCTCCCCACTCACCCTCATTGATAAAACAAGCAATTCAATATAGGTCATATATGGGGAGCAACACAAAGCACTTCCATATTAGTTACGTTATAAAAGACTAACCACATTTCCCTTTGTCTTATCCTGCCCTCCATTTATTCTTCCCTCCACAATAGTGTTTGCTTCTGATTATCTCTTTCCCCAATTTGTGTCCCTTCTATTATCTTCCCTCTGCTATCCCTTTCCCCTTTGCCTTCCTGCAGGGTAAAATAGATTTCCATACCCAATTGAGTGGGTGATATTCCCTCTTTAAGTCAAATCCCATGAGAGTAAGGCTCATTTATTTCCTTTTTTCTCTCCCTTTATTCCGTCTATTGTAAAAACTCTTTGTTCCCTCTTTCATGTGAGATGATGCGCTACATTCAACCTCTTCAACTTTCTTTCTCCTAGTATAATCCATTCAACAGTAAATTTCACTCTGTGCCCCCTGTGTATGTGTAATATATAAAGTATATATCATATATGTATGTATGTGTATATGTATGTATATATTCACACATATGGACATACAGTCATGTACTTATTCATACCTACACATATATAGTATACATATACATACATGCCCATACATCACACGAACATGCACACACACACACACACACATTCTTTCTAATTAGCCAAATACTGAAAACGGTCTCATGAGTTACACATAACATATTTCCATGAAGGATTGTAAACCGTTCAACTTTAATGATTTCCTAATTGTTTGTCTTTCCTATTTACCTTTTCATTTTTCTCTTGATTTTTGTATGTGAATGTCATATTTTTTATTCAACTTTATCTTTTCAATAAGAATGCTTGGAAGTCCACTATTTCATTGAAATTCCATTTCCTCCAAAAGTAGCATACTCAGTTTTGCTGGGTAGGTGATTCTTGCTTGTAATTCTAGTTACTCTGATCTTTGGAACATCATATTCTAAGCCTTTCAATCACTTAGGGTAGAAGCATGCTAATCCTGTGTTATCCTGACTGATTTCCACAATACTTGAATTGTTTCTTTCTGAATGTTTGTGATATTTTTTCCTTCAGCTGGGAACTCCAGAGTTTGACTACAATATTCCTAGTTTTCCTTTTGGGTTTTCCTTCAGGAAGTGTTTGGTGAATTCTTTCCATTTCTCTTTTACCCTCTGGTTCCATAATATCAGGACAGTTTTCCTTGATAATTTCTTGGAAGATGATGGCTAGGCTCTTTTTTTGATTTGAATTTTCATATATACAAATATTTTTAAAATTATATTTCCTGCATCTATTTTCCAGGTGAGTTTTTTTTTTCGACTGAGATATTTCACACAGTCTTCTATTTTTTCATTACTTTGATTTTTTTTTTTATATTTTCTTGGTTTCTCACAAAGGCACTAGTTTTAATCTGCTCCATTCTAATTTTCAAAGAACTATTTTCTTCAGTGAGGTTTTGAACCTCCTTTTAAGTTAGACCAATTCTGCTCTCTAAAGCATTTTTCTCCTCATTGGCTTTTTGGACCTCTTTTGCCATTTGGGTTAGGATATTTTAAAAGGGTTTATTTTCTTCAGCATTTCTGGGTCTCTTTTAGCAAGCTATTGAATCGCTTTTCATGATTTTCTTGCATTGCTCTCTTTTATCTTTCCAAAATTTTCTCCACCTCTCTTAAATGATTTTCAAAATCCTTTTTGAGTTCTTCCATGGCCTGAGACTATTGTATCATTTTTTTTGGTGATTTTGGATGTAGAAAGCTTGACTTTCCAGTCATCCTCTGATGGTACAGTTTGTTCTTCCTCACACTAAAGGATAGAAAAAAATACATTTTCACTAAGAAAGTAACATTCTATAGTCTTATTTTTTTCCCCATTTTGGGGGCATTTTTCTATCCTATTACTTGGCTTTTGAATCCTTTGTCAAAGTGGAGTATTTACTTCCCTAGTCTTCAGATGTTTTGTGCAGCTGCTCTCTGAGATATCTCTAGGGATCTGTAAGTTCTCAGTTCTTCCAATGTGTCTTAATCAAGGTAGAGTAATTTACTCCTCTCCTGGCCTGCACTCTGATCTGTGAGCAATCACAAGAACTCTTTTCTGCCTTGAAACTGAGAGTAGGGTTCCCTCTCCACAGCCATCACCAGCTCCTACATGATAGAGCTCTTCCTCACCCCAGGGCCTCTATTCAGCACTGAAATCCAGATCAGCTGCTCAATTCCCTGAGAGACTTTTGGCTGAGGGCTCCAAAAGTGGATGCTGTTTTTGTGGTGGCTGCCACTGCTTCACTGGGGTGAAGACTGGAGCCAGACTATGCTCCCCTTTCCTCTAGGTGAAAAAGCTTTCTTACTGCCCTTTAATGCTGTTTTTGGTGTTTTATGAGTTGAGAAATCTTGGCACTGCAGCTGCTTTCCATGATTCCATGCCCTGAAGACTGCTTCAGTTCTGTCCCCATATGGTCCAGGCTTGGATGTGCTCTTCTGCAAACCTGATGTGATAGATACTTCCTGTCAGCCTTCCAAGATGTCTTGGGATAAAGATCTGCTTCACTCTGTCATGTTATGCCTTCTGGTCTTCTAGAATTTGTTTAGAGTCATTTTTTACCAGCATTTTATGGGTTATGGTGGGAGAGCTATTATAGGTCTATCTTTCTACTCTGCCCACTTGGCTCTACTCTTATAGTGTGATTGTTAATGGGTCATACTATCAACCAGGACACAGATCACTCCTTGAAGTTTTGCAGAAATTCTGGCAATGAAATTTCGTGGGTCGTCGCATACCAAATTTATATTCACTTGATTAGCCTGGTTTAGAGTCTTCCTTTCCAGGTAATTCAAGGTATCTTGAAATTATGATCTGTGGGGGGCAGAGCCAAGATGGCAGAGTGAGAGCAATTACTTACCTGTGCTCTTAGACAAACTCCTTCAGATACCTCTAAAAAGAGAATCTTACCAAAGTCTGGAGTTGTAGAATCCAGTATGAGACAGGTTGTGACAGACACAGAATAGGACAGACTGGAAGATCAATGGGAAGGATTTGTTCTGCGGGGTGAAAGAAGCCACAGCATATAACACAGAATGTCCCGTCATGGCACAGCCAAGCAGGAAAGCCCTGAGGC
This sequence comes from Notamacropus eugenii, assembly GCF_028372415.1. Taxonomy (NCBI): domain Eukaryota; kingdom Metazoa; phylum Chordata; class Mammalia; order Diprotodontia; family Macropodidae; genus Notamacropus; species Notamacropus eugenii. The sequence continues at coordinate 375,255,080 of NC_092875.1, forward strand.
AGCCTGAGGCAGAGAAACCAGGGTGGAACGGTGGAGTGGCAGCCCAGGCTGGGAGACTAGCACAGCTGAGCAAATGACAGCTGCTAAGCCCCAGGCATCAGTAGCAGGCACTCCTGAAACTATAGGACCACAGATCAAATGTCTGTAAGTCACCTACTTGAACTTCTGGGAGCCAAAGTCATGGAATGATAGGTACATCTGTCTCCCCCACCCCCTGTTGACTTTGAAAGAACCATAAAATATTTCCCCACAAAAATCACAGATCAGTGGGATCAGCAGAAGAGGAAAACAGTCTCATAGTATGTGGGGCTAGAAAAATATCTAAGGAATATTCCTCTTACTAAGGCAGAGGTGAACCAAGAGGAGAGGAGACCCAGAGAGGTGGAGTCCTGCAATCACCAGCACCAAAAGCCCAGGCTTGCCTCAGGGGAAATGGGAAGAAAGTGGGTCAGCTTATCTTTGCTTCAGGTCGACTGAGGAGATCTTCATAACTAGACTACCTCTTGACAAGCCAGCCCCCAGGGCTAATCAGGGAAACACAAACCAAAAGCAAAAAAGAAGCCTGCCCTTTGCTTTCTCACACCAGCCAGCTCAACACAAGGTTTTCTATCTGCTAGCTGAAAGAACCAGAGGCCACAATACACAAAGCATCATTCTGATGAGTAAGAAGAAGCAAAGCAAGAAGGAAAAGATCATAGAATCTTTCTTTGGGGACAAGGACCAAAACACAAATATCAAAGAGGTAAGTATTGAAACTGTATTCTCATCTGAAACTTCAAAAGGGACTATGAAGTACTCCCATGCACAAAGATCTCTTCTGGAAAAGCTGAAGAAGTAAATAGAAGAAAAACTGGTCAACGATTTTAGAAGTATGAATAAAGAATTCTATGAAGAGAACAGCTCTTTTAAAAGGAAAATTAGACAAATGGAAAAGGAAGTACAAAAACTAACTGGATAAAATAATTGCTTAAAAGGAGTAATTGGACAGATAGAAAAGGAGATACAAAAGTAAACTGAAGAAAACAATTTGATAAAAATTAGAATTGGATAAGTAGACGCAAATGACTATGAGACATCAAGAATCAGTCAAAATCTAAAGAATGAAAAGGTAGAAGAAAATGTAAAATATCTAATTGAAAGAAATATAACTGACCTGGAAAATAGATCCAGGAGAGAAAATTTAAGAATTATTGGCCTACCAGAAAACCATGAAGAAAAAAAGAATCTGGACAGTATCTTCCAAGAAATCATCAAGGAAAACTGCCTAGAAGTGCTAGATCCAGAGGGCAAAATAGTCACCAAAAGAATTCACCATTTACCTCCCAAAATGTATCCCAAACCAAAAACACCAAGAAATATTGTCTTATTAATAATTATATTAATATAATATAATAATATTAATAAGACAAAGGGAAATGTGGTTAGTCTTTTATAACATAACTAATATGGAAGTGCTTTGTGTTGCTCCCCATATATGACCTATATTGAATTGCTTGTTTTATCAATGAGGGTGAGTGGGGAGGGAGGGAGAGAATAAGGAATTCAAAGCTTTAATAATGAATATTAAAAGTTGTTTTATCATGTAGCTGGAAATTCAGTTATACAGGCCATAGAGTATAAAAATCTATTTTGCCCTACAAGAAAATAGAGGGAAAGGGGAATGGAAGAAGGGTGGGTAATAGAAGGGAGCTCAAACTGGAGGAAAGGGTGGATGGTGTGCATGCTGTCCTGGCATGAGGGGTGGGGAAAGATGGGGAGAAAATTTTGAATTCAAATTCTTGTGAAAGTGAGTGTTGAGAACTGAAAAATAAATAAATTATAAATTGGAAAAAAATGGCACTCTATTTGATTTCAGGATAATCAGATTAAACTCTGCCACTACCCATGTGACATTAGGCAAGTCATTTTACCTTTTTAATCTCCAGTTTGCTTATCCATAAAATCAGAGGAGTTACTGAAACATCTTTAAGGTTGTTTCTATCTCTAAATTCTATGACATCACAGATTTCTGATGTGTGTGGTAGTAAATCCCATCATGAATCATGTTCCAAAGGAAAAAAAAAATAATGACTACCATTATTGTTTTTTGTATGTTCGTTTGTTTATTTTCCTGAGAGTCACCATAAGATTAGGATATAGGGCTATTTTATAATGGATAGAAAACTGTTTTCAGGACAGGGAACAAATAAATAAATGTTCCCTGCAAAGACTGAGGGAAGTAAATTCAATGGATTTGGTAGAACGTGAGTATGGTGCAGTAGATAGAGTTTAATAACTAGAGTCAGTGAGACATAGGTTCACATCTTGCCTCTAACACTTCTTATTTGTGTGATTATAAGCATCACTTAACCCCTTATTGCCTACCTGTAAAACCGGGATAAAAGTATCCAAAATAGCTATATCACTGGGTTGCTGGGAAGTTCACAACTAACAATGCTTATAAAGCACTTCAAAATGATAGAGGTATATCTCATTATTATTTGAATGAGTCCTGTGACCAGTTTTTTTTTTTAATATCTTTATCTTGAGACAGTGTTGTAGTAATGAATATGTTTTCTTCATAATGTAGTAGTTAGTTGGATCATAGGATAATAAGATTATGTGTTTTGAGCTGAAAGGACAGTTAAATCCTTCAGTTTACAAATGAGTCTGAGATGGGTGAAATGACCTTCTCAGGATCACAGAACTATAAAATACTCTTGATCCTCATTTACCTACATTTACCTCATTTACCTAATCTTTTTACTTTCTTCCTCCAGTTGTCTTCATTTATATTACGACATATCATTTGGCCATGACATTTCCGTCAAATGAGGAACCATTGTGATTGACTCACTCAGAGGTTTGGACTAGATATGAATACATCCGGGATATCTCTAGTATTTCAACTAGTAATAGCAAATATTTTTATAGCAATCACTACAGACCAGGAATTTGACAGATACTTTGCAAACATTATCTTGTTTGATCCTTATAACTACCCTAGGAGGTAGATGACACAATTATCCCCATTTTATGGATGAGAAAAAAGAGGCATAAAGGATTTGAATAATTTGACCATAGTCATAGAATGTCTGAAGGAGATTTTGAACCTAGCCTTTTCTGTCTCAAGACCTGTTGCCCATCTACTGTGCCACCTAACTCCCCCTATTAAGTGAGATAAGAAAGTTGTTGAATTGCTTGGGAGACTTGTACACAATCACCAAATATTTTATTAAATAATTTTCTAGTTTAAAACACAAGGGATCTGAGCTTCTGTCAAAGTAAAAGAGATGCTTCTGGGAAAAGCCCATGAGAAGAAATAATTATGAAGTAGAAAGGGAGGAAGAGGATAGTACCTCAGACTCAAACTTAAACTGTTTCCTTTGTACAAATTTATCTGAAGAAAAGCTAAAAGAGCTTCTATTTTTTCATCAGTGTCATAGCAGCAGATGACTGTAATGTCCTCACCAGGAGTTAGAAGGTCAACTGAATACAATAAGGAAAGACATAACCAAACTTCTTTAAGGAATTAATCTGAAAATCTAAACCATACTTAATGGAAATATGTTGAGGACTGCAATTAAATAGTGCCAAGCTCTGTGAGTGAACCCTTTAGGACATGTGCTTTATAATCTTGAGTGTAGTTTCCCTTGGATATTTACATACTTGTTGAAGAAACTGTCATGGACAATTGGGGGGAGAGGAGTTGCTATGTATCAACTGTTTTAACTGCAACATTTAGTAAATACCCTTTCAAAAAGTTAATAAAATGTGAGTAATATAATAATCAGGGGAGAAGCATATGAATTACATATCATGAATTATATCAATAGAAGGCAGCTCAGTACCTTAGGATTGCATGTAGAACTCTGAAGAAAGTAACCGGCTCTGGGAATCTGGTATTGTGGGGATTGAGACAATAAGTCCAGAGTACAAGTTACATTCTATTTAAAATAAATCAATTAAACAGATATTTAGTTAGTGCTTAATAAATGTCAAGCACTATTCTAAGTAAGTTTTAAAGCTAGAAGTGAACCTTCCTCCAAAAGAGAAAAAAAGAAAGGTTACTTTCTCATTAAGGTTATGGTCTCCTTTGATTGAACCTCAATAACTCTAAGTTGAAATGAGGAAAATATGTATTTCCTTTGCTAAAACTCATTATACTCACTTTCCAGATGAATATTTGCTACCCTTTTACACGCAACCATTTCATGAACTCAGTTTAGCTACTGTGTGTTATCTTTCTCACTGGCAAAATGCATTGTCATGATATTTCATTGTATACTCTGACTATGCACACACAGAAAACAGACATTTTACCTTAGGATACATCTCTGCCACTGAGGAAATAGAAAATAGTTTCCCTGCTGATAAATTCTGTAATATACATATATATGTATATATACAAATATATGTATATAAACACACATACTCATATATATATATATATACATGCACATATACATATAAATATATAAACACACACATGTATGTATGTATGTATATATGTATACAGGTATATTCTATTAGTAATTTCTTTTCATACTATCATAATAAAACTTTTAACTCACCTTTTTTCCAAAGAGCTACAGTCTTTCCATTAAAGAATGTGAACAATTGTGGGGCAGAGCCAAGGTGGCAAAGTAGGAGGATGGACCTGCTCTAGATCTTCTCCCATAGCCCATAAAATACCTGTAATAAATGACTCTAACAAAATTCTAGAAGAGCATAAGCCACAAAATGATAGAGTCAAAGAAATTTTCAGCCCAATGCATCCTGGAAGGCCAACAGGAAAGGTCTATATCACAGGGCTTGAAGCAGAGCACAGCCCTGCCTTCATCTCATGGGATGGCAGGGACAGGACTGGAACAGGCTTCAGGGTGTAGAATCATGGGTAGCAGCTATGGTTTCCAGATTTCTCAACTCAAAATGCCAAAGATAACTTCAAAGGTAATTGAGAAATCTCTTTCACCTGAGTGAGAAGGGAGCAGGGTCTGGACCTAGCCCCTGCCTCAAGGCAGTAGAAGTCACCACAGCAGCTTCCCCTTTTGGAGCACTTGGCCTAAACACCCTGGAGGAAATGAGCAACCAATCTGGGTTTCAGTCCTGAGTGATCATTCTGGGATGAGGAGGAGTGCTGTTGTGGTGGAGCTGGTGGAGGCAATGGAGAGGGTATTTTACTCAAAGATCCTGGGAAGAAAAGTGTGTGGTTGATTCCCAACCAACACCTTGGAGGAACTGATAACTTACAGGTCCCTAAAGTATACCCTCCATGTCACAAAGGACTCGAAAGTCAAGTAAAAGGCTGGGAAAATGCATAAAAAGGGGAAAAATAAGACTATTGAAGGTTAGTTTATTGCCAAACAGATATTTTCTTCCATTCTTGTGGATAAGAAAGAACAAAGCATACCATCAGAAAGAAGAAGACTTCAAAGTCAAAGCTTCTGCATCCAAAACCTCCAAAAAAAGACATGCAACAGTCTCAGGTCATGGAAGACCTCAAAAAAATTTTTGAAAATCAAGTAAGAGTGGTGGAGGAAAAACTGGGAAGACATCTGAGAGTGATGCAAGAAAATCACGAACAGCAAGTCAACAGGTTGCTAAAGGAGACTCAAAAAATACTGAAGAAAATAACAGCTTTAAAAATAGACTAGCCCAAATGGCAAAAGAGGTCCCAAAAGAGAAAAAGGAGAAGAATGTTTTAAAAAACAGAATTAGCCAAATGAAAAAGGAGGTTCAAAAGCTCTTTGAAGGAGATAGTTCTTTTAGAATTAGAAGGGAATAGTTGGAAGCTAATGACTTTATAAGAAACCAAGAAGTTACAAAAAACCCCAAAAGAATGAAAGAAAAGAAGACCATGTAAAATATCTCATTGGAAAAACAACTGACCTTGAACACAGATTCAGGAGAGACAATTTAAAAATTAAGGGACTACCTGAAAGCCACAATCAAATGAAATTGTAAAGGAAAATTTCCCTGATATTCTGGAACCAGAGGGCAAAATAAATGCTGAAAGAATCCACTGATCACCTCCTGAAAGAGATCTGAAAAGAAAAATGCCTAGAAATATTGCAGCCATATTCCAGAGTTCCCAGGTGAAGGAGAAATTATTAGAATCAGCCAGAAAGAAACAATTGGAGTATTGTTGAAATGCAATCAGAATAAGGCAAGATCTAAGAGTATCCACATTAAGGGATTGAAGAGCTTGGAATGTAATATTCCAGAAAGGAAGTAGGAATAAAACCAAGAATCATCTATCCAGCAAAATTGAGTATAATAATTCAGGGGGAAAAATAAGCATTCAATGAAATAGAGGACTTTCAAGCACTCTTGATGAAAAGGCTAGTGCTGAGTAGAAAATTTGACTTTCAAACACAAGAATCAAGGGAAGCATGAAAAAGTAAACAGGAAAGAAAATCATAAGGGAGTTACTAAAGTTGAACTGTTTGCATTCCTACATGAAAAGATGATATTTGCAACTCTTGAAAGTTTTCTCAGTATTTGGGTAGCTGTAGGGATTATACACACACACACACACACACACACACACACGTATATATGCATATATGTATACATACATATATGTGTATACATACCTATGTATATATACATATATATAGAGAGATATACACATATATGTATATCTGCATACATATATGCATATGTGTGTGTGTATTTATAGACATAGGGCACAGGGTGAATTTAATAGGAAGAGATGACATCTAAAAAAAAATAAAAAAATAAAACTAAGGGGTGAAAGAGAAATATATTGGGAGGCGAAAAAGAGAAATGGAATGGGGTAAATTATCTCTCATAAAAGAGGAAAAAAAATGCTTTTTCAATGGAGGGGAAAATAGTCGCCTCTTTTGAGAGGGAAAAAGTGAAACTCACTCTCCTCATATTTGGCTTAATGAAGCAATAACATGCACAGTCAATTTGCTATATAAATCTGTCTTGTGCTACAAGAAAGTAGGTGAGAAGGGGATAAGTAAGGTGGGAGAGGGAGGATAGAAGGGAGGGCAAATGGGAGGAGGGAGTAATTAGAAGTAAACACTTTTGGAGAGTTACAAGACCAAAAGAGAGAATGGAATAAATGAGGGGCAGGATAGGATGGAGGGAAATATAGTTTGTCTTTCACAACATGACTATTATGGAAGTCTTTTGCAGAACTACACATGTATAGCCTATATTGAATTGCTTGCCTTCCCTGTGGGGAGGGAGAAAGAGAGAAAAAATGGAACTCAAATTTTCCTAAGAAATGTTGAGAATTGTTTTTTCATGCAACTGGGACATAAGAAATATAGGTGATGAGGTATAGAAATCTGTCTTGCCCCACAAGGAAAGAGAGAAAATGGGAATAACGGAAGGGAGGGATGTGACTGAAGAGAGGGCAGATTGGGGGAAGAGGTAATCAGTATGCATGATTTCTTTGGGTGGGGAAAGGCGAGAGATGGGGGCAATATTTTTAACTCAAAATGTTGTGGAAATCAGTATTGAAACCTAAAAATAAATTAATTAATTTTAAAAAAGAAAATTAACAATTTCTGCACTGTTAGTATTGTCTAAAGAATATCTCTTCTAGTCAAGGATGTAAGAGATACTTCTCAGTGGCTTCCAGTTTATATATACACACCCACACACGTGTATATGCACAGAGATACATATATACATATGTACACATACATAAGTACATATATATGTGTATATATACACATGTATATGCATGTACATATGTGTGTAGATATACACATGTATGTGTCTTGAGCTCATGAACAAGTAAGACAACTTATTTCCATCCCTTTATTTCAACATTTTTTCCTAGAGAATCTTTCCCAAATATTTCCAAACTTGTACCTCTTTAAATATCTGTTAATCTATTCTTGGTTTATTAAGTAATCAAACTAAAATTTGACTACTTTCTGTTCTCACTGACAGAAATCTATTGCTTCAATATTCCTCCTTGGTGTCAAGAGAATGTTAGTGATCCATTTAATTTTTAAATTGAATAATTAAACCTATATCTATATCTGTAGATATAAATATAGATATATGAATTACATTCATAAATCAACTGAACAATAATTTTAATTTCATGATGCTGAAATATCCAAATAAATTTGTCAAATTGCACAAAACATAATTGCAACCTGTCTCCATTGTTTCAAAGAGTACGGATAACATATCCCGTAGAGTGAAAGCAAGAAATGCTTAGTTATAAGCCAGACACATCTGCAGTTACTAAGACACAGTAAGGCTATTTAGAAGCAGTCAATATAGACAATATAATGTTAGTCCAAATCTCATAAAACACCAGCAGGACTGTATTGGTAAATATCTTTCTTTGATACTAACTATTCAAAGCCGTGGTTTGAAGTTTTTATTTTTCTGTCTTAGTATAAAGCTGTACAGGAAGGATAACATTTTCCTTTTTCTAGCAAATTGTACTTCTATCTAATGTTTTATATTTTTAAGTCCCTATACCTTCAGTTTCTTGATGTTTCTTGTAGGATATAGCACAATAACTTGTACATAGGGATCACCTAATTAATACTGATTGATAGTCTTATTTAATTTGATTTGTGATCCTAAGTATGGAGAATAAGAATCTTTGCCTTATTTATATTAGTAATTTTTTTCACAGAGTAATTAGAGGAAAAATATACTGTGAACCTCATTTGGGGGTAAAAACTGAAGCACACCATTTAGAGGTGATTTGTCCATAGTTGCTCAGTAAATCATTGGAGTAAACTTCTTACCTTCTAACCCAGTGCTCTTTTTTTTTTTTTTTTATGATCTACTATGAAAGACTCTGGGTTTGACTATTTACTTTAACAAATTTGATTATTCTTTCAAAATCAGCAAAGCCTCTCCTTAATGTGGGCATTGCATCTTCTGGCTCCTATAAAACTTACCAGATGATACACAAGATATACATTATTTATTTATTATTATTGACTAGTATAACTGTAAATTGTCTTTAAATGACATTACGAAAATAAGGTAAAAAAATATTTCTTTTAAAATATATTTCTAATTGGAGTTCTGTTTCATGAATTATTTCTGGGGTGAAAATAAAAGTACACTATAATACTGCAACTAAACATTATTTGTTTGTATTGTTTCAAAATTGAGTTTCTGATCAGACTGATTGAACGATTTTCAAATAGTACACATGAAATCAAGTCATTAATCAGTTTGTACAAATGTGGAAAATAATGACCATATTTCACTATTTTGGCTTTTGTGCACAGACCTTTTCTAGACTACTCAATTTCTATAATTTTAGCTTTTAGATGTCAATCAATTAATCAACCAATTTTGGTGTACTAATGTAATGGTATATTTTTTTTTTCTGTAAGAAGATAGCCATTATGAGGAATTCATAGGAATGTGAAAAGACTTCTTTTAACTTATGGAAATGAGGAGACTTGAGCGATGGTACATGTACACAAGAATGGTACATGTGATTAGTAAATGAGCATAAAATATAACAAAAAAATAATTGTAATAATCAATTTGTACTAGATAATATGTTAAAAATGTGCTTGCCTTTCCTAGAGAAAGAGTTTGGATTATGGATATAGATTATTGTATACCATTTCATGTGTGGCAAGTAAATAAGTATGTTTTGTTTAATTGTTTGGGGGAGGGAAAGAAGTGGTGGGAAGGCAGAAATCTCTGTAGAATGAAAAGAGAAAGAAATTAAAATTTAGAAAATAAAGGACTTCTTACAGAAAATATTAGCACAAAACATTTTATGTGAAAAGTTTTCAGTTTCAAGAATATTGAAAAAGTGTGGAAAAGTGGCCTAGTAGTAACAGAATCCAGATTATACAAAATGAAATCTTGAAAACAATCTGGTAATGGCTAAGAAATAGAATGGTAGATCAGTGGACTATATTAAGTATACAATACACAAAATACAATATTAAGTATACAATACAAGAATCGGCATGATAATATAGTGTTGGATAAATTCAATGATCCAAATTTTGGGGGCAAGAACTCAGCATTTGACAAAAATATCTGGAAAGCTAAGAAGTAATTTGGAAGAAGCTATGCATAGATCAATATCTCACACTGTATATCAAAATAAAGTCAAAATGGATAAATTATTTAGACATAAATGGTGATTTATAAGTTAATTGGAGGATCATGGAAAAATAACTTAGATTTTTGGATAAGGGAATAATTTATAATCAGCAAGACACAGAGTGGATCATGAGAACTAAAAGGGATAGTTTTAATTATGTGAAATCAAAAACATTTTGTACAAATAAAATTTATGTAGACAGAATTAAGAGTAAAGCAGGAAACTGGGGAAAACTTCTACAGCAAGTTCCTCTGATAGGGCCTCATTTCCAAAATATATAAGAACCTGAGCCAAATTTGTAAAAATAAGGGCCATTCACCAATTTATAATTGGCCAAATGATAAAAACAGACAATTTTTAAAATAAATCAAAAGTGCCAATAATCATAGGAAAATTACTTAACTCACTATTGATTAGAGATATGAAAAGTAAAAGAACTCTGAGGTACCACATCACATCTCTCAGAATGGTTAGCAAGTCAGAAAACAAAAATAACAAATGCTGGAAGGGTTGTTGAAAAAATTGCTTCACTTGTGGACTATTAGCAGCATTGTAAACTGCTCCAACCATTCCTGAGAATAATTTGGAACTATGTCCAAATAGCTAAAAATCTAAGCATACACTTTGGCTTACCAAGACCACTATTAGGTCTATTTCCCAAACAGATCAAAGAAAAAGGAAAAGGGCCTATCTGTACAAAAATCTTTATAGCACTTCTTTTTGTGGTGGCCAAGAATTAGAAATCGATGGGATTCCCATTAAGTGAGAAAATTGCTGAAAAAGGTACAGTATATGATCATGATGAAATACTATTGTTCTATAAGAAATGTGGGATGGTTTCAATAAAACACAACAGCCTAGTAAGTCTTGTATATATTCTACCATGAATGAGTCTATGATAGTGAGTTCATGGACTCCAAAACCACAGTGACCCTATATGTACCCTGCTTCTGCTTATTATCTCCTTGTTTCTCTTGAGTTTTTGTCTGTTAACTTGTTTGCTAAATTTGTTTCCTATAGGCTTAGTAGCTCTGTAGCTCTGTTTTCACTCTCTCCCCTATCATTCTATTTCCCCATTTTTCTGTTTCCTGAAACAGATGCCTTTAGATGCCTGATTGTTTAAGCCAGATGTCACCCCCTATCCATGAGGGCAATGTATTATCTCTGGATTTGAATTAGACCAAGCTCTGGATGCCAGCTGAAGAACTAATCTCTCAAATGAAACCTCTTGGGGCAGGAACAAATCTACATTCAGTCTCAGCAGGACGTAGTAATGGAAGAAGAGAACTTCTCCCCTTACCCTGAGATTTTGGGCCCCATTTGTTGAGAGGGAATGATGGGATGCTTGTGCTCAAGCTCCACCCTAAAATATTGTTTTATGTGTTCATTTTGTGTGATTCCCGTCATACTGCTGTGGAGTTTTCTTGACCCTGGTTGCCTAAGATATTGTTTTGTATGCTTATTTTCTGTCATCCTTGTTAGAGTTCTGTTAATACCTCACATGAAAGAGGGAACAAAGAGTTTTTACAATAGACGGAATAAAGGGAGAGAAAAAAGGAAATAAATGAGCCTTACTCTCATGGGATTTGACTTAAAGAGGGAATATCACCCACTCAATTGGGTATGGAAATCTATTTTACCCTGCAGGAAGGCAAAGGGGAAAGGGATAGCAGAGGGAAGATAATAGAAGGGACACAAATTGGGGAAAGAGATAATCAGAAGCAAACACTATTGTGGAGGGAAGAATAAATGGAGGGCAGGATAAGACAAATAATAATAATAATATAAATAATATATATAATAATAATATAAATAATATTGTTGCCAAATCCTAGTACTATCAAGTGAAGGAGAAAATATTACAGGCAGTCAGAAAGAAACTATTCAAATATTGGGAAGGCACAATCAGGATAACACAGGTCCTTATATCTTATACATTAAAAGATTTAAGGAATTGGAATATGATATTTCTTAAGGCAAAGGATCTGGAACTACAAACAAGGATCAATTACCCAATAAAGTTCAAAATAACATTTCAGGCAAGGAGAGGGACATCCAATTAAATAAGGTATTTTCAGACTTCCTAACACAAAGACCAGAACTCAATAAAAAATTTGATCTTCAAACACAGATCTCAAGAGAGGCATAAAACGACAAACAAGAGAAACGAAAAACTTGTTACTCAGTTGGGGAAAATTGTTTACCTCCCTATAAGGAAAGATTATACTTGTTAATCTTGAGAATTGTGCATCTATTATGAAATAGATGTATTTCATCTATACATATACATACATATATATATATATATATATACATATATATATATATATATATATATATATATATATATATATATATATATATATATATAAAGAGAGAGAGAGAGAGAGAGAGAGAGAGAGAGAGAGAGAGAGAGAGAGAGAGAGAGAGAGAGGGAATGGGTATAAAATAGATGATGTGATGATAAAAATGTGGTTTAAGTATGTGAAGGAATTGTAACAGGAGATGTGAAAAGGAGGAAGTAGAAAATGTTAAATTACATCACAGGAAGGTGTAGAATATAATACTACAGAAGAGGGAAAGAGGGGAAGGAGATGAGCATTGTTTGGGAGGTACTCTCATATGATTTGACTCAAGGAGGGAACAATAAACTGAAGTAAGTACATACATCTAACTAGCTCTATAGGTAGTAGGAGTGGAAGGGGAAGAAAGTAAAGGGGAAGCTAAAGGGGAGGGAAGAAGTAATAAGGGAAAAGGGGAGTAAAGGGGAGAGGGGTTGAAAGAAGGAAGGGAAGACTGCAGGAGATGGTGGTCAAAAGTGTAAACTCTATTCATGAGGGGAAAATAGATGGGAATATTAAAACCACAATGTGGGGGAGAAATAGGATGGTGAAAAAGACTGAAATACATCTGATCAAAAGAGATGCGGAAAGAAAATATATCCACTAAAAAGCACCATATACACAGGAGCAATATCATCACTAAAGATATATGCTCCAAGTAGTATAGCATTCAAATTCTTAGAGGAGAGGCTGGGGGAGTTGCAAGAAGAAATAGACAGCAAAACTATACTAGTGGGGGACCTCAATCTGCCCCTCACTGATCTTGAGAAGTCTAAACTTAAAATAAACAAGAAAGAAGTTAAGGAAGTGAATAAAACTCTGGATAAGGAAGATATGATAGATCTTTGGAAAAAAAACTGAATGGGGATATAAAGGAATATTCCTTTTTTCACTGGTATGTGGAACATATAAAAAATTGACAATGTACTAGGGCATAAAACCCTCAAAATTTAATGCAGAATGGCAGAGATAGTCAAAGCATCCTTCTCAGATCAAAATGCAACAAAAATTACATGTAACAAAATGTTATGAAAAGATAAACCAAAAGTTAATTGGAAACTAAATAATCTAATCTTAAAGAATGACTGGGTTCAACAACAAGTCATAGAAGCAATCGAAAACTTCATTCCACAGAATGACAATAATGAGAAAACCTACCAAATCTCATGAAATACAGCAAAAGTAGTTGTTAGGTAAGTTGTATATCTTTAAATGCCTACATTAATAGATAAAGAGGAGATCAAGGAATTGGGTATGGAGGGGGAAAATCCTGAAAAAGAACAAATTGAAAATTCTCAAGTAAATACCAAATTAGAAATATTGAAAACCAAAGGAGAGATTAATGAAATTGAAATTAAGAACACTAATAAAACCAATAAATACAACCAATAGCTGGTTTTATGGAAAAACTAAAAAAAATTGCTAAACTTTTCATCAATTTGATTGAAAAAATGAAAGAAGAAAACCAAATGACAAATATCAAAAATGAAAAGGGTGAGGTCACCTCCAATGAGGAGGAAATTAAAAAAAATTGAGAAAATATTTTGCCCAACTCTATGCCCAGAAAATGGACAATCTAAATGACAGGAATGATCATTTAAAAAAAAATATAAATTGCCCAGATTAACAGAAGGGGAAGGTGAGTACTTAAACAACCCCATCTCAGAAAAAGAAATTGAACAAGCCATCAATGAACTCGCTAGAAAAAATCTCCAGGGCCAGATGGATTTACAAGTGAATTCTATCAAACCTTTTAAGAACAGTTAATGCCAAATCTCTACAGAATATTTGAAAAAATTGGGGAAGAAGGAGTCCTCCCAAACTCTTTTTATGACAAAAATATGGTTTTGATATCTAAACCAGGAAGAGCCAAAACAGAGAAAAATAGTTATAGAACAATTTCTCTAATGAATATAGATGCTAAAATTTTAAATAAGATTATAGTAAAAAAAAGTACAGCCACATATCATGAGAATAACACATTATGATGAGGTAGGATTCATGCCAGGAATGCGGGTTTGGTTAAATATTAGGAAAACTATTAACATTATTGATCATATCAAGAACAAAACTATCAGAAATCACATGATTATCTCAACAGCTGCAGAAAAAGCTTATGACAAATTACAACACTCATTCCTATTAACAACACTGGAGAGCATAAGAATAAAGGGAACTTTCCATAAAATAATAAACAGTATCTACCTTAAACCTTCAGCAAGCACTGTATGCAATGGAGATAAGATACATTTATTTCCAATAAGATCAGGGGTGAAACAATGATGTCCACTTTCACCATTATTATGCAATAGAGTGCTAGAAATGTTGGTTGTAGCAATTACAGAAGATAAAGGAATTGAAGGAACTAGAATAGGTGAAGAAGAAGCTAAGTTATCACTCTTTGCAGATGATATGATGATATACTTACAGAATCCCAGAGATACAAGTAAAAAACTACTTGAAATAATAAACAACTTTGGCAAAGTTGCCAGTTACAAAACAAACCCACATTTCTATATATCAGTAACAAAGCCCAACAATAAGAGATAGAAAGAGAAACCTCATTTAAAGCTAGGGGAGACACTATAAAATATTTGGAAGTCTATTTACGAAAACAAATTCAGGGAGTATATGAACACAATTACAAGACAATTTTCACACAAATAAAGTCAGGACTAAGTAAGTGGTAAAACGTCAGTTGCTCGTGGGTAGGCAGAGACAATATAATAAAAATGACAATTCTACCTAAATTAATTAATATCAAAATTCAGCTGAAAGAAGTTCCAGAATATCAAGAGGACTAAAGAAAAGAAATGCTAGGGAAGGTGACCTAGTTCTACCAGAAATTATCAAAACCACTTGGTACTGGCTAAGAAACAGAAGCGCAGGCAATTGGAATAGGCTAGGTACTCAAGACACAGCAGGCAATGAATATAGCAATCTACTATTTGATAAACGCAAGAACTGCAGCTTCTGGGATAATTTTTCAATAAAAATCGCTAACAAAACTGGATAACAGTGTGGCAGAAACTAGGCATAGACTAATGCCTGACACTGTGCACAAGAATAAAGCCCAAATGGGTACATGATCTAGGGATAAAATTTGATACTATGGACAAATTGGTGGAGCAAAGAATAGTGTATTTATCAGATTTATGAAGAAGGGAAGAATTTTTGACTAAAGAAGAGATAGAAAACGTTATGATGTGCAGAATGGATAATTTTGATTACATTAAACTGAAAAGTTTTTGCACAACCAAACCCAATGTAACCAAGATTTGGAGGTGTGCAGAAAACTAGAAAGAATTTTTGCAGCTAATGTCTGTGATAAAGGTCTCATTTCTAAAATATATAGAGAACTCAGTCAAATGTAGAAGAATATAAGTCACTCCCCAATTGATAAATGGTCAAAGGATATGAACAGGCAGTTTTCAGAGGAAGAAATTAAAGATATCTATAGTTATATGAAAGAATACCCTAAATGACTATTGATTAGAGGGGTGGAAATCAAAACAAGTCGGAGGTACCACATCACACCTATCAGGTTGATAAACATGACAGGAAAGGAAGATGATATCTGTCGGAGAGGTTTTGGGAGAGTTGGAACACTAATGCATTGTTGGTGGAGCTGTGAGCTGATCCAAACACTCTGGAGAGCAATTTGGAACTATACCTAAAGAGCTATAAAAATGTGCATACCCTTTGACCCAGCAATATCGCTTCTAAGATTGTATCCCCTAGAGATCATAAAAATGGGAACGGTTCCCACATGCACAAAAATAGTTATAGCAGAACTCTTTGTAGGGACCAAAACCTGGAAATCAAGGGGATGCCCATCAATCGAGGAATGGCTGAATAAATTATGGTATATGAATGTAATGGAATATTTTTGCCCTATTATAAATGATGAACAGGAGGACTTCAGAGTGGTCTGGAAAGACTTATATGATCTGATGCTGAGTAAAAGGAGCAGAACCAAGAGAACTCTGTGCACAGCAACAACCACAGTGTGAAAGAGCTTTTTCTGCTAGACTTGGAGCTTCATTGAAATGCAAGGACTTAAAAAAATTCCCAATGGTCTTTTAAGGCAAAATACTTTCCACATCAAGAGAAAGAACTGTGGAATTCAATCACAGGTTGTAGTAGATCATTTTCTTTTGTGTTATGTTTTGGTTTGTTACATGATTTCTCCCATTCATTTTAATTCTTCTACACAGCATGACTAGAGTGAAAATGTATTTAATAGGAATGTGTGTGTAGAACCTATATAAAATTGTGTGCCATATCGGGGAGGGAGGATGGATGCACAGGGGAGTGAGGGGGGGAAATCTAAAGTAAATTGTAGTGATTGTAGAGCATTGAAAATAAGTAAAATTAATAAAATAAGAAAAAAGTTATGATCTGCTACCATAGCTTCCAAAAATGCACAGCAAAGAATCCTTGTCTTAGCAGGAGGAATTTACTATAGTCATATTTCACATATCTAAAGGGTATTCTATTTTATCATTTTCAATTCTTTATAATAATCTTTACTATTTGCTCATTGCACCATTGTCATCATAAAGATGTATATAGCATTTCATATTTTTTACCTCATTACTCCTTAGAAATCTCTGTAAGGTAGGCGGTATTATTGTGTTTATTTTAATGAATTCATACCCTAAATTGGAGGAAGTAATACACCTCAAACCTTTTTGCATTTCCAAAGCTATGTCACGTGACAGTACATTAATCTGCTATATTAATCAAATTCTTGTGTCTGTGGAGGGAATACACACATCATGAACTGTGATATTCCTTCTAACTTTAATAAGGATTTCATAATTATTTTGCTCCCTTATTTAATAGCAAATTGTAGAGACAACCATAGCTCAAAAACAACCATAAATTGAGACTACCCTATATGATTTTAAACCTTGACTCAAGTTGAATACTTGTATTGCCTTAATTAACTACCTGACAAAGACTACTTGAAGCATGGAAGCAATAAATGGAAAATAAAGTGTCTCAGGGAATGTTCTATGAATATCACATTGTTTACTTCATTTCTATTCCTATTTTCACTGTTGCATTGGAATAAACCATAAGACTGCACTGTGCTACAAGGCAGTGGAAAGGACAGAGAGTATCTGGGACACTAGAAAAGAAAGACTAATTGATATACATTAAGATAGCAGGAAAAGTGAAAGTTAAATTAGTAAAAGTAAAAGTGATCTGAGAACTCTTCTAATTCAATTAGATAAATAGAATAAATCTCATTAGATAGGTAATTTGATAAATAAAGAGGATCTGGGTAATTAAGCAAATTGCCAATAAAAGTTATATTAGCAAGTGGCAGATTTGAGATGAGAGAACATCATCAGATCCTCAGTACAGAGCTTTGACCACTCCATGGCCAGTACCATAAATGATTGTGCTTTCTATATTTTACCAACTGAACTACTTACACTTTTTAAGTGTTATTCAGCAATTTTTTTTCCTTTGCTGAATTTGCATTATTTATTTTGCTTAAAACCAAACAGCTCCCAACATCTCTACAAGTTGAAATCCCTCAATACCACTGAGTTTCAGATTCTCCCTTTTCTGTGAAGCTTTCTTTCAATATTCTAGGTAGAAGTTCTTCCTATTTCCTGGGATACCTCATGCCATTCTGAACTCTACACCCAATTAGAGATTAATTGTATCATGTGTCATTGAATAGATAGATAGATAGATAGATAGATAGATAGATAGATAGATAGATAGATAGATAGATAGGTAGGTAGATAGACAGACACAGGCAGACAGATAGATAGATAGATATCAATATGGATACTGATATAGATAGACAGATATGTATATATGCCCTATTCCCCCTATGATAATACAAGATGGGAGTGATTTTTCATACTTACCAGTCTCAGGTCATGTAGTTTCAGATTTGTATCATCTTGTAGATGATGAAATATAAATTTGTTAGCAAGATGTTTACATCCTTTTACAATGTATTGACACTTTTCTCTGAGTCAGAAGAGATCATTGCCTTTTGATAAACAGTGACTGCAGTAAAAGTAATAAGCAGTTAAGTATTCAAAAGAGTTGTGGAGGGGAACAGAACATAGAAGCTCATTTGGGTGACCCATTCAGTCTATGTGCTTTACCCAGAAAGAAGCTTCATGAGAATTAAATAAAGAGAGAAAGGGAATTTGAGTCCAATAATACTAGAAATATGAAATGCCCTGCCTACATGTATTGCTTCTAAGATTCATTATTGCAAATATACCCCAAATTTGAGCCTGCTCTTCCTGTAAACACTATGAAATATTGATGATTTAAAAAAGTGTCTGTCAATGCTGTCTTTACAAATACCTGTGTAAAGAACCAAGTTCATCTTTTATCTGACTACTAGGAAGAACTATATAATGGGAGTGTTATTAGCTATTTTTTGAAGAATGGATTCTTACAGAGCATGGCTGTCAAGAAACAGCTTCCTCCTGGGAGCCCACCCTGAAACTCTGAGTATGAGCTGGGTTTGTAGCCTTCCATTAGCTACTCCCTAAAATTTACCCACAGAAATTTTATTTTAAAGAGTTTGAGTTACAGCACCTCACATTCTAATGACATTTTAGTTTCTCTTCCCTGAATTTCTTCAATATATGATTGGTGTATTTTCACAAACAGACTTCCTTTTCAGATCGAGCTGGGAAGTGATGAATTGAAAACTGACAGGTCAGTCAAGATGGTTACATATGATATACATTGATGTGCCAGTCACTTGACAGGAAAGTCAGTCAATGAACAGAATATGTCAGAAAATTAATAAGGCCCATGCCATTGTATCTAGAGTTACATGATTAGGCAGAGCTCTTATAAAAAATTAAGTTCCTTTCTAAAATCATGAATGAAGATGGAATTCTAGAAAGAGAAAGAGGCATGAGAGATAGAAACAGAGACACAAAGACAGATAGATGGGGAGAGACAGAGAGATTTTAACAAATTTCCTGAAGAAGTTGACATTTAGGTTGCAACTTGTAGGAAGCCAGAAGATGGAAGTGAAAATGGGTAGTATTTCAAGCATGCAGGATGGACAGAGAAAAAGCTCAGAGACAAGAGGTAGAGTGTCTTGTTAATGAAACAACATTTGGAAATTGTTGAAACAGAAGAATTGAAGAAAATATGTAAATGAAAACTAAATACTTTAGCATTTGTTATCTAGCATCTAGTATTTAGTATTCAGGACTAAATGCTTTAGTTGTAAAGTCCTAAAGTAGGTCAAAGAACAGACGATAGAAATCATGACTAATTCAATGAAAATTAGAACGTGAAAATGAGAACAATGAGAAAATACATATAAATTTGGAGATATAGTCTCAAAAGCCCTTAGGGGAACTAACAGATCTTCTCACCTCAACTCATAATTTTAGGTGAGGAAACTGAGGCACAGAGAGTTTAAATGACTTGTCTATGGTCACTTAATGTCTGACCTAGGTCCTTCTAACTTCAAGTCTACCTATCTACTATATATATATATATATATATATATATATATATATATATCCTCTCTCATTTAACTTGGCCAGGTCTTCTCTATGTTCTAACTCTTTCAGTGTAGCTTTACTGCTTACTAAGTCAACTTCTAACTCTTTAGAGTGCTATTTAGGATGCTCCAAAAAGTAAAACAACTGTACCTTTACAATACCTTGTTACTCAATTCTGTGTAATCAAGGTTCTAGCATTGTTACTCATTAGCCTTCTTATATACTTCATTTTTTTTTCCTTCCCTTTGATTAAAGCTGTTCCTCTTGCCTACAATTTTATATTTCCTCTACTTTACCTATTGGATTTCTGCCAATATTTTAAAGTAAAATTCAAATGACATTTTTTTTTCAGGAAACACTCACATTTTCCCAGTTAATGATGTTTTTCCACTTTTACTAATCCTTCATATAGCACTTTGTTTATGCCTCTCATGTTTTCACCATGCATTATTTTCTACAACATTATTTTTTATCTATCATTAAAATATATGCCACCCACGATGGCAGGAGACCTCTTTATCGAAATTAAATATAAATCAATGTCTGGTTCAGATTTTTTCATGTCGATCAAATTCTAGTAAATGTTTGTTAAATTAAATGCAATAGGAAAATCAAATCTCTTTATCAAGAAAGATTTGATTTAAAAAACTATCTTGTCAGTTTTTCCAGATATTGTTATCTTGTTTCTTACACTAAATATAATTCTGAAACATATTTTTTCATATGAAAATACCCTTATATATACCCTTTTCTATCCTCTGGCATTGCCATCATTTTGGCATAGACACTAGTGCCCTAAATACCTGTAGTATTACAGTAGCCTGATGGTAAGTTTGCCTGCTACAAGTCTCTCACAATGCTAGTCTATTCAGTACTCAACTTGCAAAATAAACATACAAAAAAGCACAAGTGCGGTGGCAGAGTAAAATAGCAGACACAAGGCAAGACCTGGGTGAGTTCTCCCAAATTCCCTTCCAAACAACTTTGAATATTGCCTCAAAATGAATTTTGGAGAAACAGAATCAAGAAAATGATAGAGTTAAATAATTTTCCAGCCCAAGACAACCAGGAAGCCTGGCAGGAAAAATCTGTCACACAAATGTGAGAGTGCAGCAAAGTCCAGCACAGGTCGTGAGAGTGTAGGATGTGCTCAAACTATCAACCTCCTCATGTCATTGGACTTCTTTAAGAATGAATGACAACCTATAAAATATGCCAGCAAAATTGAGCATAAAATCTTCTAAGAAGCAATGGATATTCAAAATAGTAGGGAATTTGCAAGCTTTCCTGATGGAAATAAAAAACATAGCTGAATGGAAAATTTGATCTTCAAATACAAGACATAAAAAAAGCATAAAGGTGTAAACAGGAAAGGAATAAAATCAATATGATTAAATTATTTTCATTCCTATACAGGAAGATGATATTGGGAACTCCTGAGAACTGCCTTCTTCTTATGATATCTAGGAGGAATATACTTAGACAAAGGATGTCGTTATAAGTTGACTTTGGTATAATGATAAAAACATAACTAAAAGGTTTAAAAAATGATTGTACTGGGAGAAGACAAAAGGGGTAGTCAGAAAGTGCTAAACTACATTACATGAAGAAGTGTGAAGAAGTATTATAGTAGAGAGAAAAAAGGGAGGGAGAAAAGCACTGTTTAAACTATACTCTCATTAGATTTTGCCCAAATAGGGAATAACACACACATGCACACACACACACACACACACACACACACACACACACACACACACACACACACACACACACACACATAGAAATCTGTCTTACCAAATTGGAAGTATGAATGGAAAGGGGAAAATAAAGGAATGAGGCTGCATAGAAGAGAGAGCACATTGAGGGAGGAAATGGTCAGAAAGGAAACACTAGTGAGGAGGAAAAGGGAGAAAGGAGAGATAAAAGCATAAATGGTGTATAATGGAGAATAAAATGGAAAAATAAAGTTAGTGATAACAACTGTGAAAGCGAA
Organism: Notamacropus eugenii; assembly: GCF_028372415.1. NCBI lineage: Eukaryota > Metazoa > Chordata > Mammalia > Diprotodontia > Macropodidae > Notamacropus > Notamacropus eugenii. The sequence goes on from NC_092875.1 coordinate 375,277,010, forward strand.
TAGGATGAACACTTCCATGAAACAGAAATAGATAGCATAGTAGATGACAAATCATAATCCTCCAATATATTGTTTACAAGAAACATATTTGAAGCAGAGAGCTACACACAAAGTAAAGGTATAAGGCTGGAGCAAAATATATTATGCATCAGCTAAATTGTAAAAAGGGAGGGTTAGCAATCCTAATGTCTCACAAAGCAAAAGCAAAATTAGATTTAATTAAAAGAGATAAGGAAGGAAATTACTTCTTTCTAAAACCTACCATAGAAGATAAAATAATGAAATATTACCCTAGCATCAATATTCTGAGAGAGAAGTTAAATGAGTTACAGAAAAAACAAATAGCCAACATAACTATACTAATGGGGTATCTAAACCTCCTCCTCTTGTAACTTCTCAAATCTAACCACAAAATGAATAAGAAAGAAATTAAGGAGGTGAATAAAATTTAGAAAAAATTAGATATGGTAGTCTTCTGGATAAAACTGAATGGATAAAGAAAGGAATATACTACTTTATGAATAATACATAGCACCTACAAAAAAATTAATCATGTACTAAAGCATAAAAACCTCACAATTCAATGCAGAAAGACAGAAATATTAAATACATCCTCTACAGATCATGATGCAATAAAAATTATATATAATAAATGGCCATGGAAAGATAGACTAAAAATTAATTGTGAACTGAATAATGTAATTCTAATGAATGAGTGGGTCAAACAACAAATTTTAGAAAAAAATTAATAGCTTCACCTAAGAGAATGATAATATGGGAAAATATAACAAATTCATGGAATGCAACCAAAGCAGAACTCAGGGGAAATTTTAGATGTCTAAATGCTTACAAAAATAAAATATAGAGGAGATAAATGAATTGAATGTGGACCTTAAAAAGCCAGGAAAAGAACAAATTAGGAATCTGCAATAATATACCAAATAAGAAATTCTGAAAATCAAAGGAGAGATTAATAAAACTGAAATTAAGAAACCTATTGAACTAATAGATGAAGTTAAGAGATGGCGTCATGAAAAATCCAATGAAATAGATATACTTTTGATTAATATGAAGAAAAAGTAGAAAGAAGAAAATCAAATTACCAGTATCAAAAATTAAAAGGGTGAATTTACCTCGAAGGAAGAGGAAATTAAAAGAAGAATTAGGAGCCATTTTGCTCAACTGTGTGCCAGTAACTTTGACAATCTAAGTAAGATTGTTGAACATTTTCAAAAGATACAAAGTACGCAGATTAAAAGAAGAAGAAATAAAATACCTAAATAACCCCACGTCACAAAAAAGAAATTGAACAATCCATCAATAAATTAGCTAAGAAAAAAAATCTCCAGGGCCAGATGGATTCACACATTAATACTACCAAACATTTAAGAACAATTAATTGCAGTACTATATAAAAAACTTGGGAAAAGAGGCAAAGAAGGGGTTCTACCAAATTCTATTAATAATACAAATAAGGTGCTGTTACCTAAACCAAGAAAAGCTAGAAGTGATAAAGAAAGTTACAGACCAAATTCTCTAACGAATATTGATGCAAAATTTTAAAATAAAATATTAGGAAATACATTAAATTAAATTATCATGAGAGCAATACACCATGATGATGTGGGATTTATACCAGGATCGCAGGTTTGGTTCAATATTAGAAAGAAACTATTCGCATTATCAATAACAAAATTAAGAGAAACACGATTATTTCAATTAATCGTGAAAAAACTTTTGAAAAAATGTGACACCCATTCCTATTAAAAACAATAGAGAGAATAGGAGAAAACAGTTTTCCTTAAATTGTAAGTAACATCTGTCTAAAACCATCAGCAAGCATTAAATGCAATGGAAGTAAGGTAGTAGGATTTCTAATAAGATCAGGGGTGAAGTAAGGATGTTCATTATCACCACTCTTATTCAATAATGCCATAGAAATATTAACTTCAGCAGTAAGAGAAGAAAACAAAATTGAAGGAATTAGAATAGGCAATGAATAAACAAAGCTCTCATGTTTGTAGATAATATGATGGTATACTAAGAGAATCCTAAAGAATACAGGAAAAACGGGGGGTATAGCCAAGATGGTGGAGTGGAAAGATGCACTTAATCTAGATCTTCTCCCATAGCCTTAAAATACCTGTAAAAAATGACTCTAAACAAATTCTGGAACAGCAGAAGCCAGAAAATGACAGAGCGAAATAAATTTCTAGCTCAAGGCAGCCTGCAAGGCCAACAAAAAATGTGTATCTCACAGGAAGTGGAGCTGAATGCAACCCAGCCTTGGCCACACAACACTGGGAAGAACAGAACTGAAACAGGCCTTGGGGGCATAATCCCCATCAGATACTATGGTTCTCAGATCCCTCAATTCACAAATGTCAAAGACAGCAGCAAAGGTCAATGAGAAAACTTTTTCTCCTGGGTGAGAAAGGAGCAGTGTTCTCCCCTAGACCTGTCCCAAATCAGCATTAGTGGCAGTTGCAGTGTCCATTTCTGGAGCTCTCATCCTAAACACCTTGGGGGAACTGAGTGGCCGATCGGGGTCTCAGCCCTGAGTGGTGGCCTTGGCTTGAGGAAGAGTCCTGGCTGGTGGGGTGAAGCTGGTGGAGGCTTGGGAAAGGAAATTCTACTTGCAGATCTTGGGCAGAAAAGCTTTGGCAACTCCCTGACCAGAGCACAGGCCAGGAGAGGAGCAAACTCTTCTTCCTTGATTGTGGCACCCTGGAAGAACTGAGAAATTACAGGTCCCCTGATTATAGCTCCCTCTTGAAAAAGAACTCAAAAGTCAAGTAAGTGGCTGGGAAAATTCCCAAAAAAGGGGAAAAAATGAGAATATAGAAGGTTACTTTCTTCGTGAGAAGGTATTGGCTTCTATCCTTTTGAATGAGGAAGAACAATGCATACCATCAAAGGAAGATATAAAAGTTAAGGTTACTGCATCCAAAACCTCGAAAATAAATATGTTATGGTCTCAGGCCATGGAAGAGCTCAAAAAGTATTCTGAAAATCAGGTTAGACAGGTGGAGGACAAATTGGAAAGAGGAATGAGAGCTTTGCAGGAAAATCAGGAAAAGCTAGTCAGCAGTTTGCAAAAGAAAACCGCAAAAGATGATGAAGAAAATAACACCTTTAAAAATAGGCTAACTCAATTGACAAAAGGGGTCCCAAAAGTCAATGAGGACAAGAATGCTTTAAAAAATAGAATTAGCCAAATGGAAAAGGAGGTTCAAAAGTTCAATGAAGAAAATAGTTCTTAAAAATTTAGAATGGAGCAGATGTCAACTAATGACATTATGAGAAACCAAGAAATTACAAAACAAATCCAAAAGAATGAAAAAAAGAAGATAATGTGAAATATCTCATTGGAAAAACAACTGAGCTGGAAAATAAATCCAAGGGAGACAGTTTAAAAATCATGGGACTACCTGAAAGCCATGATCAAAAAATGAACCTACACGTCATCCTTCAGGAAAGTATCAAGGGAAACTTACTTGATATTCTAGAACCAGAGGGCAAAATAAATATTGAAACAATCCACCAATCACCTCCTGAAAGTGATCCAAAAAGAACAACTCCAAGCAATACTGTAGTGAAATTCTGGAGTTCCCAAGGCAAGGAGAAAATTTTGCAAGCAGCTAAAAAGAAACAATTCCAGTATTGTGTAAATACAATCAGGATAACACATGATCTAGCAGCTTTTACCTTAAGGGACTGAAGAGCTTGGAATATGATATTCCAAAAGTCAGAGGATCTGGGATAAAAACCAAGAATCACCACTCAGAAAAACGAGTATAATATATCAAGGGAAAAATGGTCATTCAATGAAACTGAGGTTTTTCAAGCATTCTTCATGAAAAGACCAGAGCTGAATAGAAAATTTGACTTTCAAGCACAAAAATCAACACAAGCATGAAAAAGTAAACAGGAAACAGAAATCATAAGGGACTTACTAAATTTGAACTGTTTACATTCCTACATGGAAAGATAATATTTGTAACTCTTAAAACTTTTCTCCATATTTGGGTAGTTGGAGAAATTACACACACACACACACACACACATTCAGAGGGAGAAAGAGAGAGAGAAAGAGAGAGAGAGAGAGAGAGACAGACAGACAGAGACAGAGAGAGCAGAGGGTGAATTGAATAGGAAGAGATGATATCTAGAAAAACAAAATTAAGGGATGAGAAAGGAATATATTGGGAGGAGAAAAGGAGAAATGGAATGGGGCAAATTATCTCTCATAAAAGAGAAAAGAAAATACTTTTTCACTGGAGGGGAAAAGTGGAGAGCTGAGAAGAAAAAGGTGAAGGTTATTCTCATTCCATTTGGCTTAAAGAGGGAATAACATGCACACTCCATTTGTTATGATAATTTTTTTCTTACTACGGGAAAGTAGGGGAGAACGGGATAAGTGGGGTTTGAGGGGGATGACAGAAGGGAGGGCAAATGGGAGGAGAGAGTAATTAGAAGTAAACACTTTAGGGGAGGGACAAGGTAAAAAAAAGGAACAGAATAAATAGGGGCAGGATAGGATGGAGGGAAACATAGTCTTTCACAACATGACTATTATGGAAGTCTTTTGAAAAATTACACATATATAGCTTACATTGAAATGCTTGCCATCTCAGAGGGTCTAGGTGGGCATGGAGGAAGGGAGAGAAGTTGGAACTCAGTTTTAGGAACAAATGTTGAGAATTGTTTTTGCATGCAACTGGGAAATAAGAAATGCAGGTAATGGGGAACAGAAATCTATCTTCCCCTACAAGAAAAGAGAGAAGATGGGGATAAGAGAAGGGAGGGGAGTGATAGAAGGGAGGGCAGATTGGGGGAAGGAACAATCAGAATGCACAGAATTTTGGGGTGCTGGAGGCGAGAGATAGGGAGAAAATTTGGAATTCAAAATTTTGGGGAAATGAATGATGAAAACTAAAAATAAATTAATAAAATAAGAATTTATATAAAAAAAGAGAAGCAAGCCATTGTCAAGGTGAGACTAGGAGAAAGAGGACAAACAGGAGAAAAATAGGATAGATGAAAATGAACAGCAATCGTAACTGGAATGTGAATGCAATGAACTCTCTCATACAATGGAAGCAAACAGCAGAGTGGATCAAAACAGAATCCTACAATATGATGTTTTCAGGAAACAAAGTTGAAGCAGAGGGACACACACGCAGTAAAAGCAAAAGGCTGGAGCAGTATCTAGGGGCTTTATAATAACCTGCATATGTATAACATGCTTCAGCTGAATTAAAAAACCAAAAAGAGGTAGCGTTCCTGATCACAGATTGAGCAAAAGCAAAAAAAAAAAAAAATTGTAGACCTAATTGTGGATATAAACAAGGAAACTAAATATTGCTGAAAAGTATCATAGACAATGATGCAATATCATTAATAAACATATAAGCAACAAATTGTATGTAGCATCCAAATTATTAAAGGGGAAGTTAAATGAGTTACAGATCCATGACCAAATAAGCAATAAGGAGAGTTGTGAAATATAAAACAGATAATTTTATTATATTAAATTACAAATCTTTCACATAAAGAAAACCAGTACAACCAACATTAGAAGGACAGCAGAAAGCTTATATCCAAAAGAGATCATAAACAAGGAAAAGTACCTCCATATGCAAAAAATATATAGTGCTCTTTTTTATGGCAGCAAAGTATTGGAAATGGAGGGGATGGCCATCAACCAGGGAATGGCTGAATAATCTGTAGAATATGAATATAATGAAATTCTATGGAGCAATAATAGATGATGAGCAGGCAGATATCAGAAAAAACCTGGAAAAAAGTAATAGAAAGCGAAATGAGCAGAACCAAGAAAACATTGTACACATTATCAATGCCATTGCATGATACTCAAGTATGAAAGACTTAGCTGTTCTCAGCAACTCAATGATCTAAGAAAATAACAAAAAAGTCATGAAAAAGAAAAGCATAGAAAGGTAAACAGGAATGAGAAAACACACAGTAATTCATAATGTATAACTATTTATATTGCTACATGGGAAGGTGATACTTGCAGTTCTAAAGAGTTTGATCATTATTAGGCAGTTATAAGGAGTATGCATATTCCAAGGTCCCACATGTGTATTGACTAGAATGGGATAATATCTAAGAAAACAAATTTAAGGCGTGAGAAAGTGGGATATGCTGGGAGAAGAGGAAAGGGAAAGGTAGTGTGGGATAAGTTTTCTCACATAATTGAAGCCTGAAAGCAATTTGGAAACAGAGAGAAAGATTGGGTTTGTAGGGGAGTGGAAGCTCAAACCTTACTTTCATCAAAACGTTGGAATTCAGTCAAAAAGGGAATCAATTACACACACACGTACACACACACACACACACACACACACACACAGAGTGAGATTTAGCAATCTATCTTACCCTACAGGAAAGTAGATGGGGAAGGGAATAAGAAAAGGGAGGGAATGCTGATAGAAAGCAGGGTGGATTGAGAGAGGCAGTAATCAGAAGCAAAACTTTTTTATGAACAGGGTTAAAGTGAGAAAGAGTAGGATAAACGGGGGGGGGGGCAGGTAAAGGATAGAGGAAAATACACAATTAGTAATCACAAGTCTGAAAAAAATAGATCAAGTGTCTCTGATAAAGGCTTCATTTGTGAAATATATAGAAAACTAAGTCAAATTTATAAAAAATGTTGGCCATTTCTTAACCGATAAATGGTCAAAAGTTACAGACGGTCAATTTTCAGGCAAAGTATTCATATGTCTATAGTTATATGAAAAATAGTCTAAATCACTATTTATTCAGGATAGGCAAATTAAAACAACTGAACTATCAGTCCACATCTATCAGATTAGCTAACATGACAGAAAAGGAAAATGAAAAATGTTTTAGTGGACATGAGAAAATTAACACTAATTAACACTAGAAAATTAACACTAATGCTAGAGTTGTGAACTGATTCCATCATTTTGGAGAATAATTTGCAATGACAGCCAATGACTATAAAATCATACATATTCTTTGACCCATTAATACTTCTACTAGGCTTCAGTTTAAAGAGATAAAAGTTTAACTGGAAAAGGACTTATATATGCAATAATATTGAAAGTAGTTGCTTCTTGTTGTGGCAAAGAATTGGAAATTGAGGGTATGTCCATCAATTGACCAATGGCTGAAGAAGTTGTCGAATAAGATGGTGATGGAATACTATTGTATTATAAGGAATGACAAATACTATAGCTACACATGAGTAACCTATATCAAATTGCTTGCCATCTTAAAATTTATGTGGGGCAAAGGGAGAGAATTCAGAATTCAAATTTAAAAAAAAAATCTTTCTTAAAATGTTTTTCCTCTTTATTCATTTTTAGTTTTCAACGTTCATTTTCACATTTTTTTTATTCTAAATTTTCTCCCCATCTCTTCACTCTCGCACCCCAAAATCCCATGCATTCTTATTGCCCCTTGCCCCCATCTGCCCTCCCTTCTATCGCACCCCTCCCTTTCCTTATCCCCATCTTCTCTCTTTTCTTGTAGGGCAAGATAGATTTCCAGACTCCATTACCTGTATTTCTTAATTCCCAGTTGCATGCAAAAATAATTCTCAATATTCATTCCTTAAACTTCGAGCTCCAACTTCTCACCCTTCCTCCCTCTCCACCCATCCCCATTGAAAAGGCAAGCATTTTAATATAGGTTATATTTGTGTAGTTTTGCTACAGACTTCCATGACAGTCATGTTGTGAAAGACTATATTTCCCTCCATCCTTTCCTGTCCCCTATTTATTCTATTCTCTCTTTAGACCTTGTCTCTCCCCTAAAGTGTTTGCTTCTTTTAACTCCCTCCTCCCATTTGCCCTCCCTTCTATCATTCCCCTCAAACCCCACTTATTCCTTTCTCCGCTACTTTCCTGTAGTGCAAGAAAAGTTGTCATAATCAAATGAGTGTGCATGTTATTCCCTTCTTAACCAAATGTGATGAGAGTAACCTTGACTTTTTCCCTCTCATCTCCCCCCTTTCACCCTCCATTGAAAAAGCTTTCTTGCCTCTTTTATGAGATGATTTGCCACATTCTATTTTTCCCTTTCTCCTCCCAATATATTCCTCTCTCACACCTTAATTTTATTTTTTAGATATTATCCCTTCCTATTCAACTCACCCTGTGCCCTCTGTCTATATCTATATCTATATATCTGTGTGTATCTGTGTGTTATGTATGTATGCATGAATGCATGCATGTATATATGGACACACACATATGTATGTATGTATGTATTATATATAATCCCTACAACTACCCAAATAGTGAGAAAAGTTTCAAAAGTCACAAATATTATCTTTCCATATAGTAATGTAAACAGTTCAACTTCAGTAAGTCCCTTATGACTTCTCTTCCCTGTTTATTTTTTCATGCTTCACTTGATTCTTGTGTTTGAAAGTCAGATTTTCTATTCAGCTCTGGACTTTTCATCAAGAATCCTTGAAAGTTCTCTATTTCATTGAATGACCATGTTTTCTCCTGAAGTATTATACTCAGTTTTGCTGGGTAAGTGATTCTTGATTTTAGTCCTAATTCATTTGACTTCTGGAATATCACATTCCAAGCCCTTCAATCCCTTAATGTAGAAGCTGCTTGATCTTGTATTATCCTGATTGTATTTCCACAGTACTTGAATTGTTTCCTTCTAGCTACTTACAATATTTTCTCCCTAACCTGGAAACTCTGGAATTTGGCTACAATATTTCTCAGAGTTTCTCTTTTTGGATCTCTTTCATGAAGTAATTGGAAGATTCTTTCAGTATTTATTTTCCCAAATGTTTCTAAAATATCTGGGCACTTGTCCTTGATAATTTCATGAAAGACGATGTCTAGGCTCTTTTATGATCTTGGCTTTCAGGTACTCCCATAATTTTTAAATTGTCTCTCCTTTCCAGGTCAGTTGTTTTTCCAATGAGATATTTCACCTTGTCGTCTTTTTCTTTTCATTCCTTTGGTTTTGCTTTGTAATTTCTTGGTTTCTCATAAAGTCATTAGCTTCCATCTACTCTATTCTAATTTTTAAAGAGTTATTTTCTTCAGTGAGTTTTTGAACCTTCTTTTCCATTTGGGTAATTCTGCTTTTTTAAAGCATTGTGCTCTTCATTGGCTCTTTTACCAATTAAGTTAGCCTATTTTTAAAGGTGTGATTTTTTTCACCATTTTTGGGAGTCTCCTTTAGGAAGCTGTTGACTCATTTTTTCATTAACTTCTTGCTATGCTCTCATTTCTCTTCCTAAATTTTCCTCCACCTCTCTAACTTTATTTTCAAAATCCTTTTTCAGCTCTTCCATGGCCTGAGACCATTGCATATTCATTTTGGAAGTTTTGGATGCAGAAACCTTGACTTTTGGGTGGTCCTCTGATGGTAAGCATTATTTCTCCTCATCTGAAGGTATGGAAAATATATCTGTCCACCAAGAAATTGTCTGCTATAGTCTTATTTTTTTTTCCCTTTGGGGCTTTGTCCCAGCCAGTTACTTGACTCTTGAGTCCTTTGTCAAGAAGAGGGTATAATCTGGGGACCTACAAGTTCTCATTTCCTCCAATGTGGCACAATCAAGGGAGAGGAGTTTACTCCTCTCCCAGCCTGTTCTATGGTCTGGGAGCTACCAAAGTTTTCGGCCCAGGATCTACAAGTAAAATTCCCTTTCCAGAGCCTCCACCAGCTCCACCATGCCACCACTTTTCCTCACCCCAGGGCTACCACTCAGGCCTGAGATTTAGATCAGAGGCTCAATTCACCTATGGTCTTTAGGTCCAGGGCTCCAAAAATGGAAGCTGCTGCTGCTGCTACCATCTGGGCCCAGGGTTAGGGGAGTACCCTGCTCCTTCCTCACCCAGGTGAAAAACTTTCTAACTGACATTTGAAGTTGTCTTTGGTATTTGTGGGTTGAAGGATCTGAGAACTTCAGCTGCTGCTGGGGATTCTGCCTATGCAGCCTGTTCCAGTCCTGCTCCTGTTGGTGCTACATGACCAAGGCTGAGCTGGGCTCTGTTGCCTGGGCTCCACTCTGCTCCTCATGTGATAGACCTTCCCTGTCGACCTTCCAGGCTACCTTGGGCTGGAAATCTCTTTCACTCTGTCGTTTTGTGACTTCTGCTGCTCTAGAATTTGTTTAGAGTCATTTTCTACAGGTATTTAAGGGCTTTGAGGGAAGAGCTAGAGTAGGTACATCTTTCTACTCTGCCATCTTGGCTCCACCTAAAAAAATAAATCTTAAAAATTCTTTTTACATGAACATCAGGAAATATAAAATATTAAATTATAAAAAGCACAAGTCTGACCAGGTCTCTTCCACTTTTACTAAAACTCCTATAACTCCCTATGAATTGCAGGATAAAATATAAAATTCTTTTCTTTGTTTCATATTCCATGCAGTTTTCTTTCCAATTTTCTAACAACTTAATACTCCCTCACAAATATTCTTATCCCATGGTACTCTCCTTCTTGCTATTCCTCACCAGAGTCTCCATTTCAGTATTCTGTGCATTATACTTCACTGTCTCACATGCTTGCAATGCTCACCCTCCCCATCTTGTCTGCCTATTATCTTGCAAGGAACATTTGAAATCTCACCTTCTTCAAGAAGTCTTTCTAGATCCACCCCAATTCCAGTGTCTTCCCTCTGCTGACTGTTTCTAACTTATTATTTATATTATAGATTATATATAATATAGATATCTATCTATATCTATCATTCATCTTTTCATCTATATCTACCTATAGATAGAAATAGATAAAGATATAGTGCCCCCCATGAGAATATGAGATCCTAGAGAGCAGGGACTGTTTTCTGCCTTTCTATGTATCTTCAGACATAACCACAGAGCTTGGTATGTACTATGCAGTTTGTAAATGTTCGTCCACTGAAAATTTATCTATATAGCAGAAAAATAAGCATTTATGTGACTTTATAATACTTCTCTGTTTCTTTCACTTACTTAATGAGGAAAACAACAGTGGAAATTCAAAAGATAGGGTCTCAGAATGTTTTTGCTAAATAAAAATGTCCACAGTGTAAAGTTAATACTAATATTGTCCTTATTGTGCTTGAAGGCATGCAAAACTGTCATAAAATGGACGTTGCTGCTTTTGATTTTCCAATATCTAAGTAACTTTTAGATGTGGATTTATCTGTGCTTCTTATTCCTTCTTTCATTTCTTTCTTCCTACTTTCCTCCCTTCCTCCCTCCATTCCTTCGTTCTTGCTTTCCCTTCTCTTCCCTACCTTCCTTCCTGCCTTCCTTCTTCCCTTCCTTCCTCCCTTCTTTGTCTCCTGCCTTCCATTTTTCTTTAAAGATCTTTCTGTTTAAATCTCCTTTGTACAAATTTAATGTAAATTTTTCCCTTACCATATGCTTTCTCATCCACATCTATCATTCTTCCAACTGTTATCTTATATTCCCAAGTTAATGAAAATGTAAATCTAGACATAATAAGGGATTTTCTTTGATCCAAACTAAATACATAACAACATTGAAATCCTTTTGTTTGTTTTTATAAATACCTCACAGTGAATAAATTCTGCCCAATTTACTGATCAACAGATTGTAGATTGAGGTATTTTCAGTCCATGCTGGGAAGTCCACTGTATTTATTTTATAGGCAGGAAACTATGCCTTAGTCTTAAAATCAATAGTGAAGTGGCAGATGGAGGACATTTCCTTACTGTGTGGTTTTGGAGAAAGTATGATTGTGCACTGCAGAGACAGAAGGTGAAAACTGAACTGAATCCAATACTTTTTTCAAAAGAATTTTTTTCAGAGGTCATACCCTTAAACCTTATAGAGTGATAACCTGTCTTTCATTTTTACTAGAAGTGAAAGCTGGCCTTGCTATATAATAGCATTCTGCTATGTTCAGAAAATATTAATGCTATTTTTCAATAAAACCAGTTATTTTTTCATGAATAGGTACAATAAAAGGCCCAGAAAAAAGCTATTCAGTGAGAAAACAAGACCCCATTTGAATGTATTATTTCTTCAGTTATCTGCATTTTCTTATTTTGACTCTCCCTGGATTGTGTTTTTGGTATCTGGAGATTTTAGATCTGGAGATTTTGATCAGTAGTGAGTTCACTATTGTCTGCAAAAATAGAATTTTGACAATAGTGACATGCTCCATTTTCCCATTCTCCCCCATCAATCAGATCATTTCTTCTTAGTCTTCTTTATTGAATTATCTCCCTTGACTTGTCTCCCATAGACAGCAATATACTCACAGCACTGTCCAGAGACTTCTTTTCTATTTTTATATCTTCTTTCTCCACAGCTTCTCCAGGTGCAGTCATTGCTTCTATACAAATTTTTTTCCTTATCTAACTATCAAGAGCTCATCTCTCTTGAGCTCCAGTCAAAGCTCACCCTTTCCATCTGTACCTAGAATGTCCATAGGCATTAAGCTTATATTTACTTAATTCATTTTCTATATACTATCCCATTTTCTTTTCCTCAAAATTCACTTCTCTTCTCAACTTCCACATTTCTGTTGAGAACTGTATTCCTCATCATATCATCTAGTTTCACAAGCATGGACTGTTTAACTCTTTACTCTCACTCTCCTCCCATATTACATAGAAATTATCTTCTCCCTATACTAGTGGTGTCAAACTCAAATAAAAATGGGGACACTAAACTGTACATAAGGCTCTCTACCTGACACATCCTTACTTAGAGGACCACATATTAACATTTTTTTTATGTTTTATTATATCTTTATTATTTTCCAATTATATTATAAGCCATTTCAAGCCTCAAGTGGGAGTGCTGTAGCATTTGGGCCATGTGTTTATTATCTCTTACCTAAAATATCTGTCCCATCTGTCCTCTTCCCTTCATTCTTGCCATAATCATCTTAGTTCATACCTTCATCTTATCTTGCCTATTCTATTGCAATAACAACTTTCTGGTGGGTCACCATGAGTCAAGTTCTCCCCTTTCCAATTTATACTCTACATAGTTAAAAGACTGATGTCTCTGAAGTGCAGCTTTGACTATGCTGTTGAAACCCAAAAAGTTTCAATGCTTTTTTCTGCTACTTAAAAAAAAACACAATAGAAATTGTCTTGTGTAGCACTTAAAGCCATTAATAATGACTCATTCTTATCATTCCAAGTTTGTTTCTCTTTACTAATCCTCATATTTTGAAGTAACTATGGCCTAATATGAAATTTTTATCTCCTACCTGTGTTTGCCCATGGTTGGAATGTTTTCCCTCCTTAACTTCCTAGATTCAATATCACATCCTACAGGAGACCTTTCCCAATCATCTGCATTGTAAATCTCCCCTCTTCTATATGCTCTGTGCTAACTTTTTATATGTTTGCATTTAGTCATTTTGGTTTACACTATTCCTGCCCAGTAGGACTGAGTCTCCTTGAGAGTATGGTAAGTTTGCATTTATAGATCAAATACCTAGCATAGTGGTTGGCACAAAATAAATACTTGACAAATATATGTTTGCTGACTTCAATTTAATTTATTTATCTGATATTGAGAAGTTACCCTCTGCCCCCCCCACAGACACACCCATCTCCCCATTCACACAGCTGCTCCTTGATACAGCTTATCAAATTTTCCCTTGAGAACTGCAGTAGCCCTCTAATTATTATTCAAATCTCTTCCTGCTACAACTCATCCTCTATTTAGCTAAAAAAGCAATTTTCCTGAAAGACACATCTATATTGCCCAGCTGTTCAATGAACTCAAATGGTGCCCTATGACCAATAACATTCAGTGAAATTTTCTCTGCTTGGCATTTAAAGCCCATTATACACTGCCTTTTCCTACCTTTCTGGGCTTATTATACTTCACTTTCATTTCTTAAACTCATGTCCAAACCTACATTTTATAATCCTGCTATATTTGCTCGTTCTTTTCAATCAAGCAATTAATTGAAATTTATTAAGCATTTGCTATGTGTCAGGCAGGGATGGGCATACAAAGAGATAAAAGGCAGTGTCTACCTTCAAGGAGCTTAAAAGGAGCTAATGTGGGAGAGAATAAGCAAACAAATATATAAGGCAAACCAGACACAGGTTAAATAGGAAATGATTAAAAGATGAAAGGGACTAGGGAAGACTTCATATAAAAAGTGGGATTTTAGTTGATCCTTACAAGAAGCCAGAAAAGTTGGTAGTCAGAACAGATAAAGTAAAGCATTTCAGGCATAGAAAATAGCAAGAGAAAATTTCTGGAGCCCAAAGTTGGAGTGTCTTGTTGGTGGAACAAGTAAAGGCCAGTCTCACTGAATCCAAAAATACATGTTGGGGGATAAGGTGTAAGAAGAATGAAAAGGAAGGAAGGAGGTTGGCTCTGAAAGGCTTTGAACACCAAAAAGGGAATTTTGAGTGTGTTTCTGGTGGCAATAGGAAGCCACTTAGTTTATTGAGCTGTGTGTGTGTGTCTGTGTGTGTGTGTGATTTCAGAACTACATTTTAGGAAAATCATTTTAGTGGTTACATGGAGGAGGAAATAGAATGGGGAAATACTTCAGATGGACAGACTCACCAATAGAATATTATAATAATCCAGGCATGAGGTGATGAGGGACTGCACTAAACATCAGATTGGACAAGGGGGAGAAATTCAATAAATATTTCAAAGATGAAATTTACAAAGCTTGGCCACAGAGGTGACAGATAGCAATGACTCAAATGGCAAGCCTGAAGTATTAGGAGGATGAAATTATCCTCTCCAGTAATGGAAAAGGTAGGAACCAGAGGAGGGTGTGGGCAGGGAGTTAAGGGAAATAAGATGTTCATCCTTGGACATAATACTCCATCTCCTAATTGCCTTTGCAATGGTTACCCCCCTTGCCAAGAATGTTCATCTTGAACACTTCCAGTCCTTAGCTTCCTTGGCTTCCTTTTTAGAGTCAGCTCAAATCCCAGCTTCTTTACATAGTTCCACCAATCCCCTTCTACCTTCCCACCAACATATTTCTTTGTACTCTTTATATAAATTCTATTTACATAATTATTATTTGCTGTCCTCTCAATTAAAATGTAAGTTTCTTGAAGACAGGGATTATGTTTGGACTATTTTTTTTCTTGCATCCCAGTATATATCATAGTGTCTGGAATATAGTAGGTACTTAATAAATGTGTGGATTGGAATGAGTGAGAAAACCTCATTGACTTACAGAAAAAAATTCATGTTGTTCTTAGTACCCACTACAAAGAAACATTTTTGAGTGCTATGAATATTATCAGACTGCTGAATTAAATGTTTATTTTGGTCTATTCAAGCACTTCTTTAGAATTATGAAGACCAAGAAAGGTAATCCCTAAATCTCCCTGCTAAGCTGTGATGCACTACTTCAGCTTTCCAACTCTGCTTTCTTATTACCACCATAAAGAAATATCTAATAACCAGTTCTCTAATAGATTTTTACTACTTCTGATAAGCCAAGATACAAGTGACATTCTGACGTTCAGAAGATTCCCTAATAATACCAAATAAGTCATCTTTGGCATACTAGTCAAGTCGTGTTGGGTATATTCATCTTACATGTTCCCTGTATTATTCTCTACACATTTCCTCCCCCAAATCAATAGATAAAATGTATACACAGGTGGACAAAGTATAAATAATCATACTTTTTCACATTCTGAAGATTAAGATCAAAAATTAACTAGATGGGATTTCCAGAAATTCTACTATCATCAGTCCTATTAAAATACTTGAAAGAAAAGAATTATCTTCATATCCTATGAATTACTGCACTAACAAGCAAACACATATACAAAGTATATGTTTTCCATCTTCTAGATCAAGTGAGATTTTAATTGATATTATTGAAGATGTTGGGTGATTTAGCATACTTTTTTGGTGATTGATTACCAATAAACAACTGTGAGAATTTGAGAAGAGAAATTCCTTACTTGACTGACACAAAAATAAGCCTTTATGAAATCATTTGCAGAAAACATCTGTATTACTTTATATAAATTTGATTTAATATGCTTTTCTGAAGTTTTGCAAAGAATTTTTGCCACTTTCTTCTACAATGCCCTCTTGCAGACATATCTATGCTCACATCATCTTATACCTGACTGTGTTGCTATTATGACTTTTAATTGTTTTAACACTACCAATTTCAAGCCACTGAAAACTTAACCTAGAAGTTCTAGAGGTAATGTACTTCACAAGCATTTACAAAATAAGTGAAGCTCTTCTAAACCTGTTGAGCTTGAATACATCCAGCTGCAGAGGATTCATCCCTTGAAGAAGTAGCCCAATTTGAGTTTTTGATACTTCGTTGATAGGAAAGTCCAGAATGTTTTCAGCATAAATCTGTTTCACCGTGACCATTCATTGCTTCTTGCTTCTATGTGGACTCGTTTAAAATAAATCTAGCCCACTTTCTGCATAACCACCTTTCAAATCTGAAGGAAGTGATAATGTTTCCCACTAGGATTTGGCTTCTCTGGGCAAAATATTTATTTCCTGATGATACCTAAAATTGTATTGCATTGAGTTCTCTCACAGTATGTGTTTCTTTTATTTGGATTTCTTCCAGTTTGTTAATACCTCTTTTAAATTAGGATGCCATAATATGACAGTGCCTGACCAACACAGAGTATATTAGAATAAAAAGTTATCTTGTTCTGCAGCTTATAAATTTGTTTGCTTCTTTTTGTCCCCTAAAACTAACACATATTTAGGAACTCAGAATGTCTTTGCCTTTTTAAACAGAAGTCAATTGTTCTTTAACAAAAAAAAAAATTGATTATTTTTTGATTTGCAGCCATACAGCTGATTCATAAGCATTTATTAAGCTCTTAATATGTGCTAGGTTCTAGGGTTACAAAGACAGAAAACAGTTTTCCTGCCTTCAAGGACTTTTTATTCTATCAGAGGAAACAACACAGATATATTTACTTCTCTCTCTCTCTCTCTCTCTCTCTCTCTCTCTCTCTCTCTCTCTCTCTCTCTCTCTCTCTTTCTCTCTCTCTCTCTCTGTATATATGTATACATATATGTGTATGTGTCCAAGGTAATTTTCTTGGGAAAGCTTGGAAAATTGGGAAAGACTTCCTATAAAAGATGGCTTATCAATGATTCCAGACTGAATATTCAAGCAATACAAATAATAAATACTTATTATGTAAAAGATACTAGGATAGGATCTGCAAAATCAGAAATGGTTCCTATGCCCTTATACTCTACTAAGAGTCTTCAAGATGCACACATACAGATCTCTACATAGTAGTTTCTGGGGGGTGGGGATGGGGGAATCCTGAGCATCTATAGTAGAGAGGAATTGGTTAAGGCTCAATTACAAGGTGGCACCCGAACTGTGTTTTAAAGTAAGATGGGAAGCCAAAGAGGCAGAAGTGATGTAATATGTTCTTGGTGTCAGGGACAGCCTATGCAAAGGCACCAAAACAAAAAATAATAAGTTTTTCTGTAACATAGAATGAATAAATGTATTGCCCAGATAATATTCAGAGCACTGAGTATGGCTATGAATATGTTGATGTAGTTCTAAGTTGCAAAGTATGAAAAACTCTCTACATAGACAGCAGAAGAAAAATATTTATTTAAACAAAAGGAAGCCAAATCCCAGAACCAGAAAGCCAAATCTGTCATAGTAGCCAAGAAGTCAATACACATTATCACTGCTGGGGAGAAAGGCATTTCTAAGCCTTCTCCTCCACCCTCCCAGGGGCTTCCCACAAGCAAAGGCTCAAGAGCCTTGCTCTGCCTGCCAGCCTGTGTCCTCTCTCCTCCACTCCAATTTCTCTCACTAACTTCTTCCCACATGTGGCTTAGTCTTCTAGGTGATTTAAGCATCTCGCATGGGCCTATGAATTCCTGGGAAAACTCCTTTTAAATTTCCATTACAATGAAAGGGGACACACACACACACACACACACACACACATACACACATACATACACATTCATATAGACAAATATATACACATACACACACATATGGAAAGACTGACTAGAGAGATTGTTGGAAGTCAAGGTGAAGAAGAATTTAAATGCCAGAAAAAGGCATATTTATTTCATCTTAAAGGCACTAAGGCATTACTGTACTTAAGAATGATTTTGTTTTGTTTTCAGTTTATTTATCTATTTTTAATTTTCAAAATTAATTTCCACAAAATTTTGAGATTCAACTTTTCTTCCCATTTCTCCCCTCCCTCAGCCCCCAAACATCTTGCATTTTAATTACCCTCATCCCCAATCTACCCTCCCTTCTTCTACACCCTTCCCTTCCCTTATTCCCTTATCCCCATATTCTCTATTTTCTTGTACGGTAAGATAGATTTCAATACCTCATTACCTGTATTTCTTATTTCTCAGTTACATGCAAAAACAATTTTCAACATTACTTCCTAAAACTTTGAGTCCCAACTTATCTCCCTTCCACCCCACCAATCCTCACTGAGAAGGCAAGCAATTCAACATAGGCTATATATGTGTAGTTTTCTAAAGACTTCCATAATAGTCATGTTGTGAAAGATTAACTATATTTCCATTCATCTTATCCTGACTCATCATTTATTCTTTCTCTCCTTTGATCTTATTCCTCCCCAAAAGTGTTTACTTCTAATTACCCCCCTCCTCTTGTTAGCCCTCCTTTCTATTATCCACCCACACCCCACTTATCACCATCTCCCCTACTTTCCTGTAGTGTCACATGGATTTTCATACCAAATTGTGTGTACATGTTGTTCCCTCCTTAAACCAAATATGATGGGAGCAAGTTTCACTTTTTCTCTCTCACCTTCGCCTTTTCCCCTCCATTGAAAAAGGGGTTTTTTTGCCTTTTTTATGAGAGATAATTTGCCTCATTTCATTTCTCCCTTTCTCCGTCCAGTATATTCCTCTATCATCCCTTTATTTTAATTTGTTTTAGATATCATCCCTTCCTATTCAACACATTTTGTGCCCTCTGTCTATATGTATATAATCTCTTCAACTATACAAATACTAAGAAAAATCTCAAGAATTACAAATATTATCTTTCCATGTAGAAATGCAAACAGTTCAACTTTAGTAAATTCCTTATGATTTTTCTTTCCACTTTACCTTTTCATGCTTCTCTTGCTTCTTTTGTTTGAAAGTCAGATTTTCTATTCAGCTCTGGTCTTTTCATCAAGAATGCTTGAAAGTCCTGTATTTCATTAAATGACCATTTTTTCCATCTGAAGTGTTATACTCAGTTTTGCTGCGTAGATGATTCCTGGTTTTAATCCTAGTTGTTTTGTTTTCTGGAACATCATATTCCAAGTCCTTTGATCCCTTAATGTTGAAGTGCCCAGATCCTGTGTTATCCTGTTATTATTTCCACAATATTCAAATTGTTTCTTTCTGGCTGCATGCAATATTTTCTCCTTGCCCTGGGAACTCTGGAATTTGGCTACAATATTCCTAAAAGTTTTTCTTTTTAGATTTCTTTCAGGAGGTGATTGATGAATTCTTTCAATATTTATTTTCCCCTCTGGTTCCAGAACATCAGGGAAATTTTCCTTCACAATTTCATAAAAAAAGATGTCTAGGCTCTTTTTTTGATCATGGCTTTCAGGTAATCCCATAATTTTTAAATTGTCTCTGCTGGTTCTATTTTAAAGGTCAGTTGTTTTTCCAATGAGATATTTCACATTGTCTTCTATTTTTTTCATTCTTTGGTTTTGTTTCATAATTTCTTGGTTTCTCATAAAGTCATTAGCTTCCATCTGCTCCACTCTAATTTTTAAAGAACTATATGGTTTCCATTTGACTGATTCTGCTTTTTAATGCATTTTTCTCCTCATTGGCTTTTTGGACCTCTTTTGCCATTTGGGTTAGTCTACTTTTAAAGGTGTTAATATCTTCAGCATTTTTTGAGTGCCCTGTAGCAATTGTTGACTCACTTTTCATGATTTTCTTGCATCACTCTTATTTTTTTTCCTAATTTTTCCTCCACCTCTTTTGCTTGATTTTCAAAATCCTTTTTGAAGTCTTCCATGACCTTAGGACATTGAATATTTATTTTGCAAGTTTTTGATGCAGAAGCCTTGACTTTTATGTCTTCCTTTGATGGTATGCATTGTTCTTCCTTACCCCAAAGGAAGAAAGAAAATTCCTGCTCACCAAGAAAGCAACTTTCTATTGTCTTTTTCTTTTTCCTTTATTTTGGACATTTTCCCAGGCAGTTACTTGACTTTTGAATTCTTTGTCAAGAGAAGGGTATACTCTTGGGGCTTGTAACTTCTCAGTTCCTCCATGGTGACACAATCAAGGGAGAAGAGTTTACTCCTCTCCTGACCTGACTCTGGTCTGGGAGTAACTACAAGCACACTTTTCGTGGAGCAGAATTCCCTCTCCAAAGCCTCCACCAACTCCACCAGCCAATGCTCCTCCTCAACCCAGGGACAACACTCAGTGCTAAGATCTAAATAAGTTCCTCAAGTCTCCCAGAGTCTTTAGGCTATGGCTCCAATAATGGAAGCTGCCATGGCCTGGGGCGAGAACTAGACTGCTATGTACTCTTCTCATCCATGTGAAAGAGCTTTCTCACTGACCTTTGAAGCTGTCTTTGGCATTTGTGAGTTGAGGAATCTGGGACACATATCTGCTCTCAGTGGCACCTTGAAGCCCATGCCAGTCCTGTCCTTGCCACTGTGTGTCTAAGGCTGGGCTGCACTCCTCTCCATGCTCAGTATGGCAGACCTTTCCTCTCAGCCTTCCAGTCTGCCTTGGGCTGGAAATCTCTTTCATTCTGTCATTTTGTGGCTTATGGTGCTCTAGAATTTGTTTAGAATCATGTTTTACAGTTATTTTATAGGCTGTGGGAGGAGAGATTTTAGACTTGTGTCCTTCCACTCTGTCATATTAACTCCCCTACTTGAGAATGATTTAAGGATGGGAGGGTCATCATTGATCTTCTGTTTTTGGACTACTTGCTTGGCAGATAAGGTAAAATGGACCAGAGAAGGGAGGAAATTGAAGGAGGAAGACTAACCTGGAGACTCTCAGAGTTGCTGAAATGAGAAGTCAAAGTTTGCTGAACTGGTGTTCTACCTGTATGAGCAGGAAAATGCAGATTTGAGTGATTCCATTACTGACTTGCAGAAGTATGAATAAACCTTAATGTCATTTCTGGCAGAAGTGAAAAACCATGTGTACTCCAGCTATTTGAATAGGAAAGAATTTTCACAGCATAATTTCTATAATAGAACAGCAGTCATGTTAAAGAATTCACACTCTTTTCGGAAGAAAACAATAAAAAGTAATTGTTATTATTCTAGGAACTGATAGATAGTAAGCAAGGTGGTAGGTTTTAGAAGTGGGATAACAGCTATGGCAATACAGATATGATTTGGTACCTGCAGCTGATGTTTCTTTCCATTGAAGGCAGTCACCACAGCTTATTAATCCTATCAGCTGCAAATAACAATTGGCCCAGAGAGTTGACTGGTTCCCTACCCTACACTGAAACTTTCTTAAGCAAGTTTTAAAAATCAAACAGGAAATCTATGAGGAAAAACAAAAGAAAGAAAAGAATTAAAAATGACATCTTGACATATACTCATGCAAGACTGAATCTCATGGAGAAATGGTGCTTTTTCCTTGACCCTGCCTTCTACCTTCCATACCCCTATTCATATGCTGCTTAATAAAGCTGGTGACAGCAATATAGCCATGCTGACCCTGTACACTACAAATTTATGTTATCTAATTTGAGCTAGACCTTCACTGCAGCATGGCAATCTTTTTAATCTTCCTTGCTATATTTTGTATTGCATACCCAACAGCAGCTGTTCCAGACCTTTGTTTCTCTCTTCCAGTCACGCACAAAACTCTCTTCTCATTCCGTATCACCCAAGAATCTTAACTACTAAGATAAAAAAAAGTCTTTTGTCAAGAAATGGCTCGCAATTTGCATTCAGTTTTCATCTCTCTTCTGAGCTCTAGATCTATGATAATTACAAATAACTCCTTAAAATCTGCACCTTGTTGTACCAAATACCCATCAAAATTAACAAGAGGAAATTAGATGTTATATTTCCCCATTCTTGCTCCTAACTTTCTATTTCTGTTTAATTACTTGAGATTGAAACCTAAGAATCATCTTAGTCTGGATGACTTCACCAAGCTTCCCCATATCCAATCAGGCAACAAATTCTGGGAATTCTATTTTCTCAGCATCTGCTGCATCTGTTACCTTCTTTCCACTGACAATAAAATCACCATCTTCCAAGTCCCATTTTAATTGTTTTCTAATTGTTCCCTCCCATCAAGCCTCTCCACTTTCCAATCCATTTTCCACAGAGCTGCTAAAAATACATACACATATACACACATGTTTATGTGTATACAAAGTTAGAGATGTATGTGCTTATATGTATGTATGTACATACCAATGTACATATAATTATGGATATGTGTGTATAAGTATATATACATATATATATATATATGAATGCACTTCATTATTTACTCTTCCACTGACTTTCTGTACTTAATGCTCTCCAGAAACTCATCATTTTGTAATATGAAATCAACTTTGAAATTTACACCTCCTCAGATAATTTTCTACTCTGCTTGCAGGATTTCATTATGCCGGTCCTGCTCCTACAGTTTAGTTTCTTTTTATATGATGCCTTCCCCATTAGAGGAGCTCCTTGAGGGAAGGGATTGTTTAATATTTTTCTTTTTATCCCCACTGATTACAACAACAAGTAATAGACACTTAATAAATATTTATTGACTCTCTGATCCTCTCCATATGTCTTCCAGGCAAATGAAATTGTCAAAAGAGTGACTTTCAGGTAAGGAAAGATTTATCATTTAATTCATTCAAAATAATTTCTTAAAAGAAGAAATTGTAACATGACATTTTGAATTGACCTTAAAGTCTTTAAAGATTAATCAGTCAATCAACATGCCTTTATTAATCACTCACTAAGTACCAGGCAATTGTGATAAGCTCTGGGGAATCAAAGAAAGTAAAAAGCAAAAGTCCCCATCATCAAAAGATTACATTGTAATAAGGGAGACAAATGCAAGTAGATATGTATATAGAAGACCTTTACAGATTAGACAGAAAGTTAATTTTAAAAGGAAAGGTTTGACCAGCTGTGAACACTGTTAACACTGAGTAAATTTAGCTCTTAGTTAATAAGGGGAAAGATTTTGTTTTCTTTAAGTCCTAAAGAGCTAAAGCACCACAGTTTTGATTCAAATACTCCTGAGTATTTCCTTGTGGAAATAATTGCCTATATAATCTTAGACAACAAGTTACCCTTTGCTTCCTAGCAGTTTTTAACTAGTATCATGACTATTTTCTCACCACAACTCAGCCATGGCTTCTTACTTAGAAGAGATAGCTAATGCAAAAGTGGCTTTGGGGAAGTCATTAGTGGCAGTGAAAACAATAGCAGATGAATTCAGAAAGAGGAGTCTGGATAAGAGGTAGCTCAGACCCTCAGGTTAGCCCCAGAGCACATGGGATATTTGAAGCTGATGAAGCAACCAGAGTGATGCTTCATTACTGTACTTAAATGAAGCTTAAATAAAGTAGAAAAAAATTTGCATCTGTTTTCCTTCCAAGTCTCATAACTAATTATTTCTTTTTATAGATAGATGAAAATAAAGAAAATTGCCATAGTAAATTAGAGAAGAGAATTACAGAGTCAGAAAAGAATTCATTTCAACCTGCGTATTAGTATGAACTTGTCTTCTAAAATGAGACCACAAGTCTGAGAGCAGCATAGGACTTTAGAGCACATGTTGCCCAACCTACAAATTTAACAGATGAAAAACAAAAGTAGCCCCTTATATAATTTTGTGTACATAGATAGCAGACAGCAGAATATGAATCCAAACTCAAGACTTTTTTCACTACATCAAATGCTCTTTTATGTAACAAATTCTCTTCTTGTGTCAATTGACACTTTCTAGTAATGGGGATCATACTACCTATTTAATGGATCCAATGGTACTTTGTTAATTTTAATTGTTAGAAGGTCTTTCCTAATATCAATTTAGATCAGGTTATCTAGAACTGTTTGCCCATTGTTCCCATTTCTGTGGCCAAGCAATCAGTCTTCCACAGGACAGTCATCCCCCTTGTTGAAGACAGCTATAAAGCTCCCTCCTCCACCCATTTTCTCCTATAGTGAGACCTACTGGTCAAATTCTTTCCAGAAGTCTTTTGAGTAGCAGCAAGCCATAAGCACCAGAACACCACAGGTCAAAAAAGGACTAAAATCACTACCTGTACTAGGCCCAGTGGAAAATATGGTAATAGAAAAGAAGTTGTAGGTCAATAATGGATACACAAAAAATCTGAACACAGAACATATATTAATTAGATATTTATGTTACCAGCAGAGGGGGCAAAGGGAGAGGGCTCAAGCAGGTAAGGAGATTTTGCAGTCTAAGGAAACAGATGGGAGTTAAACGGTAGAAGTAGAAAGAGTACACAAATTTAGTAAGGTATTGGTATCCACCAAATGCTACCTGGGCAGCAGGGAACAATCAGAAAAGTAGTCTGAGTATAACCAATGGCATTTGTCATTAACGTCAATACTGGTGTCTAATGGCTTTATAGAAAAGCAGTTTGACATAGTTAATAGATGAACAGTATGAGAATCAGAAATATCTGTTTTTACCACATGTTAGCTATATGACTGGATAAGACCCAGTGTGTCAAAGCAGTAAGTTAATAAGTGAGAGGTGACTGGTCAGTCTACGTTGACATACTTTTCATATTGAAAACTCCAAATAAGATAAAAACCAGGAGGAAGAGTAGGGGATGAGGAAGGAGAAATTGAAGGAAAATGAGAACAAAAGGAAGAACAACAAGAACAAGAGAAAGAAGATGAAAAAGATAAAAAAAAGGAGGGGATTAATTTGTATGGAATAGTACAACCATTTTGCTAAACATTTATATGGCTTTAGTGGCAAAAAAATTATCAAAGGTTGATGTGTCAAATGATAAGTATTGGATGGCATAGCATCATTTATTGGTTCATCATTAACCTGTGTCTTTGTCATAAATTAACCAGTTATCTTAAGTTTAGAAACATTAAGTTTTGTTACCAATTGATGCATTGTTTTGACCAGGGTCACTCATGATATTCACGCTACCGAGATATTAATTGAGTATAACTTTGATCAATTGAGGAAATTTCAACATTAAGGCAATCACAGATCTTTTAAATGTATATGTGCCATTACTGTTAATTCTTTCACTCACCCACATTCCAATCAATTTCACTTTCGTAAACAGGAGGCATTTTGTAAATGTTCAAAACATTCTGTTGTAAAGGGGACAATCTTGTAATTTTTGACTGAGACAAATTCACACTCACCAGTTCACATATGTGTTCAAATAACCACTCTTTTAAATTCTCCATAAAAATGATGCATAATTTGTTAAGACAGAGGGAAATTCAACTTTCTCCAGCTTGCTTTAAAAAATAAAACTGAAGTAGGATCGGGCCGAGATCCGGGCTGTAGGCGATGGGGGTCAGGGAGACTGGGATCCTGGAGAGAGCTGAAGGTGTGAAGGTGCCGCCGCGGTAGACCCTACTCGGCTTGGCCAGGGCTACGGACTCTGGAACGTAGAGGGATGGAGTGGTTGAAGTCATCGAGCAGCACCATGCAGGTGAGCTTCGTGTGCCAGCGCTGCAGCCAGCCCCTAAAACTGGACACTTCCTTCAGTATCCTAGACCAAGTCACCATGTGGGAGCTCACAGTTCCACTACTTACCACAGTTCAGACAAAGCCTGGAGAGACTCAGGAGGAAAAGACTAACTCAGGAGAGGAGCCATTTGCTGAAACTCGGCAGGATGGTGTCTCCCACAGACACATTACCCCAGCCAGGATGATATCTACGGAAAATCCCAACAGCTTCGCTCTGACTGGGAAGGCATCCAATGGAATTACCATGGAGAATCTCAGCCAAAGACTGAAGGTCACTGGAGACCTTTTTGATAATCATATCAGGCCAGACAGATGTGAATCATCCTCTGTGTGATGCTCTGTTGGATCAGCTGGACACCCAGCTCAACATCACAGAAAATGAATGTCAAAACTACAAACACTGTTTGGATATCTTGGAGCAAATGAATGAAGATGATGAGGAGAAGTTGAAGATGGAGTTGAAGGAGCAGGCACTTGAGGAAGAGAGACTGATCCAGGAACTGGAAGATGTAGAAAGAACCACAAAATTGTGGCAGAAAATCTTGAGAAAGTTCAGGCAGAGACTGAGTGGCTACATCAAGAGGAAACTCAATACCAGAGAGAATTTAGTGAATTTAAATGACAACAGCTGGAGCTAGATGATGAGCTAAGGAGTGTGGATAACCAGGTGCATAATGCCCAGATTCAACTGGACAAGCTGAAGAAAACAAATGTTTTTAATGCAACATTCCACATCTGGCAGAGTGGACAGTTTGGCACAATTAGTAACTTCAGGCTGGGCCAGCTCCCTAGTGTCCCCGTGGAGTGGAATGAGATCAATGCTGCATGGGGGCAAACAGTGTTGTTGCTCCATGCCCTAGCCAATAACATGAGCCTGAAATTTCAAAGGTATCGCCTTGTTTCTTATGGAAATCATTTGTGTCTGGAATCTCTCACAGACAAATCCAAGGAGCTACCATTATACTAATTTGGAGGTCTGCTGTTTTTCTGGGACAACAAGTTTGATCATGCAATGGTGGCTTTCCTGGATTGTGTGCAACAGTTTAAAGAAGAGGTGGAGAAGGGAGAGGCATGCTTCTGTATACCTTACACGATGGATGTGGAGAAAGACTGAAGACACAGGAGGCAGTGGTGGCTCCTACTCCATCAAAAACCCAATTCAACTCTGAGGATCAGTGGACAAAGGCACTCAAATTTATGTTGACTAATCGTAAGTGGGATCTTGCTTGGGTTTCCTCAGAATTTTATAACAAATGACACTCCTTTTTTTTTTTCTCCATGAGGGTGAAGGAGTCTTCTGCCTTAATGACTTTAGAATATGTGTTTTTGGCAGATATATTGTAAATTAAGTTCATTTAATATTAAACAGTACAACATGTTTACATTATCAAAAAAGAAAATCCACAAGGCCACTTTATTTTAAAAGAATAACGTTCTATTGCAAGTTGTGTGCAGAGCAATAACATAATATATAGTTCTCCACCAGCCCATTTCATAACTTTATACTCCTTGAAAAACAGAAAATAAGGCTGCTTTTATAAAAAGTCTGAGTTAAGAGTGGTTATCAATGGATTTGCTCTCTCCTAATTTTATGCATACTCAACATAGTTTGTTTTTTTTTTTTTTAATGTAAACACCTCCTCTCTATTAAGAGGAGTGAAATGTGTGCAACATCATCAGGTAACATGGGAAAATGTCACAAGTTTGCCTGAAGGCCACATAATGTGATCAGAAGCTTGAATTTAACACTTTTCTTTCTCAAGTCTAGTGTTTATTGCCTATCTGCTCTGTGCCAACAGACACATGGCATAAAAAAGAGACAAGAAAACAGACTTTAATACTGTTTGGAGCATTATGAAGATAAATAATTATTTACAATAAAGGTTTGCTGCAGTCTGTTACTGTGCAGAGGTGTGCTGGTTGTAAAACAACAACAACAAAAATAAAGCTATAATAAAGCACTCTGTATTCTGGAAAAAAAATAAACAAAACTATGAATTGCAATAAAGAGTATTTAGCATTAATGACACATTTAGCATTTCAAATATGAGTAACTTATGTTAGCAGAGTCTGTTTCTGTCTTCACTGTTACTATTTGCTCTTATTTAACTCCATCATACATAGATTCACTTCATGTACTTGCCTATATATCTTTGATATCTTGGTCAGTTGTTTCACCAATGAACTAAGAACCAAAGAAGCTTAGAGTAACAAGGGACATGACAAATCATAGACTGAATTTACCTAACGATAGCTGGGAATTGCAACTTGGCAAAATATCCTAGGATTTGTAGTAGTATATAATAGGTTTGTTAAAGGAAGTACTTTATAAATCATAAAGCATTGTATTTGTTAAACTTCATAGTTCCTAAAGAAAAGTGTAATGTCAGTACTAATAGTAATAGTAATGTGTGTTCATCCTTTGTTCCTGAAGAAGATCATGCCATCAGAGAAATGAGACCATGACTTGCACTTGACTTTGTTTTGAGTGAAGGAGGGCTATGCAGGTTACCAACCTCACTTTTGTTCCAGAGTCATCTGAATCCACTGACCAGATATTCATCAGGATGACTGAAGATGAGCCAGGATGAGGCAATTGGGATTAAGTGACTTGCCCAAGGTCACACAGCTAGTGATTGTGAAATGTGTGAGGTGAGATTTGAACTCAGGTCCTCTTGACTCCTGCACTGGTGCTCTATCCACTGCATCACCTAGCTGTCCTAGTAGCAGTAGAAGAGGAGGAAGAAGAGCTGAATTTATTTTATTGCATCGATCTTAGAATGCAAATTGATTTAACATGGTGAGGAAAGACCATAACACAGTAGTTTTTTAATATATAATAGTGTTATAATATAATGGTGTTATAAATGGATTCAGTTGTCATTAATTTGAATTTACCTTTGTAGGATTTTGTTATGTCAGCATACAATTTGTTCACTTGTGTTTGGAGTTAAATTAATGTAGATTACAAAATGGAAGAAAATACTTGATGACAAAATCATGATCATTAAATTCAGTCATTGCTAAATATAGAACCAATCACTAAGTATAAAGTTAAATAAAGCTTTTGAAATATTTGAAATTTTAGATTTTGAAAGTGGAAAAAAAAGTTTTGATAAAGGCAGCGTTGTCCAGGAGCCAGGAAAATAGTAAAATTTTAAAAATTCTGAACATAGGATTAATTAGATATTGTTGTTACCAGCAGAGAGGAGGAAAGGAGAGGGCTCATAAGACCAAACTGTTAAATTTGGGTGTCAATATTTTTTTTAATTTTAATAATTATTTAGTGTCTTATTCTTCCCTAGTTACATGTGAAGACAACCTTCAACATTTGTCCTTTAAAACTGAGTATGAGGTTGTAACAATACAGTCCCTGCTGTGGCAGGGTGACCAGGAAGTCCAAAGGCAGTCTGAAGCTGTAGACACGCTACAGATGGGCAGGACAAGAGTCCAGTGGAACTCAGAGAAAGAGCAGCACAGAACACCAGGTAATTGCAGGAGCCACTCCTGAGATTATAAACCAGCAAATTAAATGTCTGTAAGTCACCTACTTGAATGTCCTGGAGCCAAGATGGTGGAGTGGTCAGTATTTGTTATCTCCCTCCCCTTACTGACCTTGAAGAGTCAAGAGAAAATTTCCCCAGATCCTGGGCAATATCTTCCAAGAATTCATCAAGGAAAATTGCAAAGAAATCCTAGATCCAGAGGGCAAAATAGCAATCAAAAGAATCCACCATTCACATGCAGAAAGGGATCCCTAAGCTAAAAGCACCAAGGAACATCATTGGCAAATTTCAGAACTGTCAAGTGAAGGAGAAAATACTGCAGGCAGTCAGAAAGAAAAAAATACCAATATCGAGGAGCTACATTCAGGACCACACAGGACCTTGCAGCTTCTACATTAAAAGACTGAGGGAATTGGAATATGATCTTTCCCAAGGCAAAGGAGCTGGGACTACAATCAAGGATCAATTACTCAGCAAAGTTGAGCATATTTCAGGCGAGGAGATGGACATTCAATGAAATAAGGGATTTCTAGACCTTCCTGATGAAAAGGTCAGAGCTCAATAGAAAATTCAGTCTTCAAATTCAGGTCTCAAGGGAGGTATCAAAAGTTAAACAGGGAGAAAGAAACTTGTTATTCAATATGGGCAAATTGAAGAACTATAACAATTATACTTGTTAATCTTGAGAATTGTATATTTATTATAATATATAAAAGGCATATGCATAAATAGAGGGAGCAGTATAAAGTAAATAAAGTCATGAGAAAAATATGATTTAAGAGTGTGAAGTGATTGTAACAGGAGATGTGAAAAGGAGGAGACAGAAAATGATAAATTATACCACAGGAAGAAGCACAAAAAATATATGACACTAGAGGGAAATAGGGAAGGGAGATGAGCATTGTTTGAGAATTACTTTCATCTGTTTGGATTCAAGGAGAGAGCAAAGCTTCAGTTAAGTATAGAAACATCAAGGAATCAATAGGCAGTAGGAGGGGAAGGGGGAAATAGGGAGAGGAGGCTAAAAGGGAGGGAAGAAGTAGTAAGGGAAAAGGTCAGTAAAAGCGAGGGGAGCTGAAAGAAGGGAGGGATGCCTGAGGGATGTGGTGGTCAAAAATTAAAACTCTATTGTGTAGAGGAAGGGAGAACGGAAAACTAAAAGCATAAATGAGGGGAAAGGGGATGGAAGGAAATACACAGATTTTAATCATAACTGTGAATGTGAATGGATGAACTCTCTCATAAAATGGAGATGGATAGCAGAATGGATTAAAAACCATAATTCAACAATATGTTGTTTACAAGAACACATATGACACAGTGGCATACACCAGGGTAAAGGTAAAAGGTTGCAGCAGAATATATTGTGCTTCAGGGTAGCAATCCTAATCTCAGAAAAAGCAAAAGAAAAAATAAATCTATTCAAAAGACATAAGAAAGAAAACTATAAAAGGCAACACAAACAACAAAGAAATTTCCTTGCTAAACATATATGCTCCAAGTGATATGGCATCGAAATTCTTAGAGGAGAAATTAAGGGAGTAATGGGAAGAAATAGACAGTAAAACTACACTAGTGGGGGACCTCAACCTCCCCCTCTCTGAATTTGATAAATCTAACCTCAAAATAAACAAGAAAGAAGGTGAATAAAACTCCGAATAAGTTAGATATGATAGATCTCTGGAGAAAACTGAACAGGAAATAAAGAGATGTAACTTTTTCTCAGGAGTACATGGCACATATACAAAAACTGACCATGTACTAGACCATAAAACATCAAAATCTAGTGCAGAAGGGTAGAGATAGTCAATGTATCCTTCACAGATCATAATGCAACAAAAGTTATAAGCATTCAAAGGTCATGGATATATATTTCAAAAATTAATTGGAAATTAAACAATCTAATCCTAAAGAATGACTGGGTTAAACAATGAATTATAGAAACAATCAACAACTTCATTCAAGAAAATGACAATAATGAGACAACCTACCAAGTCTTATGGGATACTGCAAGAGCAGTTCTTAGGGGAAGCTTTATATCTTTAAATGCCTACATGAATAAAATAGAGAAAGAAGAGATCACGACATTGGGCATACAGCTGGAAATGCTACAAAAATAACAAATTGAAAAGCCCCAAGTAAATACCAAATTAGAAATACTGAAAACCAAAAGAGAGATTAATATAATTGAAATTAATAAAACTTTTGAACTAATAAATAAAACTAACAGTTGGTTTTATGAAAAAACCAATAAACTAGATAAACCTTTGGCCAATCTGATTAAAAAGAAGAATGAAACCAAATTAACAATATCAAAAATGAAAAGGGAAAACTAATTTCCAATGAGGAGGAAATTAAAACAACAATTAGAAGTTACTTTGTCCAACTGTATGCCCATAAATTCAAAAATCTAAATGAGATGGATGACTATTAATATATATATATGTATATATATATATACATATGTATATATAAAGGAATTGCCCAGATAAATAGAAGAAGAAGCTGATTACTTAAATAACCTCCTCTCAGAAAAATAAATTGAACATGCCATCAAGGAATTCCCTAGGAATAAATCTCCAGGGATGGATGGATTTACAAGTGAATTCTATCAAACATTTAAAGAACAATTAATTCCAATACTATATAGCCTATTTGGGAAAACTGAGGAAGAAGGAATCCTCCCAAATTCTTTTTATGATTCAAATATGGTTTTGATACCTAAACCAGAAAGAGCCAAAACGGAAAAAGAAAATTATAGACCAATTTCTCTAATTACTATAGATGTAAACATTTTAAATAAGATTTAAGCAAAAAGCATACAAGAACCTATCACAGTAAAAATACATTATGATCAGGTAGGATTTATACCAGGAATGCTGCGCTGGTTCAATATTAGGAAAGCTATTAGGATTATTCATCATATCAACAACAAAACTAACAGAAATCATATGATTATCTCAATAGATGCAGAAAAAGCTTCTGACAAAATACAACACCCATTCCTATTGAAAACACTGTAACAAATGGAACTTTCCATAAAATGATAAGCAGTATCTACTTAAAACTGTCAGCTAGCATTATATACATTGGGGATAAGCCAGATGAATTTTCAATAAGATTAGGGACGAAACAGGCCATGTCCATTATCATCACTGCTATTCAATATGGTACTAGAAAAGTTAGCTGTAGCAATAAGAGAAGAAAAAGAAATTGAAGGAATTAGAATAGGCACAGAAGAAACTAAGTTATCACCCCTTGCAGATAACATGATGACATACTTAGAGAATCTCAGAGAATCAAGCAAAAAGCTACTTGAAATAATATATACCTTTTACAAACTTGCAGGTTACAAGATAAACCCACATAAATCATCTACATTTCTATATATTACTAAGAAACCTCAACAGAAAGAGATAGAAAGAGAAATCCCATTTAAATCTACCATACACACAATAAAATATTTGGCAGTCTACTCGCCGAAACAAACCCAGGGACTATATGAAGAGAATTACACTTACAATTACAATTATTCACACAAATAAAGTCAGATCCAAGTAAGTGGAAAAAAACATCACTTGTTTGTGGGTAGGCCAAGCTAATATAATAAAAATGACAATTCTACCTAAAATAATTTACTTATTCAGTGCCATACCAAAGAAACTACCAGGTAATTATCTTCTGGAAAAATTATATAAAAATTCATCTAGAAGAAGAAAAAGTCCAGAATATCAAGGGAAGTAAAAAAAAAAGAAATGCTAGGGTAGGTGGCCTAACCCTCCCAGATCTCAAATTGTATTATAAAGCAGCAATTATCAAAACCACATGGTACTGGCTAAGAAACCAAAGGGTATACCAGTGGAATAAGTAAGGTACTCAAGACACAGCAGTCAATGAATATAGCAGTCTACTGTTTGATAAACCCAAGGGGATAAGAACTAACTGTCCGACAAAAATTGCTCTGAAAACTGGATAAAAATGTGGCAGAAACTGGTCACAGACTAATGCTTGATACCACACAAAAGAATAAAGTCCAAATGGATACATGATGTAGGTATAAATATTGATGCTATAAACAAATTATGGGAGCAAGGCATTGTGCATTTCTCAGATTTGTGGAAAATGGAGAAATTTTTGACCAAACAAATGATAGAGAACAAAATGAAGTGCAAAATGGATATTTTTGATTATGTTGAATTGAAAGTTTTTGCCCAATCCAAGTCCAAGAAACCAAGATTAGGAGGGACGCAGAAAACTGGGAAAGAATTTTTGCAACTAATGTCTGTGATAAAGGTCTCATTTCTAAAACATATTGAGAACTGAGTCAAATTTGCAAGAATACAATTAATTCCCAAATTTACAAATGGTCAATGGATGAACAGGCAGTTTTCAAAAGAAACAATTAAAACTATCTATAGTCATATGAAAAATTGCTCTACATCATTATTCATTAGAAAGGAACAAATCAAAACCAATCAGAAGTACCACATCATACCTATCAGGTTGGCTAACATGACAAAACAGGATATGATCAATGTTGGAGAAGATGTGGGAGAGTTGGAGCACTAAGTCATTGTTGGTGAGCTGTGGGCTGATCTAAGCATTTTGGATAACAATTTGGAATTGTGCTCAAAGGGCTACAAAAATGTGCATACCTATTGACTTAGCAATATTGCTTCTGGGACTGTATCCCAATGAGATAATAGAAATGTGAAAGGGTCCCACATATACAAAAGTATTTATAACAGCTCTCTTTGTGATGGCCAAAAACTGGAAATCAAGGGGATGGCCATCAATTGGGGAATGGCTGAACAAGTTGTGGTATGTGTATGAAATGGATACTATTGTGCTGTAAGAAATGATGAACCAGAAGACTTCAGAGAAACCTGAAAAGACTCATATGAAATGATGGTGAGTGAAAGAAGTAGAACCAGGAGAACTTTGTATACAGCAGCAACCATAGTGTGAGAGGAATTTTTCTGGTGGGGTTAGTACTTCATTGCAATGCAAAGACTTAAAAAGTTGTCAATGGACTCTTGAGGCAAATTGCCTTCCACATCCTGAAAAAGAACAATGGCATTGGATCCCAGACAGAAGGAGACCATTTTGTATTATGTTTGGTTTTGTTTTGTGGTTTTTCCCATTAATTTTAAATCTTCTATGCAACATGAGGAAGATGAAAATGTATCTAATAGGAATATATATGTAGAAACCATTTAAGATTGTACTCCATCTCAGGGAGGGAGTGGGGAAGGAGGGGTGGAAGTAGGGGGAGAGAGGAAAAAAATCTAAGATATATGGAAGTGATTGAAGAACACTGAAAACAAATAAAATAATTTAAAAGAAATAAAAAAGAAAACTGAATTCCAAATAATCTCCCTCCTGACCCAGTCTCCTCACTGAGGAGACAAGCAATCTGATATAGGCTATACACATAAAATCATGCAAGTCATACCTACACATCTGTCATGATGTAAAAGAAAACACAGACCAAAAATATAACCCAAGAAAAATAAAGACAACAAAAACGTCAAATTTTCTTTTCAGTTATGATCTTTTCAGCAAGAATTCTTTAAAATTCTCTATTCCAATGAATATTAATTTTTCCCTGAATGTTTGTATTTGGTTTTGCAGGTTAGATAATTCTTGCTTGTAATCCTAGATCCTTTGCCTTCTAGAATATAATATTCCAATCCACTCCATTCTTGGCTAAACATTGTGTTATCCTTACTATGTGAATTATTTCATTCTGGCTGCTTGCAATATTTTCTACTTGATCTGGGAACTCTAGAATGTGACGTAACAGTCCTGGGAGTTTTTGCTTTGGGATCTGTAAGGAGGTGATCAATGGATTCTTCTAATTTCTATTTTACCTTCTGGTTTTGGGATATCAGGACAGTTTTCCTTGATAATTTCTTGAAAGATAATATCTAGGCTCTTTTAAATCATAAATTTCAGGAAATCCATATATTTAAAAAAATATCTCTGCTGGATCTACTTTTCCAGGTCAATTGCTTTTCCAATGAAATATTTCTCATTTTCTTCTTTTTCTTTTCCTTCCTTTAGTTTTGTTTTATTATTTCTTGGTGTCTCATGAAGTCATTAGCTTCCATTTGCTCAGTTTAATTTTTAAGGAACTATTTGCTTCAGTGAATCTTTGCACCTCTGTTTCCATTTGGAAAGTTCTGCATTTAAAGAGTTGTTTTTTTTAGTGAATTTTTGTACATATTTTTTTTTCCATTTGACCAATTCTGCTTTTCAAGGCAGTCTCTTCATTAGATTTTTGTACTGCTTTTACAATTTGTCCTAGTCTGTTTTTTTTCTGACTGACTCTCCCCCAATCTGCTCTCTCTTCTATCACCTCACACCTTTTCT
This sequence comes from Notamacropus eugenii, assembly GCF_028372415.1. Classification (NCBI taxonomy): domain Eukaryota; kingdom Metazoa; phylum Chordata; class Mammalia; order Diprotodontia; family Macropodidae; genus Notamacropus; species Notamacropus eugenii. Next base: position 375,312,576 of record NC_092875.1, read on the forward strand.
TATCTCCTTGCCCTACTGCTTTCCTGTATGGTAAGATGGATTTCTATATCCAATTGACTATTTCAGTTACTCCCTCTTTGAGGCAATTCTGATGAAAGGAAAGTTCGCGCACTCTTATTCACTTTCTCCCTGTTCCCTTCCATTTTAAAACCTTTTCCTTGCCTCTTTTATGTGAGATAATTTATCCTACTCTACTTCTCCCCTTCTCTTTCTCCCTATGCATCCTTCTCTCACCTCTTAATTTTATTTTTTAAGATATCATTATGTCTATTTTACCCCTGACAGATTATGCTTTGTTTTGCTGGGTAGGTGATTCTTGGTTGTAATACTAACTCTGTTGCCCTTTTGAATATGGTATTCCAAGCTCTCCAGTTCTTTAATGTAGAAGCTGCCAATGTATTGGCTCCCAAAGCCTTGTCGTGGTTTGGTGGAGCTGTACTGGGGCAAGCTGCCCTGGACTGTGCTCCACTCTCAACCAGGTGTAGTAGACCTTTCCTACTCACCTAATTTGCCTTTGGCATCTGTGGGCTGAGGTCCGAAAAATGCCACTGTTGCCACTGAGTCAGTTGCACCAAGATCTGCTCTTGGTTTTCTGAGCCCAGTTCGCTGCTGGTGTAGCCTGAGATGGACTGAGCTCCTCTCTCACCATGATGAAACAGACTTTCCTGCTGTCCTTCTAAATTATCGTGGACTAGGAAATTGCTGCATTTTGTCTTTTTCTGTGTTCCGCCACTCTAGAATTTGTTTAGAGTCATTATTTAAAAGAATTTGGAGAAATTTGAGGGGGATTTCAGGCAAGTCCATGTCTGTACTGTGCTATATTGGCTCTGCCTCCCTTTTCTATTTTATTTTTTTTAGATTTTATTTTCTTTCATGTTTTTTGTACCTCCTTTACCAAGCTATTGACCTTTTTTTTTATGATTTTCTCATATTAGTCATTTATTTTCCCATTTTTTCCTCTACCTCTTTTACTTGATTTTAAAACTCCTTTTTGTGATCTTTGATTGTTTGAAACCTATTCAGGCTTTGGAGGCAGGAGTTTTGCCTTCTTCTGAGTGTGTGTTTCGATCTTCCTTGTCATTGTAGTAACTTTCTATGATCAGAATCGTTTTCTCATTTTTTCAGCATATTTTTTTAACTTCTCACTCTTTGCTAAAATGGCACTCTGCTTCCAGGGTAGAGGGCACATTGTTCAAAGCTTCAGAGGTTTTGTGTAGCTTTATTCAGTTACTTGTAAGGGCCTTTTTGTTTTCAGTTTTTGCAGGGTGGTATGATCTAAGGAGAGGTAGGTTTACTCCTTTCTTGACTTATACTCTGATATATAAGGAACCACAAGTGTTATTTTTTGCCCTGGAACTAAGACAAAGGTATCTGTTCCAGTGTGGTTGCAAGCTTAGGTGTGCTTGTGCTCCTGCTGGTCCTGTGACTACCAACCAGGATTGTGACCCAGATCTGAATATGGGTAAAGAAACAGATATATTTTTCCCCTAGTGAAAGCAGGAGGACATCTGTAATCTCTTTCTGACCAGTTGTTTGACTGCCTTATCATCTGTAGTCTCAGAGCTCCTGAAGCAGCCATTGTTGCTGTTGATTCAGTCACTTTCAAGGTCTGCTCTTGGGCTGCTGAGGCCTGGTCTAAGCTTGTGTGGCCTGCAGTGGACTATGCTCCACTCTCATTATGATTTGATAGACCTTTCTTGCTGACCTTTTAAGTTGTCTTCAACTGCAAATTACTTTCACTTCATCTTTTCGTGAGTTCTGGTACCCCAGAATTTATTTTAGAGAAATATTTAAAGGTGTTCACATGAGTTTTAGAGAGAGCTCATGGAAGTCCATGCCTTTTTCTCTGCCATCTCATCCTTCATGCCCCATATGAATATTTCTACTTTGGAAATTGGCAAATTCTACTAATAAGTAGTCAGTATGGCATTTTATAGATTTTTTAGACTAAAAAAAGTGATGGATACAATGGCAGTTATAGAGATTACACTTAAAAGTATATCATACATATTTTTTTTGGTGGGTGAGGAAATCTGGTGATTGAATTTTTATTATCACATTCTTTAAAATGTCATGAAGTTCAGTCTTGTAAAGTGTACAGAAAAGAATGATTGCCACTTCTTATAATAACATTTTGAATCCATTAGCATCCATAATATTTATTGGTCTGCACATTTTTTTTACCCATTATTATGTATCTGATGACCATGAGAATCAATGGCCTACCCTATATTCTAGAGATTTGGTTAGGTTCCATTTCAATGAAAATTCTCTCTTCTCTTCTACCTGACATGCAGGCAGCATGGTTTTGTGGGAAACCACTGAAACTGGAGTCAAAAGGTTAGGTTTGAATCCTTGCTTCTACTCACTACCTATTTTAGTGTTATTGACACTTAACACCTCTGGACCTTAGTTTTATAAATCTATCAAATGAGAAGGTTGATAACTTTGAATACATTCTCACTAAGCTCCCTTTCATTCTAAAACCTGTGTTTTCATAAGGTCCAACTAAATTTGTTAGAGAACCAGAGTTTTTCCATTCTAATTTCCAGTCATGTTCAGACATTTTAATTTTAATATTTAAAGATGGTATACAAGTCAAGTCATAAAATGTTCAGCTATGTTATCACCTTGTATTAATATGCCCACAGGTTTGAATATAACATTTCGTAGTAGGGTTGATATGCTTATCTAAATGAGGACTAAATGAATTTTTCCCTTCTGATTTTGTTCTTTAATTATCCTGGGATCATAAAGGAGAATTGAACTTATTAATAAACCAGCTAATTTCTATCAAGAAATGTCATGTCTCTAATCAGTGCCTAGAAGGTGAAGTGAGTGAAAATATCAGAGTGAAAAGAGCCAAGGTTTGACTTTTCCTCAAATTACCTTTATGGAAGGGTATGGGTACTTTGGGTATAGGTTTCCAAGAGTCTGTGACAGTGAATAGAGAGGTTAAGAGGAAACACTTCTGAAAATTGCATCTCAACAGTGTGGTTTTTCCTAATTTATTTATTCATCATTTTGTGTTTTATCTCTAATTTATAATCTTAGAAAATTTCCTAGAACACTGTGAGGTCAAACAACTTCTTAAGGACAAATTGCTAATATTATATAAGAGAAGCTAGATTTGAACCCAGGTCTTTCTGACTCAAATTTATGGTCTATTGAACACACTTTTCTACTTTTCCATCAATTCACAAAGAAATAAGTCAATAAATATTTATTAAGTGCTTATTATGTGCTAAGCTTAAGGATAAAAATAAAGTCAAATGACAGTCCTTGTTCTCAAAGAGTTTACAATCTAATGGTGAAAGACAACATATAGTAGAAAGAAAATAGAAAACATGAGGGAATGTGATGAAAAGCTAACTGACTCAGGGCAGAATTAGAAAAAGAATGCAAAGAAATGTAGCCTAGTAGGAAATGAAGAGATTAGTGGCATGAGTGGCCTCCTTAAATGGAGATTATAGGAGGCGATCTCTGTGATCAAGAGGTAGAGGGTACTTTCAAGATATGGTTTTGTAAGTTCCAAGGTTGAAGTCATCTTCCTGAATGAAGATATTTTTTGGGCTTGATAGAGAAGAGAAATACAACTGGGTGAGAAATGAAAGAACAGGACTCTCTTTAAGTGGAGTTTCTGAGAGAAGAGTTTTCTACCTTTTAATCTGAGGGAAGGAGGAAGCCCTGGGTAGAGGCTGCTAACCAGGTTTGAGTTCCAGTGCTGGTGTGATGCCATATAATAAACTTTTAATAAAAATGTAAAAATTAATTTAGAGATAAAAGAAGAAAGTTTTACAAAAGTGAATTAAGTATTAAGAACTAAAAGAAGACAGTAACTCAGAGGTGATCTAGTCTTACTTCCTTATTTTACAGGGAAGACATGTAGCTTAACTAATTTGCCCAAGTTCATACAATTGATGGGTTGCATAGTCAGAATTCACATCCAGTTCCACTGTCTCCAGAATACTTTTCCTACTGCATTTTTGTTTTTTAAGTACTCTGTCTATCATAGCATTATTTCTTATGGCCTAATGTCCACCTGTATTAAGCTGTACTAAATTTTCTACAATAACTTTACAAGAATTTTAGCTAGCTATATCTTCTTATTCTTACATAGCTCAATAATTTAGGGTTTTCATGAACTCATCAATCATTTAATAAAATGAGCAATCTTTTGACATTTAAAGAGTATATTTGTCCTTAAAAGTATTTGATAAGGGTGAGTTTTTGAAGAATTTGGGGCCTGACCTTGAGATAATGATGGTGATCATTAGTATTTAAAGGGAAATACTATGCTTCTATTGATGACATATTCCTATTAATGAAGTGGTAGTTGTTGAGTATATGAATGAAAGTCATAAGAATACAAAAAAGAAATGAAAAGGAATTAAAGATATTGGGAATTGGAAAAGATATTGAGAAATAAAGATACTGGGAAATTTTTTCAAGACAGAACAATGATAAATGGAGGCAGGCAGTGATCTGGATGATTCAAGTAAATGAAACATTTTAATCTCCATTATTTCAGCATTTAACCTGAGAAATTTTATGTGAACTAAATTTCCTGAATATATTGATTATGCCAGCCATTCTAACTCCATTTATACTTTTTATCATCTAACTTCTTTAGTGAAGAAAAATATGTGGAACAGCCACACTCTTCTATATATCATTTAGATTAGGGAGATCTACAACTTTTCAAAATCTTCAGAAAATGTGAAAATTATTTTTATATCTAAAAAACAGTGATAAATGAAAGGGGTGATAGGGTGAGAAGAAGAAGCTAATACCTTTTTAGTTTTTTTTTTCCTTAAGTAGTTGTCAGCTTCTGCCAACCTTGACTCGAAGAATTTTCTTTAACTTTCTTTAGGGACAATTTCATTCTTCAATGAGGAATCCTATTATGGATATAGTTCTCACAAGCAGAAAGAAACTGGTTTCTGGAGTTAAATGTTGGTAATCTGTGGGAGGAGTTACTACTCCATCCAGCTGGTGTGCTGGTAAAATTTTAACAACTTGCTCAGGAAAATAAATATGGGCCATGTATATCTCATTTTAATGTACATTTTAAAAAATTTGTCCATCACTTTATTCAGTCTTAACATTTAACAAAACACTAAATCTCAGAATAAAAACCCCAAGGAATATTATAGACAAATTTCATAAATATCAGTTCAAGGGAAAAATTAGTACAAGTGGCTGGAAAGATAGAAATAGAGATAATGTGTGTGTGTGTGTGTGTGTGTGTGTGTGTGTGTGTGTGTGTATCAGAGAATGACAATCAGGATCACACATGACTTGGTGGCTACAACATTGAAGGATCAGATTTCATGTAACATGATATTACAGAGGGCAAAAGAACTCGGAATGCAACCAAGAATATAGAATCTATCTATCTATCTATCTATCTATCTATCTGTCTGTCTGTCTGTCTGTCTGTCTGTCTGTCTGTCTGTCTGTGTCTGTCTGTCTGTTTAATCTATGTATCTATCTATGTATCTATCTATCTATCTATCTATCTATTTATCTATCTATCTATCTATCTGTCTATCTATCTATCTACCTATCTGTCTGCTGAAGAGAGTGAAGGATAGATTACTACATCCTTTTGCTTTTCTGAGAAGTATTGTAATACATTCTAATCAATCTTTTCCTAACAGTAGTGACCCAATAGGTACGTATGTACAACAAGACTCCTTCCTGATGTTTCTACATTTACTATATCTCCTTGGAAGAAATATTTAGTGATTGTGGGGAGTGGTGGTTAAAGTAATTTCCTTTTTCCACAATTTTCCTTGTACTCCTCCCATAGACCAAGAAGCTCAAATCCTCCTATCTGAGTGTTTCCATAACTAATATTTCTCTATAGGCTTTAATTTCAGTTTATTTATATACATTTTCACATAAGTGTCTCAATGAATGTATGTTTTACAAGCTCAATAAACAACCAACTAAGGAATGGATAATTTTATTGATATTATTACTTCAATAACCATTTTTATTCATGGTCTACTCATCTCAATCAAATGTTATTACACATTCAATTCCTTGATTAGGAAATTATCTGGTTGGAATAATTCTTCTTCCTATCCTCCTCACCCTGAAAACACACACACAATCACACATGACACTGCTGTCAGAGTTAAGAAAGATCAGTTTCCATAACTTTTGTTATTCTGAGTCATTATTATACAAATAAACCAGTTTTTAAAGCTATCAACCTCCATTTTCTTTGTTTTCTGCAATTTTATAACTCACTCTAATAAATTAGACTTAGAAACAAATTCTGCACAAAATACTTGAGCAAGCTGTTAATATTTTATCCCTGCAATAAATGAAATTTATTCATTCCATAAAGTGAGCTTTTAAATACATCTAGAAGTTTATTTGCTCATGCACTACAGTGTATGGTACAGTATATTGCCTCATAAACTCTAGGGTATGAGTAAACTAACAGACATAAAACAGTCACTTTTCCTCTCAATTTCTTTCAAACAATAGCACCATGAAGTTGCTTCTGAATGAGCACAATGCTTTTTTAAGTCTTTTAATTCAAATTAACTCTTATAGATCCATAGAAGTGGATAGTGATGACCCTAAATGGTGGGAAGTCCATACCATCCATCCATGTTTGTGATAGTCATTGAAATTTATGTATGTGATTAAGAAAAATAAATAAATTAACTTTTATTTCATAACCACAAACTGACCTTCAAGGAAAAGAGTATCTGGAAAATACCAGGATCCTTCACAGGGAATAAACTGCACATAATTCACATACTGGCAATTGAGAGTTTAAGGCATTTTACATCTCTCCTGGGAATATATGCATCTTAAGAATATTCTTTGGAATATAATAGAAAGTGATCATATGATAAATTAGATGCAGCTCCATAGTGATTTGAAATATTAACATTATTTTCTCTGTAAACTTATCTCTACCTCCAATGAACAAGGAAATGATGTTCCAACATAAGGTACAGAAGAGCAAGAATGACCTTGGAATATTCTTGTTTCTCAGGCTGGAATAAAATTAATAATAAGAAAGTTTCCTTTGAAAGTATGTTTTGTCATCTTTTATTTCCTCTGTTTTAATGGATCATTCTCAATCCAGAAAGCAGCAGTTTAATTGCATCACTGTACCTCATCATGAGTGCTATACTCTTGAATTAGAAAAAGTATGACTAGTAGTGACTCAGAATGAATATCAGTCGAAGTGGCTATTTAATCGTTTATCTAGCCTGTCAGCAAGGCTGCTGACTAGGATGTTGAAAAGGCATCTTGTTTAATTAAATATAAATCAAAAATTTGAATCTCAAAATTATTATTTGGTGCTAGGATGACAGTCTGAAACTTAGTCTTATATTCTAGAGATAAAAATGATAATACCAAATCTCTTTCGTATAATAGCCCATCAATTATTTGAAGAATCTGGAATTTCTCTTTTTCCGACTAGTAATCCCTAGTTCCTTCAAGTGCTTCTTGAATATTAGAGCCACTGACTCTGTCAAGAGCCATACCAGTCACTTTTAGACCTATTTGCATTTTTCTAATTATATTACTAAAATGTGTCTCCAAAATGAAGCAAAAAATAAAAGATTTAAGATGTAATCTTACAAGTAGAAAGGATTTGAACTGTCTTAGGAAGATTCTGAGGATCACCTGACAGGATAAGGTACCAGGCACTGAAGTCCTTGCTCAAGCTGAACTGCCAAGTATTCAAACTATGCTTCAGAGAGCGCAACTCTGATGGGCTGGCCACACTGTTTGAATGCAAAATGTACGCTTGCCAAAAAGACTATTTTATTGAGAACTTGCATTGGGCAGGCAATTCTATGGTGGCCAGAAGAAACGATTCAAGGACACTCTCAAGATCTCTCTCAAGAACTTTGGATTTGACTGCGCAACATGGGAGACACTGGCACAGGACCACTCAGCATGGTATGCCCACATAAGAAAAAGTGCTGTGCTCTTTGAGCAAAGCAGAATTGAGATAGCATGAAGTAAATACAGGATGCTCAAATTTGGGATATTCACCCCAAATATTCACATGGGTTATCTGTACCCAACCTGTGGTAGAGCATTCTGAGCTCATATTAGTCTGATCAGCCACAGTCAGACACACTGAAATTTCACTTTATGATGATGATTTCATTTTGGTCCTCTTAGAAGATGAAAGATAACAACCAAGAAATTTCTTACTTCCAATTTTAATTAATGAAAAATAAAATCATATTAGTTTTCTGAGTGCTTTTAAGCTATCATATTGAGTTTGTAGTCCACTAAAAAAGAAAGATGTTTTTACATGACCTACGGCCATAACACCACTCCCCTCAAGTCCCTTCAACCCTCTGAACCTCAGTGAAAAGCCAATGAAAAAAGTTGATTCAAAAGAATAGTTTTTATTCATCTTTTTATCATATCACTTCCTCCATATCTGCTGGATATTTTGTTGGTTTATACTCAGAAATGAACATTAAAAGAGGAAATATCTTTCTGTATTACAAAAATTTATCACTATTGATTCCCAAGGAACTCAATTGTAATCCATTTTTTTGTTCTTTCATGTATTTTTTAACCTTTTTATGAATTGTTTGTAGTTTCTCTTGTTATATGTAAAAATAATTTTTAACACTGATTTTTAAAACTTTAAAATTCTCTCCCTTTCTCTCTCTCCCAACCCATCCATGGGGAAGGCAAGTAGTTAGATAAAGGTTACATTGTTCGGTCATGCAAAACATTTTCATAGGAGTCATGTTGTGAAAGAAAGAGACAAAACAACCTCAAGAAAAAATAAAGTAAAGAAATATGTTTCAGCCTACAGACATCATCAGTTCTTTCTGTGGGGATGGATAGGAATTTTCATCATAAGTCCTTTGTAGTTCTCTTGGATTATCATTTTGCTGAGAATAACTAGGTCATTCACAGCTGATCATCTTACAACATTGAACTTACTTTCCAGGTTTATCTGAGAGCATCCTGCTCAACATTTCTTATCGTGCAATAGTATTCCACATAATCACATACCACAATTTGTTCAGTCATTCCCCTAATTGATGGGCATCCCCTAAATTTCCAATTATTTGCCAACACAAAAAGAGCTGCTATAAATATTTTTGTGCAGAGTGTTCCTTTTATTTCTCTCTCTCTCTTTTAGGATATTGATATAGTGATTTTATACTCCTTTGGGCATAGTTCAAAATTGTTCTACAGAATGGATGAATTAGTTTACAATTCCACCAAAATTACATAAATATCTCGTTATCCCAAATTCCTTCCAGCATTTGTCATTTTCCTTTTCTGCCATATTAGTGAACTTAATGTGTATGAGGTAGTACTTCAGAAGAGATTTAATTTGCATTTCTCTGATCAATAGTAAGTTAGAATATTTTTTAAATTTAATTAATTAATATTTAATTTAATTAAATAATTAATTATATAACTATAGATAGCTTTGATTATTTTATTGGCAAACTACTGATATCTTTTGATCATTTATAAATGGTGGATTGGCTCTTTTTTTTATATAAATTTGACTCAGTTTTCAATATGTCTGAGAAATGAGACCTGTATCAGAGAAACTTGCTTCAAAATTTTTTTATAGTTACTGTTGTTAAATGTATTTCCTTCCATGCCATTCCCCCACCCCACTTATACTATTCTCTCCCTCCTCAAAAGTGTTTTGATTAATACCTCCATCAATCTGCCCTCCTGTTACCCTCCCCCTTCCTTTATCAGCTTCCCTTCCTACTTTCCTGTAGGGCAAAGATAAATTTCTCTACCCCATTTTTTATACATTTCTGTATATCCCATTACCTCTTTGAACCACTTCTGAGGAGAGTAAAGTTCACCCACTCCCCATTGCATGCTCCCTCTTTTCCTCCATTGAAAAACTTTTTCTTACCTCTTTTATGAGAGATAATTCACCCCTTTCTATTTCTCTCTTTTCCTTTCTCAATATGCATTTCTCTCTCATTTCTTGATTTTATTTTTTAGATATCATGACTTCATATTCAACTCTCACCTGTGCACTCTGTCTATATATACACCTTTTAACTTCCTTAACAATGAAAAAGAAGTTCTTCTGAGGTATTGTCTACTCTTGTTGGAATGTAAACATTTTAACCTTATTAAGTTCCTTATAATTTATTTTTCCTGTTTACCTTTCTGTGCTTCTCTTGAGTCCAATCATTGAAAGTCAAATTTTCTCTTCAGCTCTGGACTTTTCATCAAGAATGCTAGAAAGTCTTCTATGTCATTGAATTTCCATTTTTCCTCCTGAAGGATTATACACAGTTTTGCTGGGTAGGTGATTCTGGGTTGTAATCCTACCTCCTTTGTCCTCTAGAATATTATATTCCAAGACTTCTTATCCTTTAATGCAGGTAATATATTTTCTCCTTGATATAGGAGCTCTATATTGACTATAATATTCCTGGCAGGTTTCATTTTATGATCTCTTTCAGATGATCAATGGATTTTTTTCAATTTCCATTTTAGTTTCTGGTTCAAGGATATTAGGCAGTTTCCCTTGATAATTTCATGAAAAATATTAGGCTCCTTTTTTCCTGTCTTGTCTTTTAGGTAGTCCAATAATTTTAAATTATCTCTCCTGAATATATTTTCTAAGTCACTTGTTTTTCCAATGAGATATTACATTGTCTTGTCTATTTTTTCATTCTTTTGGTTTTGTTTGATTGTTTCTTGATGTCTCATGAAATCATTAACTTCCATTTGCTCAGTTCTCTTTTTTTAAATATATGTTTGTGTGCGTATGAATGTATATACATATATATGCAAATTTTGATTCTCTTAAACAAATGAATGTAGCCATAGTTGACACAGCAAAGGAACTGGAAATAATATAGAGCACACATCCCAAATATAAACCCATCCCACTATCATGACAATGAGAGCAAAAATAAGGGAAAAATAATCTTCAGCAACATTATATTTTTCCATTATCCAAATTTCAGAAAGATTTCTATTCATGTAATTTTAGCAGTCAAGCTTCTTATTTAAATGGAACAAATGCTTTAACTAAACTATCTCTTCACTGAGGCAAGATTGTCTATTCATCTTTATTGAGCTAGATTTGGGGAAGATTAGCCATGTACTGTAGTAATGCGTATAGCATATAATCCACGCGTTTGCTGTAAACAGTTGGAGAAAACAGTCTGTAAGAACTTAGGATCAATGAAAATAGATATTACTTTAAGGCTTCCATGAAACAGAGACCCACAAGGTACCCAGTGTTAAAGTCCAATGACCTTTTTGTGCTTTATGTTGTGCAAGTTCCATCCCTATGAAACAATAACTGATTCAGAGTTCCCAGTTTTCTGGTTTCTCTGGTCAATTTCAACATCAGTACATATTTTTCATGCAAAGGCACTAGTTCCCCTGTAACTAATTGCTTCACACATTATCTCTAAGGTTGTGCTAAATACTGTCCTATAACCAAAGTAAAATTCAATAAGTAAAATATCTTGCAAAAAGAGTTACTTGCATATTATCTCCCCAATTAGGCCTGTAACTCCTTGAAGGCAGAGACTAGCTTTTATTTTATTTTGTTATTTGCCATTCTTCATATTCCAAACTTTTAACATAGTGCTTGATTCATATATACTAAGAATTTAAAATATGCTTATGGACTGATTGATGCAAGAAATAAGTGATTGTGTAATTATGACATCTGTCTATAGAAGAAATATCTTTCAATATTTCATAATTTGTACAGATGGAGAAATTGAGACTCACAGATGTTACCTGATTTACTCAAACTCAAAAATCAAGTTGAAGACTTAGGAATAGGAAATGTTTCTTCTTACTTCAAAGTGTTTTCTGCCATAATATATTTTGTGACATCAAAGTAGTTTTTTTTAACAATATGGTAGTTAAATTCTTATAGCTAAAATCAGTAAAACATAAATGTCAAAATAATATTAAATGCCAAGGCCAAACTATTTGAATAATGTATTTGTACCTAATTGGTTCCATCTGTTTAGGATTTTTTTTTTATCTCCCATACCTATGTATTATTAGATACAAGAGATGTAAACCCAAATGGTGATTGCATATAACAGTACTGTTTGATGTTTTTATAAAAGCTGGAATAATGATAAAATCATAAAACATAATCTGATATTTATTTTTAATTACATTTAAGACTAGGAACATTTTTCACCAAGGCAGTATAGAAAAGAACTGATTTGTGATAGATCGTCATGGGAAGATAAATTCAGAGAGAGTTACTATAAAGAGATATTTTTCTATATTTTCTGCATGTGACAGAGCAACAGTTCTCTCTGCAGTTCAACACTACTGATGTAAGACCTCAGCTCAGTCATACTGGACACTATCACTTTTAAAAACAAACCTATAAATTGTTTGAAGGAGAACAAGGAGTGGGGGTGAATAATGCACAACCAAGCATCTCACTTTGCTCCAACTAGTTCAGGAATTTTTCCAGATGAGAGACAGCTTCTGGAGAGACCTTTCTATAAAACTGGATCTCCTTGATACAAAATGGACTGCTTTCTAAGAAATGGACATCACATCGAGTGACCATTAGAACAGGCAGAGCTGAGAATGTAAAGTTCCTAAAATCACATTCCCTTGGGTAATGAGATGAAGACAAAATTTGCGATATGACTCAGAGAATGTGATGTGCTTTCAACTAATCAGTAGTAAGTGGGAGTTCAGAATCTAAGACTTCTGAAATTTTAACCATTACCTTATTTTCTTCTTTTAAAGCCAGTTGTTTCTGATCTTTTTTTCTTCTTCTTTTTCTTCTTCTTCTTCTTCTTCTTCTTCTTCTTCTTCTTCTTCTTCTTCTTCTTCTTCCTCTTCTTCCTCTTCTTCCTCTTTTTCTTCTTTTCTCTCTCTCTCTCTCTCTCTCTCTCTCTCTCTCTCTCTCTCTCTCTCTCTCTCTCTCTCTCTCTCTCCCTCTCTCTCTCTCTCTTTCTCTCTCTGTCAAACACACACACAGACACACACACACACAGACTTTCTTGTTCTGCCGCTCTTTTTTTCTCTCCTGCCAAATGAAAATAAAGCTTGTGGTTTCATATTTTCTTGAGGAGTTAAATTTAAAGTGATTGCTTCAATTTGAAACACCTCCATATTACCATTTAAAGTTAGCTACATTAAGTTATTATGACTGGAAATTAAATTCTTATTTTATAATAGTGCAAAAATAAGTTTCTCAACTGATATTATCTTTAACCCTTTCAAAATAACATGCTTAAAACAAATATGAATGCATTCAAACATGTATATTTTAAAACATGATTTAATCCTATCAAGCACATTCTTTCCAATGAAGATTCTTTCAAATACCTTAAGTAGGCTGTCAGTCATGATCTCATCTACTGACACATTATTTTCAGGAAGACTAACTCTTTTATGATACTATCTAATTTTTTTCTTGCAAACTTATTGAATGGACTACTCAGATTGAATCTTAAGCATGTATGTGTGATCCTCCATAAGGAGAAAAAAAAGAGGAAGATTTAATCTGTTAGGCATCATAATTACTTAGGTGGCTACTTCTGTAAACCTTTTAAAATAACTTGAAAACCTAGGTAGCATAATCTTACTCTATTTGTTCGTGGGTTGTTATAGTATTTCAACATTGTGTTCTCATTATTTTAAGAGTCTGAGGGTTTTACCAAAAAAAAAAAATGAACATGTCCTCTTTGAGCTAATTAACTTTATTATCCTATAGGGAAGAGAAAAAGACAGATCCATATACAAAATTTTAGGCCGTGTTGAAGATATTTCAAATTCATATGGTTATTCATAATTCATAAATTTTTTGTTAAAGGTATGTATTTTAGTACCACTGACATTGCTAGGAAAATGAACTTCTAACTGACACACACCACTCCCTGCCTTTTTTGATAGGCTACCAGAAAACACCAGTTACAGGCACATTAGGAACCACTCTGTTTGTCATTAGTAGGTTGAGTGAAAAGTAGTTCCTGGCTTTTCACTGGGATTTTGAATACCCAGTGATGTTTCTCTTCTTGTTTCCTGCTAAGGCACAGCAGTGCTGATTTTTAAAAACATAATAACTGAGAGAAGGGCATAAAACTTTAAGGACTAAGTCTGAGGAGATACCTAGAACTATCGCATTACTTACCTTCATCTTTAGACCTTTTCCCAATAACTGTTACTTTACCTGGATTGTGATTCAACAGTGGCTAGCATGATGCCACCCTATTCTTCTTACTCTTCCAATCCCAGAAATGTTAAACTTCTGCCTTTTGAAGAACAACTCCAAATCCCTGACTCTACCAGTTTTCTCACTTATTCTCATCCCCATCAAACCTAATCTCTCCCCTGATGACCTACTCCAGATTTACCCACCAATTCCATTGTAGTATCTGATGCTACCAAATCATTAAATTATAAGCTTCAACAATTTTTGATATTTTCTTTTATTGCTTCTTCTGTCCTCTGGCAGTTACACCTGGAGTGCCTTTCCCATCCTTTCCATTACTTGTTGTACTTTCTCATAACCCTTGACCCCCTGGTCCCAGTAGGGGAGATGAAATATTCCTTGATCCACCTTAACATTCAAAGACTCTAATTCTGTCATCATCATCAGGAGCCATTCTTCCTTTGAGAGTCATTCTATCTAAATGTATCTGTGATGGCAATCAAAATAGTATCTTTTTTGCTGATTTTGTTTTACTAAAAGTGCCTCTGATTGAATAATGTGATTAAACAAGATCTTTCCTACCATTGATGGGCCTGACCATTGTAGGAAGCTTGATTAGGGTAGTTGTTTTGCAGGAGAGTCCCAAGTAACTTTTGTTTTTCCTATTGAAGCGCTGAGTCAGACGGTTATGCCCTCTGTCTCAAAAAATGTATAATACTCTGAGGGTCAGGTTTCATTTTTGAGTTTAGCTTTTGTAAGAAGGTTTGAGTGCCAGATGAGTACTCAGGAAAGTTGCTTTAGGGAGGTCTCAGGCTTTGAAAATCCAGTTGTCAGTCATTTCCTGTCAGGTAACTGTGGTCAGACATTTGGAGTCCAGTTCTGTTGAATTCAGGCAGAAGAAGCCATATCTGATGATCTTTAATTTCTCTGTATTTTCTTTGAAGTTCAGGGAGGTGACTCCGCTGAATTGCGTGAATGGTATATGTGCTTGGTTAAAGCAATGGTACATGTGCTTGATTAAAGTGATTGCTAACCCCTCAGAAGCTGCTTCTCCTTTTATGAATACAGATCTAAGACTCTCTGATAGTAGGCTCCCCTGTGTATTTTGAAGTGCTTGTTGTTACAGTAACACACAATCTAGATTCCAGAGGCTCTTATGTAGAGAATTCCTAGAAATTTTGCCACTTTTCTCATTGATTTAAAAACCTAGATCACATTTTCTCTCCATCCCAATTACTATTTTCATCCTAGGAGACTTCAATGGTCATTGCTGCTCTCTCAAATACCCTAACTGCCCCAGATTCTTAACCTACTGTATTCCCATGACCTACTCTTCTGCTCTTCCTCAACTTCAGAAAGGGATGGACAGACACTTGATTTCAAAACCTACTATAAATATACTTTTATGCTAAGAAATGAAAAAATAGAAAAAAAGAGCAAAAAAATCCTTGAATTAATTTTATTTATCATATTGTTTAGCATGACATTTTCTCCATGTCTTACAATCCCTAACTATATACTTCCTCCTCCTCATGAGTTCTAATCTTTTGCTCCTTAGTGCTTTCCCAAACCATCATCCCTGCTCTGGCTAAACTATTATGCTTTCTCAATTTCTACCACTTCCTTCTGTTCTTGAAACCTTTGTCTTATGTCTGATCATATCTTGCCAAACTCAAGCTTGATTTTTCTCTCCATTTGTTTCATTTGCTCATGAGCTACAGAATAGATCTAGAGGAAGTTATTAAACCATGAAGACTAGGTGCAATCCAAATGTATATTACCTAATCTTATCTTGGTCCTCTCTTCTGCAAGGAAATTCTACTACCACAATCTATAACACAGCATTTAGCAACTTCTACCATAAGGGATAGAAGGGCTTGGAGTATGATATTCTGGAGGCAAAAGGAGCTAGTATTAAACTTCAGATTCACCTACCCAACAAAACTTAGTATAATCTTTCAGGGGAAAAAATGGAATTTCAATGAAATAGGTGATCTCCCAGCACTCTTGTTGAAAAAATAAAACAGATTGGAATAGAAAATTTTACTTTCAAATACAAGAATCAAGAGAAACATTAGAAGGTAAACCATAGAAACCATAAGGGACTCATTAAAGTTGAACTGTTTACATTCCTACGTGGGAAGATGATTTTTGTAACTCAAGAGATCCTTCTCAGTATTAGGGTAGTTGGAGAGAATATGTGTGTATGTGTATGTATGGATATATTACATATACATATGTATGCATATGAGTATGTATGTGTACACAGACAGTGGTCACAGGGTGAGCTGAATATGAAGTAAGGATACCTAAAAAATAAAAGCAGATATTGAGAGGAATGTATTGGTAGAA
This sequence comes from Notamacropus eugenii, assembly GCF_028372415.1. Classification (NCBI taxonomy): domain Eukaryota; kingdom Metazoa; phylum Chordata; class Mammalia; order Diprotodontia; family Macropodidae; genus Notamacropus; species Notamacropus eugenii. Next base: position 375,329,095 of record NC_092875.1, read on the forward strand.
AGAGAAAGGGAGAGGTACAATGTAGCAATAATCTCACATACAAGAGACAAGAAAGAGCTTATACAATGGAGCGAAATGGGGGGAGGTGAGAGGGAATAAGTGGCCCTTATTCTCATTTGATTTGACTTAAGGAGGGAATAATACACATTCAATTGAGTATGGAAATCTATCTTACCCTGCATGAAGGTAGGGGAGAAGGGATAGGAGAAGAAGGATAATGGAAGGGATGGCAGATTGGGGAATGGGTTATCAGAAGCAAACATGATCGTAGGGGGACAGGTCAAGGAAGAGAATGGAATAAATGGAGGTTAGGACAGAATAGAAGAATGTGTGGTTAGTCTTTCACAACATGAGTGTTATAGAAGTATTTTTCAAGGCCACATATGCATGACCTATATTGAATTGCTTACCTTCTGAATGAGGGTGGGTAGGGGTGGAGAATGGGAGAGAATATGGAACTTAAAGCTTTAAAAAGAATGTTAAAAATTATTTTTGCATGCAACTGGGAAATAAGTCATATAGGCAATGAGGTATAGAAATCTATCTTGCCCTACAGGAAAATAAAGTGGAGGGAGATGGGAGAAGGGTGGGGTAACTGAAGGAAGGAGAGATTGAGAAAGAAGTGGTTGGGGTGCATGCTGTTTTGGCTTTGGGGGAGGGGAGAGATGGGGAGAAATTTTAGAATTCAGAATCTTATGGATGTGAATGTTGAAAACTGAAAATATATAAATTATATTAAAATTTTAAAAATAAATAAATTGATCAACAACTAAAAAAAATGATATTGACCGAAATTTCCTTATTTCTCCTGTCTCATCATATAGCATGTTTCTTACATTATCTCTTCCCTCATTCCAATCACCAATGAAAATATGGCCTTCTCTTGTTTCCTATGTCTTCCTAGAAACCACACCTTGAGGTCTAGCATGGAGAAGTGAATTAAAATCACTTAAATTGTATGCATGAGATTGGTGATTCAAACCCAGGTCATTTGACTCTAAATCTATTATTCATTCTGTTATATACTATTGGCTTATAGTCAGGCTCAATTAGAATAAATGTGAGTAGGTAATGATCAATAGAAGAATGATTCAGCATAAGAAGGGAGGGATTATGGAAGGCTTAATCATTAAAAGTCCATCCAATGGAAGCAATGAAGGAATAGAATGATTACATCCTAAATAAAAAAAAATAGCAACCTCAAGGTAAATTTTCTTAACCAAAACAATGCAATCATTCCCTCAAAATAAACATGAAAACAGAATCAAATCATAGTTTTTGAAAATTAATATATTTTCAAAAACAAAATATATTCTTTAAATAGTTTGTGGCCTACATTACCTGTTATTTTATTTAATGTGAAATGTACTTATTTTTGGCAGAATATGTCACATGTATATAGTTATTTTCATAATGAGCCAGAAATTTTTAAATTAGTAACTAGCATGACTCAAAGACTAAGTGCCCTTTAAAGACCACTATTTAGCTAGTTAGTGTTGGACAACTCAGTTTTTTCCTCTAAGTCTTAGTATCTTCATCTGCAAGAGAAGAGGATTAGACTTTGTATTGTCTTTAGTACCTTGCAACTCTACAACCCAAATTATTATGCCTTCATGTTGAACAATTAAAGTTGCATCAATATCTCATTGAATATCTTTAAACTGAGTTTTCAGCTAAAAAGTAGTATTGCTGTTTATTACATGCCAAACTGCCATTTTTTATGATTATGTATACCTGAATATTGGCTGACTTCTCTGCCAGCATATAGTAATCCGCTGGATAATCTTTTAATGCTCCTGACAAATAATTTATAGGATTGGGATTATGGCCATTAGGAATTAGTTCAAGTTGCATGGTTGTGCTGGCCAAAAAGATATATCCAGTTGTGAATTAGTTTGTGCTTCCAAAACAGGGAGTTCCTACAAAGTTAGAAGCCACCTGATGAGCAAGCAAAATTTTTCCAGGAACAATTCTAATTTCTTGTTTCCTTTTGTCAGCCATGGAAGGTGGGGTTATTTGGATTTTTTAAATCTAGTTTCCTTACAGGATACTTAATTTAAACTTCAGAAAACAGAGTGCTCTTCCCTTCACCTACCTCCAAGGTCAGGATGGGATTAAGAGATATTGGTTGTCAGAGTGATTCACAGACATGATCATGATGCTAGATCTTCTCTATACGTTGTGATGGATCTCCATGAGAGACATGAAGTAGTATGTGGGCTCAGACCAATTCAGGAACAAATGCCTTCTATATCTGGGAGTATAAATGGCAAGAACCACCTATGTGAGAGAAAAGAATAGCAGAAGCAGAAATTCTGAAATAAAATTGTATATGTGTTCATGTTCTATGTATATTCATACTGAATACCAAAAATGTATTTAGCATACCATGAGACCTCTCTCCTAACAAACAGTTAAGGAAAACCAACTCATGTAGTGACCGCATCTGATACTGTAATACAGCATTGTATACACAATCTTCTCTACATCACCAAAGAGAAGAAAAATAAGAAAACAAAAATGAGAAAATATTATTGACTGTTATATAAATAATATATTAAAATAAAAATAAAGGCATTTCTGAAAAAGAAATGCTTTAAATCACAGAGAACAGGGAGAGATTCAAGGTTTTCCCAGTTCAAACCTAAATTAAAGACCAGTAAATCAATAAATATTTATTAAATGCCTACTATGCATCACGTGCTGGAAATACAAAGAAATGTAAAAAGTTCTTGCTCTGAAGAAACTGCCAATCCTTTGTGAGTGTCAACATGTAAACAACGATGTAAAAATAGCCATGTACGAGATAAATCAGAAAAGGTTTCCTGTAGAAGGTGAAATTTTAACTTTGATTTGAAGGATACCAGGAGGAGGAGATAGAAAGTGGAAAAAATATTCCAGGTTTGTGGGAAAGCTAGTGAAAATACCTAGAGAGAGATGGAACATCTTGTTTAAGGACCAACAAGAAAGCTAGTATCCCTGAATCCCAGAATATTTTGAGGGCTGAAAGTGGAGGCTGATAGATGTATACCTTAATCCCAGGTTTTGGAAAGAATGACTCATCAAAAGACCCCATGAGAACTGTTAAAACTTTTCCATTTGAATCCAGGCTGTCACAGAATACAGTAACCAAAGTCAATAAACACATATCTTACATACAAAACACCTCCAGTTAAATAGCTGTGATTATTTCAAAAAATAGAATCATGTTTATTTTAAACAAAAGAAAATCAGCAAACCTTTAATATTGATTCTTTAATGAAAAAAGATAATTATCTGACTCATCACCAACAATCTTCATACTAAATCTAAATAAAAATATAAACTTACAAAAATTGCATGACTTGTACATATGATAAGATGGCCTGAAGTTCTTTTGAAGGCTATTTGAGCAAACTCCTTGGAAGCAAGGATAATTTCATTTCCTTTCTTTTGTATCCCCAAGGAGTGGTACAATTTATATCCTATCATTTGTACTCAAAAATTATGTATCGAATTATTTAACAATAAGACATTGGCCAAATAATTTTAAACAGAAATCACGTCTCAGGAACAAATATGGAAATTACTTTCTGTCCTTCTATTTTCTTTTCAGGGTGATACAGTGAAGACAATATTGTACCTGAAACCAGAGACCTATGTTCCAATCCTGCTTAGGACACTTTCCAACTGTATAGCTCTGGACATTGATTTGAACCAATTCAGTAGCCTAATACATAAAGATGAAGATATACACACTTAAAGAAATCATCTCACACCATGATTGTGTGGCTCAAAGGCAATAATGCATCAAACAACATTAATCAATCTTGATATATATCAGGGTCAACTATTACTCACTATTTAACAATTAAGTATTCTGTTACATTTCCAGACAGGTGTTTTGTTTTGTACAGGTTGAATATTGTTTTTTTTTTTTTTATTTAACTTTTAACATTTATTTTCACACAATTTTGGGTTACAAATTTTCTCCCCTTTTATCCCCTCTCCCCCCCCCAAACCCGAGCTTTCTAATTGGCCCTGTGACCTATCTGCTCTCTCCTCTATCCTCCCTCCCTGCCCTTGTCTCCGTCTTCTCTTTTGTCCTGTAGGGCCAGATAGATTTCTTGACCCCTTAACCTGTATGTCTTGTTACCCAGTGGTAAGAACATTACATTTGGTCCTAACACTTTGAGTTCCAACTTCTTTAGCTCCCTCCCTCTCCACCCCTTCCCCTTGGAAGACAGGCAATTCAATAAAGGCCATATCTGTTTAGTTTTGCAAATGATTTCCATACTGGATGTGTTGTATAGGACTAACTATATTTCCCTCCATCCTATCTTGTCCCCCTTTACTTCTATTTTCTTATGGTCCTTTCCCTCCCCATGAGTGTCGACCTCGGATTGCATTCTCCTCCCCATGCCCTCCCCTCCATCCTCCCCCCCACCCTGCTTGTGCCCCTGTCCCCCACTCTCCTGTATAATGAGATAGGTTTTCCTATCAAAATGAGTGTGCATTATATTCTTTCCTTTAGTGGAATGTGATGAGAGTAGACCTCATGTTTTTCTTTTGCCTCCCCTCTTTATCCCACCACTAATAAGTCTTTTGCTTGCCTCTTTTATGAGAGATAATGTGCCCCATATAACTTCTCCCTTTCTCCTCCCAATATTTCTCTCTCACTGCTTGATTTCATTTTTTTTTTCAGTATATGATCCCATCCATCCTCTTCAATTCACTCTGTGCACTCTGTCTCTATGTATATGTGCGTGTGTGCATGTGTGTGTGTGTACTCCCACCCAGTACCCAGATACTGAAATGTTTCAAGAGTTATAAATATTGTCTTTCCATGTAGGAATGTAAACAGTTCAACTTTAGTAAGTCCCTTATGACTTCTCTTTGCTGTTCACCTATTCATGGTTCTCTTCATTCTTGTGTTAGAAAGTCAAATTTTCGGGGGCGGAGCCAAGATGGCGGAGTGAAAGCAACAACTCACCTAAGCTCCTGGAAAAACTCCTCTGGATATATCTGGGGGGAGAGTCTGACCAGACTTTGGAGGTGTAGAATCCAGTGGGAGACGGACTTTGACAGATTCGGAGCCCAGGCTGGACTGGAAGGTCCACGGGAGGGATCTGTTCCGCGGGGGAAAGACCCCGGCGCACAGCACAGCGCGGTCGGCGCAGCAGGGCGGAGGTGACCCGAGGGGCCCGAGAGTGGCGGGCGAGACCAGCAGAGCAGGAGATAAGCCAGGCCGAGCCAACGATATCAGCACAACAGCCTTTGAAATCTTCAGCCTAAAGACGGGACTTCAGTGGGTCACTACTTGAACATCCAGAAGCTGGGATGCCGGAGTGATCAGTAAGTGCTCTCCCCTCCCCCCCGATGACCGTGAGGGAACCATAAAATACTTCCCCAGATTGATCCTGGATCAGTGGGAACAGCATAAGGGGGCGGGTGGTCTCATAACACCAGAGGCTGGAGAGGTGGCAAAGGGGGATTCTTCCTACCGTGGTGGAGGCGATCTGGAGGGACAGACGACCCAGGGCAGAGAAAAATTCTCACTGAGACCCAGGCAAGCCGCAGCCCGGGAGACGAGCCCCAGGAGGGGCGGGAACATGCATTAGCCTCTAGGCGTGCCCCAGCCCTCCAGGGGAAAGGGAAGACAATAGGGAAGCTGGGATCACCATCCCCGGACCTTGCCTTTGCCTCAGGCCAGCTGAGGAGATATCCTGAGACCAGACCACCCCTCCCACACACCTATCAATCTAAACCCAGGGTTGATCTGGGAAACAACAACAACAACAACAACAACAACAAAAAAAAAAAAGCCTGCTTTTAGCCTAGACAAACATCAACTCAACTTAAAAGATCTGTATCTTCTGACTGAAAGAATCAAAAGCTACAACACTCAGCCAACATCATGAATCGGAAAAAGCAGACGAAAAGTGAAAAAACCATAGAATCTTTCTATGGGGATAAGGACCAAAACACAAACACCAAAGAGGTCAGAGCTGAGACTGTACTTCCATCTGAAACCTCAGATGGGACTATGAATTTCTCGCAAGCACAACTAGATTACCTGGAACGTCTGAAGAAGGATATAAAAGAAAAACTGGCCAATGATTTTAAAACCATAAAAAAAGAATTCACTGATGAGAACATCAAACTGAAAAAGAAAATTGAAGAAATGGAAAAGGAAGTTCAAAAATTAACTGGAGAGAATAATTCCCTAAAAGGAAGAGTTAATCAAACGGAAAAGGAAACTCAAAACCTAATAGGGAAAATTGATCAGATGGAAAAGGAAACCCAAAACCTAACTGGGAAAATTGGTCGAATGGAAAAAGAAGTACAAAAATTAAATGGAGAAAATAGCTCCTTAAAGGGAAAAATTGGCCAGATGGAAAAGGAGATGCGAAAGCTAACTGAAGAAAACAATACGATCAAGATTAGAATTGGGCAAGTAGAAACTAATGACTCAATGAGGCAACAAGAATCAGTCAAACAAAATCTAAAGAATGAAAAGATAGAAGAAAATCTAAAATATTTAATTGGAAAAACAACTGACCTGGAAAATAGATCCAGGAGAGAAAATCTAAGAATTATTGGCCTGCCAGAAACCCATGATGAAGAAAAGAGTCTGGACAATATCTTCCAGGAAATCATCAAGTAAAACTGCCCAGAAGTACTAGACTCAGAGGGCAAAATAGTCATCGAAAGAATCCACCGTTCCCCACCGGAAAGGGATCCCAAACTCAAAACCCCAAGAAATATAGTTGCCAAATTCCAGAGCTATCAAGTGAAGGAGAAAATACTACAAGCAGCCAGAAAGAAACAATTTAAATATCAAGGTCACACAGTCAGGACCACACAGGACCTTGCAGCTTCTACATTAAAAGATCAAAAGAATTGGAACCCAATATTCCGTAAGGCAAAGGAGTTGGGACTCCAACCGAGGATAAACTACCCAGCAAAGTTCAGCATAACATTTCAGGCAAGGAGAAAGTCATTCAACGAAATAAGGGATTTCCAGAGCTTCCTGACCAAAACACCAGAACTCAATAGACAATTTGATCTTCAAATGCAGGTCTCCAGAGAATCATAAAAAGGTAAACAGAGGGGAAAAAACAAAAACAAAAACTTGCAACTCAATTAGGGCAATCTGTTTACCTCCCTGTAAAGGAAGATGATACCTGTTAATCTTGAGAACTGTGCAGCTATTATGATAAAAGGGATATATGTAGAGGGAACGGGCATAAAGTAAATGAAGTCATGGCAAAAATATGATTTAAGTATGAGAAGGGAATGTAATAGGAGGTGTGGAAAGGGGGAAGCAGAAAATGGCAAATTATATCACAGGAAGAAGTACAAAACTATAGTAGAGGGAAGGAGGGGAGGGAGATGAGCATTGTTTGAGAGGTACTCTCATCTGATTTGTTCAAAGGAGGGAACAATAACCTTAAGCAGATAATCCTAACTAGCTCTATAGGTAGTAGGAGGGGAAGGGGGAAGAAAGGGGAGGGTGGCTAAAAGGGAGGAAAGAAGCAATAAGAGTAAAGGGGACTAAAAGGGAGGGGGGCTAAAAGAAGGAGGGGAAGGCTGCAGGAGGAGGGGGAGAAAAGTGAATACTATTGAGGAGGGGAAGGGAGACAGGAGAGTTAAAAGCACAAATGGTGGGAAAGAGGGTGGAGGGAAATACACAGATTGTAATCATAACTGTGAATGTGAATGGGATGAACTCTCCCATAAAACGGAGAAGGATAGCAGAATGGATTAAAAGCCATAATCCAACAATATGCTGCTTACAAGAAACACATTTGAAACGGGGGGATACACATAGGATAAAGGTCAAAGGATGGAGCAGAATATATTGTGCTTCAGCTCATGTAAGAAAGGCAGGAGTAGCAATCCTAACCTCAGACAAAGCAAAAGCAGAAATAGATCTAATCAAAAGGGATAAGGATGGAAACTATATCCTACTAAAAGACACCATAGACAATGAAGCAATATCATTACTAAATATGTATGCTCCAAGTGGTATAGCATCCAGATTCTTAGAGGAGAGGTTGGGGGAGTTGAAGGAAGAAATTGATAGCAAAACTATACTAGTGGGGGACCTCAACCTCCCCCTCTCTGAACTAGATAAATCCAACCTTAAAATAAACAAGAAAGAGGTTAAGGAGGTAAATAAAACTCTGGATAAGGTAGATATGATAGATCTTTGGAGAAAATTAAATGGGAATAGAAAGGAATATACCTTTTTCTCAGCGGTACATGGAACATTTACAAAAATTGACCATGTACTAGGACATAAAAATCTCACAATCCAGTGCAGAAAGGTAGAGATAATCAATGCATCCTTTTCAGATCATAATGCATTAAAAATTACATGTAATAAAAGGCCATGGAAAGAGAAACCAAAAATCAATTGGAAACTAAATAATCTAATTCTAAAGAAGGATTGGGTTAAAGAAGAAATCATAGAAACAATCAACAACTTCATTCAAGACAATGACAATAGTGAGACAACGTACCAAAACTTATGGGACACTGCAAAAGCAGTTATTAGGGGAAGTTTTATATCTCTGAATGCTTACATAAATAAAATAGAGAAAGAGGAGATCAATGACTTAGGCTTGCAGTTGAAAAAGCTAGAAAAAGAACAAATTGAAAATCCCCAAGTAAATACCAAATTAGAAATACTGAAAACCAAAGGAGAGATTAATAAAATTGAAATAAAGAAAACTATTGAATTAATAAATAAAACCAATAGTTGGTTTTATGAAAAAACTAATAAAATTGATAAACCTTTGGTTAATCTGATCAAAAAAAAGAAAGAAGAAAACCAAATTACTAACATTAAAAATGAAAGGGGTGAACTCACCTCCAATGAGGAGGAAATTAAAACAATAATTAGAAACTACTTTGCCCAACTTTATGCCCACAAATTCGATAATCTAAACGAGATGGATGAATATTTTAAAAAATACAAATTGCCCAGATTAACAGAAGAGGAAGTTGAATACTTAAACAACCCCATCTCAGAAAAAGAAATTGAACAAGCCATCAATGAACTCCCTAGGAAAAAATCTCCAGGGCCAGATGGATTCACAAGTGAATTCTATCAAACATTTAAAGAACAGTTAATTCCAATACTACATACACTATTCTTGAAAATTGGGGAAGAAGGAGTCCTCCCAAATTCTTTCTATGATACAAATATGGTTTTGATACCGAAACCAGGAAGAGACAAAACAGAGAAAGAAAATTATAGACCAATTTCCCTAATGAATATAGATGCAAAAATTTTAAATAAGATTTTAGCAAAAAGAATACAGAATCTTATCACGAGATTAATACATTATGATCAGGTAGGATTCATACCAGGACTACAGGGCTGGTTCAATATTAGGAAAACTATTAGCATTATCGATCACATCAACAACAAAGCTAACAAAAACCACATGATTATCTCAATAGATGCAGAAAAAGCTTTTGACAAAATACAACATCCATTCCTACTAAAAACATTGGAGAACGTAGGAAGAAAGGGAACTTTCCATAAAATAATAAGCAGTATCTATCTAAAACCTTCAGCAAGCATTATATGCAATGGGGATAAGCTAGATGCATTCCCAATAAGATCAGGGGTGAAACAAGGTTGTCCATTATCACCACTATTATTCAATATGGTACTAGAAATGTTAGCTGTAGCAATTAGACAAGATAAAGATATTCAAGGAATTAGAATAGCCAAAGAAGAAACTAAGTTATCACTCTTTGCAGATGATATGATGATTTACCTAGAGAATCCCAGAGATTCAAGTAAAAAATTACTTAAATTAATAAACAACTTTGGCAAAGTTGCAGGGTACAAAATAAACCCACACAAATCCTCTGCATTCCTATATATTAGCAACAAAGTTCAACAGCAAGAGATAGAAAGAGAAATCCCATTTAAACTTAGGGTAGACAGTATAAAATACTAAGGAGTCTACCTGCCAAAACAAACCCAGGGATTATATGAACACAATTACAAGACACTTTTTGCACAAATAAAGTCAGATTTAAGTAAGTGGAAAAACATTAGTTGCTCATGGGTAGGCCGTGCTAATATAATAAAAATGACAATTCTACCCAAATTAATATACTTATTTAGTGCCATACCAATTAAACTATCAGACAATTACTTTCTAGAGCTGGATAAAATAATATCAAAATTCATTTGGAAAAACAAAAGGTCCAGAATATCAAAGGGACTAATGAAAAGAAATGCTTGGGAAGGTGGCCTAGCGCTACCAGACCTTAAACTGTACTATAAAGCAGCAATTATCAAAACCACTTGGTATTGGCTAAGAAACAGAGAGGTAGACAAGTGGAATAGACTTGGCACTCAAGATGCAGTAGGCAAGGAATATAGCAACCTTCTGTTTGATAAACCCAAGGACCCCAGCTTCTGGGATAAGAACTCATTGTTTGACAAAAATTGCTGGGAAAACTGGATAACAGTGTGGCGGAAATTAGGCATAGACCCATACCTGACACCGTACACAAGAATAAAGTCCAAATGGGTACATGATTTAGGCATAAAGATTGATACCATGAATAAACTGGAGAAGCAAGGAATAGTGTATTTATCAGATCTATGGAGCAGGGAAGAATTCTTTACTAAAGGAGAGATAGAATGCATTATGAAATGCAAAATGGATAATTTTGAGTACATTAAACTGAGAAGTTTTTGCACAACCAAACCCAATGCAACCAAAATCCGGAGGGATGTAGTAAATTGGGAAAAAATTTTTACAGCTAAGCTCGGGGATAAAGGCCTCATTTCTAGAATATATAGAGAACTGACCCAAATGTATAATCATACAAGTCATTCCCCAATTGATAAATGGTCAAAGGATATGAACAGGCAATTTTCAGAGGAAGAAATTAAAGCTATCTATAATCATATGAAAAAATGCTCTAAATCACTATTGGTTAGAGAGATGCAAATCAAAACAACTCTGAGGTACCACATCACACCTATAAGATTGGCAAACATGACAGAACAAGAAAATGATAAATGCTGGAGAGGATGTGGGAGAGTTGGAACACTAATTCATTGTTGGTGGAGCTGTGAGTGCATCCAACCATTCTGGAGAGCAATTTGGAACTATGCCCAAAGGACTACAAAAATGTGCATACCCTTTGACCCAGCAATATCGCTACTAGGACTATATCCCCAAGAGATCACAAAAATGGGAAAGGGTCCCACATGTACAAAAATATTTATAGCAGCACTCTATGTAGTTGCCAAAAACTAGAAGTCAAGGGGATGTCCATCAATTGGGGAATGGCTGAATAAATTATGGTATATGAATGTAATGGAGTACTATTGTGCCATAAGAAATGATGAACAAGAAGACTTCAGAGAGGCCTGGAAGGACTTATATGACCTGATGCTGAGTGAAGGGAGCAGAACCAGGAGAACTTTATGCACAGCAACAACCACAGTGTGTGAGAGTTTTTTCTGGTAGACTTAGATTTTTGTAATAACACAAGAACTTCTGAAACAAAAAAAATCCCAATGGTGGACCTCAAGGCAAAATGCCTTCCACACTCAGAGAGAGAAATATGGAAGTCACTCACATAATGTAGCAGATCATGTTTGTGTATGTGTATCTGTTTGTGTATCATGTTCTGATTTGTTATACGGATTCTTTCATTTATCTTAGTCTGACTACATAGCATGACTATAGTGAAAATATACTCAATAGGAAAGTATATGTAGAATCTATACAGAATTGTATGCAGTCGTGGGGAGGGAGGGAGGTAGTGGGGGGTGGGTGGGGAGGGATAAAATCGCAATTGTATGGCAGTGATTGTTAAACATTAAAAAAATAAAAAAATTAAAAAAAAAAAAAAAAAAAAGAAAGTCAAATTTTCTTTCCAGCTCTGGTCTTTTCATCAGGAAAATTTGAAAGTCCTCTATTTCATTGAAAGACCATTTTTTCTCCTGAAGTATTATACTCAGTTTTGCTGGGTAGGTGATTCTTGACTTCAGTCCTAGTTCCTTTGACTTATGGAATATCCTATTCCATTCCCTTCTATCCCTCAATGTAGAGGGTGCCAGATCTTGTGCTATCCTGATTGTATTTCCACAATACTTGAATTGTTTCTTTCTAGCTGCTTGCAATATTTTCTCTTTCACCTGGGAATTCTGGACTTTGGCCACAATGCTCCTAGGAGTTTCTCTTTTTGGATCTCTTTCATGCGGTGTTCTGCGGATTCCTTGAATATTTATTTTGCCCTCTGGTTCTAGAATCTCAGGGCAGTTTTCCTTGATAATTTCATGGAAGATGATGTCTAGGCTCTTCTTTTGATCATGGTTTTCAGGTAGTCCCAGAATTTTTACATTGTCTCTCCTGATTCTATTTTCCAGGTCAGTTGTTTTTCCAATAAGATATTTCACATTATCTTCCATTTTTCGAATCTGCGCGGTATGTTCTGAGATATCTGTCTTTCTCATAAAGTCCTTAGAGTCCATCCGTACCATTCCAGTTTTGAAAGATCTATTTTCTTCAGTGAGCTTTTGAATCTCCTTTTCCATTTGGTTAATTCTGCTTTTGACAGCATTCTTCTCCTCATTGGCCCCTTGCACCTCCCTTGCCAGCTGAGTTAGGCTAGTTCTCAAGGTGCCAATTTCTTCAAGATTTTTTTGGTTCTCCTTTAGCAGGGAGCTGATCTGCTTTTCATGCTTCTCCCTCATCCCTCTCATTTCCCTTCCCAGTCTTTCCTCCACCTCTCTAACTTGATTTTCAAAATTCCTCTTGAGCTCTTCCATGGCCCGAGCCCATTGGGTGGGCTGGGACACAGAATCCTCAATTTCTGTGTCTTTGCCTGATGGCAAGCATTGTTCCTCCCCATCAGAAAGGAAGGGAGGAAGTGTCTTTTCTCCGATAAAGTACCCTTCAATAGTTTTATTTCCTTTCCCTTTTCTTGGCATTCTCTCCAACCAGTGGCCTGACCTCTGAATGTTCTCCTCACACCCACCTTGCCTCCTGGTCCTCCCAGCCAGCATTTCGGGACTGAGATTCAAATGCTGCTTCCCGCCTTAGGGTTTTTGGCAGGGGCAGGGCTGCTATTCAGTGTTAAATTAAGTTCAGGTGCTGAGGTCAGGGGCAGGGCAGCCTCTCTGGCTCAGTACCCTCAGGGGGTTTATGCACAGACCTTCCACAATGGATCCAGGCTCCCCCTCGTTTGGGGAGCCCCTGTCTGCAGCCGCCTCTCAGCTTCTATCTCCTGGGGGCCCCGAGCCATGGGGGCACCCCACTCCCCTCTCAACCCGCCAAAGAGACTCTTTCACCTACCCCCGTCAGTCACCTGTTGGTGGGGGGGCTTGTGCCGCCGCTGAAGATTCTGTCTCTGGAGCCTTCTCAGATCTGTGCCTCTCGGAGGCGTGGCCACCGCCGCCGCCACAGGTCCGGTCTGGGCTCCGCATCTACAGCGTGGCAGACCTTTTGCGAGAGGTTTGCAGGTCCCTCTGTGGGTGGGGGGACCCGCGTGGCCGCTGGAGATCCCGTCCCCATAGCCCTCTCGGATCTTTTCCTCTTGGTGTCGTGGCCACGGCAGGGCTGCACTCTGCTCCCTGTCCCGGCGCCCAGTCCACGGCGCCAAGGACCCCCTGCGAGAGGTTTGCAGGTCTCTCTGGAGCAGAAATCTCCCTTGCTCCAATATTCCGTGGTCTCTGGGTGCAGAATTCGCCCTGGCTTGGTCCCCTCTAGCCGTTCTGTGGTTTGTGGGTTCAGAGCTATGTGTATGTGTGTCTTTCTACTTCGCCATCTTGGCTCCGCCCCTCTTGAATATTGTTTTTAATTTGAAATTAATTAATTGTATTTTATTCACCTAAAAACTAAAAAATAGCATTGTGTATTTATTTGGTGCACTACTGATGTGAATGCTTTGTACATTTGTGTGTTATCCACTAATTATTGTAGGAAAGTAGTATATCAATATTTTTTTCTTGGAAGATACACTCACAAAAATTTTAACTGTTCAGGTATTTTTTTTTAATTTAAAAATACAAAGATCAAATAACTAAGAATAAAGGTATGATCAAGATAGTGTAAAACAATTTAAATCTTTAAGTTTTCTGTCCCTTTGTTCATTATGGTTGCTGTTGCTGCTGTTCAGTCATTTCACACATGCCCTACACTTTGTGCCTCCATTTGGGATTTTCTTGGCAAAAATACTAGAGTGAGGAAACTGAAGATAACAAGATGAAGTGACTAGTTCAGGATCACACATCTAGTTCATTGTCATGTTTTTCTAATAATAATACAAAAACAAATTTTACAACTGTCTGCATCTGAATGTTATGACACATTTTCTAAAACAGGAAGACTTCTTATATTGATACAGTTATAAGGAATTTCCTAATAAAAACTCAACAATTTTAAAGTTTCAGAAGAAATCAGTATCTGGTCTAAATTTTTATGACTGAAAGGGCAGAGTATTTGTTGAACGTCATTGAGAGAGTTTTTTCACTGAGTCAGTATATTAAAGATATCAAAGTTCTGGCTCAAAATATGAAAGACATACTGATATCATTCATTTCAACACATGTTGATGATAATGTAACCACTATATGCATATATATACTGGGTGCTATGGATAAATTTATATCTTTCTGTATGTCTACAATTATCTATCTCCTAAACGTCTTAATGCATTTGTAAGTTTATGTTGTGTGGTTTGTCCTTTGTTCTTGAAGAGGACTGTGATATGAGGAAGATGATGACATGACTTGCCAGACAATTGGATTTGAGTGAGGGAAAGCTGTGAAAAGTCACCAGGCTCATTTTCTCCTCCAGGGCTATCTAGGTTCAGTGACCAGATATAGATCAGGATGACTGGAGATGGCTCAGAATGCAATAGGAGACTTTGGCTTTTTAAGTTAAAGTCTTTTGGAATTCTCACTTTGAGTGAGGTGATATCCATTCAGCTACTCTAAGAAATGAGTCAAGGGATGGTCCCTTTATTTGAAAAATGTTTTTAAAAAGGCAACTGGGAGGATAAACCCTTAGGGTGGCTGACCAAAGAGAAACAATTACCATTTACATTCACTCTGTGCCAGGAGGGATCAAATTAACCTTTAATAGGTTAATGGGCAGGGACCTATTGTCCAATCAACAAGATCCAAAGTGAATTGGGTATAAGGCATGGTCTGTGATAATGAAATCTAGCCAGTAAACCCCAAGTGAACCATATAGGTTTCTGCCTTCAAAATTAATCTTCCTTTGGGCAGAACAACTACACAAGAATATCTATGTAGTTGAACACTAGGTCAGAATTCATCAAGATTAAATTTTCTTTCTCCTTTAATGAGAATTCAGTTTTCCCATTTGGGTCCCACCTAAGTTTGAGGATAATGTTAACTCAATTTCATCATTAGCCCTGTCCTTCACAAGGAAGTAAAAAGAAAAAAAAACATCTTTGGGTCCCATATATGAAAATGACTGTTAATATAATAAGAAAATCTTTGCTTTTCTCAAGAAAAATCAATAGGAAAAACGTTAACAACAGAATGAAAAAAGACTTCAAAGTCCAATAAATGAATTCAGGTATCTATAAATAAATACTGACAAAGGAAAATAGCTCAACAAGTGATAAGACAGAGGACTCTATGGAAACTGAGAATGTGGAACCACACCAATTTGCTCCCAAGCATTTTAAAAGAAAAATGAAAATTCTCTGTTCTGCAGAGGAAAAAAAAACAGAATAAAAGCCGTGAACCTGCAATGGTGTCACCAAAGAAACAAGAAACAACAGTAGTTTGGGAAAGCAAATGCACAAAAAGTAAAGTACAAACAAGAAAACGGAAGAGCAAAAGCAGCAACAATAATAGAAAATATGCTTACTATATAAACAAAGTATAAGTTTCTTGAAGGCAATTTGTATAGAAACAAATTAAGGATTACCAGTCTCTCAGAAGGTTATTATGGGGCAAAAAATCCTAAACAAGAAAATGAGAGAACTTCCCACTATATCTGAACATAGAAAATGAAATTGAAATTGACAGAATTCACTGATGATCTCTAGATAAAAACAGGAACAAACAAACAAACTAAAACAGGGCTACAAAGTCCAAGACACATAGTACCTAAACTTAACCATTCAGCTCAAGAGCAAGTTCTAAAACCATCAGGAGAAATACCATCAAATAGAAAGCATATTTGAATAAGGCAATATGGTTCTACACTCAATAGAAAAAGATGGGGATGGAATTTGTTCTGATAATGAAAATTTGAGTTTAATGATAAAGAGAGAAAGATAGATGTTCAATAATGAAGAACTGGAAACATTTTTAGAAAGAAAATCAGAGCTAAAGTGATCATTTGCTTCTGGAATACCTAAAACAATAAAAATGCAAAGAGGGGTGAATAAATTCAACAGGCAGGGACAGCAACAGAGACAACAGAAAGAACAGTAAGAGACTTCTTTTTACATGTGCGCAAGAAGATATTTGATGCCAAAATGGCATAGTAAGGAATGATCTCCCAGGAATGCTCAGGAATTTCCCTTCAAACAATCTTAAGAAATACCTCAGAACAGATTTGGAAATGGGGAAGCAGTTTATCAGTATAGTAGTCTGCCTTTTAGGGATAAGATGGAAGCAGCATCAAGCAGTAGCGGCAGGAGAACTAACGCAGGGTTCCAGGCCCCAAAGCAAGACACTAGTAAGCCCTGACTTCATGCAAGCCAACAAACACAAGAGAAGCCCGCAGACTCAGACTAGCTACACAATGAAGCCCCACTCCCAGTGCAAACCAGGCTCTGTACCCCATGAACTGGCCACACACTCCCTGTAAACCCCCCACAGGTGTATGTATATGTATGTGTGTCTGTGTATGTCTACATATATATGTATATGTATATGTGTTTATAGATGTGTGTATGCATATGTGTGTAGATAGATAGATAGATAGATAGATAGATAGATAGATAGATAGATAGATAGACAGACAGACAGACAGACAGACAGACAGATTATTATCCAGGGTCACCATACTTATGAGTGTCTCAGGAAGGTTTCAAAATCAGAAAGCATTAAATTCTGATGTCAAGTTGAGTGCTCTATCTACTACATCACATAGCTACCTGCAAAGATGTAGTTAATGGGGTGAAAAATGCCAATATATTTGCAGTACATCACCTCAACCATTTTCATGTAGTTCCTTTTTATATGCCAAGGGGAAAACGCTAACTTTACTTTTCATGTTACCTTTCAAATAGGTCTGTTACCAGTTGGGGAATTTCCATGATGATAATCCATACATGCCTGCCTCTCCTGGGGAACTCTTGGTTGTGTGTTCAGGTCCTCTCATAGGTCTGCACAAGGGGTACAGTCAACACTTCAAAATTCTTCAGATCTTCTTCACTTTCTGATATCATAAGGTTGTCAGTGGAATACTTGGGTTATCCAATTGTTATAGCTTGCCCTTTCCATGTTCTCTCTTTATTATAAAATTCCTTGATGTGTGCATATATTTGTAAAGTGCTTCGTGTGCTAAGTGGCATATATATTACCAGTTCTATATAAATGTGTTCCCTCTCCCCTTTCCCTTTTCCTCTTGTTTGGGCTCTAAAAAACTCCAACAGAAGAGAAAGAACCACATCCTAAGAGCATCCATTCTACTTTTGTGTATCTTTAATTGTTGAAATCTTTTTTCCCTCCTGAAATGAAACTCAAGCTGGTCTATTTGCAAACTTTTACCCAGTGATCCCGCTCCTTCCCTCTGGGACAAAAAGAGCAAGTCTGATCTCTGTTCTATATGACAACCCTTGAAATATTGGAAAAGAGATAATGTGTTACCTTAGATTTTGCTGGGTTTAATATTCCCAATTCTTTCAAATGATCCTCATCACTACCCTCTGCCTCTCTAATTGGAAGGTGGGTTCACAAACTCCAAACCTTTCTCCATTTAAGAAGAGAGCTCAGCTCAGGTCTTCTTATTTTTCACCTAGTTGCATTACTTTGGGATGTCTTTGGGTGAATTCTATACTATGCCCTCTTTTCTGGTGCCTTTTCCTCCTATATCCTCACTGTTTTTCAATTTCCTTTAGTGTATTGTCTTCCTTGCCCCCATTAGACTATATGAGGGCAATGATTGCCTTTAAATTTTGTAGCTTTATCCTCAATACTTAGTACAGAGCCTGGAAAATAGAAGAATAATAGCAATGTCAAAGACAGTTTAAAATAGCTGATAGTTTATGATGTCCTTTGACAGATACGAAGTGCTTTACATGGATTTATTTCATTTGAATCACATAACATTCTTGTCAGGCAAATGTTAAAGCATGATTCTGCCCATTTTACATATGACTAACATGAGACTTACATAAAATTAATTATTTCCTACCTGCCATACAGCTTGGGATGTCTTGGAAGTCTAACTTTCTTTCAACATCACATAGAGAGGTTCCAGGAAAAAGAAAACAAAAAAAAGAAAACAAAAAGTAAATGGAAGACATTTCATTTTCAATTGTATGATGGAAGGCGGAGGCTGGAAGAATTCGTTAAAGAGGTGAGGCTTGAGTTGAGCCTTGAAATAGCAAAATTTTAAGAGGTAGAGAAAAGACTACTCCCAAGAAGAAAAAATGGTGCTATTGAAAAGTAATTTTCAATATACTTTAAGAAGTTAGAGAGATTTTGGCTAATATTTTTTTGTCTACCAGTAACAACTATTTACAATGAAGCAAGAGCTATTTATCTATCAGCCCTTTCAAATTTTCCCTTTTTTGGAGGGGAGGGGAACTTTTATCCACATATGCGAATATTCTCTAGTCCAAAATTTAATCCTGTTGCATCTGCATTAGACTCTTCCTTGTTTGAGAGAGTGATTAGTAGTGCTGTATGTCTGTATGCATCATGGTTGGCATGATAACTTGGTACAAGACAGACCTTTTTGCGTTAGAATGTATTCAGACACCTGTTTACAGACCCACCTTTCATGCAAAATACAGAAAGAAAGACAACAGACACTGTAAGTCAGTAATGTAAGAGAAAGCCACCACCCCAGCAGATATTAGATCTCTCTCTCTCTCTCTCTCTCTCTCTCTCTCTCTCTCTCTCTCTCTCTCTCTCTCTCTCTCTCTCTCTCTCTCTCTCTTCCTCTCTCCCTCTCTCATGGTCTATGTTGTAACTTGTGATTTTGTGGCTTCACTCCATCATTTAATGAAAACGTTTTAGACAAATATTTAAACTTAAATACATAAGAGAAAAAGAAACATTATAAACTTTAATACAAAATAAGAAAAGAAAAAATATATGTGCACTACAGAACATAAGAGAAGATATAAAATATATAGCAATAACTCATCACTTAAAGAAAGACTATATAAATACTGTACAGTAAGTTGAAAACTGTTCATCTTTAATTCCTTGTAAGTTTTCTTTTGTTCTCTGCTGTTCACTTTTTACTTTGTTCTTTCTCCCCCTTCCTCATCTACCCCCATACCAAGACTACAATTTAGCATGGATATATTTCTATATGAGTATTGATATATACATACATGGAAACACATACACACATACATATACATATACATGTATGTATACATATGTAAGCATATACTTCCCTAAGAGATTCTACTCCTAATTTTGTTTTTTATTTCTGTGCATATATCTTTTCCCTTATCTCTTCTACCTCCTTTATTTTACTTCTGCCTGCTACCTTACCCACCTATTGCTTAAGTTACCCCCACTTCAGCAATCCCTCCCTTATCCTCCCACTGCCCTAAATTTAACACTGTCTTGTACACCCACTTTGACCTATTCTTTCCCTTCCTCCCTCTCTGAAGCTCCCACCATTGTCCTCCCATCCTCCTAAACTTGAACATCCTTCTATAAACCTTTTTAACCTTTTTCTTCACCTTCCCCTCTAAAGACCCCTCCTTTATCCTCTCTTCCCAACCTAGCCCCTTAGAGTTTTATTTCTTTTTTTTTTAATTTAGAAGACTTTTTTTCCTCTTCTAGATATATATATGTATCCCCACCTTAAACTCATTCTCTATGACAATATGTTCTCAGAACTAACAGTCCCCCTCTCCCACCAAAATCATCTGTACCTTTTGTGTAATTATTGTTTTCAACTCTTCTTGAATGCTTTTACTTTTTAAAGTCATATCATGCTCAGGTGTACTTCAATCTTTCTTATAAGCTTCCTAATTGCTAGTAACAGTCTTAGACATAGGTTTTACATTTTCCATACATAAAAGGTAAACATTCCATTCTTATTTAGTCCCTTGTAATTGATCATTGCTATGTACCTTATAGTTCTCTTGGCTATTGTACGTCAAGTCTTCTATTGAGTTCAGAGTTTTGTTTTGTTTGTTGGATTTTTGACAAAGTCCTGAAAGTCTAATAGTTTATCAAATGTCCAGCTTTTTCCCATTAAAATATTTGCTTAACTATGTATGATATTTTCAGCTGAAGCCCACTTCTTTCTCTCTTCAAAATATAGTGTTTCAAGGTCTGTGATCTTTTAGTGTCACCAACACTGGGTGTTGTGTGATCCTAATTGTGGTACCATCATGTGTAATTTTCTTTTCTTTTTGCTTGCAATATTTTGTTTTTGATCTGGGGAAATTTAACTATAATATTACTATGAATTTTCCTTGTAGGATCTCTTTCAGGTTGTGATTGGTGGATTTTTTTCCATTTCTATTTTGCCATCTTGTTCTAGTCTTCAGGACAATTTTCTTTAAATATTTCATATATTATTGTATCAGTATTCTTTTTGTTATCAGAACTTTCAGGTAGTCCAGTTATTCTTATGTTTTCTCTTTGTGATTTGTTCTCTAGATCCATTGTTTTTCTCATGAGATGTTTCATATTCTCTATTTTTTTATTACAAACACACACACACACACACACACATTTCTTCATCATTTATAACTTCTCTGGATTTCCCTTGCTCAGTTCTGATTTTCAGGGAGTCATTTTCTTCCTTAAGATTCTGGATCTCCTTTTTTAATTGGTTGACCTTATTGCAATCTTCTTTTTCTTGTGTTTTCCTTATTTGTATGTATAGTGTGTATCTATACATACATGCATATATATATATACATGTAGGTATGTATGTATATATGTGTGTGTGTGTGTGTATACTACATGGGCAATACAAAAACCTGGGGTTTGATATTTGATCTTATCTTGGTCCCATTTGTTTGTCTTACCTTGCTTTATTTATGTCTAGCTCTCTACTTTATCTTTCAACCACATTTTGGGATGGTTTACATCTGACTGCCTTTTTGAATATATAAGTAAAATATTATACCTACTCCTGATCTTGATTTCCTCTCAATATTACTGCCTCTGCACTTAACTGTGGTTCTTATGTCTTCTTTCAGAACGTATATAAACTTGGGACCAACAGGTAGCACAGGGAACAGAGCATCTGCCCTAGAGTCAGGAAGACCTGAGTTCAAATCCAGCCTCAGACACTTGACACTTAGTAGCTGTGTGACCTTGAGCAAGTCATTTGACTCCAATTGCCTAGCCTTCCCCTCTCAGAAAAGCAAAACAAAACAAAAAAGAATGTATATAAACGATATTGGGGCATAGACAAATTGCATATATAAATGACTAATTACTTACTCTCTCTGAAGAACTTTGGAATCAGTTGCATGACATGGAAGACACTGACTAAGGACAGTATAACATGGCATGCTTGTCATCAAAGAAGGTGCTGTGCTCTGTGAACAAAACAGA
The DNA here is from genome assembly GCF_028372415.1 of Notamacropus eugenii. Taxonomy (NCBI): domain Eukaryota; kingdom Metazoa; phylum Chordata; class Mammalia; order Diprotodontia; family Macropodidae; genus Notamacropus; species Notamacropus eugenii. Next base: position 375,350,828 of record NC_092875.1, read on the forward strand.
ATTGCATTAACTCAAAAGGAATGTAGGAAGTACAGATTTAGAGTCACTTCCACTCTAAATGCTCATGGAACTTTTGGTGAATGATTTGTGGTAGAGCTTTCTGAACTCTTTGTACCTTGACTACAGCATAGTGATGGCATTTTGGTTCTCTTTGGGAATGAAGGACAAAAACCAATCAACTACTTTGTTTAGATATGCAATAGAAATTGTTTTAAGCAGTGCTATTCAGATTCTGTTGGTTCCAGAAAATTAAGTAAACAACAAAAACCTTCCAATATAAGGATTCTTGCTAAGTTGAATTTTGAAATTATGGTACTATATGAAAGATGCAGAATATCACAATGGAAAGCTGATAGACTCTGGAGTCAAAGGAATTCTGTTCAAATCCTCATGCCAATGATTACTTTCCATGTAAACTTAATAAAGACAATTGAACTTTATGGGGTTCATTTACAGCGGTGGGGAACCTATGGTGAAGTTTGTATTCAGACAAAGGGCTGCACTTGAGGACCTAGAGGGCCACACGTGGCATCAAAGCCACAACTTTGATTATCAGAAATTATAAGTTTGGACAAAATGACCTCTGAAGCTTTTCTATTTCTTGATCTATATACCAAGATAACCTTAGGATTTAGAAGAACTGACTTTTCATTTTTATATTCTTTAAATTTATCTTTTGATTCGTAATAAGACCTGTGAGTATATAGTCTGGCTTAGAGATTCTGAAATTTTAAAGCTGAGGAAGAAACTATATGATAATTTGAGAGATTTTCTTTGCACGATTATGATATCTATCGAGAGAAAACCAGTTGTGAAAACCCAGAAGTTATTAGGGCCATTTAATTAGTTATTTGATCTTATTCCAAAGCTTTCACACAATCTATAAACTTTAAAGGAGTGAGGTATGATATACAGAGCAATGTCTCAGCTTAATTATAGTGAGCTTTTATATCCTGCATGGTGGGAAATAGTAATAAGGCAATGTTAGTTTATCATAGGGTAGACAGGTAAGAGGATTTTAGAAAAATAAATTTAATATAAAAGTGAATTTTAGCCATGAAAGGAGAGTTTCATTTATATCTTGAAAGAGAAATACAATCTGAGCCTTAACAATGGATATAGAGTTCTAATCAGAGGAAATATGGTAAACAACTAATGAAATACTTGTTATATCAGAAATTTCTAATTTCTTGATGTTGTCATTGATAGTTCTCCAATTATCATAGCAAAATGGGAATAGCACAGGTTCTTCATAAGACTTTTGGCTCCAAAATAACTTTCAGAATCAGTTTGTATTTTATCTTGAGAGAATTTCAGAAGCTTTTAAAAATATAGATTGATTACCGATAATAGTTTTGCACCATAGACTTAAATCTAAATAGTATATCATTTTTAAAAATAGCAAATGACAGAACTAAGAACCATTAAGTGCTAGAAGGGAGAAAATTTGACTAATCAAAAGAGGGGAATGATAATGAAAGAGAATAAACTTAAAAAAAAGAGCTTTTAACTAGCTAGGATAAAAAAGGTAACCATATGTTGTAGGCCATGTGTGATTAAGCTGGTTCACTTCCTACCAAACTGATTGTGTACCTCCAGTGAAAAACAAAAACATAATAAGACATCCATAGTACACACAGAGTCAACAAAAGTAGACTTAAATATCACAAGAGAAGGGAAAGACAGATAAGGGAATAGATTTTTCAGATATATAGGCTTTATTTTGCTGACTACAGCTTTCTTGTCTTGATGTTGGCTACGATACTGATCTTTGGTCAAAAATCTAAGTATTTCTAGTTTCTCATTCCCTTACTATTTTGTACTTAGGTAACCAGAAATCTGTATCAGTTGCTCAAATCTTATTTGCCTGATTCGATTAAGGTATTAGAAGAATTCTGATACTTTTTCAAGAAAAGAAGCCTAGTCTAACTTCTATTAGATAGGTTCTCAGGATTCTCCTTCTATTTCATTGTCAAATGGGGAAAACAAAACAAAATCAAATATCTTTGATAAAAGACTGATGTTTAAGGTGATACAGATGCACACATACATGTGTATAAAATGAGTAAATCAGCAATGGATAAATTATCAAAAATCAATGAATTGCTTTCAAAATCAAGCAAATTGTGAATTTTTTTAATGAAAGATTGCCCCAAATCACCACTAATAGAAAAATTATAACTGTAAGGTCGTATACTCATATTCAGCAAATTGCAAGCTCATAAAAATAACAAATACCTAATGCAAGAGAAAATGAAATGAATATAGGTATAGTCATATACTGCTGGCAGAACTGGGTGGTGGCAGAATTTTTCTGCAAACATGGAACTTTATAAGGAAAGTGACTAAAATTTTCATATTTTTCTCCCAGAAAACCCGTTAACAGGCTTTTTAATCAAGGAGGAGAGAGACAATTAGAAAGATACCTAATATATCACAATGTGCATAGTAGCCTTTTTTTCTTACAGAAAACAAAATAAAACTTAAAGTAAATGCTTATAGATTAAGTGTTGAGTTAATTAATTGGTCATATGAAAACCTGATGAATATTCTTCATTTCATAGATAAGATCATGGAAGTAGAGTTGAGAGGAACCTTCACATCCATCTTGTCCAACATCTTTATTTTACAGAAGACCACAGCCAACAAAATTGGGGGTATCATCAATTAGCAAAGATGGAATTTAAAGTCATGTTCAGAAACTCCAAATCCAGCACTCTTTAATGGAATATTACCTCAGGATAAAAGACAACACATATGAGGTATTCGCAGAAACATTGCAAGAGTAATATGAAGTCATACTGAATGAAATACAACCACAAAAACAATAAATACAATGTGTGTAATAACATCAATGAAAAAAACATTAAGAACCATCTAATACTATTCAATTGAGATAAGTGAAAGTGGCCCCAGAAAAAGTGAATGGGCACTGGTTTATAAATGCATACAAATATATACATTTTTAAATGTATATACATATGTACATATATATCTTCATAAAGATATTTATGTTCCATGTATTTTAACATGTTATAATATATAGTATAATCACATTTTTGTCCATTTTTCTGGTGTGGAGCCAATAAATATGCTATTGAATTAAGTTATTACTCAAATACAGTCAATTCTGGATTTCACTTCCTTTGTCTTAAAATGGAACTAATAATTGAAATTTATTCATATGCTCTTGTGCATTCCTTTATGAGATTTAATTGTCCTTCACTGTCAGAGATTAGATTTTCCTGATGGAGCCAGCAAGATAATAAATAATATCCACAACGAAAAGGAGACCATTGCTCCAAGAAAACTATAGCATTGACTTGAGCAATGGAAACTGAAATATTCAATCCATTCAATTTCCAAACCAACAATGATACACGTGTCTGATTTTTTTTTCCAACAGAATTGTGTTGTAAGACCTTTTCATCTTTGAAGAAACCAGAGTCAGTCATCCTTTCCCAGCTATCATGTGTGCGTGGCAGAGGGACAAGGTGCCCTTGCTTAAATATGGAAAATGATATCCATGTTGCTTGATTGTATGTGTGATTACTGTTTGTGATTACCCATTTTTCAAGAAAGTGAGTGATTTTCTGGGACATATTATTTTTTAAAAGAAACACCATTGCAGTGCTCTGTAGAAGAAGTTACCCATTTACTCAAAAGGGTATTGTGGAAGACACCACATGAGTCTCTATGGTGGAAAAAAGTATTTTGGATCCCAATCCTGAGATAATTCAGAGGTGTTATCTTTCAGTACAGTGTACTGAATGTACCGTGTCTAGTCTTGGAGGATAATTGAGGCAATATATCACCTTTTAGTATATGGCTATGCTACAGAACATTTTTATATAAAGTAGTTGATTGTGATATTTCATCTGGTGACACAGCCAACACACAAACAAGCAAAGAAAGAAATATGTCGCATTTGTTTTTCTTTTATTTCTTTCTATTAATTAAAAGCTTGAAAATTCCAGTTATATTTGTGCTCGTGCACACACACACACACACACACACACACACACACACACCTCTGATGTTAAAAATGAAAGGAAATGTTATTTTCCTGAGGCTTTGCCTGAATGTTTTCATATTTACCATGACTAGTGCAATATTATATATTTGCTAAGCATTAAATAAATAGTAGAATAATGGATCTTGAAAAAAAAGTAAAGATAAACTTTGTTCATAATTTCACAAATGGCTGTTACAATCAAGGCAGTTCACACTTCTATGCCCATATCAGTGGAAAGTATCTCCATAGTCAGGGATTATTTTAAGTTCAGAGGGAATACCACAAGATATTAATATTAGGGAAGACATCTATTCTGTCATGTGCTTAGTCATTTCCATGTTGAGGTCATAACACAACATTGTTTTTGAACATAAAATGTAAAAAGTATATTTGTATAAAATTATCACTGGATAAAAAGCATCACATCACATATTAAAGGAGGAGGAAATAGTGACGATGGAGGAAAATAGCTAGAAAGAGAGACCGAAATTTTTCATGGAAGGAAAAAGAAAGACTGGTGATCTCAGCATATTAACAGAAGTTATATCCAAACACAGGCCCTCTATTTGAAAGAAAGGGCATATAATATTGTATAACATGATGTTATATATTGTAATTCTGATTAATAGGTATGTGATTTAGACTCTTTGAACCTAGGATCACCAAAAACAGTTGGGCAATTGTGATTAAATTTGCCTTTGATACTACAAGGTGTGTGTGTGTGTGTATGTGTGTGTGTGTGTGTTGCAAGCATGTTATCTATATCTATACCCACAATGGTGTCCTAAATAAGGTTTCAAGGAGGCATTGAGAGATGTCTCTGGAATCTTGTCCAAATCTCTCAAGGTAAACTGAATTCTAAATTGAAGGAAGAAGGAGTAAAAATGAAAGGGCTGGCCATACTGTTCTCCTTTCAGAGAATGGGATACCAAATGAGAGTTACAGCTATCTATCTCTGTAAATATCACTGATAAATGAGTGTGATGTTTTTGATTCAAAGGCAAGAAGAACACTAAATATCCCTTTCACTATCCCTTATTAGGGAAAGAGTGGCCTTAAAGTTACACTTACAGTCTTTACTTCTTTCCAACAAATGCTAGCTATATAAGAGACTGTCACAAATAGTCAGTAGGAAGTAAATTGATTAATTTAAATAGAAACCACAAATGCGATAAGTTTTAGAGACTAGAATATGTGTATATATATACATACACATACAGTCTTGAATGTATATATACATATATTCTTACATATAATTCAAGAATATATGGATATATCTGTATCTATCTACCTAAATGGATAGACAAAGATATATAGATATATGTTCTATAGAAGCTATAGCGAATGAATTAATTCACTAATAGCAAGATGTCTTCATTCAACTAAAGGGGAATTCAAAGACTCTAGAGAGATGCATTTAAAATCAGGGAAATATTTATATACAATATTGTCTACATGTTAGCCACTTCTCAAGGTCTTTCGTAACTCTGTAAATTTCTAACTAAAAATAGTCTGGAAGCAAATGGCTCTCCAGGAAAGAAATAATGACTCTTCTTCAAAGCTCTTTTCAACTCTGCCATCTAGACATTCATCTAGTGTCACATCATATTCACTTCATTAGTTAGGAGTCATAAGTAATCATCAGGTTGCAGAAAGACTTGAAGCATCCTGGAGTGGCAGAACCGACAAATGGATGGGTTGAAACAATTTCCGGTCCAAGACAACTTGAAAGTTTGACAGGAAAGGTCTGTCACACCTGGGTGAGAGTGGAATATAGTGCAATGGAGTACAGTGCAGGGAGCACCAGCAGTGAAAGCACAGATCAGGCCCCAGAAAATCAGGACCAAGCCTTGAGAGTGAATGAATTAGTAGCTTAAGTGGCTGCTTCAAGAGATCTGAGTCTTGATTCTACAGAAGTTAAAGAAGTTGAACAACTGGTCACAAGGAGATTGAAGAGGTTTCTTTGCTTTTACTAGGGGCAGGATTCTGTTACATTGCCCACATTGAGATCCAGGTCATAGTCCTGGGTGGCAGTGGGTGAGGAGGAGGATTAGCACATCAGAATTTGGAGTCTCAGAGAAGTGTGGATCATAATCACAGTTCTAGAGCAAAAAACGATGATTGTCAATGCTCACTGACCCAACCACAGGAAAGGAGGACAGTAAACACACCTCCCCTTAGATCATACCACGTTGGAAGAGCGAAATACTTACAAGTCCCTAGAAGTACCTCTGAAAATTATGACAAAAAACTTTGAAGCTTAGGCAGTTTGCCCTCCACCCTGGAAACAGAGCTCCACTTCAGTATATAGCTAAATTCAAGAAAAAAGCTGAGAAAATGATCAAACAACAACAACAAAAACATTCTGACCACAGAAACTTATGGCAGTGACAAGGAAGATTAAAATATACAATTAGAAGAAAGCAAAGTCACAATTCCTACATTCAAAACATTCAAGAAAAATAAGAATTGGCCTCAGGCCATGCAAGAACTCAAAAAGGATTTTAAAAATCAAGTAAGAGAGATAGAAGAAAAATGGGAAGGGAACAAGAGTGATGTAGTGAAATCATGAAAAATGTTAACAGCTTGGTAAAGGAGGCACATACACACACACACATACACACCAAAAAAAGACAATAACATGTTATAAAACAGAATAGATCAAATGGTAAATGAGGTACAAAAATGTAATAAGGAGAAGAAATCTTTAAAAGCATAGAATGGAAAAATATATACAAAAACAATCACTGAAGAGAAGAAAGAACTCCTTAAAATGAAGAATTGACCAAATGGAAAAAGACGCATAAAAATCTGTTGAAGAGAAGAACTCATTAAAAATAGAATTGGCCAAATGGAAAAAGGTACAAAAGCTCACTGAAGAAAATAATAACTTAAAAATTAGAATAAAGCAAGTGAAAGTTAATGACTCCTTTATATAACAAGAAAAAATAAAGACAAAATTTTTTTTTTAAATGGAAGAGATATTATAGTTCGTCAGAGCCAATATTGTAGAATGAGAGTAACTAGAGAATCTGATGAAATTTTGAAGGGGCAGAATCCAATAGAAGACAGACCATGGTAGATTCACAGCCCAGGACTGACTGAAAGGTCAATAGGAAGGATCTGTTCCATGGGGCTGGAGGGGCACACTAAGAACAGCACACAAGCCATACCAGCATGTGCTTGCTGCAGCAGGGCTAAACAGGAAGTACCAGACTCTCTGAGGCAGCTGTCTCACTGCAGAATCTCAAGCATATCAACCCAGGGCAGGAGTCCAGCAGAATCAAGCAAGTGAGAGCCATGGAGCCACAGATATCTGCAGCAGCTGCTACTGAAACTAAAAGTACACAGATTAAATGTGTGTAAGTCACCTACTTGAACTTCCAGGAACCAAGATGACAGAGTGATCAGTAAATGCTCTCCCCCTCCACTTGTTGACCTTGAAAGACCCATAAAATATTTCCCCAGAATATCCTGGAACAGTGGGATCAGCCAAAGGATAAATAGTCTGTTGGCATGTGAGGCTAGGAAAATTGCTAAACAGAGTCCCCCTTTCTGTGGCTGAAGGGGACCAGTGAAGGACAGGAGTTATCCCAGACACACCCAACTCAGCAAACCAGGAGAGATCCAGAGAGTCAGGGGGTTATAGCACGCAACCACCAACACCAGGACCCCAGGTATGCCTCAGCATATCAGGGGAATCGGGAAGACACTAAATAAGCCAGGATCACCAGCCCGTGATCTTGCCTATGCTCTAGCTCAGGAGAGGAGACCTGCTGTAACCAGATCACCCCTCCACCACACTTAATGCAACTAGCTCCAGGGTAACTCCAGGGAAACCCAGAAAGACCTCAACTGGCTTCTGCTTTCTCACACCAGTCAGATCAGCTCCAGGTGAGCTGCATCATGTTAGCTTCTACCTGAAAGAGCCAGAGGCCAAAACAAACAAAGCCTCAAGTTCAAGGCACAAGAACTGTGGGACAGAGTCCCTTGTGTCCTAGAAGCAAGATCTACTTTAAAAGCCAGGAGAAGGGTGATCATCATCATCATCATGAGTAAAAAGCAAAGCAGAAAAGAGAAGACCATAGAGTCTTTCTATGGGGAAAAGGACTAAAGCGTAAACATCAGAGAGGTAAACATTGAGACTGTACACCTATCTGAAACTTCAAAAGGGAATATGAACTGGTCTGAAGCACAAAGAACATTCTTGGAAGAGCTGAAGAACAATTTTAAAAGCCAAATTAGAGAAAGAGAACAAAAATTGGCCAATTATTTTAAAAAATATGAAAAAAAAAAGATATCACAAAAGAATTTAAAAGGAAAATTGGACAAATGGAAAAGGAAGCACAAACTCTAAGTGGGAAAACTGGACAAATGGAAAAAGAAGAACAAAAACTAATTGCAGAAAATAACTAATTAAAAAAATAATTGGACAGATGGAAAAGGAGATGCAAAAGTTAACTGAAGAAAGCAATTTGACAAAACTTAGAATTGGGCAAGTAAATGCTAATGGATCTGTGAGACATCAACCATCAGTCAAACAGAATTTAAAGAATAAAAATATAGAAGAAAATGTCAAATATCTCATTGGAAAAACAACTGACATGGAAAATAGATCCAAGAGAGAAAATCTAAGAATTACTGGTCTACCAGAAAGCTATTATGAAAAAAAGAGCCTGGACAATATCTTCCAAGAAATCATCAAGGAAAATTGCCCAGAAGTTCTAGATCCAGAGGACAAAATAGTCATTGAAAGAATCCACTGTTCACCTGCTGAAATGGATCCCAAAGGAAAACCACCAAGGGATATCATTGTCAAATTCCAGAACTACGGAGTGAAAGAGAAAATACTACAGGCAGTCAGAAAGAAACCATTCAAATATTAAGGAGCTACAGTCATGATCACAAAGGACCTTGCAGCTTTTACATTAAAAGATCAAAGAAATTGGAATATGATATTCTGTAAAACAAAGAGGTGGGACTACAACCAAGGATCAATTACCCAGCAGTTGAGCATAATATGTCTGGCAAGGAGATGGACATTCAATCAAATAAGTGATCCCCAAACCTTCCTGAGGAAAAGGCCAGAACTCAATAAAAAATTCAATCATCAAATACACGTTCCAAGAGAGGAATAAAAAGGTAAGGAGGGGGGAAAATTGTTATTCATTATGCGCCTACTGTTTACATCCCTATAAGGGAAGATGATACCTGTTAATTTTGAGAATTGTATATATAAAGAGATATACAATGGTAGGCAGAGTAGGTATAAAGTAAATTATGTGATGATAAAGATGTGATTTAAGGGTGTAAAATGATTATAACAGGACATGTGAAAAGGAGGAGTCAGAAAAGGGAAAATTACATCACAGGAAGAGGTACAAAATTATATGACAGTAGAGGGACATAGGGGAGGGAGATAAGCATTGTTTGAGAGCTACTCTCACATCTGATTTGCTTCAAGGAGGGAACAACAAATTAAGTAAAGTATAGAATTCTAAATAGCTCTAAAGGCAATAGGAGGGGAAGAGGGAAAGTAAAGGGAGGGGAGGCTAAAAGGGAGGGAAGAAATTGTAAAGGTAAAGGGTAGTAAAAGGGGGAGATGAATGAAGAAAGGAAGACTGAGGGAGGTGGTCTTCAAAAATTAATTCTCTATTGTGGAGGTGAATGGAGAACTGAAAGCACAAACGGGAGAGGGGGACGATGGAGGGAAAGACACAGATAGTAATCATAACTGTGACTGTGAATAGGATGAACTCTCCCATAAAATGAAAAGGTATGACAGAATGGATTGAAAACCATAATCTAACAATGCTATTTACAAGAAACACATTTGAAACAGGGGGATACACACAGGGTAAGGGTAAAAGGTTGAAGTAGAATATGCTGTGCTTCAGTTGATGTAAAAAATGCAGGGGTAGCAATCCTAATCTCAGACAAAGTAAAAGAAGAAAGAGATATAATCAAAAGAGATAAGGAAGGAAACAGTATCCTGTTAAAAGGCACCATAGACAATGAATAAATATCATTAATAAGCATATGTTCTCCAGGTGGTATACCATCCAAATGTTTAGAGGAGAAATTAAGGGAGATACAGGAAGAAATAGAAAATATAACTATACTAGTTGGGGACCTTCACCTCCCCCTCTCTGAACTTGATTAATCTAACCTCAAAATAAACAAGAAAGAAGTTAAGGAAGTGAATAAAACTAAGGATAAGGTAGACATGACAGATTTTTGGAGAAAACTGAATGGGCATAGAAAGGAAGATATCTTTTTCTCTGTGATACATGGCACATATACAAAAATTAACCATATACGAGGTCATAAAACCTCACAATCCAGTGCAGAAAATAAAAAAATATATATATGTAATAAAAAGTGATGGAAAGGTAGAGCAAAAATTAATAAGAAACTAAATAATCTAATCCTAAAGAAGGAGTAGGTTAAACAACAAATCATAGAAACAATCAACAAGCTCATTCAAGAGAATGACAATAATGAGACAACCCAATAAATCTTATGGGATGTTGCAAAAGCAGTTCTTAGGGGAAGTTTTATATCCTTGAATGCCTACATGAATAAAATAGAGAAAGATGAGATCAATGAATTGTGAACTCAGCCGAAAACCTTTGAAAAAGAACAAATTGAAAATCTCCAAGTAAACAACAAATTAGAAATACAGAAAACCAAAGCAGAGATTAAGAAAACTGAAATTAAGAAAACTATTGAACTAATAAATAAAGCTAAGAGTTGGTTTTATGAAATAACCAATAAAAGTGATAAACCTTGGGTCAATTTGATTAAAAAAGAAAGAAAGCAGAAAACCAAATTACATATATCAAAAACGAAAAGGGTGAACTCACCTCCAATGAGGAGGATATTAAAACAATAATTAGAAGTTATTTTGCCCAACTGTATACCCATATGTTCAACAATTTAAATGAGATGAATGATTATTTTAAAAGAAATATGTAAATTGCCCAGATTAACAGAAGAGGAAGTTGAATACTAAAATAATGCCATCACAGAAAAAGAAGTTGAGTAAGCCACCAACACTAGGAAAAAATCTCTAAGGTTGGATAGATTTACAAGTGAATTCCATCAAACATTTCAACAACAGTTAATGCCAATCCTCTATAGAATATTTGGAAAATTAGGGAAGAAGTAGTCCTCCCAAATTTATTTTACGCAACAAATATGGTTTTGTTACCTAAACCAGGAAAAGTCAATGCATAGAAAGAAAACTATAGACCAATTCTAATGAATACAGATCAAAAATTTTAAATAAAATTTTAGTGAAAAGAATACAGCAACTTATCACAAAAATAATATCTTATGATCAGGTAGGATTAATACCTGGATTGTAGGGTTGGTTCAATATTAGGAAAACTATGAGCACTATTGATCATATCAACAGCAAAACTAACAGAAACTGCATGATTATTTCAATTGATGCAGAAAAAGCTTTTGACAAAACAACAACACCCATTCCTATTAGAAACACTGGAGAACATAGGAATAAATGGAACTTTCCATAAAACAATAAGCAATGTCTACCGAAAACCTTCAGCAAGTATCACATGCAAGGGGGTAAACTGGATGCATTTAAAATAAGATCAGGGGTGAAACAAGGATGTCCATTATCACCATTGTTATTCAAAGTGGTACTAGAAATGGTAACTGAAGCAATAAGAGAAGAAAAAGAACTGAAGAAATTAGAATAGGCAAAGAAGAAACCAAGTTTTCACTCCTTGCAGATGATATGATGATGTCTTTAGAGAATCCCAGAGAACAAGCAAAATCTACTTAAAATAACAAACAACTTAGGCAAATTTGCAGGTTACAAAATAAACTCACAGAAATCATCTGCAATTCTATATATTGCTAACAAAGCCTAACAGCAAGAGATAGAAAGAGAAATCATATTGAAAGCTAAGGTAGATAGCATAAAATATTTGGAAGTCTACCTGTCAAAACAATCCCAGGGACCATATGAACACAATTCCAAAATGCTTTCCACACAAATAAATTCATATGTAGGTAAGAGGAAGAATATCAGCTGTTCATGGGTAGGCCAAGCAAATATAGTAAAAAAAAAGGCAATTCTAAGTAAGTTAATTTACTTATTCAGTGCCATACCAACCAAATTATCAGATAATTATTTTCTAGAGGTAGAAAAAATAATATCAAAATTTATCTGGAAGAACCAAAAGTCCAGAATATCATGGGAAGTAAAGAAAAAATGCTAGGGAAGTTGAGCTGCTCCCACCAGATCTCAAATTGCATCATAAAACAGCAATTATCAAAACCACTTGCTACTGTCTAAGAAACAGAAGGGTAGACAAGGGGAATAAGCTAGGTACTCAAGACACAGTAGTCAAACAATATAGCAATCTACTCTTTGATAAACCAAAGGATCCCAGCTTCTTGGATAACAACTCACTGTTCGACAAAAAAAATGCTGGAAAAATTGGATAACTGTGTCACAGAAGCTGGGCATAGACCAATGCCTGACACCATAGACAGGAATAAAGCCCAAATGGGTACATGGTATAGGTATAAAGAATGATACTATAAATCAATTAGTGGAGCAAGGAATACTATATTTATCTGATTTATGGAGAATGGAGAAATTTTTGACTAAACAAGAGATAGAAAACATTATGAAGTGCAAAATTGATAATTTTGAATACATTAAATTGAAAACATTTTGCACAAACAAACCCAATGCAACCAAGACTAGGAGGGAGGCAGAAAACTGGGAAAGAATTTTTGCAACTAATGTCTGTGATAAAGGCCTCATTTCTAAAATATATAGAGAACTGAGTCAAATATACAAGAATACAAGTCATTCTCCAATTGATAAATGGTCAAAGATATGAACATGCAGTTTTCAGAGGAAGAAATTAAAGTTATCTATAGTTATATAAAAAATGCTCTAAATCCCTATTGATTATAGAGATGCAAATCAAAACAACTCTGAGGTACTGCATCACATATCTCAGATTTGCTAACATGACAAAACAGGAAGATGATAAAAGTTGGAGAAGATGTGGGAGAGTGAGTACACTAATTCATTGGTGGATCTGTGAGCTGATTCAACCATACAGGAGAGCAGTCTGGAACTATGCCCTAAGGGCTACCAAAATGTGCCTACCCTTTGAACCAGCAATAGTGCTTCTAAGACTATATCCCCATGAGATCACAAAAATGTGAAAGTGTCCCATTTATACAAAAATATTCATAGTAGCTCTCTTTGTGGTGGCTTGAAACTGGAAATCAAGTGGATGCCCATGAATTGTGGAATGGCTGAGTAAATTGTGGTGTGTGTGTTCATCCTTCTTTGCTGAAGAAGACCAGGCCACCAGAGAAATGATGACATGGCTTGCACTTGACTTTGTTGTGAGTGAGTGAGGGCTGTGCTGATCACCAGTCTCACTTCTCCTCCAGATCCATCTGCATCCAGTGACCAAATATTCATTAGGATGACTGGAGATGACCAATGATGAGGCAATTGGGGTTAAGTGACTTGCCCAAGGTGACCCAGATAGTGAGTGTCAAGTGTCTAAGGTGAGATTTGAACTCAGGTCTTCCTGAGTCCTGCACTGGTGCTTTTATCCACTGTACCACCTAGCTGCCCCACAAATGTGGTGGATGAATATAATGGAATACTATTGTGCTATAAGAAATCATGAACAGAAATACTTCAGAGAGCACTGGAAAGAGTTACATGAACTGATGCTGAGTTAAAGGAGGAGAACCAGGAGAACTTGGTACACAGCAACAACCCCAGTGTTCAAGGAATTTTTTGGGTACACAGCACTTCATTGCAATTCAAACACTTAAAAAATTCCCAATGGACGCTTGAGGCAAAATGTCTTCCACATCCTGAGAAAGAACTAAGGAATTTGATCACAGAATGAAGCAGACCATTTTCTTTAATATTATGTTTGGTTTTGTTTTATTATTTCTCCCATTCACTTTAACTCTTCTATGCAACATGAGTAAGGTGAAAATGTATTTAATAAGAATGTATGTGTAGAACCTATATAAAATTGTATGCTATCTCAGGGAAGAAGTGGGGAAGGAAGAGTAGGGAGGGGAAAAAGTCTAAGATATGTGGAAGTGACTGTAGAACACTGAAAATAAATAAAGCAATTTAATTTCAAAAATAGAAGTGTAATATCTTATTCGGAAAAAAACTGAACTGGTAGAACTAATAATCAAAACAGCTGTCTCAGCTGTAGCAACTGGAGCCACCTCCATGGCCACCCACTTGAGCCTCTGGTCAGCCCCACCAGCCAGCCAGCCTGCAGAGCAATTGGGTTGTGCCATCCACTTTGACATCTGTTTTCTGTGCCATTCTGGACCCATGTCAGCTTCTAGCATGGCCACTTCATCCAGTTCTCTCACTTGAACAAAAATATCAAACAGATGTACCTGCATTTACATCAAGGGAATAAAGTCCTGGACATGCACATTTGGATACATGGAACTAGTAAGGGACTTCTGTGTAAAACTCAGACTCTAGAGAGTGAACCAAAGAGCATCAATGAATTACCTGAATGAAATTTGATGACTCTAGCATTTTTCAGTCAGAAGACTCTATCAGTGACATGTACCTTATTGCTGCTGCTATGTTCCAAGACCCCTTCCAAAAAGACCCCAATAAACTGGTTTTCTGTGAAGTTTTCAAGTATAACCACAAGCCTGCAGAGAATAATTTGAGGCATACCTGTAAACAGATAATGGATATGGCAACCAATCAAAATCCATGGTTTCATAAGGAGCAAGAGTATACACTCATGGGAACAAATGGATACCTTTTTGGTTGGTCTTCCAATGGGTTCTCTGGGCCCCAGGGTGCACATTATTGTGGTGTAAGAGCCAATAAAACCTATGGAAGAGATATAGCAGAAGCTTATTATTTTGCTTCTCTATATGCTGGAGTCAAAATTGAGAGCACAAATTCTGAAGCAATGGCAGCTCAGTGGGAATTCCAAATAGGACCGTGTGAAGAGATTGAAATGGGAGATCACCTCTGGATTACCTACTTCATCCTCCAATGAGTGTGTGAAGATTTTGGAATGATTGTAACATTTGACCCCAAGCCAATCCCTGGAAACTATAATGGAACTAGTTCCCATAATAACTTCAGTGCCAAGGTCATGAAAGAAGAGAATGGTATAAAGTATATTGAAGAAGCCATAGAGTGACTAAGTAAGAGACACAAGAATCACATCCTAGCTTATGATCCCAAGGGGGTCTGTACCATGTCCATTGCCTGACAGGATTCAATGAGACATCCAACATCAACAAGTTCTCTGCTAGAGTTGCCAATCATGGCACCAGCACCCGAATTGCCCATATAAGTGGGCCGGACAGAAAGGGCTACTTTGAAGATCGCTGACCCTCTGCTAACTGTGATCTATATACAGCGACTGAAGATCTTATCTATAACTGTCTCCTTAATGAGACAGGAGGAAAAACCTTTCAGTATAAAAACTAAGTGGACTAGAACTACAGATATACCTTGTGTATCCCCCACATCATAGCTCTTTTCTCATGTCCTCTTCCAACTCACTTCTTCCAATTTTCCCTACTAGGTGTAACTCAAGGCACAAACTACCATGTTTTTTTTTGGGGGGGGGGGTGGTCCACAGATGATAACTCCTTGCTTTTTTATGGGGGAAGGGGAGTATGATTGGGATATTTTTTATTTTTTTCTCCCATCATTGGCTTTTTGAAGACTGAGAAATAGTATGTTAGTGGGGAAAAAACGGTTGGGAAAAATAACCACTGCTTCAATCTAACCAAATTTGTACATCAACAGAGACTTGTGACTTCCAGGAAAAATAAAAGAATTAAGCAATTAAAAAAAAAACTGAACTGGAAGTAACTCCATGGGGGCAAAAAGTCAGTGTAGAAGCAGACACCCATAGGAAATTTACCCTGAAGTGCAGCAAAGTATGTACAAAAATAACTCTAAAGAATTTCTGGTGCTACAGAACCCACAGAATGATGGAATGAAGCAAATTTCCAGTGCAAGACAGCCTGGTAGGTTGAGAGGAAGTGTCTATCATACCATATGGGAGCAGAGTTCAGTGTGGGCCATGTTGGCAGAGTGGACCTGAGCAGGCCTTGGGGGGACTGAATCACTGGCACGTGTGGCAGTGTCCAGACTTTACAACCCGAAAACGTTGGGTATAATTGGAAGTTAGGTGGAACAATACTATCGGACCTGTATGAGAAAATAGAGTGGTGCAGTCCCAGTGCCCAGAGAGGGTGAAGAAAACTGTGGCAGCCACAGCAGCAGCAGTGGCAGCTGTAGCAGCTGTTTCTGGAGCCCTAGGCTCACAGATAGTGGGGGTTCAAGTGTCTGACAATACAGAAGCAAAGAACTAGCTACAAAACAGATCAATCATCAAATAAATGGCTAGAGAAATGAGTAAAGATAGGAAAACATCAGAAGACAGACTCTTACTTTGGTGACAAAGAACACCAAAATATACAAACAGAGGAAGACAGCAAAAATCAAATCTCCTACATCAAAAGCCTTCAAGAAAAATGTGAATTGGTCTGAGGTCATGAAAGTGCTCCAAAAGGATTTTGGAAATCAAGTAAGAGAAGGATAGGAAAATTTGGGAAGAGAAATGGGGGGTGATTAAAGAAAATCATGAAAAATGAGTCCACCACTTGCTAAAGGGGACTCAAAAATGCTGAATAAAATAGCTTCCTAAAAATAGCCTAACCCAAATGGCAAAACAGATTGACAAAGTTGATGAACAGAAGAATGCCTTGAAAAGCAAAACTGTTCAGAAGGAAAAGGAGGTCCAAAAGCTCACTGAAGAAAATAATTCCTTAAAAATGAAAATGGAGAAGATGAAAGTTAATGACTTTACGAAAAATCAAGAAATTATAAAACAAAACCAAAGGAATGAAAAAATATCAGGCAATGTGAAATATCTCACTGGAAAAACAACTGACTTGGAAAAAAGATCTAGGAAAGACAATTTGAAAATTATTCTACTACCTGAAAGCCATCAACGAAAAAGGAGCCTAGACATCATCAAGAAATTATCAAGGAAAACTACCCTGATATTCTAGTATCAGAGGGAAATATAGATAGTGAAAAAATTCACTGAACACCTCTTGAAAGAGATCCCAAATGGAAAACTCTTAGAAATATTTTAGCCAAATTTCAGAGCTCCTAGGTCAAGGAGAAACTATTACAAGCAGCCAGAAAGAAATAATTGAGCATTTTGGAAACACAATCAGAATAATAGAAGGTTCAATAACTTTCAAATTAAGGGATAGGAGGGCTTGGAATAAGATATTCCAGAGGTCAAAGGAAATAGGGTTAAAACCAAGAATCACCTTCTCAGAAAAACTGAGTATAATATTTCATGGGGAAAAAAATGATCATTCAATGAAATAGAGGACTTTCAATCATTCTTGACCTGAGCTGAATAGAAAATGTGACTTCCAAATACAAGAATCAAGAGAAACATGAAAAGGTAAACAAGAAAGAGAAATCATAAGGGATTATACTAAAGTTGAACAGTTTACATTCCTACATGGAAAGATAATATTTGTCGCTATTGAGACTTTTCTCAGTTTTAGGGTAGTTGCAGGGGGTTATATAGATATAGAGAGAGGGCATAGGGTAAGTTGAATACAAATGGATAATATCTAAAAATAAACAAGGGTTGAGAGAGGAATATATTGGGACAAGGAGAAAGGAAGAAATAAAATGAGATAAATTATCTCCCACATAAAAGAGATAAAAAAAGCTTTTTTCAAAGGAGGCAAAGAGGGGGTAGGTGAGAGGGAAAGAGTAAACCTTACTCTCATTGGATTTGACTTAATGAGGGAATAATAGGCATAGTCAATTTGATATGAAAATCTATCTTACATTCCAGGAAAGTAAGGGAGAAGAGGATAAGCACGGAGTTGGGGAGATGATAGAAGGGAGGGCAAATGGGAGAAAGGAGTAATTAAAAGTAAACATTTTAGGGGAAAGATGGGGTCCAAAGAGTGAATAGAATATATGGGGATTAGGAAAGGATGAAGGGAAATATAGTTAGTCTTTCACAACATGACTGCTATGGATGCATTTTGCATGATTACACATGTATAACCTATACAGAGTTGCTTGCCTTCTCAGTGGGAATGGGTGAAGAAGGAGGATGGGAGGGAAGCTGAAACTCAAAGCTTTAAAAATGAATTTTAAAATTGTTTTACATGCAATTTGCAACTTATATATTTTACATATAAGATACAGGGAATGGGTCACAGAAATTTATCTTGCCCTACAAGAAAATAAAGGGGAAGAGGATGACAGAAGGGAGGGGAGCAAGAGAAGATAGGGCAGATTGGGGGAAAGGGTAATGAGGATGCATGATGTATTCTTGTGGACAGAGGGGAGAGAAGGGGAGAATATTTGGAACTCAAAATCTTGTGGAAGTGAATGGTGAAAATTAAAAATAAATCAATTAATTTTTAAAAAGTGAAGTGAAAAACAGATCCAGGAGAGATAATTTAAATTTTATTGCACTTCCTGAAAGTCACGACTAAAAAAACCTAGACACCATCTTTCAAAAAATTATCAAGGCAATCTGCCCCAATATTCTGGAACCACAGGGTAGAAAAGAAATTGAAAGAATCCACCTCTCACTTTCTAATAGAGTTCCTAAAATGAAAATTCCCAGGAATATTATGATCAGGTCCCAGTACTCTCATATCTAGGAGAAAATACTAAAAGCAGTCAGAAAGGAACAATTCAAGTATCGTGGAGCCAAAATTAGGATAACAGAAGTTTTAGCAGCTTCTGAAGAAAAGGATAAGAAAGTTTGGAATATGAAGAGTCAGAGGCCAACAGAGCTAGAATTACAACCAAGAATCACCTACCCAGCAAAATTGAGGCTAATCCTTTGCTATAGTGATGGCATAGCTTACCGAGAGGAGCAAGTCTTATGCCTGACCAGCAGGCTGCTTGTCCTCCTGTGAAGCTCGCGAGTAAAAGAATGAGGTGGGAGAGCAAGTCATGAAGCAACTCCGATTTATTCAAGCAAGCACTCTGATTATATAGTCTCTGCCAGCCAGCTCAGTGAACCATGGTAACACACACAAACAAACCCGAAACTATAGAGATGAACACAAGCAGGAACTATAGTGACAAAAACAAACCAGGGGTGGGGCCGTCCCTCCCAGTGCCATCTTGTTCACCCTTCCCTGCTCTGGACTCAGTTTACCTGATATCCATCAGTGTGGCATCCCAGATGGTGTGGCAGTCAGCGCCCCTTACAATCCTTCATGGGGAAAAATCAATATTCAGTGAAATAGAGGTTGTCTAAGCATTGCTGATGAAAAAATAGAGCCAAATTGAAAATTTGACTTCCAAATACAAGACTTTAAAGAAGCATAAAAAGGTAAACGGGAAAGGGATATCATCAAAGACTTAATAAGGTTAAATTGTTTACATTCCTACATGGGAAGATCATGCTCATAACTCTTGAAAACCGTCATCTTTAAGGCACTTAGGAGTATATGTAGACAGAGGCACAAGTGTGATATCTAAAAATATGTAACTAAGAGGGGAGAGAAAGAAATGTACTTAGAGAAAGGAAAAGGGAGGAGTAGAATGGGAAAAATTATCTGACATAAAAGAGAGAAGAAGGAGCTATTACAGTAGAGGGGAAGATGGGGGAGGTGGTGGGTAATACTGAACCTTACTTTTCTCACATACTCAATTCAGCATAGAAATCCATCTTGCCCTACAGGAAATTAGGAGGGGAAAAGGATAAGAAAAGACAGGGTAGTCATAGGAGGGAGAGTGGATTAGGGGAGGCAATAGTCAAAAGCCAAACACTTTTGAGAAGCGACAGGATAAAAGGAGAGAGAGAATAGAATAAATGGGGGGAAACTGAATGGAAATATAAAAAAATTAAAGCAAATTTCTCTGACAAAGGCACCATTTCTCAAATATATTGATCAATGAGTCAAATTTATAAAAATAAGAGCAAATCCCCAGTTGACAAATGATCAGAAAATATGTACAGTTTCCAGATGAAGTAACCAAAGCTATCTACAGCCACACAGAAATTCTTTAAATCGCTCTTGTACTACCTCAAACATATCATATTGTCTGTTAGGTCTGAAAAGGAGAATGATAAACTTTGAAGGAGATGTTGGAAAATTGAGGTACTAATGCAATGTTGATAGAATTGTGAACTGATTGAATCACTATGTAGAGCAATTTGGAACTATACCTAAATATTTATAGCAGCTTCTTTCTTGTAGCAAAGAATTAAAAATTGAGTAGATGCCATCAATTGAGGAATAACTGAAAAATTTGTGGCATATGATTGTGATGGAATATTCTCTGACATAAGAAATGATGAGCTAGATTCTCTCAGAAAAAACCTGGAGAGATTTACATGAACTGAGCAAAGTTAAATGTGTAAAATCAGGAGAACATTTTATAGAGTAACAGAAACACTGTAAGATGAGTAGATGTGAATGATTTAGTTATTGTTAACAATGCAATGATCTAAGATAGCACTGAAGGATTTATGATGAAAAATTCTATCCATCCCTAGAAAAGGAAGTAACAAAGTCTGAATAAAGACAGAAGCATACTTTTTTGAACTTTATTTTTCTTAAGTTTTTACTTTGGTTTATGTCTTCTTTTACAATATTACTAACATGTAACAATAATATGCATGATTTCAGATGTAAAACCTACCTTATATCAAATTGTTTGTCTTCTCATTGAGAGGGTGGCAATGGAGGGAGAGAGTTTGGAATTCAATTTTCAAAATGAATATTGAAAATTGTTTTCACAGGTATACAGCACCAATGTGATATTCACTGTGCTTATGGTGGCCATAAATATACCAGCACAATTCTGAATACTGAAATAAAACAGACTCTTCAGATGGAAGACAGAATCAAAACATTTATTCAGACACCAGAAAGCCAAATCCCAACACTTGAAAGCCAAATACATCATCGTAACAAAGAATTCTATACAAAATAACAATGCACAAGGCAACACCATCCCCAATCCTTCCCTCTGTTAGGCTTATTTCAAACCAGCTCCATTAAATAAATCACAAAGAGGCTCACTTAAACAAAATCACAAGCAAGCTCTGTCACTCACACTAGTGAGCTGCCTGCTTTTCTCTCTCTCCCTCAGTTCTGACTACTCTAATCAAATTTTCTCTCAGCTCTGCTCCAGCTCTGCCTCTTCCTGTTCCACTCTTTCTGCTCTGCCCTTTCCTGTTCCACTCATTGAGCAGGCTCCTCATACCAGGCGACTTAGGCTTCCAGGTGATTTAAGTAGTTCACATGGGCCTATTAATGGATGGGAAAGATATTCCCATTAAGAAGTAAAATTATATTAACAATAAGAAAAAAATGCATTATCAGTACTTTCAACCCCAAGATTTTTCTTATCTATTATGTCAGTGGGACAACGAGTATCAATAGAACTTTAAGCACATAAACCAATATCTTAGGCAACTGGTGTCAATGTAACTTTACAGCAATATAGCCGAGATCACACAAAAAAGCACATAAAACAATATCTTAGGTAGGGCTTGAGAACAAGCACCCCATCATTCCCCCCTCAAATGAATTGGGGCCCCAAATCCCTTGGAGTAAGTGGAGAAGTTCTCTTCTTCCATAGCTACTTCCTACTGATATTGGACATAGAGTTGTTCCTACCCCAAAAGGACCTTTTCGGGGGTTCACTTCCTCAGCTGGCATCTGGAGCTTGGTAGAAGTCAGCTGCAAGGATGACATATCACAGTCATAGACAGGAGGTGACATCTGGCTTAAGCAATCAGTCATTGACAGAGTCTACTAAGCCTGCAGAAAACAAATTTAGGAAACAAGTTTAACAGACAAAAAGCCAAAAAGAAACAAAGAGGCAATAACCTGAAGCAGGGTAGATATAGGTTCAGTCGTGCTTCTGGAGTCCATGCATTATCATAGCCTCATTCACAGTTGTTTTCTGGTTTCTAATTTGCAGTTTGGGGTTCATCATTCTGGCTAGAGGTATACTTTCTTTAATCTGAGCTGTAGCCTGGCCAGTTTCCAATTTCTTCTTGCAGGTGTGACAAACCTGGATGCAATGTTTCAGGAGAATCTGTATGGGTAGTTCTTATTTCCCTGCTTAGTCTGATATCAAGCCCCTTTTCTTGATACATTTTGCATAGTTCATTAATTGAAATGCCATCTGCTTTTCTAAAGTCTACCTAGCTCTCAATAGAGTAGTCAACAATTCTTTTCTTTTCACCCTATGCTGACTTTGAATCCACTGGCTATTTACTCTTCTCTCTTGAGGAAATTTATCTTTTTCACTGATTCTCACCATTCAAGACACCAATGATTCTTCCATCCTTTGGGGCAACCAACTCAAAATATCTGTGACATCTTGCTGAGTAAAATCCTCAATGACCTCCCAAAATGCTGTGAATCCTCCTCCCTGATTCTGGCTTGTGTTTGGGCCCCAATCAAGCCCATACTGTGCAAGGCCTGCATTCTTGATACTTTTCCACTTTTTTGTGAGCTAAACTAACAAAAGCCTTTTCTTCTACTACCAGAGATGTTCTTGCTTGCTCTTCTAAAGGAAAGTTTGCAGCATAACTTGTTACGTAAACCAGTCAACTCTCTTTCCATCAGAGCTTTCTCTTCCAGCAACTTGTCTCTGATTTTACACATAAGGTGAAAACTTGCAAGCAAGGCCTACCCTCTCCTACCTATCCCTGCCAATTCTTTCCCTGGTTCTATTGGTATTCCTTGCAAACATCTCTCTAAATCTCTAGGTCCTCCCTTCTATAGCCCAATTTCCATTTTCACAGAGTTCTGTGCTTTTAGCCCATTCTCTCCCCAGAGAGGAATAGGGTAAATGCTCCCATCCTGGGATACCCATGTCTTTCTCTAAAGCCTTTTTGCCTCCAAATAGAGGTTTGATATTTCACAATCCTATCTCCATGGCCATTTGTAGATTCAAAGCAACATTCACAATGCCTATGGTGGCCATGAATGTGGCATAACAATTTTGAACTGCAAAATAAAAAGGAATCTTCACATGGAAGACAGAACTAAAACATTTATTCAGACATCAGAGAGCCAAATCCCAACACTGGAAAACCAAATCCATCATAGCAAGAAAGAAATCTATGCACAATAACAATGTAGAGGTCAACACCATCCCCAAGGCTTTCTATAAACAAGTTCCCTTAAATAAATCACAAACAGGCTCCCTTAAGCAAAAATCACAAACAAGATCTCTCACTCACAGTAACCAGCTGACTGATTTTCTCTCTCCCTCAATTCTGATTGCTCTTACCAAATTTTCTCTCAGCTCTGCTCTAGTTCTACCTTTTCCTGTACCACTTTACTGCTCTACTCCTTCCTGTTCCACCTATTCAGCAAGCTCCTCCACCACATATGACTTAGAATTCCATATAATTTAAACACGTCATGTAGGCTTATTAATGGTTGGGAAAGACCTTCCCAATAAGAAGCAAAATTACTTTAACAATAAGCAAAATTGCATTATCAATACAAGATAATTGGGGAAAAATAAAATATTAAAAAGAGAAATGAGAGTGCCACAGATAAACCTAAATTAAGTACAAAAGAGATAGAAACTTGGAGAGGAAATAGATTAGAAATTAAAAAACAACCTCTAGGAAAACTAAATTTAAAATAAAACGTTTTTTATTCATTTATTTTCAGTGTTCCAAAATCACTACCATACAACCTGGATTTTTTCTTTCCCTCCACCCCCTTCCCTCCCCCCAACCTACCCACTCCCTCCCTGAGACAGCATAAAATTTTATGTAAGTTCTACACATACATTCCTATTAAATACATTTTCAACCTAGTCATGTTGCATAGAAGAATTGAAATGAATGGGATAAATCATATAACAACACAAAACATAATACAAAAGAAAATTATCTGCTAAAATATGCAACTGAATTCTATAGTTCTTTCTCTGGATGTGGAAGGTATTTTGTCTTAAAAGACCACTGTGAATTTTTTAAGTCTAGCATTGCAGTGAAGTTCTAAGTCTACCAGAAAAAGTCCTCCCACACTGTGGTTGTTGCTGTGTACAAAGTTCTCCTGGTTCTGCTACTTTCGCTCACCATCAGATCATATAGGTCTCCCTAGGCCTCTCTAAAGTCATTCTGTTTATCATTTTTTAAAGTGCAACAGTATTCCATTACATTCCTATACCATAATTTATTCAATCATTCCCCAGTTGACGAGCACCCCCTTGATATTCAGTTTTTGGTCACCACACAGAGGGCTGCTATAAATAATTTTATACATGTGGGACACTTTCCCATTTTTATGATCTCTTGGGGATACAGTCCTAGAGGCAGTATTGCTGGGTCAAAGGGTGTGCATATTTTTGTAGCACTGTGGGCATAGTTCCAAATTGCTCTCCAGAATGGCTGGATCAGCTCACAACTCCACCAACAAAGAATTAGTGTTCCTCTCTCCCACATTTTCTCCAGCATTTATCATCTTTCTGTTTGGTCCTGTAAGTCAATCTGATAGGAGTGATGTGGTACCTCAGAGTTGTTTTGATTTGAATCCCTCTAATCAATAATGATTTAGAGTATTTCATCATATGACTATAGATATCTTTAATTTCTTCCTCAGAAAACAACTGTTCATATCCTTTGACAATTTATCAACTGGGGAATGACTTGTCTTCCTGTAAATTTGACTCAGTTCTGTCTATATTTTAGAAATGAGGCATTTATCACAGACCCTAGTGGCAAAAATCCTTTCCCAGTTTTCTGCTCCTCTCCTTATCTTGGTTGCATTGGATTTGGTTGTGCAAAAACTTTTCAGTTTAATGTAATCAAAATTATTCATTTTGCCCTTCATAATGCTTTCTATCTCTTCTTTAGTTGAAAATTCTTCCCTTCTCCACAAATCTGATAAATACACTTTTCCTTGATCCACTAATTTGTTTATGATATTAATCTTTATACCTAGATCAGGTGTCTATTTGGACTTCATTGTTGTGTACTGTGTCAGGCATTGTTCTGTCCCTAGTTTCCACCAAACTGTTATCCAATTTTCCCAGAAATTTTGTCAAACAGTGAGTTATTATCCCAGAAGCTGGGGTCCCTGGGTTTAGCAAAAAGTAGATTGCTTTATTCAATGCCTACTGTGTCTTGAGTTCCTAGTATATTCACCTTGTCTCTTCTTCTGTTTCTTAGCCACTATCAAGTGGTTTTGATAATTGCTGCTTTACAATACAATTTGAGATCCAGTAGAGCTAGGCCACCTTCCCTACCATTTCTTTTCATTAGTTCTCTTGCTATTCTGGACCTTTTGTTCTTCCAGATGAATATTGATATTTTTTGTAGCTCTAGAAAATGATTATCAGATATTTTGATAGGTATGGCAGTAAATAAGCAAAATAATTTAGGTAGAATTGTCATTTTTATTATATTGGCTCAGGCTACCCATGAGCAGCTGATACTTTTCCATTTATTTAGATCTCACTTTATTTGTGTGATAAGTGTCTTGTAATTGTGTTCATGTAATCCCTGGGTTTGTTTTGGCAGGTAGAGTCCCAAATGTTTTATAGTGTCTACCCCAGCTTTAAATGAGATTTTGCTTTCTATTTTTTGTTGTTGGACTTTGTTAGTAATATACAGAAATGCAGAAGATTTATGTGGTTTTATTTTGTAACCTGCAACTTTGCCAAAGTTGTTTATTATTTCAAGTAGTTTATCACTTGAATCTCTGGGATTCTCTAAGGATACTATCATATTGTCTGCAAAGATTGATAACTTAGTTTCTTCTTTGCCTATTCTAATTCCTTCAATTTCTTTATCTTCTCTAATTGCTACAGTTAAAATTTCTAGTACCGTATTGAATAACAATGATGAAAATGTACATCTTTTTTTCACCCCTGATCTAGTATGTGCATCTAGTTTATCTCCATTGCATATCATGCTTGCTGAAGGTTTTAGGTAGATATTGCTTATTATTTTATGGAAAGTTCCATTTATTCCTATGCTCTCCAGTGTTTTTAATGGAAATGGGTGTTGTAGTGTGTGAAAAGCTTTTTCTGCATCTATTGAGATAATCATGTGGTTTCTGTTAGTTTTGTTGTTGCTATGATCGATAATGCTAATAGTTTTCCTGTTATTGAACCAGACCTGCATTCCTCGTATGAATCCTACCTGATCATAATGTATTATTCTCATGATAAGCTGCTGTATTCTTTTTGCTAAAATATTATTTAAAATGTTTGCACCTATATTCGTTACAGAAATTGTTCTATAATTTCCTGTCTCTATTTTGTCTCTCCCTGGTTCAGGTATCAAAACCATATTTGTATCATAAAAAGAATTTGGGAGGACTCTTTCTTCTCAAATTTTCCCAAATGTCTATGTAATATTGGAATGAACTGTTCTTTTAAATATTTGGTAGAATTCACTTGTAAATCCTTCTGGCCCTGGAGATTTTTTCCTAGGGAGTTCATTGATGGCTTACTCAATTTCTTCTTCTGAGATGAAGTTGTTTAAGTATTCAACCTCCTTTTCTATTAATCTGGGCAATTTATATTTTTTATAATACTCATCCACCTCATTTATATTATTGAATTTATGGGCATAAAGTTGGGCAAAGTAATTTCTAATTATTGCTTTAATTTCCTCCTCATTGGAAGTGAGTTTGCCCCTTCCATTTTTGTTATTGGTTATTTGGTTTTCTTCTTACTTTTTTTAAAATCAAATTGACCAAAGGTTTATCAATTTTATTGTTTTTTTTCATAAAACTAACTCTTTGTTTTATTTATTAGTTCAAGCATTTTCTTAATTTCAATTTCATTAATCTCCCCTTTGGTTTTCAGTATTTCTAATTTGGTATTTATTTGGGGATTTTCAATTTCTTCTTTTTCAACAGCATCCCCAATTTATTGATTTCCTCTTCCTCTATTTTACTCAGGAGCCATTCACATATATAAAGCTTCCCCTAAGAACTGCTCTTGTGGTATCTCATAAAATTTGGTAAGTTTTCCTCATTATTGTCATTCTCTTGCGTGAAGTTGTTGTTTGTTTCTATGATTTATTGTTTAACCCACTCTTTCTTTAAGGTTAGATTATTTAGTGGGATTAAATGATCCCTCTAATCAAATCCCCAGTCAAATTATGCTTTTTGAAGCATCTCATAAAATCCTCAGCTTCTGGCTTTTCTAGATATGATGTCTTAACACTTACATAGGCTTAGGTTGGTAGGTAAGAAAACTAAGCAATTTTACTTTGTTTCTTATTCCACTACCTTGTCTCTGACACTGTTGATATTCCAATCCAATCCTTTATGCAATCTTTCTTTCTACTTTAATGGCAAGGACAGTCCTATCCATTAGCTTGGGCTAACCTTAAGAAGATTATTTCCTGTCAGTAACCCCAGCAATAGGCCATGTCCCACTACAGGGTTCGGTCCCTATCTAAATTGAAACATATTAAGTTGTTTTTTTTTTCTTTTTCTTCCTTTGAGGAGTCTCAGCCCCTGTGGGTGGGACTTTCTTGTTGACAAGCTAAATACACCCTCTATAATTGTAAAGACAAAGGTAAAAGTAAAAAAAAAAAAGTAAAATGTAGAATATTTTAATTGCAAACTTTTCTGAAAACCATGAGATATCCTGCAGTCACATGGACAATCCCTCACTTCTTTATTCTTCTGTATAAAATCCTATCTCCCCAATACCATCTTTGAAGAAATGAGCTGACTATGCAAACATTCTCTTGGTGAATGTTATTTGTTAAATCTATTAATAAAGCTGTTCTAATTTTCCCCTAACTTTGGTGTCTAGAGTTGACCCTATAGTTGAGAATAGAACCTAGGAATGTGACAGTTCATCATCTCCTTCTATTGCCCCCCACCACAGATACATCATGAAATATGATGCTTCTGAGTATAAAATTTTGGAAACTAAAAGTGAATACAGGAACCATTGGGCCACTTCTAATCATCAAGCACTTGAAAGTCACTTTTTAATGGTGTTGTGAAATTATACATGAATAGGCAAGTCATTTCTCACAATACGGAAGTGTTATCTCTTGAGATAGGAAAACTATGAAAATAACATTATTTTGACAGTCCAAACATGAATGATTTTTGTGACTGTTTTTAACCTGTGAAGCAAGTGTTTTGGCAAATTAAGAAAAATACCACTCTTTTCTTGCAATCACCTTAACTTGTTTGCTCATGAAGTGGACTTGCTTGAAAGAGCACATACTATCTGAAAGATACTATAGCATTGACTGGCAGCTATTCAGAGAATGGCAGACAGCCAATAAATCATTCAACAGAATTTTCTGTCTCTCCAGCAGGGCTTAAAACACTTACCATTTCTTCTTTCAAGTGTAAGTCAATGTTAAAATGTCCATTCCATTGAAATTTTTATATCCTAACTTCCCAAAGATAGAGAAGTCCTTCCTAATTAAATTATTTTTTACTTCAATCTTTCATATTCACATAATGTAGAATTTGCTTACAAAGTCCATGTGAGAAGAATCAAATAGTGAGAATATGAGAATGCCTATTTACAGATAGTTCTTGCTATGTTATTGCATCATTTTGACTATCCTGTGGGTAGGCAGCAAAACCTCTACCCCAAAACCCCAGGCCATGAACAGAATTGTGGGAAACACAGAGCAGCAGCAGTACCTGTGTAGTTCAGAGCCAGGGATCTTTTTTTCCAGGCGTTGAAACCCCTCAGTGAAGTCACTCAGGTTGTCAGGATGTAGAATAATGGAGGAGACAGAGCCACATGGAGCTCACTGAGGGAAGGAGGGTTCTATAGAAAGATCCACTTAACGCAAGGATGACCTATCTGTTCTTCTCAGGGACAACTCACCTTAAAATGCTTCTTACTACTATTCACTTCAGAGAACAATAGGGCTCACCAGGGTACTTTAGAAATTCAGTTCAATTAATTCAATTCACTGAGGAAAGATGCAATTCAGTGCAATGCAAGTCATAATCATTTATTAAAACTCTACCATGTGCCAGGCATTGTGCTAAACACTTTGCAAATATTGTAAGAGCACCAACAACTAAAACAAAATCAATTAAACATCTAAATAACCAATATACTTAAGTATGCATTCTACTGGAGGAAAACATTAGAAATAAGCAAATACAAAATGTATATCAAATAAATACAAAATAACCATTTGGGGAATGGCATCAGTTATTGAGGGGATCAGTAAAGGTCTCATGAATGAAGTGGCAGATTGACTGAACCTGGAATGGTACCAGAGTTGCAACACGCATATATTGGGGAAAGGATGCATATGTATGGGGAGCAACAAATAGAATAATCTGAGTCAAGTATATGTGGACCTGAATTTGAAAGTCCAAATGAGACTATAACCTGGATAAGTACCAACTAAGTTTATTATAAGAAAAAGTAAAGGCATGCATGCCAGAATGCCTCTACACAGAGTACAGAGGAGTTCTGCTACTGCAGGCAAAGCCTGAGACCTGTAGGGATTTCAACAAATTTGGGAGTATTGTGGAAATAAAGGTACAGTCCCTTACAGAAACTTCAAGGACAAGAAAGCTGGATGTTTTTGTTAACAAGTTTATAAGTTTGGGAAGAGTAGTCTGCAAACAGCAGAATGGGTTTCTGCCAGAGCTAGCTCAGTATGGGAAAGTCAAAAGTAAGGAAGTGAAGTGAACCCAAAGGAACCTGATAAGTCAAGGCTAAAGAAGGATCAGATCACTTATGAACTGATTCATTCTATCTTTACCCCCTCCGTCATCATCCTCCAATCCTATGGAACAAAATAACTCAAGGAAGTCAGAGAAGTTAATTTCAGGTGTATATCCATAAATAGGGTGCACAAGAGGGAATAAAGTGTAATCATCCTCAAAAAACAGACTGAAAATTCATTCTGTCTTTACAGACTTCTAGTGCTGTTGCTATTGTACAGAAAGTAGGACCCCTTTTAGACCTAGCCAGTTCATCTATGGCAACATAGGGAAAGCTAGCCCTGCTCCCAGATATTATTTTAAATCTTTTAATGCTGTATATGGAAGATGGCTATGGAATAGGTCATTCACTTTATAAAGGCTAACTTCAGACCCTGACTTAAACCTTCCAAGAAAAAAAAGAAAACTATTTTATACTTTCTGAACTATTTAGATTGGACCATACAGTCACTTATTTCTTAACCTGGGGATTATGTTCTAATTTAAGCCAAAATCTTTTCAGCCTGTGTTGCCTAATGACTTTTTGTGTGGCCACAGGCTCAGCTTCTGGCCACTCTGTATACTAAATACTGTTTTGTTTTGTTTGGTTTTTTTGCCTTACTTCTATAACTATGCAGCCCTGACTGCCCATTAAGTAATGAAGTGTGGAGAAGGGAAGAACAGTGAGATGAAGCATAATATTGAAGTTTCACTGCCCTGAACTCTTCATCCTTAGTCCCAGAGATAGATACCACATACACTAAACTTTTGAGTTACAATAAATTAATTGTTGTCATTTTATCATATCTGATTCTTCATTACCCCATTTGGGGTCATTTTGTGCCAAGGATACTGAAGTGGTTTGCCATTTTCTTCTTCAGCTCATTTTACAGATAGGGAGATAAGAAAAACAAGATTAAATGACTTGGCCAGGGTCACACAGCTAGTAAGTATCTGGGGCCAGATGTGAATTCACAAATATAAGTCTTCTGGACTCCAGATTCAGCACTATATCCCACCCAGCAGCTCGTAAATTAATTGTAAGAAGCATATTTATATCAGCATGAGGAAGACTAAGCTGTAACTAAGAAGTAATTCCCAAATACTATCAAATATTCAAGGTGACTCTCCAGCAACAATAACAGTACAGATTTCCTATAACCTATCTTAGGTTATTTTTTTTAATCTTTTGCTTAAATGGGTTTGGAGATCAGTTGGTTCTGCCTCTGTACTGATGAAAGTTATCACTATAACAAACTATTTCAAAGATTTGTAAGCTAGTAATCATCATTGGCCCTTCCCTCTCCTTCACCACTGCATATCCAATAAGTTTCCATGTTTCATGAATTGTACTTCATAAAATCTTCCTCACCGGTTCCTTTCTCTCCACTGATCTGATGAACATGATATTCTAGTGTGACTGCTTGCTGAGCCCTTTTCAGGGTTACTCTTACACCTTTGGTGTTCACACATTACCCAGCTCTTACCTGTGGGTCCAAGAAGCAAGAGAATGCACAGCAGCCACACTGGTAAAATCAGCTCTGTAGGCAGGCTAAATCAGATTGAGGTTAACCACAGGCATCAAAACTATATGTGAGTTAGGGGGATCTCTACTACAAGCACATAAAGACTTTTCCTGGTTAAATGAACGTATGAGAAAAATTTGTTTCAGTGGTCATGAAAGCAACTGAAGCAGGCATTGTGGAGCATTTAGAGCTTGGTCAAATATCAAAGATGCCAAGGTTATCCACTGAATCCCAAGCCATTGCAGGTCATCTTGACTTTGTCCTGCCACTGGACTTCAGTGACTCTGGAATATCAGAGCTGATAACTTTGTGCAGCTCTGTCTCACTTAATTTCAATTTCAGAAAGTCAAGACATCACTCATCATTCATTATTCCCCTCCCCATTTTGATGTCATTGATTTTCTGCAAAAATGGAAAGCAAACAATACTTAGTTCAGAACCTAATTATCACAAAACATTGAAAATCTCCTTTTTTAATATTCTCTTAGTTGAAATATTGTGAATCCGCTAATCTCTTCATTTGCCATCAGTTCCTCTTCATCATGCCCCAACCAGAATAAACTTTTCACCAGGATAAACTCATCACCAGAAATCTCATCATGGTGGAAATTGCTTCAGCTTTGCTATTTGCTATTTGCTTGGCGGTATAATAGCAAGCACCCAAGCATACACAGGAAGGCCTGCTGCATGAGTTCTTAGACCTGCTTTTCTAAGCAAAGTAACCTTAAAAAGTGTAAACAGTCTTACTTTAATCAAGCACATATATCTTTCACTTATTTCAAGGGAAAAAGTCAGCACCCTGAACTTAAGAGAAAATACAAGCAGAAATTGCAAACATAAAAAACAAGAGACAGGGCTTCCAGCTGTCTGACCATAGAGAATACTTATATACTTAACAGAAAGAGAAGCACTAACATCACTATTTTCAAAGCCTAGGTACTCTTGCCTACCCACACTCTTATCTGGCCTAATCACACAAATACCCTTCCAATGATTTGAGATGCAAAGCAAAACCTCACCTCAGAGTATATATACACTTTTCATAACATGGCCTTCTTGACCCAGTTCCTCATTAGCAATCAACAAAAGGTGTGGGCCTACATTCAAAACAAGCATCCCTTAATCCAGCCACCTGAGGCCTATTAATGGGAGAGGAATATTTTTAACTCCTGTTACTGGTCTTGAGGGTCCAGTAAAAAAACAAACAAACAACATATTCTCCCACAGCCAATCTTTATAAAGACCTCAAAATCCTTTCCATCTCTATTTACCACCAGCTACTCTGCTTTATTTTGACTGGACCATAGTCATGTTAATCATATCATCACCATCATCACCATCATCATGTCTCTGTTGGGTATATGCTGGCACGACACCCCCCCTTGCCCACCCTTTCACCTTCGTTTTGTTCACTGTCTTCTCCTATTTAATTGAAGACTCCTTGAAGGTAAGGACTACCTTCAGCCCCTAACCATATGCTTCACCAGATCTTAGCACAGTGTCTGGTACATAGTAGATAATCATATTGTATTATATTGTTTTGTAATTGTCCTTGCTACATGCAATCTCCCTTTTCCCTGATTTATTCTCTATCTAATCATCAAATTTATAGTCCAAGTCAGGTTGCTTTTTTCTTTTAATCCAGAAGTTTCAATACTTTCTATTGTCTCTAGGTCAAAATAAAAACTGATATGCAATTTTTTTGGCAATCTCATCTTTATTCTGGCTTCCCAGCATGATTTTAATTTATTGCCCTTAACCCACTCGATGTACCAACTTGCTTGTTATCTGTACAGGGAAATCTAACTCCCCATTTCATGGCTTTTTGTGGGCTGTCCCTTATATTTCAAATGTTCTCAATCTCCTCTGCTTCATGGAATTAATAGCTTATTTCACAGCTCAGTTCATATGCACTCTCTATGAGAACCCTTTTTTTCTCTCCTTCCTAACAAAACTCATTAGATCTACTTTTTATAGTCTTATGTTTTGCAGCCTACTTTTGACACATAATGGCTAACCCTGGGAAAGTCACTTAACCTTTTTTTTGGCCTAGGCTAATTTCAAAGTCTATAGGGTGCAGAAAAAATGCCGAGTTATGGTTGTAGAATCAATTTTTTATCAGAGAGTTCCATACATCAATGAAATCCCAGTTCCAATCCCAGCCATCTCTATTGCTATCCTTATATCTATTTGATCTGTGTATAGATCGTATCTCTGAATTGTATGTAACTGCTTGAGGGTAGGAGCTATCTCATTTTGTGTTTACATTTTCAAAGCCTAGTTCAATGCTTAGCACATTGCTAGATGAATTAATATATTTTCATTGAAATGCTATGGATGAGGTATTTGAATTGCAAAGGATTCCACATAGAATTCCATAGGTCTAAGTTGGTATTTCATTGCTCTTTGAAAATTTTTGAAGGAGTAGAGCAGAGAATAGAAAATAGTAATGACAGTATTAAGAAGGGAGAAAAATCAGATGGGAAAGGGGGTCCATTGGATATGTGTCTGTGTATGTGTGTGTGGGTTTAGGACATTGTGTGTGTGTGTGTGTTTAAAATGATTACCTGGTGCACAACATTGAGATTATTTTTAAGTTTTTTTCTTGTTAAACGTGCTCAAATTGAAGCAGATGGTAGATGAAATTTAAGGCCACAATTTTCTTATTTAAAATACAAGCTGAAATGAAAACAATATTTTTTAATAAACACATTTTAGTACTGCTTTATGATCCTGAACACTAAGAAGATTTTTTATAGAAAAAAATTAAACACTTTTGTTAACTGATGCAATTCAAGCCAAGAGCATAATCTGTTGTTCATCTATTTTTGAGGAGGACCAATGATGTTACAGGGTGAAGTCTTGATTTGTGTGTGAATTGGACTTAAATGGGGCAGAGTTGCACAAAGTCATCAGCTCTTCTCCCTCTTTCAGTTTTCAAAGTCCAGTGGCAAGACAAAAATCAGGATGACTGGCAGTGACCCTGGATGCAGTGGATAACCTTGGTTTCTTCAATGTCTGATCAAGTTCTAAGTGCTCCACAGAACCAACTTTAGTTACATTCATGTCTGTTGCATCAA
Organism: Notamacropus eugenii; assembly: GCF_028372415.1. Classification (NCBI taxonomy): domain Eukaryota; kingdom Metazoa; phylum Chordata; class Mammalia; order Diprotodontia; family Macropodidae; genus Notamacropus; species Notamacropus eugenii. The sequence continues at coordinate 375,385,204 of NC_092875.1, forward strand.
ATTGTTCTCATCCTTCATCCAAATTGGGGAAGTCTTCACGTGCTAGCAGTAGACATGCCCCTAGCTTGTTAATTTGTTTAAGGCCTATTAGTTATTGCTGAGACAATTTTATCAGGTTATGCTAGATGTGCATGCTACAGCTTCTTGGAGCCACAGGGAGGAAAAAAAATCATCATTCAATTCTCTAGGGGAAGGAAGGTCCTGGTGAGAGCATCTGAATAAGAATAATCTCTTTCCAATTAAGCATCTGATAATTGGTTAATAGTGTCTGAACTGTTCCTGCCTCTAGACTCTTGAGTCACTAACTTTCAAAACACAAGCAAGTACATTTCAATTGTTCATGACACACTGATTTTTCCTTCTGCTTCTATCCTACCTAGCTCCTAGATAAGAACTCAAAGACTAAGACTAACCATGATGATATAGACATCCTTATACTAATATTTTCAGAAGCTGACTTGTTTGCATTCTGCCTCTGCTTTAATTAACCCTGAGGATAGAGAAGAGATATACAAAGTCATTAAGTGAGATATTATTGCCAACAAGTACAGAAAGTATTTTCTCCACAGATAAACAATATGATAGTGAAAGAGTGCTAGACTTTGAGTCAAAGGATGCTTCAGACCAAATTTCACCTGTGACACTAGCTTTGGGACCATGAGGAAGTCATTTAATCTCTGAGCTCTGAAGTCAGCAAGTCTTTTGTTTCCATTCTATTTCACATACTTTCTTGCTGTGTGATCCTGGGAAAATTACTTAACCTCTCTAAGCCTCAGTTTCTTCATCTGTAAAATGAGGGGCTTGGACTCTCATAGGATCCCTCTAGCTCTAAATCCATAACCCCATGTGTTTTCTCATCTATAAAATGCAGTTAATATCTCTAAATGATTATCTCAAAGGATAAAATGTTGTATAGATCTTGTGAGATACTGGTATTTACAGCAGTTCTTACCTATTTGAGCTCTATAAGCACAAGTCAGTCCCCTTCATGCCTTCCAAATCTAACCAACCCTCTTTGTTCTCAGGCTTACTGTGGCCTGGACCTCCTAATTTCTAATTAATTCCATTGGACACTTTAGAATCCATGTTCTGTTCTCAACAAACTTCCATGCATATTCTAATTTTTCAGAAGGGATTATTTGACTTTCGTTTTTGTATCACCAGAACACTGCACTGTTCCAAATACGCCATAGATATCCAATAAACATTTGTTGATTGAATGATCGATTTGATCTTTTTGCTTTAATGGAAATGTAATATAGTTTTAAACTAAAAATAATTTGTCTCTTTTAATCCTGTCCTTTGCTGGTTTCTCTTTTCACTCCCCTTGGCTCAGGAGGAGGGAAGGAAATGTCCCTTACTTCCAATTACCACTCAAGACCCTTCTTCTACCATCCTTCTGAAGACCATGAAATTCAGCTATATATCATTTCTCAGTTCATTTTGCTGTTATATGTTACTCTCCAAGGGGTTCGCTTAACTTTTCCAATGAATTTAATAACTGATTGCTGAATCTTCCCTCTATTCTTTTCCTACCACTATCTTTGGGGATTTTAATTATCTACCAGATGACTCCTCTAGCTGACTGATGCTCAGTCTACTCAAGTTGAATACAGTATTTGCTATACCTTGCTATCTTTTGGAAAATATAACACATCAAATACTCGTAAAGTTGAAATTCAGTACTCTTACCATAATTTCTCTTTCTACCTCTCCTTGTCTCTCAGAATTTTTCTCATACCTAACTTTGACCCTAGAGTTGACCCCATGAATGTATCATTATATACTAAGATCTCTTACCTCCTCCAGTCTTCCACTTTTTTAAGCCTAAAAATTCTCATCCTTAGTAACCTCTACTAACCCATCTTTCATCATACTCCCAAGCTACTGACAACAACAGAAAAGTATGCAATTCACATAAAGTTATATAATAAAATTTTCTCATATAGCCTGAACTGGGCCCTCCTTTTTTCTTTAGAGACATTCCATTCTGTGCTTGATTCTGTTTTACTCTTGCTTCTGGCTGATGCATCTTAACATATTCTCCTTGTTCTTACTTCTTTTCTTATTTCCTGTCCTGTTAGTTTTACACACTTTACTCCACTTAATGCAGAAGCACCTACTTCACTAACAACATTTATTGAATTTTTTAATTTATATTACCTTCCCGCCATGTCCCTCTCCTCCATTTCTAAGCACCCTTTTCTCCCCTCTCCTCCTTTGCTACAAAAATGGAAGAAAATGCATCTTTTCTCCTTACCAAGGCGAATCCTTAAAATCTGAACTTTTTTCCAAGTTAGTCTCTTAAAGACCTTGTTCTAGAAGACTCTTCCCTTTTTTCTCCCACCCCACCTCCATGAATCATCAGTCTTTTTGTTTTTCACTGGCCTCTTTCCATCTTCCTATGAACATATTTAGGTCTCATGGTATTAGAGAACTACCAGGACTTAGAAGTAAAAGAGGTCTGAAAGGTAACATAATCTCATTGGTTTACAGAGGAGGAAACTAAGGCACAGAGCTTTAAAATAATTTAATCATGGTGACATGGACTTTAAATGACAAAGCCAATATTCACCTCAAAGTACTGACTATAAATGTGACTAAATTGTAACACAACACCCCTTGGCAGCTAAATGGCACAGTAGTTAGAGTATTGAGCCTGGGATCAGAAAGACCTGGGTTCAAATCTGGCCTCTGACATTTACTAGCTATTTGTTCCTTGGCAAGTCACTTATCCTCTGTTTGCCTCAGTTTCCTAACCTGTAAATGGGCACCATAAGGGAATCTACCTCCCAGGGCTTTTGTGTGCATAAAATGAGACAATATTAAAAATGCATTTGACACAGCACTTGACACACAATAGGTATTTCCTTCTTTCCATCTTTCTTTCCATCCTTTTTCTTTAAAAAAAAAATCTGAGAGAAGATTCTGGTAAGATGGTAGAGTAAGTCAGAAAATTTATAGCTCTTCAGATTTCCCACAGAAACAAGACAAAATAGTGCCCCAGGGCAAACACAGAACAGTAAAAATAAACAAGAGTTGGGGAAGAACCTAGTCCTCCTGGGGCCATCAGAAGAGATCAGAAGAAAACCTGTGAAATGTAAATACCTCCAGGCTAATTCCTCAGGAAAAAGCAAGTAGCAAGCCCTGTGGCTAGCTGTCTTGATTGGTAACTTTGGCCCAAGCCACAGGAATATTCATCTCCACTACAGTCTGTAGAGTCAGATCTCTAAGCACAGGAAAACTGATGAGATTTCTCGTGATAAGAGACAGCTAGACCTGCTGTGCTGCCAAGACTTGGCCCTGGGCTAGAAGGAACCAGCACACCCCTAATGAGCTCAGAAGCAGTGGCTCAGTAGATACAGGTGGTGGATAATTCCTGGAGGATGAAGTTCTCGGTTTTGGGTCAAGGGGAGAAGGGAAGGAGCACTTGAGACCAGAGGTACAATCTGCTATAAGCTACCACTAGAAGTAATTACAACACTTAAAAAAATGAAGAAGAAAAGGAGAAATCACCCAGCCATAAAAAAAAAAAAATGTTACTATGGGAATAGAGGGAACTTGGATTTATACTCAGAAGAAGATAGTGACACAAAAACAAATAAAACAATAAAAACCTCTCCTGTTCCAAAGAGTAATGTCAAATGGTCACCTGCCCCAAAAGAATTCATAGAAGATCTTAAAAATGATTTTAAAAATCAAACGAAAGAGATTGAGGAAATATCTTTTTTTTTAATATAACAATCCAAGAAAAGCAAGATGATTATGAAAAGAAAGTCAACCAAATAGAAGAGGTGATTCAGAATTTTAAGGAAGAAAACAACTACTTGAAAATTAGAATTGGGCAAAGGGAGTCTAGTGAATTTATAAGAGATGAAGGAATAATAAAAGGAAATATAAATAATGAAAAAATAGAAAATAATGTGAAGTATCTCATAACAAAAACTAACCTAGAGAACAGATTCAAAAGAGAAAACATACAAATAACCAGAATGCCTGAAGGGTATAATGAAAAAAATCTTGATACAATACTACAAGAAATAATTAAGGAAAATTGTTCTGAAGTGTTAGAACAAGAGGGGAAAGCAGAATTAGAAAAATATCCACTCATCACTACCTAAAAGAGATCCTACTAGGAAAACTTACAGGAATATTATAGTTGAATTCTGAAACTCTCAGGTTAAGGAGAAACTATGACAAGAACCAGGAGAAAAAGAATTCACTTAGAACTGAATAGATCTCTCACAAGACCTAACAGCATCTATGTTGAAAGACTGTAGGTACTGGAACAGTATATATTGATGAGCAATAAGGAAAGACTGCTTAATTTTTATATGAGGAAATGAAAACTGTATGTCTGAAGTTGTGATTAATAATTGAATAGTTCAAAAGAAAGATTGAGGTGTACATGATATGATGTGAATCTGAAAAGCAATACTATCTAGGAAAAAATAAAAAAGAGTAATTATCTTATAAAAGTGAAGTGTGAGAGGAAGAGCTGACACAGAATAATCAGATGAGAAGATGTAGCACCAATATGATATTCTCAGCACCCATGATGGCCGTGATTATCACAGCCTCAGTTATGAATCACAAAATACAGCAGACTCTCCATATGGAAGACAGAATCAAATCATTTACTCAGACACCAGAAAGCCAAATCCATCATAGTAACAAAAATCTATACCTAAAAACAATGCAAAGAACAACACCCCACCCAAGCATTCCCCCTACTAGGTTTTCCACAAAACAGCTCCATTAAACAGAATTACAAATAAGCCCTTTCAATTAAACTTCAACAATCTGCATACTTCTTAGCTCTGACTGGTCATGTTCTCATGAAAATATTTCCTCTCAGTTCTGCTCTAGCTCTACCTCTTCCTGCTCCACCCCTTCAACAAACTCCTCCAGTCACAGACTCCATGTGATCCAGACAGGTCACATGGACTTATTAATTAATTGGAAATATCTTCTTATTTAAATTACTATTAGAGTTGGGTGGTTGCTCTGGAACCCTATTCTCATCAGAAATGGGTTAAAGAGGGAACTATACACACACATATGCATTGGTGTGTATGTGTGTGTGCTCTGTATGCTTATCCACATATATACATGTGTATATGTGTATGTATAAATATCATCCAAATTCAAAAAGAAATTAAAGGCTAAGGTGATAGGGAGAGAGGAGAAGACAAAGAAGGGATTTTTAACCACAATCCTACTCACATCAGATCTGGGTTAAAGAGAGAACGTTAGAAAGGAATAAAAGAGAAGAGGATAAGGGGGGTATGGAAGGGTGTCTAGATTAAAGGGAATGGGATAAAGAAGGAGGAGCATATGTATTTGGCAAGCTATAAAAGCATTTTAGGCTTAGAAACAAGAGGGTAAGGCGAAAAGGTCAGGAGAGAGAATAAGGGATGGATTTTTTGGAGGGTGAGGTAGGTCAAGTAATAGTAGGCCAAGGTAGCAGATAGAAGTAAAAGAGAAGCGTCAGGAGAGATAAGAAATAAGAGATACACGCAAACATAAAATAAAGATCAGGAGTAGAAATTATTAGGGAAAAGGGGAGGTGATAATCTTTATCTCAGACAAAGTTAAAGATAAAATAGATTTAATCAAAAGAGAAAATAGGTAAGCTACACTATATATTAGACATATTCATAAATGTTGTTTTGTACTATTTAAAGTATCTAGACAATATAAGGCTACAAAATTGCAATGGTGTAGAAAATGATGAGTTGGTAGACTTAGAAAAATATGGAAAACTTGAATTTATGAAGGAAGATTTTACCTACCTTCAGACAAATGGAGGACAAACAAGTATAGTATGGTCTTACATAGATACATGTGAATGTGTATGTCTATATGTCAATGTGATTATAGATATCTAAATATATAGGTTTATGTATGCATGTCTCTGTGTGTGTATCCATGCTTAATTATAGCCTTCATGAGGAGCAGAGTAAGAGGTGAAAAAGAACAAAAAGTATGCACCAGAGAACTAAAGAAAACTTACAAGTAAGCAAAGAAAAGATGGACAACTTTGAACACAATGAGTAGTATTTATTATAAAGTCTTTCTTGAAATGGAAATTCATTTTTTTATATTTTGAATCCTTTGTTCTATTTTACTGTGCACGTGGCAAGGTTTTTTTTTTTAATTTTATATTTAAGCTTATGATGTTCCTTTTCTTTTTTCTTATTGTGTATTTAAATTTAAATTAAAAAGAAACATCTTTCCTTGGTCTTAATGTTCTTGTTATCTGCATCTCTTTCCTTACCTTAACAGAATAAAAGTAATCAGCATCTAATCCCTCTGTTTCTTCACAGCCAGTCTCCACTTAACTCTTTGTAACTCAGTCTCTATATCAACTATGCCACTGAAACCATTCTCTCAACAGGTTAAAGGGGATATGGTTGAGTTTAGGGTGCCTAGACAATACTACTTTCATTACGCCTTAGCTCTCTAATACTATAGTCATTATATATGTCTGTCATCTATTGCCATAAATAACCCTGTCCCAGAAGACACTGCTGGTAGTCTCATTATGCTTGTGTGAGAAACTGTCCAAATAGTACGTTGTTTTCCATGCTGTGTACATGGCACATTATATAATCTTTCCTCTGAACTCCCTATAGTTACTCACCATCTGTGCCACTTATTTATTGCTTATTTATGGTCTTGTATTGCGAGCTGATTTTTCATCTTCATACAACTTATATATACTAGAAATGTATATGCTTGAGAGCTTTAGGGTTATTTTGGTCTGAATACTGCCCATGGGAATCTGAAAATCTATTATGATTGTTTGTGTTTGTTGAAATGGATGACATCCATTTGATACTGCTTAGAGTTGAAGTTTGTGTAAGGCAATTTTATTTCAATTGTAAATCTCATTCATAATGCAAGCTTTTGGTGATTACAGTTCACAACTGGCACCTCAGCTTGTTTGTAACTTTTGTTATCTACAGAATTCTTATTAACTTTATTAGAACACTAACACACAATTCAAAAAGTAATTCATTAATTTCTGATAAGGTTTTACCATATAATCAGGGTAAGACTATATTGGGGTTTCATTATTGCCTAGATGGCACATTTAGATTGTTATTATAATTCAACTTACTAACTGCATATTGCAAAGATGTCACTATTATTTAGAGAAATGTACTTTCAAAATACATGACAGATTTCACATTTCCATTTAAAAAACATTCTTTAAAAACTACTAATATCTAGTTCTTATTTTCAACCTTTGTGAGAAGTGTCCCACCCTACCCCCAAGTTTGTTGGGTAGTAATCAAAGCATTTAGAAATAGAAGAAGCTTAATGATCATCTGGTCTGATTCTTTCATTTAATGGCACAGGAGTATAAAGCTAAGAAAAGTTAATTTTGTTGTCTAAGTCATCTTAGTATCAGAGGCAGATTCTTACCCCCTTCACACATTTCAATACTTTCCATATACTTAGAATTCTCTTACTCTACAAAGCCTCAAAACAGAGCTCAGTTGCTACCTAAGGTCTTTCTTTACTTATGTCCCCAGATGTTAGAACTCTCCCTCCTCGTATCAAAAAGCATGATTATAGTTTTTGGGGTGTAGGGTGTGTTCAGGGAGGACCAGTAGCTTTAGTGTGATGGCTGCGGAGCTCTTTTTGGAGTTCTTTCCACCTTTGGTGTCCACCTGTTCTGCCTAACTCTCACCTGTGGCTCCAAGAAGTTGCAGCATGCACAGTGGCCACACCATAGTAAACCATTTCAGCAGATGGGCCAAACCAAGTTGAGGATAAGGGTTCTCAAACTCATTGGTGAGTTAGGGAGGTGTCTACCCCAATCGTGTGAAGATATCATCTGGTGGAATGGGCAGATGAGAACAATTTGTTTCAACGGCCATGAAGGTAGATGAAGCATGCAATGTGGAGCATTTCGAGGTTGGTTAGACACCAAAGATGCCAAGGTCATCCACTGCATCTTGAGCCTTTGACAGGCATCTTGACTCTGTCCTGCCACTGGATTATGATGACTCTGGAGGAGAGAATGTGGCTGATGACTTTGTGCAACTCTGCCTCACTTAAATCCAATTTTTGCATGAATCAAAAGACAAAAATAAGATTATATTTTGTGTTTATTGGAATACATGGTCATTCTTTCTCCCTAGTATGTAAATGAGAGAGCATGGAGTGGTATACAGAGAACTTGAACATACTTCAAAGTCAATTAGACCTGTTTTCAAGTTCTGCCTTTGAAATATATTGGCTGTGTGATCCTGGGCAAATCACATAACGTCTCAGTATAGTGAATTACCTTCTTCCTTATAGGATGGAGAGAAGGTTCTCCTCTGCACTGTTAAAAAGACTTTCTGTAAGGAGATTCTTTATACCATTAAAATCATAAGTCAAGACCCTGTTCCTATTATAAAATATAAATTTCTTGAGGATAGGAATTTTTTAAAATTAGCCTTAGTATCTCTGTTTGCATAGTATTTGACACACAGAAGTTTAAACAATGCTTGCTTCATTTAATTGAGTTTCATCTCTTTAAATGTAGTATAAACATCCCAAGGACTTGGGATGGAACATCCCAAGGATGTTAGGAACACAGCGTGTGGAATCACATTAAAAGGCTGGTGGTGGGTGGGCACACAGGTTTGGATTGTTAATTGTTACCTAATTTATTTCATTACTTCAGAGATGTGATTTGAGATTTCATCAATGAAAGCACCCCTTCTACTAATGAAAATCCACTTTTCTATGATGCAGTAAGTCAGTGGTATCAAACTTGAATAGAAACAGAGCCACTAATCCATACTTAAGGATCCCTGAAGCTCATATTTTGACTTAGTTTTGAAATGTGATCTCTGTTTTATTGGGGTTTTTTTATTATTAAATATTTCCCAATTGTAGTTTAATCTGGTTTAGGCCACACTGGGGAGAGTGGTGAGTCACATGTTGTATCAGTAAACACCACAATATACATTTGGGAGGGGGAGCTGTTATCACAAGTTCTTAGATCTTCATCCATGAAAGACAAGGCAACTTTTGAGGGGTTAACAATCATTTTAATCAGGCACATGAATCATTCCTTTAACCAGGTACATGTATCATTCAATTAGTTCAGGGAATCAGCACCTTGAATTTCAAAGAAAATACAGAGAAATCAAAATATCAACAGATATGGCATCCTCTGCCTTAATTCAACAGACAATTGGACCTCAACTGTCTGACCATCTTTACCAAAGAGGAAAGTATGGCATCTGGGTTCTCAAAAGTGAGGGGAGGGGTTCCTTAGAGGCTTCCCAGAGGTATCAACTGACCAAAGAACTACTCCCAGTCAGTAAACATCAAAGTAATCAGCAGACATGGCTTCTTCTGCCTGACTATAATTCAACGGACAGTTACAGCTGTTTGACCATCTTTACTCGACAGGGAAGCACTGACATTTGGCACTCAAAGCTGGGGGTTGGGCTCTTTAGCAGCTTCTCAAAGTCCTCATCTGGCACTCAAATCTTCCTACTAAAAACTAAGCCCCAAAGTAAAATCTCAACTCAGAGTATTTATATCTTTTTAAGAGAAAGAAGGCATCACAATCCTTTGACCCAGTTCCTCAACAGAAAAAAACAAAAGGTACTTGGGATCCTCCTGCAAAATGTCTCCTCTAATCAAGCTAACCACAATGGACTGGCCCATCAATGGGTGGGAAATATCTTTAATCAGATTAAAATAATTAACAATAAAAACACATACACTGTTTCTAGTTAAAAGAAAACAAACTCTTGTTTTTGGACTTTACTCCTTGTAAAAAGCATAGTTCATCAAACACAGTGGGGTAGGGGAGTGACAGCACTCGTGATCCATAACCCCCAGCTCTCTGACCAACTACTCACAACTACTCAATGCTGATGGAGCCACATTGATTAGCTATAAGGACATGATTCTAGAGAGATGGGCTGAACACTTCCATAGTATTCTCAACAGACCATCATCAATCAATGCTGAGGCCATTGACCATTTAACTCAGGTTGAAGTCAATCCCTGCTTAGCTGAACTTCCAACTGAAAAAGACGTTTTGCAGGCAATTAGGCTCCTTTTCTGTGGCAAAACACCTGATACTCATTCTATTCCAGCTGAGATTTACAAGGTAGGGGGCTATTGCTCATACAAAAGCTGACTGAAATTTTCCAGGTTATATGGCAAAAGGAGGTTATCCCCCAGGAGTTCAAGGATGCCTCCATTGTCCATCTCTAGAAGGAAGAATAGATTGTCCTGCAACAATCACGGGGAGATATCTGTCTTAGTCATTGCTAGCAAAATTCTTGCTAGAGTCCTCCTTGATAAGCTGATCTTTCACCTGGAAGATGGTCATATACCTGAGAGCTAGTGCGGCTTCAGAAAGGGTCGCAGAACAGTCGATGTGGTGTTTGCTGCCCGACAACTCCAGGAGAAATGCCAGGAGCAGAACAGAGATCTGTACACTGTCTTTGTAGATCTGATCAAGGCCCTTGACACTGTTAGTCATGAGGGATTATGGAAAATTATGTCAAAATTTGGTTGCCCAGAAAAGTTCATCAATATTGCATGTCAATTTCATGATGGCATGTTTGCCCAAGTTTTGGATGGTGGACGTTGGTCTCGTGCCTTCCTAGTCACCAATGGAGTGAAACAGAGCTGTGTACTTGCTCCCATGGTTTTTAGCATGACATTTTCAGCCATATTGAGAAATGTTTTCAAAGAGAATGAACACAGCATCAAGGTCCACTACTGTACTGATGGCAGGTTTTTCAATTTGAAAAGGCTATAAGTCAAGACCAAAGTCGAGGGGGTGTTGGTGCATGATTTTCTGTTTGCAAGTGATTGTGCACTCAATGCAGCCTCTGAAGCTGAGATGCAACAAAGCATGGATCAATTCTCTGCTGAGTGTGCTAATTTTGGCCTAATAACTAACACCAAGAAAACACAGGTGCTCCATCAGCCACCACCACACCATTCATATGTGGAACCATTGGTTACAACAATTACTGTGAATAAGTTCACTTACCTTGGTAGTGTACTTTCCAGGGATGTACACATTGACAATGAAGTTGATGCACACATTTCCAGAGTTAGTTTAGTGTTTGGGAGTCTCCAAAGAAAATTTTGGGAGAGTAGAAGTTATTAGACTGACTACCAAACTGAAGGTTCACAGAGCCATTGTGCTGACCTCATTGTTATATACTTACCCGGACAGTCTACCAGCTCCATGCCAGGAAACGGAATCATTTCCATTTGAACTGTCTTAGCAAGATTCTGAGGATTACCTGGCAGGATAAGGTACCAGACATTGAAGACTTTGCTCAAGCTGAACTGCCAAGTACTCAAACTATACTTCAGAGAGTGCAACTCCGATGGACTGGCCATGTTTTTCGAATGCAAAATGTATACTTCCCCAAAGACTATTTTATGGAGAACTCTCATGGGGCAGGCAATCACATGTGGCCAGAAGAAATGATAAAAGGACACTCTCAATGTCTCTCTCAAGAATTTTGGATTTGACTGTGCAACATGGGAGACATTGGCACAGGATGGCTCAGTATAGTGTGCCCACATCACAAAGGATGCTTTGAGCAAAGCAGAATTGAGACAGTTCAAAGTAAATGCAGGACGCGCAAATTTGGGATACCCACCCCAAATATTCACATGGACTATCTGTGCCCAACCTGTGGTAGAGCATTCGTATTGGTCTGATCAGCCACAGTCAGACACACTGAAATTTCACTTTATCATGGTGATATCATTTTGGTACTCTTCAAAGACAGACAACAAACATATGGATGAATCTATTTAATATTCAATTCAAGTTATACCTCCCAATTTAAAAATCAGTACTACTAGGAACGTTTTTTATCATAGATGTGAGATTTTGAAAGTGTGGTGGATATTGTGACAACAACCAACCACTACTTGTAAAGACTCTTGATTGATAAAGGCTTCAATCAGAGTCACTTGATTATACTAAAAAACAAAAACAAAAATAAAAACAGAAACAGAAAAGATCCTATTTTGCTTGCCCTCACACAAGTGGCCAGCAGAACCAGTATCTGAAACCTATAGTAAATGATCTTTGAAAGTTGCTGTGGCCACATCCAAAAGTCTATGTCTCATTCTGCATCTAAAATATCTCTCTGTCAGGAGGTGGGTAATAATTTTCATCAATGATCTTCTGGGATCATATTTCTCCATTGCAAGCTTGCTGACTGTCATGCTGGCTGAGTGATTTAATAAATAATTTTATTCTTTTCTGATTGACCACATTTCATGCTACCCTTTCTACTCTCCAAGTAACTTATTTTTCCCTGGATACCTTCTTCTCACCAGAAACCCTCACCAAAATTAAATGTGACTATGTCAATGAAGCTTACATGTTGAAAGCAATTTGAATTGAGTGATAATGTCAGAGGGCAGATCAGAAAAGGTTGAGAAAGGAAAAGAGAAAAAACATAATGAATATAAACAACTCTTTATAGAAGACTGGCTGCAAAAGAGAAAAGAGCTTATCAGATAGATGATAGCTTGAGGAGACAGTAAGCTTAAATGAGGATTTTTGCTTTTATATTTTTAAAATGTTTGTATGATTGTATTTTTCAAGACTAGGAGAATTAACCATGTTTGTAGGCACCAGGGAAGGAACCAATAGATCAAATACCTGAAGCAATATCATTGGCATCAAACACACACACACACATACAGAGAGAGAGAGAGAGAGAGAGAGAGAGAGAGAGAGAGAGAGAGAGAGAGAGAGAGAGAGAGAGACAGACAGACAGACAGACAGAGACAGAGACAGAGACAGAGAGAGACAGAGAACAATACAGTTCCTCAGTTCTGATTGTCAAAATGAGGATGACTATTAAGGTCCATTGTGGTTAATGTTACAACTTTACAATTTTAGATATTTCTTAATACCCTGCACTGTTATTCCCTGCAGGACGTCATATATTTAGAAAGCACAAAAGCAAAGGGAACAAAAGCATGCCTTTCTAAACAGGTGTTATCCATGATTTACAATGAACTTCCTTTCCACAACTCTATAGGGTACATAATGCACCTATACCTACATCAAGTTTTCAAATGGTGATATTGAAACACATAGAAGATGAGTAATTTGCATCTAGTCATAGAACTCGTAAATGTCAGAACTTGGATTTGATTCTCATTTTTTTGACTCCAGATAAATTACTCTTCCACTTTTTCACACAGGTCAAGATAAATTTAACTTATTGTCACAACTTTCTCTCAGGGTCAGTACAGAATATCTTATAGCTGATATTTTATCACTACTCACTGGCTAATTAAGTCTCCTTATGTTCACCCCACAAATCTTCCTTGGCAAGATCTTTCTTGAGAGAACTAATGGAGGTGGGAAATAAGGATTTATTTATGTTAATTTGTACAGTTTTAATCATAGTGACTGTTCTGTTTCTTTTACAACATCTAAATCTTGAAATTGATTCTATCTGCAAAAAAAAGAAAAAAAGGAATAAGCCTCATGCAACTATTTGCCTGTCAAGAATCTGATGACAGCCATTAGATATCAACATATTGTTTCCCTTATCTGTGAAGAAACCATATGTCATGTCAGACCACATTATTTGTTGTTGAAAAACTGAGTCCTCAGTAATAGAAGCTACTGAGGATAATAGTTTCAACAGAGTTGGTTCTTTGACAAACGAAGACCCCATGGATTTAGTGTGACATTTATTCAAAGGCACAATTCTCCTAAAAAAGGTGAAGTATGTTGGTTCATGAATTATTCTAAATTTCTTCTAACACAGCCTACTTCCTAAATAGTTAAAATAGCATGCTCTTTCCAGAACATAATTCAGTTCTTTTAAAATAATGATAATAATATGAAATATTCAATGATGTATTAGCCATTGAAAGGCAGCATGTTATAATGGATATAGAAGTGTCTTGAGTCAGAAATAAATGGGTTTAAGCCCTGACTCAGAAAATAAATTCCAGGTGCATTATCCCAAGAAAGTCACATGACCTCTCATGTATCCTAGGCAAGTCTTTATGATATTAGGTTGCAGAGCTAATGGTCTAGCTACATTTGTACAACTAACTTCCTCACTGGTGGTTCACTGATATAGTGAAATCACAGGTACCAATCCAAAAAATCCTTGGAGGTGCCTCTATTATCTTTCATCAACTTAAGCCTTCAACTTTGGAATAATAATGAACTCAATTAAATGAAATTTTGAGTGGATATACAAAAGGGTTCCATTAATGTTTAATGTTCAATTGTCACATGAAGGTGATTATGAATTCTCAAGAGATAGGGCAAAGGGATGCAAAGTCTGAGCAAATCCTACTAGAGGGAAAAGGTTATAATTATGAGTCTGGTGACAGACTATGCACATTACAGAGAACCAGTCTTGCAAATTTCAGGGAGGATCATCATCAAAGGATTTGCCACTGGGTGATGAATTTTTTTTGTACACCACAAATCACTAGTACATTATTTTAAATGAATGTTTAACTTCACAAACCTTTGTTTTCTTCTCTCACCATCCTTCCTATTTAAACAGAGAAGACAAGAGTAGAAAAGGGAAGAGGAAGAAGAAGGTAAAAAGGAGGCAGAAAAGGAGAGAAAATCTCCTAACAAATATGTTAAGTCAAGTTAAACAAAGTCCGTCGCTAGTCATTTTACAGTAAAAGTCCATCACTTCTGTATCAGCTAAAGGGTAGCATGCTTAATCATTGTTTGTTTGGAAACACAGTTGATCACTAAATAAGTCAAAATTCTTTAATTTTTCAAAATTGTTTTTTCTTTATTGTCCAGTTGTTATTGTATAAATTATTCTAATTGTTCTCTTCATTTCATTCTGATTAGTTCTTGTGCAAGTCTTCACAGGCTTCTCTAAAACCAGCCCTTTCATAATTCCTTATGCTGTAGTCATATCTCCTTACATTCATAGACCATAAATAATTCATCCATTCTCAATAGGACACCAACTCAATTCTTAGTTCTTAGCAACTACTATTAATATTTTATTCACATGGGTCCTTTATCCTCTTTCTTTAATCTCTGTAAAGTGCAAAGTGTAAAACTCTTACAACTTGAGTCAGGTGAAAGACTGACTACTCACATTGGTAATACAGTGGATCCTTAAAAAAATGAAGTTAATATAATAGAGACAGCATGATTTCATTTAAAAATCTTCGAATTTGGAGTCAAAAGACATGAGTTTGAACTTTTCTCTGTAAGCAGTGTGACTGAAAAAAATCACTTCAAAAATCTCAAGTTGAGTTTCCTCATGATTAAAATGAAAATAATATATATATTACTAATTTCACAAGTGAATCAAATGAAAGATAATGTAATGAATATGTCCATGAAGAAGCTTTTCAAGTAATATTATTATATGTTACAGGACAGGCAATTATAGCTAATATCATATTTCACTATGTACATATATCAGTAAGCACCTCAACATACACAGGGAGATTGGCAATCACAGGTTAATAAAAGAGAAGGCAACTTTTGAGAGGTTAACAATCACTTTAATCAAGCACAGGCATCAGAAAAAAATCAAAGTCAAAATTTCAGAGAAATCAAACTGCCAACTACTAACATACATACATCTTTACCAGAGAGAGAAGTACCAACATCTGGGTTCTCAAAAAGGTGAGGGTGCAGCTTAGTGGCTTCCCAAAGTCTCATCTATACACAGACCTTCTTCTAAAAACTAAGCCCCCAAAGTAAAACCTCACCCTTAGAGTATTTATACACTTTTTAGAGCCAGAGGGCATAACCCTCTGACCCAGTGACTCAACAGAAAAAACAAAAGGTGCTTGGGACCATCCTACAAAACAACTCCCCTAACCAAGCTTCCTACAATGAGCAGGCCCATCAGTGGCTAGGAAAGATCCTCTCCAACACATTATTCAATCAGAGGCACTTTAAGTAAAACAAAAACAGCAAAAGATCCTAATTTGATTGCCATTAATGCACATTATTTACTTTTCATAATCTAATCCAAGCAAACACGTATTGAATTTCTTAGCTTTTAGCCATTATGCTGATCCCTAGTGTTAATAAGACAGACATGAGACTCTCACTTCCTCCAAAAAGCTCACATTCTACTAGTCTATTATCATTGCAATTAATCAAGCAACATATTTATTAAGTACATTGTATATGTCATACACGATGCTAGATTCTGCAAATATAAAAACAAAACTTAACTGTCACTGACCTTAAGAAGGTTACATTTAGAGAGGGAGAGGAAGAGATGACACATGTGTATATGAGTACATGAAATATAGATGAAAAATTAAGGTGAGAATTTTAGTGGGTGAGAACACTAGCTTCCAGTGCATCAGGAAAATCTTCCAGTGGAAAGTAGCATTTGAGGTGAAGTTTGAGGGAAATGAGAATAAGATTTGGAGCTGAAAACAGAGTGCATTCTAGGCTTGTGGACAAGGAATGCAAAGACATGGAGACAAACGATGAAATACCGTGTTTGAAGGATATTATGAAGGTCAGTATTGCTGGACTTTGTAGTTCAGAAAAGAATGTACTTGATAACAAAATTGATAAGGCAGGTAGGAGCCAGATTATGAAGCAATTTAACAGCTAAACTGGAGTTTGTATTTGTTCCTAAAGACATTAGGGAGCAATAACAGTTTATTGAACAGTGGAGTGACCTGACTAGACATGCTTTTTAGGGAAATCCCTTTAAGAGCTGTGTGGAGAGAAGATTTTCTTTCTGTGTGTATTTTTGTTATTTTATTGTTGTTCAGTCATTTTCAGTTCCGACTCCTTATGATGCTATTTAGGGTATTTTTTTTGCAAAGATAATGATGTGGCTTGTCATTTCCTTCTTCAGCTGATCTTATAGTTGAGGAGACTGAGGGAAATATGGTTAAATTACTCACTGAGGGTCACCCAACTAGTAAGTATCTGAGGCCAGATTTGAACACAGCAAGATTAAGTCTTCCTGATTTCAGGCCTAGCACTTCATCCTGGCACCTAGCTGCTATAATTTTTATGAGTAAGCAAACAATTTCTTTTGTCCCATCCTAATCATTCCCTTTTTCAAATCTCAACTGGATTAGGAGAGGTGGTTGCTAGGAGATTGCATGTTGTTTTTTTTTAGAATAATAATATTTTTTCTACATAAGCAGTGGACTTAAAATCCAAATAAACCCCAAATAAAAAAAATATATGTACAAGTATTAGATAAAAGAGTTCTCTCTTGTGAGCAGCTAGGTGGCACAGGAAATAGAGTTCCAGACTTGGAGTCAGATCCTGAGTTTAAATGTGGTCTCAGCTGTGTGATGCTGGAAAAGTCACTAAATCTTGTTTGCTTCAGCGTGCTGCCCTATCTCTCACATCATGATCTGGAGAAGGAAATGGTGAATCACTCCATTATCTTTGCCAAGAAAACCCCAAATGGGGTCACAGTGACTTGAACTAGACAGAAAAGAAGTCACACATTTCAAACAAGATTTTTTTTAATGGCAGCTAGATGTCCCAGAGAATAGAGCACTGGGCCTCAGAAACAAGCCATGTGAACGTAGTCACTTAAACCTGTGGGCCTCTATTTCCTCATCTCTAATATGAGCTGAAGATGAAATTTGGCAGATCACTCCCGTGTCTTTTCTAAAACTGCAAATAGGGTCATGGAGACTCAGGCAAAACTGAAAAATGACTGATATCTTCTACAACTGAAGGTACCAAGAATTAATGCACTATTTATGGCATTTTTTGTGAAAAAGAAACTTCCATGATGTTAGGGTTATCCTACATGTCATTAGAAAGTAGCCAGAAGAGAATGTAGTGAGTGAAAAATAATCTGTACATTTGGGAACTGCAAGATGTTATATAAATCTACTAACAACAATCAGAGAGAAAGGAATATATCCTTGGGGATTCTGAGAAAGGAAAGGAAGAATCTGTCGTGTCTAGCATTGTTCAAGGCACAGAGGTGTTATATCTGAAAATATTAAAATCCAAATTACCAGAAGAGTACTCTGAAGGGTTGAGGGATAGTTAATTATGGTCCACTGTAGCCTGGAAAAAAATATCACTCTTAAAGAAGGGTTCTTCATCTTTTTTGATATTTTTTTATTTATCTATTCATTTAATTATTTGCCTATTTATTCATACATTCATTTGTTTGGTAATGAAACCCTTCTCAAAATAATGTTTTAAGTATAGATAATCAAATATGTAAGATTTTGCAGAAAAACATTAATATTGATATACAATTATCAATATAGATGTATGTATGTTTGCATGTATGTATGTATATATAAACAATTAAGTTCATGGCCTCTAGCTTAAGAACCTCTCTGAGTACAAAATGACTTTTTCTACATTTTTAGACCACTACTTACTCAGCCAACTTTGGATAATCAATTTAGTTCTATGCATACTTAGTAGTTATACAAAGCTAGTCATTACCTATAAATAAAAACAATAAATTTTACAAGTGTCAGCTAGTTACCTTAGACCTTCATTTACTACACTTGAATAATGAGTCTCCAGACTAGAAAGTGATCTTTACCCTTCTGATACACAAACGTTCAAATAGGGAATACTGTATGTGTCCTTACCACATTTTACTTTCAAATGAAATGGAATATTTAATAGTAGACATAGTTCTACCTTCATGATACATCCGTGACCTATTGGTGTACATATCTATCTCTTTAAAGGGACAATTTATGTCATAGTTATAGTATATTTCAAGCCCACATTCTTATGCCAAATGAAAGGGATGTTCAACTAGGGACAGTTTATCAATTATTATCTTTTAAATATCTTTTAACACCTTACATACATTTTTGACATTTTTAACACCTTAGATACACGTTTTGAAAAGTGATATGGTGCCACATTATTATCATTAACAATTATGTTTATAATTCCATCAGCCTCAAGTCCCATTTCTCCTAAAGAACAACACATGGATGTCATTTTTATATGAATTGTATCTACACAAAAGCATTTAGATAAAAAAACATCATGTCCGATTAAAGCTAAGTAAAATATTTAAATAAATATTTTGTTTTGTTTTCTACACACATTCTAATATTTCGGCATAGGAATCATTATCAGAGTGGGAGGGATCTTAGAAAGATTCTAGTTTGACCCTCTCTGTCTAGAGATTAAGAAAGCAAAGTCTGAAAAAGATAATTGATTTTTCCTAAGGTCACAAGTAATAGAGTATAAGGTTGGGATTGAACCTAGGTCCTTGTTGCTCAAAGTATTTCATTCATTCCAACGTGCCACATTGGTTCAAAGTGTATATTTTACATAATAAGTGATTTATTCAATAATAATAAATTATCCAGGATATTAACTTTAAGTACTGGCAGCCAAGGGGCTCAGTGAATAGAGTTGTGGGTCAGATTCAGGAAGACCTGAATTCAGATATAGCTCCAGACTCTTAATAGCCATGTGACTGAACAAATCACTTAACTTCTACTTGCCTTAATCCACTGGAGAAGGAAATGACAAATAACTCTAAAATCTTTCCCAACAAAAACCCATAAAAATATTGTTCCACAGAGTCACAGATATTTGGACATGACTGAATGACTAGACTACAACAACTATTTTACCTGAAGGTGTAACGTTATTAATCTTTTCTACTCTGTAAAATTCCTTGGTAGGCTGCCAATAAATCAGAGAAAAAGATTAAGAAATGACAGAAATGAAGGAAAATGAAATCGGTAAATATAGTCATTACAGATTTGCCTAATCAGCTTGCTCAAGTTCTTTAAATGTACATTGGAACTACTTTAAACCTTAGATGATATTCGGAGTAAGGAGAGAGAGAGAGAGAGAGAGAGAGAGAGAGAGAGAGAGAGAGAGAGAGAGAGAGAGAGAGAGAGAGAGAGAGAGAGAGAGAATTGTTTATCCTCCTTTTAAGAGACCAAAGACATCATTAGGTGATGTTGACTCAAATGTGAATTGGATTTAAATGAGGTAGACTTGCACAAAGTCATCAGTGTCACTCCCTCTTTCAGAGTCATAATGTCCAGTGGTAAGAAAAAAAAATCCACATGACTGGAAATGACCAAGAATAGAATGGATAATTTTGGCATCTCTTATGTCTGACCAAGCATGAAGTGTTCCACAATGCCTGCTTCAGCTGCCTTCATGACCATTTGTACAATTGCTCTCTTCTGTCCATTCCACCAGGGGAAGTCTTCACATCCTTACTGATAGGTTTGTGGTTATCCTCAACTTGGTTGAGCCTGTCTGCCAAGATGGTTTCTTGAAGTGTGGCCACTATGCATGCTACACCTTCTTGGAGCCATAAGTGAGAGTTGAGTGCCAGGTAGACACCAAAGGTGGATGACCAGTCTTTAAAAGGGTTTAGCAAGCCATCACACCAGATGTCCTTGTCCTCCTTGACTATCCATACACCCTGGGAGAGGGAATAAGAATTTATTAAGGGGCTAATATGTGCCAGGTACTGTGAGAAACACTTTACAACTACTATCTCTTTTTATCCTCACAGCAACCCTGTGAGTTATATGCTATTATTTTCTCCATTGTAAAGGTGAGTTAATAGAGGCAGTCACAAGTTAAATTACTTGTAAAGGATCACCTAGCTAGGGAGTGCATGAAGCCAGATTTGAAAACATGTCTTTCTAATTTGAATTCTAGTCCTCTATCCACTGTGCTACAAGCTTCATGCTTTAGCTTTTTTAAAGACCATTTCCCCATCAGTTTTAGTGTTTTACTTCACTTCAGATTATAGACATACAGACAGTAACTAGGCTCTTACATGAGACTTTGGTCGCTTACATAAGATTTCTTCTACTTTGCCTTAAAAAAACACAACAGAGCTTGTGTTTTACTAGTTTAGTTTTTGAGAACCCAATGTTATGTCAATAATCTATGATGTAATGAAGCATTTCAGAAAGAAGATTATCCTTGGTGTCATAGAGTATTGGGAAGTTAATTAACACTAAGAGTGTCAAGACCCTGAAGTCTGCCATTTGTTAGCCATGTAACTTTTGGTAAGTCACTCAAGCTTTCTGATCCTAAGGGTATATGTGGTCAAGTACACAAATGGCTATTCAATCAATCTGATACAAAGCTTCTATATCTCACATCACTTTTAAGTGTGTGAAATGTGTTCTGTTGGTTTCAGAGACAGAAACAACCCTGAACACACATTTCTAGCAAGTGATTGTAAGCATTACTCATTTGATATGCAGTTTACCTGATACATAAAAGAAATCAAAATTAATAGTAGCTTCCATAAGTTGAGATAATTATGCAACATTTCCCATACAATATGTATTTTCATAATTTTCTCAAAGATTAGCAATTGTCCTTGAAAGGTTAAGTTTCTTTTGCAATAATTCAAATTTGTTTTAACTTGTAAGATGATCTCATAGCTACATTAACTTTTAATGAAGTTTACTGTTTTGTGAGCATTTGGTGCCTGCCAATCCTACTCAGATTAAGAAATATTTTAATCTTCAATGTTTCTTCATAATAAATTGGTCATTTGCTCTCCTCAAGGATATTTGCTCAGCTAATATAGTATTAATTTACCTTAGGGGATGGTTATAATTTTATTAAATGATATTCTTGAAAGAGATATCAGTACAACAGTCATGATATTGTTATTGATCTTCTGAAATCTGGAATTAAAGCTAAGCATGACCCAACACCAAAATAGCAAGATAGAAGAAAACACTGAACATACAAATTAAGTACAAACAATAAGTATGATAAAAAATAACATTTTCAAGAGAACAGATTAAAGTGGAAGGAGCTCTGTGTACATGTTTAGAAGGCAAAAACTATTAGGCTACTTTTTTGCTTTTATTTGGATTGTGACCTTAAATAAGTCAATTAATTTTCAAAAGACATTTACAAAAAGATTTATAGAAAATACGTATGCTATTATGACAAACAAATAAGAAATTTTAGAATGCTGTGGATTTTTCTTAACTGCAATGCATCAATGAATTATATGATGTTGTTATAAACAATGTGGGAAATTGAAATGGAGAAGACATTTAAATTGCTTAACTGCAATAATGAAGAAAGAATGGCTGATTGTTTTCAAATTCCAGCTAGCAGAAATGTTATTAAATACCTTCTGGTTATCATTTTCCCTCAAACTATATTAGCAGCAATCCCTTTAAGTGGACACAAGATAAAACCAGGAACAGAACAATCAACACTTGTGGCCCCTTGCTAACCACTCCTCTGTAATATGGGGTTGTGATGGAGGAGACTGGACAAAGTGACAGTTAGATATATTTGTATATTCAACAAACACTTACCCCCTGCTATATGCAAGATGCAAGGCAGTGTCACCTAGAAATAAAGATGATTATGACATAGACCCAGGTACAAAGGAGCATGCAATCTATTATAAGAAATGGAAAGGATGATATTTTAGCAGTACTATTAAATGGTGAGACAACTGAAACAAGAAACTTTTCTCAGTTGCTAAAAGACTTGTGTAACATATTATATATATTGAGACAGAGAGATGTATGTATGTATGTGTATAGATAATATCATAGAAGCTCTCATGTTAACATTTCTGCTAGAGAAATGTAGAACAGAATAATGTTGCAAAAGACTAACACAGCAACGAAGGTGGATAACTGCAAAGATAAATTCCCCATCTCTGAAGCTTTACTGGAAAGAATATACCATTCTTTCTAAATTTTTCCCTGTTTCTTAAGCATACCTACAATTTGTTTAATTTCCAGAAATGATGTCCGTGTACAAAATAGCTCTAGATTTAGAATATATTTGTAAATCTGAATGAAAAGGAGAAATCAAGACTAGTCAAATAACTTTATGAAAAACCAACTTTTTAATAACTAAATATAATGAATATAATTAAATTTGATGAATTAGTGGGGCTCACTTTTTGATGACTGGTAACAAAAATCCATATCAAATCAAGACACGTACCAAAGCCCTTCAAATGTAGTTGAAATTTCATTTCCTTTAAGGGAATGTGCTAATGGGAAATGCTTCATAACTTTGAGGTCCTTCCATTCATTAGTCTTAGTAATAGTACTAATTTGTCTTTGAATGTTCTGATTCTGCCTTTTTCTTACTTCAGAGAGCAAACCCATCAACTTACCAGAAATACAGCTCAATTTGCTTTTATGGGATACAGTGCATAATATGAAGTAAGGGGGAGTCTTGATCTTTTATCAGTTAGTGTAATTGGTCGAGTGACCACTGTTCTGCTGAACAAAAATTATTTTGATTAAGCTGTCCTTTTTATAATTTTAAATTTTATTCTCAAGTAATTTAGAATAGGAGGAATATAAAGGCTAGTTTCCAAATGATGGCTTGGTTGCTTTCTATCTACATGAAATCAGGAAAGTTTCAACCTCATTTCCTCATATCTTGATAATTATGCTTTACATGTCTATATTACAGGGTTTTTAAAAAGATCAAATGAGTTAATAAATGTTATACTTCCTAGCTGGAAAGTACTTTGCCAACTCTAAAGTACTACATGAATCTGACATATTTTTATTTGGGTCAAAACTTTACACCGTTTAATCAAATCAAATCCGAAATTACTTATTTCTCTCTTTTGACCAATAACTATAATGTTTTTCATTCTCCCTTTATAAAATGCAGCTGCATGTTCAAGTTCTACAAAATGACTAAAATTACTTTTTCTTAGGATAGACATTGAGTCCAAACACCTATTTTACAAATGATGAAATGTAGTTCAAATGATTTGCCCAAGGTCACAATGGTATGACATGACAAGAGGTCAGATGAAGACATGAATTCTAAAACTACAGTTCATACGTTCTTCCATTTTGCAATATTATCTTACACAATTTTATTGTACTTAATTATAATATATGCAAGTGGTTTGTTTTCATATTCAGTTTCCTCATCTGTACCATGTGGCTGGTCCTAGGTCAGAATGACATCAGACTGAATAACCTTTTGAAACTGGATAGTGCTTTTAATGACTCTTGGATTCTCCTAGAAATAAAATGTGTTTTTTTTTTCTTTTTAATATTCTGGTGTTCTATGGCTGAAAAATGATGTAACATCAGCCTCAGAAGAATTTAAGTTGAGAAACACCCCAAAATAACTGAGATATGCTTCTCAGCCTACTCTTATGAGTAGGCTGCAACATATTACCAGTGAAGAAATGTACAGGAAAAATGCTATAATTAATATTATTGGAGAGATATATAATAAAAAAAAAGTGATCTGGTCATGAGTTTGTGTAGGAAGAAAAAAGAATAGTTGATGAGTGCTCTGGTTGTGTGTACACTACTTTAAGAGATTTAGAAAAGCCTAAACTGAAATATAGAATTAGAAATCAAAATTATTTGCCCAAGGTCATGATGGTTCGAAGTAACAGAGTTGGAATTTGAGGCTTAGTCTTCTCATTAGAGATCCAGCATTCTTTATTGTTGTTCAGTCATTTAAATTCTGTTCAATTCCTTGTGACTTCACTTAGGGTTTCCTTGAGGAAGATACTGAAGTGTTTTGCCATTTCCTTTTCCAGATCATTTTACAGATGAGGAAACTGAAGAAAACAGGGTTAAATGACTTGCCTGGTGAAAGCCTTCATCTGCTAGATTATTGCAATGGAACTCTAATTATTCTCTCTCCTTTGTCTTTCTTCATTCCAGTCCACTTCTATTCATCTATTTGACCAAACCAGGTCAGTTTAACCATCAACTAAAATCAACCTTTTAATAAACTTCCCATCCAAAAGAAATCTTTCTAATACCTCCTAATGTTATTTTTTTCATTCTGATGATCATATCCACTTTATACTGTTTATATAATGATTTAAAATAAATATTGACATGTTGTCTCCCCCAACTACCTCTAAAACCTTGGAGAGTAATAACTGTCTTTTGCCTTTTTTTAATCCCAAGAATTGAGCCAAATGCTTGACACATTTTAGGTGCATAATAAATGCATGTTGACTGTTGACAATCCTACGTGCAAAATTTCTTGTGCAGGAGAAGGGCTTTCTCATACCTGTGCTTTAGTCACAAAAGTTAAGAAGAGGAAGAAGATTTGGGAGAGGAGAAATAGAACAAAATAGATACAGAGAAACAGAACAAAAAATAGCAAACAACAACAAAACAAAAGGCAAACAAACAAACTTCCTTACGATTAAAGCCATTCAAAATCAGAAAAGGTTTCCTTATTTTATTTATTTATTTATTTATTCATTCATTCATTCATTTATTCATTCATTTATTTATGTATTTATTTATTTATTTATTTATTTTTATTAAACTTTTAACATTTATTTTCACACAATTTTGGGTTACAAATTTTCTCCCCTTTTTTCCCCCTTCCCCCCCAGACCCAAGCTTTCTAATTGCCCCTGTGACCTATCTGCTCTCTCCTCTATCTTCCCTCCCTGCCCTTGTCTCCCTCTTCTCTTTTGTCCTGTAGGGCCAGATAGCTTTCTTGACCCCTTAACCTGTGTTTCTTGTTACCCAGTGGTAAGAACATTACATTTGGTCCTAACACTTTGAGTTCCAACGTCTTTAGCTCCCTCCCTCTCTACCCCTTCCCCTTGGAAGACAGGCAGTTCAATATAGGCCATATCTGTTTAGTTTTGCAAATGATTTCCATACTAGTTGTGTTGTATAAGACTACCTATATTTCCCTCCATCCTGTCCTGTCCCCCATTACTTCTATTTTCTTATGGTCCTTTCCCTCCCCATGAGTGTCGACCTCGTATTGCATTCTCCTACCCATGCCCTCCCCTCTATCCTCCCCCCATCCTGCTTGTGCCCCTGTCCCCCACTCTCCTGTATTATGAGATAAGTTTTCTTATCAGAATGAGTGTGCATTATATTCTTTCCTTTAGTGGAATGTGATGAGAGTAGATCTCATGTTTTTCTCTTGCCTCCCCTCTTTATCCCACCACTAATAAGTCTTTTGCTTGCCTCTTTTATGAGAGATAATTTGCCCCATATAACTTCTCCCTTTCTCCTCCCAATATTTCTCTCTCACTGCTTGATTTCATTTTTTTTTTTTTAGTATATGATCCCATTCATCCTCTTCAATTCACTCTGTGCACTCTGTCTCTATGTATGTGTGCGTGTGTGCATGTGTGTGTGTGTACTCCCACCCAGTGCTCAGATACTGAAATGTTTCAAGAGTTATAAATATTGTCTTTCCATGTAGGAATGTAAACAGTTCAACTTTCATAAGTCCCTTATGATTTCTCTTTGCTGTTCGCCTTTTTTTGGTTCTCTTCATTCTTGTGTTAGAAAGTCAAATTTTCTTTCCAGCTCTGGTCTTTTCATTAGGAAAATTTGAAAGTCTTCTATTTCATTGAAAGACCATTTCTTCTCCTGAAGTATTATACTCACTTTTGCTGGGTAGGTGATTCTTGGCTTCAGTCCTAGTTCCTTTGACTTCTGGAATATCCTATTCCATTCCCTTCTATCCCTCAATGTAGAGGGTGCCAGATCTTGTGCTATCCTGATTGTATTTCCACAATACTTGAATTGTTTCTTTCTAGCTGCTTACAATATTTTCTCTTTCACCTGGGAATTCTGGACTTTGGTCACAATGCTCCTAGGAGTTTCTCTTTTTGGATCTCTTTCATGCGGTGTTCTGCGGATTCCTTGAATATTTATTTTGCCTTCTGGTTCTAGAATCTCAGGCAGTTTTCCTTGATAATTTCGTGGAGGATGATGTCTAGGCTCTTCTTTTGATCATGGTTTTCAGGTAGTCCCAGAATTTTTACATTGTCTCTCCTGATTCTATTTTCCAGGTCAGTTGTTTTTCCAATAAGATATTTCACATTATCTTCCATTTTTCGAATCTGCGCGGTATGTTCTGAGATATCTGTCTTTCTCGAAAAGTCCAAAGCTTCCATCTGTACCATTCCAGATTTGAGAGATCTATTTTCTTCAGTAAGCTTTTGAATCTCCTTTTCCATTTGGTTAATTCTGCTTTTGAAAGCATTCTTCTCCTCATTGGCCCCTTGCACCTCCCTTGCCATCTGAGTTAGGCTAGTTCTCAAGGTGCCAATTTCTTCAAGATTTTTTTGGTTCTCCTTTAGCAGGGAGCTGATCTGTTTTTCATGCTTCTCCCTTATCCCTCTCATTTCCCTTCCCAGTCTTTCCTCCATCTCTCTAACTTGATTTTCAAAATTCCTCTTGAGCTCTTCCATGGCCCGAGCCCATTGGGTGGGCTGGGACACAGAATCCTCGATTTCTGTGTCTTTGCCTGAGGGCAAGCATTGTTCCTCCCCATCAGAAAGGAAGGGAGGAAGTTTTTTTTCTCCGATTAAGTACCCTTCAATAGTTTTATTTCTTTTCCCTTTTCTTGGCATTGTCTCCCCCTAGTGGCCTGACCTCTGAATGTTCTCCTCACACCCACCTCGCCTCCTGGTCCTCCCAGCCAGCTTTTGGGGACTGAGATTCAAATGCTGCTTCCCTCCTTAGGATTTTTGGCGAGGGCAGGGCTGCTATTCAGTGTTAAATTAAGTTCAGGTGCTGAGGTCAGGGGCAGGGCCGCCTCTCTGGCTCAATTCCCTCAGGAGGTTTATGCACAGACCTTCCACAATGGATCCAGGCTCCCGTCCATTTGGGGAGCCCCCGTCCACAGCCGCCTCTCAGCCCCCACCTCCGGGGGGGGCCTGAGCCATGGGGGCACTTCACTCCCCTCTCAACCCGCCAAAGAGACTCTCTCACCTCACCCCGTCAGTCACCTGTTGGTGAGGGGCCAGTGCAGCTGCTGAAGATCCCGCCTCCGGATCCCTCTCAGAACTTTGTCTCTCGGAGCCGCGCCCGCCGTCGCCGCTGCAGGTCCGGGCTGGGCACCGTGTCTGCAGTGCGACGGACCTTTTGCGAGAGGTTTGCAGGTCCCTCTGTGGGTGGGGGGACCCGCGTGGCCACTGGAGACTCCGTTCCGCAGCCCTCTCAGATCTCTTTCCCACGGTGTCGCTGCTGTGGCAGGGCTGCTCTCCTCTTCTTGCCCTGGCGCCCAGTCCCCAGCACGAAAGTCCCCCCGCAAGAGGTTTGCAGGTTTCTCCGGAACAGAAATCTCTCTCGTTCCAATACTCCGTGGTCTCTGGGTGCAGAATTCGCCCTGGGTTAGTCCCCTCTGCCATTCTGTGGTTTGTGGGTTCGGAGCTATGTGTATGTGCGTCTTTCTACTTCGCCATCTTGGCTCCGCCCCCCCCCCCCCCCCCCAGAAAATGTTTCCTTGAATGTGCTGTAGCAAGAATAGTTTCGGAGCTGGAGTCCATACTTTTGCTAGTCCAGTATTTGCTAGAACTTGAATAAGTGAGGTAACGATGGAGGCCTGAAGAGTAACCTGATTGATGAAGTCCGGCAGTAACAGAAACATAGATATATTTTATGAATTAGGCTTCACTTGGAAGTTAACTCAGTGGGACAAGTACTATTTTTGTTGTGAGAAGATAGCAAGACTATATATAACAAGCTATTTGCAAGTTTCCTTCCCTGTAAGCAGGAAGGAACAAATGCCAAAAGGCACAGAAAGAGATTTGTATCTTGTGGGCCAGTGAAAAGACTGACAGTTGGCTCCATGAGCTGACTGCTCATGATTACTATTTCATCTCAGAAACAGCATACTCATATAATCATGCTTCAAATGAGAGAAGTTCAAAACCCTTCCTCCTTCCAGAGTTGTACAGCAACTCATCCTCATTGTTTGAATAAGGATATCAGCAAGGCAAGAAAACAAAAATTATTTTCTAGTGCATTTTAAATGTCTATTCAATTCTGGATATGCAGAGATGGGTCTTCATCTTCACATGATTAAGGGCCTGGAAACAACAGTTATAATACTCATGCATATCCTGTATCTTGGAACAGGGCATGCCATTCTAGAAACAAACATGTTAACCTCTTTCATAAGGTCTAGAATCAGACATTACATATTGCATATGCTCTCTGAATAGAGCTCCATGGGCCAAGCCCTGGTATGTTATATGAGGATTACAGTAGATGGTCACTGAGGTGCTTAGAGTTCTCTGAGTCTTTGATTCTGTATATGGTCACAGAATATGTAGCCAGCTCAGATTTCAATCTCTAAAATAAATTATTTTAGTTCTTACTGTTTTTTCTCTTTTCTGTATGCCTATTGTTAATTTCATGAATGAATTAAAACACTTTTTGACATCAGGAAGGAAAGCACATTGTCTGACAGACCTCGAGGCTATTTGACAATCAAAGAAGTTCTGTGGATACAGATGATATCACTACTTATGAATCATATTTCAGAGAATGCATTTAAAAATATATTGGGATATTTCTTGAATACATATTTCACATCATTTTTCCCAAAATATAAAATTGTTTTGCTACCTAGATTCAGTTCACGTAAATAACATTTTAATCCCAATGACATATATATTTTGGGTAATAAAAAGATGAAATATAGATTCAAAAGTGTAGGAGAATTTATCCTTGAGATAAGATGCAGTATTAGATAAATGATTTTGCTTTAAATTCTTAGCCTGGTGTGATTTAGCAGAGATTACCAAGCCTAACAACCTTGAGAAGAGATTATTACTTTAAATCCTTTTGATTCCTAGTAATAAACAGTATAATTTCAATGAATGAACTCAGATTATTCTACAATAAATATGATCAGAGAAGATTCAAAATAAATTCACTTTTAGTTAACACCATTCATTCCAAAAAGACTCTAGCATTAAAAGAAGAAAGGTTTAGTTGGGCTTATGTCTTATTCTTGTAGTTGTTGCTAGTTAATCTTTTTTTTTGTCATTCTCAGAATTAAGATAAAACACACAATATTTCCCAAGATAGTAATAACATGTTTAGTATTATGTTTTCATTCTTATGTCATGTTTTGACTCCCATTCTTGATGGACTTTTTCTTAAAGTAACAGAAAGGGAATATTTGCTGTTTTTTCTATCAGTAGACCTCCAAGCTTTTGTAATTAAACTTATGGTAGTTACATCTATTTCCATCACAAACCTCAGAGACTACCTTATCCAACCCATATCTGAACAGTCAATTCCCCTTACCACACATACAGAAAATGGTTATCTAACCTTTTTAGAAAACCTATAACAACAACTCACTACTTCATTAATTAGTCCAATATTATTTGAATGCCTCTAATTGTTAACTGGCTCTTTTCTTTAAGCCTATATCTGCTGCTCCATGATTTATTTTCTATGATTCCTCATTCTGTTCTCAATATGGCAAATAGAACTAGTCTTCTATGTGACAGTTTATCTTATTTTCCTCTAAGCCTTTGTTTTCTCTCCAGGCTAAGTATCCATGCTAACCACTCCACCTTCATACTGAATGATCTTCAGTCCATTCCCCATCCCAAGAGTTCTCCTCCATATATTTTCCCGTTGGTTTAATATCCCAAACTATATAGACTACTCCCAATATGAATAGCCAAGACAAAAAAAAAAAGGTTAGTAATTATCATAATAGACAGTGTTGTTTATTACCCAGAGAGATGACTTCAAGGCCAGACAGACCTGCATTCAGCTCTTGTTTCTGACACATACTTTTTGTGTGACAATGAGCAAGTCACATAACCTCTCAGTATTCTCAGAAATTCTGCAAGACTATACATGTGTTTTCATCCTTTGTTGCTGAAGAAGACCATGCCATCAGAGAAGTAATGACATGACTTGCACTTGACTTTGTTTTGAGGGAGGGAGGGTTGCGCAGGTCACCAGCCTTACTTCTCCTCCAGAGCCATCTGAATCCAGTGACCAAATATACAGTAGGATGACTGGAGATGAACCAAGATGAGGTAACTGGGCTTAAGTGACTTGCCCAAGGTCACATAGCAAGTGAGTGTCAAGTATCTGAGGTGAGATTTGAACTCAGGGCCTCCTGACTCCTGCACTGGTGCTGTATCCACTGCACCACCTAGCTGCCTCTGCAAGACTATAAATTTCAGAGAAAGAACCTACCGACATTAGAAAAATGTTGTTTGTTCACATGGTAATTTCCTAGCCCTATATTCTGATTTATTTAGATACCAATGGCGATTATAATTTCATTTCTGACTGTTAGACCAGTTAGTTCAACATACTATTTTCCTGTGATACATATGCCCTTCCTCTAGACTAGCGTTAGTTTATACCTTAGCACTGTCTCCTATTCCAGGAGGAAATATATGAATTTCTTTTCCCAGAGATATAAGATAACTACCTTTGAAGGCTTTGTTTGTTTAGTCTCCTCTACAATAGAAGAAGCTTACCTCATTCCTTCAGGAGCTTGTATTGTTTGAGGGTAGAAAACCTCCACCTGTATAAGTTAATAGGAAATATATAATATGTAATTCCTGTGCATTGGACTAACTGTATTTGCTAACAATAGAACCAGAGATTACATTAAGTCCAATGGAAGGTGAGAGAAGAATAGGATAGGGACATCAAAGGAATAAGGCTAACATGGAAAAGTTTGCAGAATCAAGGAGTGGTGGTGAGGGAAGGAGCTACTTCCATTCATCTTTATGGTATAGAAGTGCCTCTGCTTTATTTGAGGCTGTGCTAGAGAGCATAAGCCATCACAGATTTTTACCAATTTGGAGATACTTCCTGGATAGTCATAAGATCATACATTTAGAGTTTTAGAGTTGGAGGGGGCATCAGAGATCATTGAGATTAATTCTCTGATTTTATATATCATAGCCCCATAGATTTAGGGTTGGAAGAGCCTTCGAAAAGATGAGAAAATTTATACCCAGAGAGGTTAAATGTCCTGCCCACAGTCACATACATAAAACAGTTGCTAGACAGGCTGAGATTTTAACTACACTCTTAGACTGTAAATTTAATAGCCTTTTCATTATGCCATGTCACAAGTAAAAGACATGCATATTGGCATTCTTTCTGTAAATGAAAACTGAAGATATAAAGAAGTTACAGCAAAGGAAGGGAACATTCACAGGCTCAGAGAAGCAAATAAGGAATTTGTGGGATTGATTTCATCATAAATCTATGGGTAAAAACAAAAGTAATTTCCCAAAAATAAATTTCTGGGATACAGTCATCTCCTTTTCCATTACTTATAATGAACATAATAACAAAAAGAGCAAATTAAAGATATTAACATCTCATGCACCAAAATCTTTTGCAGAGGATGAAACATATACACAGATGAAAACAGAGGGAATGAGCCAAAGACAGAAAGAAATGAAATCATGAAATGACCGCTGAATAAAAAATGAATTAACTGTAAAACTAATTTTAGATTATACATTTTCTCTTGAAAGAAAGTAAAGAAATTAGAATGTAATTTTTTTTTTCATCTAGTCTGGCACTTTGATCAGTGCAGGAACTCTAGATGAATACATTCCTTCTCTCAATGCAGATCCGCAACTATTCTAGAGATGATAGTCTAAGAGTGTCCTGGAGGTGTAAGTGATTAAATGACCTTTCCTAAGGTTATACACTCAGTCTAATTCAGAGACAAGATATGAGCAAGGTCATTCTTGACTCCAAGACTGTAGTTCTATTCACTCTACCTCATATAACTAAAATTATCATTATTATCATGTAACAATATAGTAAACTATTTCAAATTACTCAACTAAATTTAAATCCAGAGTAATCAACAAATTACCTATAGCCATGAAAATCTAAGAGAAGAGGAAGAACAATATATCTATTTATATTTAATCTTCTTCATCACCAAAACATGAGTGGCAAAATTTCCCGACTTTTTAATTTCACATCTCTTAATATTCTCTGGGCATCCTCTATTGAATGCACTAAACAAAAGATCCATAGTACCTGTTTAATTATTTTGAGTTCCTAAGGAAAACTGTTGACTAGATTCAGTGAGAAAAAGATAAGTGTGTGATTTGCTTCTGTTCTTGCTATACAACAGCAACAATAAAAAACTATCATGAGTTATTTAAAATTGGAAAGTACAGGGGATTTTGAATTAATTGATATTCCATTGAGTCATATTCCTCTACTCCACCTCAAGGTCTTTTCACCTATTCTTCCACTCATTAATGCTTCCCAAAGGTAGCAATACAGGAAAAGATGAATTACATAAGATAAACAACATAGGACAAGCTTACTCCTATTTGAAGAAGGTAAAGGAAATATCTTAAAATAAATTTATTATAGGCAGACATAAATTATTAAAATGGCATAATAGAACGTATAAAAAAGGAGAGTTGAATGAAAGGTCACAAAAGTGAAGGATGGTTTTAAATTTAATTTAGATAATGAGATTGAGACCACTAGCATATATTTTGAAAGTATATACTATAATACTAGAAACTAAGTATATCTGTTACAATAGGCATTTTTTTTACTAGTTGGGTAATTTCTATAGACTTCTAACACTTAAAAGATGCTTGATGATCATCTAACTTATACTCTGTTCTCTTAGTAGATGATCAAACTGAGTCCCAGAAAGTAAAAGCTACCTTACTTGAAATCTCAGAGTTAATTAGTTGATAAGCTAGAACTAGAATCCAGGTGTTCTGACTCCTACTATCTAGGAATTAGAACTGGATGATAAGAATGCACGTAGAAGGTAAGAAAGGAACAAGAAAATATTAAAAATATAAATGGATTCCATTACAAATATACTATTTAAGCATCATCTTTGTAGTTAACGACTTCTAGTGGTCACTTGGCTCACTTCATTTGTACTTTATTAATTTCCTTGTTGAGATGCCCAGGTAAACTAAAGAACATACCTGTTGACATATCCAATAGTTTTATTATAAGACATATAAAATTTAATATTATTTAAATACACAGCAGATTAAATTAAAACTTTCTGTAATCAGATGCATGTGGGAAAAATACAAGTCAAAGGAGTAAACTCTGTATTTATTATTATCCATCAATCGGATATTTATTGGTCACACACTATGAACATAATTTTTGATTTTCAGTACCAGCTCTTCTGTGTATTACCTTTTTTGTTTATTTTGGGCAACTTTATTTTGGTCAAGAAACTTAAGAATTCTGAAACTTTATTTATTTAACCATAAAATGGTGACAATACTTTCACTATTTAAATCTTGGGAGGTTCAAATGAGGGAAGTTATTTTAAATGCTATAGTAAATGCCTTGTAATGTTCATTTACTGAATTCTTTGTAAATACTATAGAAATAATATCTCTAATTGATGCTTGTAGCCAATCCTGACAAGCTCCTGCAAATTGCCTGAGTTCTGCTCTAGGTCAGTAGACCAGTTTTCTAGTCAGGTGCTTGACATTTATAATATGAGACAACATATAATTAGGGTCAAATGAGCTGTACAGACAATAAGCCCTACAGGAATTCAGAGATAGGTGAGATCATTTCTGCTTGTACTGATAAGGCAAAACTGCATTGAGAAGGAAGGATTGAATTTGGTTTTTGTTTGTTTGTTTTACAGGAAGGGAAGGATTCAGATAGGTGAAAAAGAACAGGAACACATTTTAGTGCATGATTAAAATTAAGAAAATATCTGTTATTAAAACTCATTCTGTATTGTATTATACATACAGGTAGAGTGGAAAAAGAGATAATAGTTACATACTTGAAAATAAATATAATGAAGGTATGTATGTAAAATCATAATATGCCTTTTCATTGCTCTTTGGATGATTTGAAATTTTAATTCTTCAAATATATTATAGTCTTAGGAGTATTTTTTTTTTAACTTCAGAGAATCAAACAAAATCGTGTTGCTAAATAAATGGAACTGCAATGTTTGAAATTTCTGAAAGCATTGCTGAATTTATCAAGTTAGTTACATATCAATCTTTTATCATCCTACAATTTAATTTGTGTTTGGTATATCCCTACTAGATCTAAATCTCTCTCTCTCTCTCTCTCTCTCTCTCTCTCTCTCTCTCTCTCTCTCTCTCTCTCTCTCTCTCTCTCTCTCTCTCTCTCTCTCTCTCTCTCTCTCTCTCTCTCTCTCTCCCCTCCTCCTCTCCTCTCCTCTCCTCTCCTCTCCTCTCCTCTCCTCTCCCTTCCTCTCTTCTCCTCTCCTCTCCTCTCCTTTCATATCTTCTCTGCTTTTTACTGCCTCCTTCAAATCTCTCCATCTCTATATCTCTAGCTATCTGTATATAATATGCACGCACACAAGTCTTCTCCATGAGAAACTCTCATTTCTCTACCAATGGAAATCAACTGCTCTTTTAGAGTTGCTTTTACCATTGAGAGTTTTAATAATTTTCTCAGGATCATAAAGTCAATGTCTGTGGCAGAATATAAAATTAGACGACATTTTATTTTATAAATGTACCTGGCAAATTTTTTCTTGACAAAATGTAATTTCTTTCTTTCCCCTCTCTCTTTTTCAAGGTAGAAGCAGTATACATAAACCAGGAATATTTACAATATGCAATTTTAAATTTCTTTTGAAAACCTTCCTTTCTAAGCTATATTCCTTTTATTACCATTTTATATACCAGAAAACCTCTTGCATACATTTCCAGTATCAATTTAAAATGTTTTTTGATGAAATGTGTACTTTCATAAATGTCACCAAAACCACTACTAAAATTTGTATTGCAAATCATGAAAGCATTATTTTCAGCCACAAATGTTATTCAGTAGACATTAGGATTGACATGTTATTTAAGTAATTTGTGCAACATTTTTATTTGAGATGGCATCCCCAGATGAACATAAACACATATTGAATCTGAGTTTTGACTACGGATTTTCAATCTTCCTTTTTTCAAAATGTCAAAATGGAAATACGAAAAGGCTGAACCACACATGGTAAAAATGCTTTCCAATTGTCTTACACATATTAGATTTTTTTTTCTTCAGAAGGAAAAGTATATATAAATCATTAATTTAACCTCATACTTAGTTATGGTTCACCAGTGGGTTAAAATGTTAAGTTCTGTATACATATAATATTGGTCAATAAAAATTTATTTAGAAACTACTAAGTGTCAGGAACCATGGGAACTGCTATAGATAAAAGGAAAAACATAAGGCATTCTCTGCTTTGAGGAGCTAGCAGTCTAATAGGGGAGACAACATACAATTACTTACGAGCAAGCTCTATACAAGATAGTTAATAAATAATCAGTACAGAGAAGGCAGTTGAATTAAGAAAGATTTTTAAAAAGTGGGATTTCAGCTGGGACTAGGAGAAAACTAGGAGAAAAACAAATGGTAAAGATGAGGAGGGAGAGCATTCCAGGCATAGGGGACAGTCAGTTAATAATGCAAGGTTGAGGAAAAACAAAATGTTGCTCTATAGAGGTGTTACTATAAGACTAAGAGGAGTGGAAGTGGGAGGTGCAGGAATTAAAAAGTGAGAAGACTGGAGGAAAGAAGGTTACTAGGCTTTGAATTACAAACAGAAGAATTTACATTTGATCCTGGAGATAACCCAGAGTTACTGAAGTTTATTAAGGCAAACTTGGGAATTGATATAATCAGATATATATATATATATATATATATATATATATATATATATATATATATTTTTTTTTTTTTTTTTTTAAAAAGCATTTTGCTATCTGAGTGGAGGTTAGGTTGCAGAAAGGAGAGACTTGTGGCAAACAAAGCAACCAGCAGGCTATGTAATAGTACAGGGATAAATTGATGTGGACCTGCCACAAGGTAGTGACAATATCAAAGAAGAAAAGAGGAAGTTTTGGTGAGATGTTACACAGAAGAAATGAACAAGCCTTAGAAAGAGACTGGATGGGAGCTTCTGGTGAAACATATTGAATTTTGAATGTAAGGAACTGGGAGAATGGTGGTGTCCTTGACAGCAATGGAGGAGTTTGCAAGGGGTGGGATTCATTGTGTTTTCAGAATGACAAAGATGAGAAAATGACACTAAGATTAATAAAAAATTTACTTTTACTGTGCTTTGATCTAGGAAACAGAATAAACATTACAAATTTCCATATTACCAATAATCTAGTGAAAAATGAGGGGTTTTGTGATACTTTGGGGAAAAAAATAGTGGATTTGTAGTGATGAAACCTGAGTTTAAGTCCCATCTTTTCTCTTCATTACATGTGGTAATTTAGGGAAGTGATTAAATAGGGCCAGGATTTCTGACAAGAGATGAGAGACTACAGTATGATTAATCCATTTGGTTGAGGTAATGTAGTAGCAATTTAAATGAAAAGATCTTTGCCATTAACTAATAGGCTATTTTGATCTGCTTAAATCATCTGGAAGCCTGGGTCACATGTGGTGGGAAGAGCTTGCTGGAGAGGCAGAACAGGGAGGGTGGAGCAAAACCGGGAGGAAGTGAGTGAATGGAGTCAGATCAGAGGATAAAGAACACAGGCCAACTGATACAATGTGATATTTGATAGTGAGAAGACCCTGGCTGGTGGAGGGGAGGTTTGAGAA
The DNA here is from genome assembly GCF_028372415.1 of Notamacropus eugenii. Classification (NCBI taxonomy): domain Eukaryota; kingdom Metazoa; phylum Chordata; class Mammalia; order Diprotodontia; family Macropodidae; genus Notamacropus; species Notamacropus eugenii. The sequence continues at coordinate 375,422,545 of NC_092875.1, forward strand.
TGGCATTGCCCTCTACTGTGATCATGTTTATTAACTTCTTGGTCATCAGATGGATATTGCCTTCTGATTCTGGGATTTGGCTTTCTGGTGCTTAAATAAATGTTTTTCTTCTGCCTTCTGTATGGAGAGTCTTATATTTTGCAACTGAGAATTAGGCTGGCATATTCATAGTCACCATCAGTTCTGTAAATATTGCCTTGGTGATACATTTGGCTTCATGAACAGAAACACAAAGTAAAAAATCTCTATTTGGAAGCAGAAATGATTTAGAGGAAGACACTAATATCCCATGATGGGAGAATTTGCCATATTCCTCACAAGCCAAGGAGTGGGCTAAAATCACTGGATTCTATGAAAACTAGGAAGAGAGGTTACAGGAAGGGGAACCTGAAGATTTGAAAAGGTGTTTGCAAAGAATATCAATAAGACCAGGGAAGGAGTTCGCAGGGGTAAGTAGGAGAGGCTGGATTTTACTAATGGCTTACAGCATTATGTGGAGAAAGAGAGAAGAGCTACTAAAGGAAAAATTCAGATGGAAAAAGATTACAAGAGCAGTTTGGGTGGGCAGGAGGTCTCAAGCAGAAGGAAAAGGTGCTCATTTAGTTCAGAAGAAGCTGAAGGCTAACAAAAAAGTTGTGCATCTGGCCTTTGTACAGACCCAGACTAGTTGCCATAGTGACGAAGGAAATGAAATAATTTTAGAGGAAGAAGTTTCTCAGTCAGAAGCACACCCAATAGTGAAGTGGAAACAGGAGACCCAAGGAGGTAATTCAGTGTTTAGGGAAGTAATTGAGGATTTTACTCAGCAAGAGGTCATGAAAATTTTGAGTCGGTTCACCCAGTGGATGGGAGAAATGTTAATATCTTGGATGATGAGAATCAGTGATGACAGAGCTGGAGGAATAGCCATTGATTCTGTTGACTGCCTGAAATTTATAGGTATTACACAGAATCATTTTGCACAGTAAACTTGTAGAGATTACAGTATGCAATGAGGTAACAACATAACTAATTTGTTAGCTTTGGCTGCAGAAGGCTGCAATAGGCAGTATTCTAGTGACTCTATGTGACCTAGTGGAGACAGACCCTAGTATTCCCTTAGGAACTACATAAGAAAGTTAAAGAAGGAGATAATGAAGACTGCCATAATGATTGGAAATACAGATGCATACTATGATACTCCCTTTGAAGTTTGCCATAGGAATATAAAACTGAAGATGGCTCCTTCTACTTACAAGCACTTGATTTTGACTCTAATAATTGGGTAAATAAGGCACCCTCTTTCAGAGGTTCTGGATAAGATTTCCTAATTAGGTGACTTAGGAGACCGAGGAAAAGACAAAAGTGCTAGAGAGAGAAGAGTAAATAGTCATTGGATTCAAAATAACAATAAACTAACAAAGAGAGGATTGTTTACTGCTCTGATGAGATTAGGGGTAGATTTTAGAAGCATAGATGGTATTCAAACTAATGAACTATACAGAATATACCAAGACAAGGGACTTGATATTACACAGAATAAAGAATAATTGCCCCTACACATCCTGCTTAACCCTTGTATCCAAGTTTGTCACACCTTCAAGGAGAATAGAAGTTGGCCAATCCCCAGTTAAGATTAAAGAAATACAAAGACAAGATTACAGACCCCATATCGATTTGACCATATATTGGAAAAATGGATCAAATGCTGTAAACAAGGTATTAGTAGATACTGGAGCAGAGGTCTCCCTTATATATGGAAACCCTGGAAAGTTTAAACATGGAACACCTATTACCATCACAGGATTGGAAGAGGCTGAAATATCAGGCAGATAAGTTAATCTAATGATGAAAATTGGACAATTACCTAAAGAAGAATACACTGTGATAATTTTACCCATTTCTGAATATATCATTGGAATAGACATATTGCGAGGTATGGCTTTAAATTTACCTGAGAGGAGATACAAGTTTGCAATAAAGAAGATAGGAATTAATGCAGTTTAATGGGAAAAATAAAAATGGATCCAATTGCTTTGTCTGTACCTTCTGAAGTGATTACTTTAGAGCACTATAGTGTGCCTGGTGGTCAAGATGAGATTATCAATACTATAAAGGAATATGTTGAAGCAGGAGTGTTAGTCCCTACAACCACTTGATGGAATAATCCTGTCTTGGCAGTATGAAAGTCAGATGGGACATGGAGGATGACAGTGGATTATAGACAATTAAATATAGTCACTCCTCCCTTGTATGCTGCTGTTCCAGATACCATTACCTTAATAGAAAAAATTGAGAAATATGATGGGACTTGGTACACAGTTGTTTATTTAACCAATGCCTTCTTTATGATCCCAATAGATTTGAAACAGTGGGACCAATTTACTTTCACTTGACAGTGCCAACAATATACTCTTACATGCTTGCCACAAAGATATCAGCATAGCCCCACTATTTGTCATGGAATTGTGACTGAACATTTGGATGAATTAGAGCTATCGGGTATACAGCTTTCCCAATACATAAATGATATTATGATACAGAGTAACACTGTAGAAGAAGTGGAGAAGAGTTTGATGCTTTTAATTGAAAAGCAAAGGGTGGGATATTAACCGTGCAAAGATTCAAGAGCCAGCTCAAACCATAAAGTTTTTGCATATCCAATGGAATCAGGACCTGAGAGAGATTCTCCCACAAGCCCTATTTCCTATCCCCACCAGTAAGAAAGAAGCCCAAAAGTTTATAAGATTATTTGGATATTGGCGACATCACATACCACATCTAGGACAAATTTTGAAACATTTATATAAAATTACTAGGGATAATATGAATTTGATTGGGGACTTGAGTAGAACAAAGCTTTTGATGAACCTAAGTGGCTATTCAATTGGCCCTAGATTTATGGTCTATGCAAAATGACCCAGTGGAATTACGAGTGACTGTACAAGATGAATATGCAAACTGGAGTTTATAGCAAAAACAACAAAGCCAGAAAAGTGCCCTTAGGATTTTGGTCTAGGAAACTCCTTTCATCTGGAGTCCAATATACCCCTAATTGCTGAAAAGCAATTGTTATCTGCATATTGGACTTTGGTAGAGAATGAACAGCTGACTTTAGACCATGAGATAGTACTAAGGCTTGGAATCCCAATTATGACCTGGGTAATGAGTACCTTAGCTTCTTATAGAATTGGACATGCACAAGAAGCTAGCATAATTAAATGGATATGGTATATTCAAAAGAGATCTAAAACAGGCAAAAGTAGAGTTTCTGCTTTACATGAATCTATACCAAACATAGGTACTGAGGGAAATGAACCAAAGCAACAGTTGTTACAGTCCTTGGTAAAATGGAACTAAAGAACAAAAGAGACATGCATGATTTACTGATGGGACAGCAAAATATTTGGGCCATAAAACACAATGGAAAGCATAGCCTATAACCCATGTACTAGGCAGACTTTGGAAAGTACTGCAATAGGTGGATGTAGTCAATATACTGAACTTATGGCCACACATCAAGCTATCAAAACAGAACAAGGACAGTATCATATATTCACTGATTCATGGGTGGTAGCTTATGGGTTAGTTACATGGATGCCCATGTGGAAAAATCAAAATTGGGAAATTCAAGGCAAACAAGTCTGGGGCAAAGCATTATGGGAAGATATGTGGGACATATCTTTTGGTTACTGATGTGTCAATTTTTTTTTTTTATGCAGATGCTCATGTGGCCCTCACCACACCAGAATGTGAGTACAATGCATATGCTGATCAACTAGCAAAGATTGCTACACAACATGTCTGACACCAACTGAATCACCAGCACTAACAAAATGGGTCCATCAAACAGCTGACCATTTAGGGGTCCAGGTCTCACACCACTGGGCACAAGACTGAGGTATTTGTATACCTCATTCACTATTAAAACAAGTAGCTGAACAATATCATATATGTTAATTGGAAAAGGAATGAACTGTTCCTTACGTAATAACTGGAGAGATAACAAGGGGAAATGTACCAGCCCAAATTTGGCAAACAAATTATATTGGATCCCTATCCCAAGATAAAAGATGCAAATTTATGTGGACTTGGTTGACACCTATTCAAGTATACTAGTGACTTGTCTCTATAAGAATGTGATCCAGCAAAACACCTGTAAAACTTTAGATACCATAAGTCTGTACTATGGAACCCCAATGCAGATTCAAAGTGACAATGGGTCACATTTCAAAGGTAATGAAATGAAGAGATATTGTGTATTAAACAACATAGAATGGATATATCATATTCCATATTATCCACAAGCATCTGGGATTAATTCAAAGAATGAATTGATTATTGAAAGACCAGTTAAGGAAGTTAAGTTCTAATAATTCTTATCAACATTGGAAAGATAATTTGTTCTTTGCTTCACATAATTTGAATAATAGACTGTTGGAAGGCAGTACACCTCTAGCCAGAATGATAATCCAAAATCTACAAATTAGAAAACAACAAAAACATAATATCCCAAATGTTGAGTATTGGACTGTGAGGCCAGATGTTCCAGCACCTTATCCAGGGACACCTGGTTTGGCAGGATATGATTTACAATGTTTAGAGGACTTTTGGTTGGATAGAAAAGAAATAACAACAATCTATACTGGAATATGTATGAGAACCCCAAAAAATCATTTTGGACAAACATTTACCTAAATCAGGATTAGCAGCTCAAGGAATACATACATCTGTTGGCTAGAGTGATAGATTCTAATTATCAAGGAGAAATTATTGTAACATTTCAAAATTTAGGTGATAGACCCATACAATTTTGTAAAAATGATAGAATACTTCAAGTGATTACTATTCCTTCTGAAACAAAACTATTTATTAAAATTATCCTCCTAATCAAATAACTAACAGCGTAACTGAAGGATTAATTTCTATAGATAGAATAAAACTGGGAGCTAAAGTGAAGCCACACAGTGTTCCAATGACTACAGAAATTATAGTATATAGGAAAGATAATACTGTAATTGTTGTTTATTCAGAAGAGGATGATTGCCAAATTGTACCTTTAACTCATATATTCTAACGTGAATGAAACTGTGATAGTGGGTCCAGAACCACAGTTGACTCTATATGTACCCTGCTTCTGTTTATTGTTCACTTGTTTTGTTTGTTTGTTTTTTGTCTTTTCATCTGTTAAACTTGTTTTTTAGATTTGTTTCCTATAGGCTTAGAACCCTCCACCTGCAGATGCCTGATTATTTAAGCTGGATGTCACCTCCTATCAATGATAGTGATGGGTCTTCTCTGGACCTTAAGTTGACCAAACTCCAGATGTCAGCTAAAGAACTGGTCTCTCAAATGGGACCTCTTGGAGCAGGGACAACTCTATGTTCTATCTCAGCAGGAAATAGTTGTAGAAGAAGAGACCTTCATCCCTTACCCCAAGATTTTGGGCCCCATTTGTTGAGGGGAAATGATGGGGTGCTTGTAATCCCAGCTGCTCCACAGACCTATGTAATGAATATGAAAGATCTTGTGATTGAATTTAATAGTAATTTAAATGAAAAGATCATTCTCATTAATTAGTAGGCCCATATGATCTGCTTAAATCACCTGGAAGCCTGGGTCACATATGGAGGGAGGAGCTTGCTGAAGAGGCGGAACAGGAAGGGTGGAACAAAACCAGGAGGAAGTGAGTGAGTGGGTTCAGGTCAGAGGGGAATAGAGCAGACCAACTGACACTGGTCAACTGACACATTGTGACATTTGATAGTGAGTAGACCCTGGCTGAGGGAGAGGAGGTTTGAGAATGGCTTTACTCTCTGCTGTGATCATGTTTATTAACTTCTTGGTCACCATGACAGATTTTGCTTTCTGGTTCTGGATTTGTCTTTTTTGGTGTTTAAATAAAGGTTTTTCTTCTTCCTGCTATATGGAGAGTCTTTTATATTTTGCAATTGAGAACTACGCTGGCATATTCGTAGTCACCACCAGTGCTGTGAATATTGCCTTGGTGATACAGGTAATGATTGTTTCAGACGATGGAGCAATCACTTGATCTTCTGCATGAAGAGTAAAATAATTTGTTGCAGATACTTTAAGAAAGGAATGAGGTGATTCATCTGTGCTTCACATAAAGTATAAATTATATTTTAACTAAGATAAAATTATTTCTGCTTAAAAATCACTATATTTAGTTACATACTTTTATTTTCTGTCACATTTAATATCCAAAGATATTTTGGCTACCTATGCATTCATTTCTCTTCATTAAACAGGTAACTGTGAGATTTACTCTAATTGCTTGACAAATAAGGCCTAGGGAGATACTCAGCAGTCAATCGATCAACAAATGTTTATTTAATATTTAGTAGTGCATTTCATGGTTTAGTTCAATGAAATGGAAAAGGAATGACATCATCAAGAACCAGAATTGCCCTTGAAAATATGTGGAAGTCAAAATAAAGAAAAAATAGAATATAAGGAGGAATAATCCTCCCCCCAAAATAATTTTGAGTGAAATTTCTTTTTAAAAGTTTTTATGACTTTATTTTATCTATCTCATCTGTCCATTCATTCATTCATTCTTTTTTTTTTAGTCTTCAAGGTACATCAATTGCAAAAGCAAAATAATCTTAACAACATGGAACTATATAGCTCATTTTTTGGTTTTTAGATCATTATTTTTAAAGCATCTTTTGTATTATGAAAAATAACCCCAAAACCCTCCTTAAAATATTATCTCTAATAGAACTATTCCTGAAGATTAGAAGGTGCAGTGTGACTAATGACCTATGGGATTTTCCTTTATGGGTCTATTGCATGTGACATAAGTAAACAATAAGATTTGTTCTAAGTTCTCCATGTGAGGGATAGAGAAAGAAAAAGAGATTAGAGAATAGGGGAAGGAGAAGACAGAAATGTAAAAGAAGGGAGAGTAGATGAGAGGAGAGAGAAGAGGGAGGAGGAGTAAGAAGATTAGTGAGCAGTTTGTGCTTCCTCTCTAGCTAATTTGAATTAGGTTCCTCACCTGAAGTATACTGCAAGTAAGTTTTAGGTCAGCAGTTGCAAAATCCTGAATAGTTAACAAGCACACTTTTTTTTGTAGTTTGTGGCAAGAAAAAAGAGTTAAGAGAATAAATCTGACATCTGGGTCAGCAGAAAGAATAAAAAAGAGCTGAGACATTGAAAGAAAGTCTGATTCATGACAGTAATACTTTTCCCTAATGTCTCTTACTACCTTGTCCTTCACTTTTCCTTGCTTCTTTTTTGGTTTAATGGTATTAAAATGCCCATTTTGTTTTTATTCTTCCAGTCCCTTAAAAATGTCTACTTTTAAAATATAATAGGGTAGTATTTAGACATTATTGTTGAAGTGTTATTCATAATGCTGCCTTTATAGCCTGAATGAGTTAATATATGACCTTATATTCCTTTCATGTTATTATTGAATTAAATCAATTAAAAACTCTCATTTAAATAAGTTAGCATTTTTTTTGTGTTCATGTAGAAGAGTACAAAACTGTCAATCTCTTGAAGATTAATGAAGAAATCATATACTCTTGGTAGAAAAATATAGTCATATGAAACACCTGCCTCCTATAATGTTTAACTTTATTTTCTCTAAATGAATATATTTCATATTATACTGCTGACTCATATATTAATCCCAACAACTAAAATAATACATATTATTAAAATTAAAAAAGTATGGGAAATTCATTTTAAATTGAATCAGTCCAAGAGTGACAGATGTAAGCAAATAAGGCATTTCTTCCAGCACTGCACCTGTTCATTGCCCCTGGATATATCAATTTGGCCACAAATCAATAGTACTTTCTTCCATTCATCAGTGATCATAACGCTTTTCAATAATTCTAATTTTGAAGAACTATTACTAAAATTGTATAGTCATTGATTGCTTAAAGGTTACAGTTAAAATGAACACAAAGGTAATTTTGCTTTAAATTCAAAGACCTACTTGCAAAAATCAAGACATTATAACTCATAGAACTTTCTGAATTGAGGTCATGTGTGCATGTGTGTGTGTGCATGTGTGTGTATCACAAACTTTATTCATTATGGATGAAGAATAAGTTGGAGTTAACTAAATATTCTAATTAATTTTAAATTTCTTTACATAAATACTATATGTGTTATACATTTTAAAAAATGGATAGCAATACCACTACTACTAATGCTGTATCTCAAAGATATCAAAAAAAAAGCAAAAGGACATACATGTACAAAACTAACAGTTCTTTTTGTGCTGGAAATGAATTGGACCTTGAAGGGAGGCCCATCAATTGTTGAATGGCTGAACAAGTTGTGGTATATAATTGTGATGGAACCGGAAAAGATTTATATGAACTAATGCAAAGTGAAGTGAGCAGTACCAGGAGAAAATTGTACGCAGCAAAAGCAATATTGTATGATGATTAACCAAATCACTTACCTCTCCTCAGCAATACAATGGTTTAAGATAATTTTGAAGACATATAATGCAAAATGCCATCCACATGTAGAGACAGAAGTGATGGAGTCTGAATAAATATCAAAGTATATTTTTCTTTATTTTATGTATTTCTTTTTTTGGTCTATTTTTTCTTTTGCAAAATGGCTAATATAGCAATATGTTTTGCATGATTACACATATATAATCCATGTCAAATAATTTCTCTTCTCAAGTTGCAGGGTGGATCAGGAGAGGAGAGAATTTGGAATTCATAATTTTTGAAAATGTTTTTAAAAATTGCATGTGATTGAGGAAAAAATTAGATAAAGAAAAAAAGAAATGCAATGGAGAAATAGTGTGAGATAGTGCAAAAAGAAGACAAGAAATCTTTGCTGCTAGGAAGACCTCTGTTCAAGTCTGACTTCTGATAATGCTAAATGTGTCACACTGTGCAAATTGAGTAATACTTGTGTTCCCAATATGCCAGTCAACATGCACTTATTAAGTGCCTATCATATGTCATGAATTTTGCTGGAGCTACAAAAAAAGGGAAAAGATAATCCCTACTCTCAGGTGTAATTGGGAGACAAGATGATAACAACTATGCACAAACTGTAAGTAAAATCTCTGCAAGAAGTTAATTCACAGAGAAGATTCAACTCTACAGTGATAGAAGTTATTCACTTGTAACTCCTTAGACCACACCTATTGAATAAAAAAGGAAAATAAAACAATACCATCTATAACACAGCGATCATTCAAATTGAACTGCATATTATTTAATCTTTTATTAATAACTCAGAAAGCACTTTTGAAAATCATAATAATAGGTTATGTTTTTATAGTGTTTATTGATTACAAAACATTTTAACATGGTCCTGTGAAGAAGTGAACATTTAATTAAATAAAGCAGAGCTATGGATACTTGGTTGATGGTCTCAGGATGAAAGAGGATTGATTTATCTCATGAATACTGAGAAGAAGTTTGTCAATATTGTCAAGAAGACTCTAAACTAAAAATGTCTATAGAGAAGAAGCAAAGTGCCCAGATTTAATAGGGCATATCCAGTAGAAGAATGGGTAGAGCAGAAATATATTTTAAAAAAAACATACTCCTCCATGAAATAAATGAACTGGATGGTGGAGAATATCTGAATGAGCCTAAAAGGAAAGAACAGTAGTAATATCTGTACCATATACCTCTTTGTGTCCATTCTGCTTCAATCAGGAGGGCAAGACATAACAGCCATAGTGTTGGATATCCTGAAATAGAAGGATGAAGAACAACTTAATGAACTTATAAACAGAATTTAAATGATATCAAACAACTTAGATAAATTAAAAATCTTGCCTCATTTATGACATGTAGGTTTATGAGTTACTTGATAAGTCAAACCATCAATGTATCTTGGATGAGTGCTATAGTGGCATAATAATTTGGCCCAAAATAAAGTAGCACTAGTAGAGATAAGGTTGTACCATATTTAGAAAATTTCATGGAGTTTTTAATGATTCTAAATTGCTTCCTTCTTTTAAAGGCCATCTTTTAAACTCCAATTTCTTTCAGATAATGTATGTAGATTCTGAGAATCATAACACAATTAAATCTCAGAATCAGAATTTTCAGTTTCCTAATGGACAATGGACAGACCTGTGATTGGTGTAAGCAGGACATGAAATATTCCCAAGTATGACTTAGGGACTAGATAAGAGACATTATCAAAGCTATTTTTGACTGGAAGGAAAACAGATAAGTTGATTACATAGGAAAAAAAGATGAAAGGAGAGCCCTAAAGATACACTAATCAACCCAAGGTATAAGAGAACATAAGGAAGATTTCCAGTACTTTAAGAAGACCTTCAATGAAAAATTTATGGGAACACATAGATCAAAATAGCATAACTTAACAAGAATTGTGATGTATGACAATGGATAAAGTAACCACACCAATGAATTCATGACCCTTTCAAATCTGATAGCTCCCAATTTATTGTCTTGGTAATATTTCTAAGTTTGAATTTAAAACTACCCAAATTAATACAATACTCATGAGTACCCACCTATTCCCTATCCTCCCTTTAGACTAGTCAGAATTGATCAAATGATTTCATATCGGAGTCAGAATAAAAATAATTCAAATAAAGTAAAAATCACTGAGATTAAGAAAAAAAAACAATAACAACTGTTCTCAATAATCATTACCCCAAGAAACCTCCTTATAGTCAATTGACTTCCCACAAATGGAGGAGTTTATATTGGCCCTATATTCTGAGCCTAACCCACTAATCAATCTATAGAAGCAGGATATGATGGATTAATTATTTGGCTGTTGGATATCAAAGAAAAATGCTACATCTTAAAAGCTTAGTTGAGGTACCCTTGACCCTATGGATCATGGGAAAATTAGAAATTTCCAATGTTGCTACTTCTTCATATTGGGAAAGCTATGTCTCAAGTCTGGGAGGACATATTATCTTTGGCAAGCTTTGAGAGAAGATTCTAAAATGGATAGTGGTTGCTGCTTCCATTTTCATAAATTTATATCATAGAAAGGTAGTCTTTCAATTCCTCACACTTTGTGGGACATGATACAGCAGGTCAGGGTATGGTACAGTGAAGGGTGAAAATCTCAAATATAAGTAATCATTTTGATTCCTCCTAATTTGCTCTGCTATTCTCCTCACATCTAGGTTTCAGGTATAATGATTTAGGTAAGCAAGCTGATGAATTTCTAGAAGTATCCACTAAGAACAGGGACAATTTGCACTATGGCCCCAACTACAAAAAGTATCAAAAAAAGTGCTTCAGTGCACTAAAGCATTTCCCATGTTTCTACTGAGGTTCTTATTACTTACTCCAATAATACTAAATTGCTAAATGGCAGTTCTTCAAAATAACTATATTTTGGGGGAATCTATCCAGATACTTAAATGACTTAAGTGAGAAAAAACATGAAAAGTCATAAGAATGGATTGTTGGACAATAAAGGAAAGACAAGGATAAAAGGGAGCATCTTCAGAATGTCATTAACTTGCTGAACAAGTCTTTATTAAAGGCTTAAAGGAATACTTAATACTTACCACACTAGGCTTTTAGAGTTAGAAAGAACACTGATAGGAGAAGAAGATAAAATGGATTTTTTGGCAAATATATATTTTAGAGTTCCAAATTAAGACAGGAAGAAAATAAGGGTTGAGGACAATTGTTAAATAGGTGAAATTCATTTCTGTCATAAGATCCCCCAACCTGGAAGGTGAACTTAGAAATCTAATCCAAACTCATCACTTATCAAACAAGGAAACTGAGAAACAGAGGTTTAGTGACTGGCTCCAGCAAACATGAAAGATAATACAATATAGTCTTTAAATATTTTATACAAAGAAGGGATGAAATAAAATGCCATACTTTTACTAGACATATATTATTTGTCTCTAAAGAGGAAACAATAGATCCTGAAAGATGCAAGGAATTAAGAAATTATATCTATTAGAGAAATTTCCCTCCTAATCAGAAATTACTCATTTGCTGACTATAGAATGCTATTCCCAGAATACACAGCAAGATTCACAATATGAATCATAGGTTTGTTTTAAGGTTGTTAAAGCAATTCATTACCCAAATAATAAGGAACTATTTGGATTCTTAAACAAAATATTTTCATTACATGATGCTTAGAAAAAAGGAATAAAAGGGTTTATAATCAGCCTTAGATGGAAATGAGGAAGGGGAAGCTTTAAACAGCCCAAAGAAGCACACTGGTTGATTTCAATATCCATCTTATGAAGGGCCTCATTTCCCATTGGGAGTTGGACTGAAACTGCGATCCTAGGATAAAGTCAAGTTAAATTGTGGTTCCTGTCACTCTCAGCTTCTAGGTTGGATATGTGTATGTGTGTGTTACAATTGAACAATTAGGACATGAGCAAAGGAAGATACAATATTTTGTGTATTGTTTGAAGGTCACTTCAAAGGGAATAGGAAATTGCTGCAGACATGTTTAGTTGAGAGGCAATATGTTCAAAGCTAAGTACCTATAAACCCTATACTTCTTCAGAGATGAAGATGCTTTGGCATCTAAATTCAATTATTTTGCTATTTACAAAGAACATTACATATGTTACATCATTGATACTTATAAGAGCATGATTTTGCAAATGAGAACCATGAGGCTGGGAGAGGTAGCTTATACAAGGTCACATAGTTAGTAAGTTTCTTTTTTTTTCTATTTTTTTAATATTCCAAAATAACTACCATAAAACTTAGATTTTCCCCCCTGCATAACCTCCCCCCACAAGATGCCACCAAATTCTATATAGGATCTACACATACTTTCCTGTTGAATATGTTTTCACTATAGTCATGCTGTGTAGACGAACTAAAATTAATGGAGGAAATCATATAACAAATCAAAACATAATACACACAGACACAGACACACACACACACACACACACACACACACACAAAATGATATGCTACATTCTGTCAATGAATTCCATACTTCTATTTCTGAGTGTGGAAGGCATTGACAATTGGGATTTTTTTTTTTTAATTCTTGCATTGTTACAAAGTTCCAAGTCTACCAGAAAAAAACTCACTCACAGTGTGGTCACTGCTGTGCACAAAGTTCTTCTGGTTCTGCTCCTTTCACTCAGCATCAGATCATATAAGTCCTTCCAGTCCTCTCTGAAGTCTTCTTGTTCATCATCTCTTATGACACAATAGTACTCCATTACATTCGTATACCACAATTTACTCAGTCACTCCCCAATTGATGGGCATCCCCTTGATTTCCGGTTTTTGGCAATTACAAAGAGAGCTGCTATAAATTCTTTTCTACATGTGGGACCCTTTTCCATTTTTATGATCTCTTGGTGATACAGCACTAGAAGTAATATTGTTGGGTCAAAGGCTATGCACATTTGTGTAGCCCTTTGGGTATAGTTCCAAACCGCTCTGCAGAATGGTTGGATGAGCAAACAGCTCTACCAACAATGAATTACTGTTCCAACTCTCCCACATCCTCTCCAAGAGTTATCATTTTCCTGTTCTGTCATGTTTGTGAATCTGATAGGTGTGATGTGGTACCTCAGAGATGTTTTCATTTTCATCTCTCTAATCAAAAGTGAATTAGAGCATTTTTTCATATGATTATAGATATCTTTAATTCCTTCTTCTGAAAATTGCCTGTTCATACCCTTTGACCATTTATCAATTGGGGAATGACTTACATTGTTGTACATTTGACTCAGGTCTCTATATATTCTACAAATGAGGCCTTTATTCCTAAGACTAGTGGTAAAAATTCTTTCTGAATTTACTACATGGCTCTGAATTTTGGTTGCATTGGGTTTGTTTTTGCAAAACCTTTTCAGTGTAATGTAATCAAAATTATCCATCTTGATTTCATAATGCTTTCTATCTCTTCTTTAGTCAAAAATTCTTGCCTTTTCCATAAATCTGATACATACACTATTCCTTCCTGCTCTAGTTTGTCCATGGTATCAATCTTTATACCCAGATCATGTACATATTTGGACTTTATTCTTCTATGTGGTTTCAGGCATGGGTCTATTCCTAGTTTCTACCACACTGTTATCCAGTTTTCCCAGCAATTTTTGTCAAATAGTGAGTTCTTATCCCAGAAGCTGGGGTCCTTGAGTTTATCAAGGAGGAGGTGGCTATATTCCTTGCCTACTGTGTCTTGAGTGCATAGTCTATTCCACTTGTCTACCCTTCTGTTTCTAAGTCAGTATCAAGTGGTTATTGATAATTTCTGTTATTTAATACAATTTGAGATCTTGTAGCAATTGGCCACCTTCCCTAGCATTACTTTTCATTAGTCCCTATGATATTCTGGACCTTTTGTTCTTCCAGATGAATTTTGATATTATTTTATCCAGCTGTAGAAAATAATTATGTGATAGTTTAATTGATATAGCACTAAATAAGTAAATTTATTTAGGTAAAATTGTCATTTTTATTATATTAGCATAGCCTCCCCATGAGCAACTGATGTTGTTCCACTTACTTAGATCTGACTTTATTTGTGAAAATAGTGTCTTGTATTTGTGTTCATATAGTGCCTGGGTTTGTTTTGGCAGGTAAACTACCAAGTATTTTATAGTGTCTGCCCAAGCTCTAAATGGGATTTCTATTTCTATCTCTTGCTGTTGGACTTTGCTGCTAATATATAGGAATGCAGAAGATTTGAATGCGTTTATTTTGTAGCCTGCAACTTTGCCTTAGTTGTTTATTATTTCAAGTAGTTTTTTACTTGAATCTCTGGGATTCTGTAAGTATATCATCATATCATCTGTAAAGAGTGATAACTTAGTTTCTTTTTTGCCTATTCTTATTCCTTTAATTTCTTTATCTTGTCTAATTGCAACAGCTAACATTTCTAGTACCATATTGAATAATAGTAATGATAATGGACAACATTGTTTCACTCCTGATCTTAATGGAAATGCGTCTAGCTTATCTCCATTGCGTATAATGCTTGCTGAAGGTTTTAGTAGATACAGCTTATTATTTATGGAAAGTTTCTTTTATTCCGATTTTCTTCAGTGTTTTTAATAGGAATGGGTGTTGTATTTTATCAAAAGCTTTTTCTGCATCTATTGAGATAATCATGTGGTTTTTGTCAATTTTGTTGTTGATATGATCAATAATGCTAATAGTTTTCCTAATATTGAACTAGCCCTACATTCCTGGTATGAATTCTACCTGATCACAATGTATTATTCTCATGATAAGATTCTATATTTGTTTTGCTAAAATCTTATTTAAAATTTTTGCATCTATATTCATTAGAGAAATTGTTCTATAATTTTTTTTTTCTCTGCTTTGTTTCTTCTTGGTTTAGGTATTAAAACCTTAGAAAGAATTTGGGAGGACTCCTTCTTCCCCAGTTTTCAAAAGTAGTCTATATAGTATTGGAATTAATGGTTCCTTAAATGTTTGATAGAATTCACTTGTAAATCCATCTGGCCCTGGAGATTTTTTTCCAGGGAGTTCATTGATGGCTTGTTCAATATCTTTTTCTGAGATGGAGCTGTTTAAGTATTGAACTTCCTCTTCTGTTAATCTGGGCAATTTGTATTTTTTAAAATACTTATCCATCTCATTTAGATTATCGAATTTGTGGGCATAAAGTTGGGTGAAGTAATTTCTAATTATTGTTTTAATTTCCTCCTCATTAGAAGTGAATTCACCCTCTCATTTTCGATATTAGTAATTTGATTTTCCTCTTTCTTTTTTTAATCGAATTGACCACAGGTTTATCAATTTTATTAGTTTTTTCATAAAACCAAGTATTGATTTTATTTTTTAATTCAATAGTTTCTTAATTTCAATTTTATTAATCTCTCCTTTGGTTTTCAAAATTTCTAATTTGGTATTTATTTGTGGATTTTCAGTTTGTTTTTTCCCAGCTTTTTCAGCTGCATGCCAAAGTCACTGATCTCCTCTTTCTTTATTTTATTTATGTAGGCATTCAAAGATATAAAA
The DNA here is from genome assembly GCF_028372415.1 of Notamacropus eugenii. NCBI lineage: Eukaryota > Metazoa > Chordata > Mammalia > Diprotodontia > Macropodidae > Notamacropus > Notamacropus eugenii. The sequence continues at coordinate 375,438,486 of NC_092875.1, forward strand.
TTTCCCCCAAGAACTGCTTTTGCAGTATTTCATAAGATTTGGTAGTTTGTCTCATTATTGTCATTCTCTTGAATTAAGTTGTTGGTTGTTTCTATGAGTTCTTTTTTAACCCACTCCTTCTTTTATATTAGATTATTTAGTTTCCAATTGATTTTTGGTTTATTTTTCCATGCCTTTTTATTACATATAATTTTTATTGCATCATCGTCTGAGAAGGATGCATTGATTACCTCTACTTTCTGCACTGAATTTTGAGGTTTTTATGTCCTACCTCATGGTCAGTTTTTGTAAATGTGCCATGTACCGCTGAGAAAAAATTATATTCTTTTCTATTCCCATTCAATTTTCTCAAGAGATCTATCATATCTACCTTATCCAGAGTTTTATTTCCCTCCTTAACCTCTTTCTTGTTTATTCTGAGATTGGATTTATAAAGTTCAGAGAGGGAGAGGATGAGGTCCCCCACTAGTTTTGTTTTCTTGTCAATTTCTTCCTTTAACTACCCCAACCTCTCCTCTAAGAATGTGGATGCTATACCACTTGGCGCATACATGTTTAGTAATGATATTGCTTCATTGTCTTTGGTGCCTTTTAACAGGATATAGTTTCCATCCTTATCTCTTTTGATTAGATTTATTTCTGCTTTTGCTTCATCTGAGATTAGGATTGCTCCTCCTGCTTTTCTTACATCAGCTGAAGCACAATATCTTCTGCTCCAACCTTTGACCTTTATCCTGTGTGTATCCCCTCCCCCTTTCAAATGTGCTTCTTGTAAACAACATATTGTTGAATTCTGGCTTTTAATCCATTCTGATATCTGTTTCCGTTTTATTGGAGAGTTCATTCCATTCACATTCATAGTTATGATTACAATCTGTGTATTTCCCTTCATCCTCTTTCCCACTATTTGTGCTTTTAGCTGTCCTGTTTCCCTTCTCCTCCTCAATAGTTTTTGCTTTTCACCACCACTTCTTGCAGCCTTCCCTTCCTTCTTTTAGTCCACTTCCCTTTTGCTCTCCTTTACCCTTACTGCTTATTCCCTCCCTTTTAGCTTCCCTCCCCTTTCTTCCCCTTTCCCCTCCTACTGCCTATAGAGCTAGTTAAGATTATCTACTTAAGTTTATTGTTCCCTCCTTGAACCAAATCAGATGAGAGTACCTCTCAAACAATGCTCATTTCCCTCCCCTCTTTCCCTCTACTAAAATTTTGTACTTCTTCCTGTGATGTAATTTACCATTTTCTGCTTCCTCCTTTTCACACCTCCTGTTACAATCCCTTCACATACTTAAATTATATTTTTAACATGACATCATTTACTTTATACTCATTCCCTCTATGTATATCCCTTTTATATTTCATAATAGATGCACAATTCTCCAGATTAATAGGTATCATCTTCTCTTATAGGGAAGTAAACAGTTTGCCGAAATTGAGTAACAATTATTTTCCCCTCCTATTTAACTTTTTATGCCTCTCTTGAGACTTGTGTTTGAAGATCGAATTTTCTATTAAGTTCTGATGTTTCTGTCAGGAAGGTCTGGAAATCCCTTACTTTGTTGAATAACCGTCTCCTTGCCTGAAATGTTATACCGAACTTTGCTGAGTAGTTGATCCTGGGTTGTAGTTCCAACTCCTTTGCCTTACAGAGTATTGGATTCCAATTCCTTTGATCTGTTAATGTGGAAGCTACATGGTCCTGTGTGATCCTGACTGTAACTCCTCTATATTTTAATGGTTTCTTTCTGGCTGTCTATAGTATTTTCTCCTTCACTTGATATTTCTGGAATTTGGCAACGACATTTCTTGTGGTTTTGAGTTTAGGATAACTTTTGGGAAGTGAACGGTGGGTTCTTTTGATGACTGTTTTGCCCTCTGTATCCAGCACTTCTGGGCAGTTTTCCTTGATGATTTCCTGGCAGATGTTGTCCAGACTCTTTTTTCATCGTGGCTTTCTGTCAGGCCAATAATTCTTAATTTTTTTTCTCCTGGATCTATTTTCCAAGTCAGTTGTTTTTCCAATTAAATACTTTACGTTTTCTTCTATCTTTTCATTCTTTAGATGTTGTTTGACTGATTCTTGCTGTCTCATAGAGTCATTAGTTTCTAATTGCCCAATTCTAATTTTTATCAAATTGTTTTCTTCAGTTAACTTTTGCATCTCTTTTTCCATCTTTCCAATTATTCCTTTTAAGGAGTTATTATCTCCAGTTAATTTTGGTACTTCCTTTTCCATTTGTTCAGTTTTCCTTTTCAAAGAGATGTTCTCATCAGTGAATTCTTTTTTTATAGTTTTAAAGTCACTGACATGTTTTTTCTTCTATTTCCTTCTTCAGCTGTTCCAGGTGAGCTGTTTGTGCATAGGAGGAGTTCATAGTTCCTTCTGATGTTTCAGATGGAAATACAGTCTCACCCCTGATCACTTTGGTATTTGTGTTTTGGTGTTTGTCCCCATAGAAAGATTCTATGGTTTTTTCTTCCTTCTTTGGCTTTTTCTTGTCATGATGGTGATTGTGTGTTGTGGTTTCTGGTTCTTTCAGTTAGAAGCTGAACAACTTAGTGTTGAGCTGACTTGTGTGAAAAAGCTAAGAGCAGGTTTTTGTTTTGTGTTTCCCTGATCAGCTCTGGGGTTAGCTTGTTAAGTGTGGGGGAGGGGTAGTCTGGTCACAGGAGATCTCCTCAGATGAATTGAGGCAAAGGCAAGCTCAGGAGATGGTGATCACAGCTGTCTTATTGTCTTCCTGTTTCCCCTGAAGTGCTGAGGCATGCACTGGATCCTAGTGCGAATTTCCACCCCTCCTCCAGCTTCTCTCATGGCGCTGTGGTTTGCCTGGTCCTAGCATGAGTTTCCTCTGCCCTGGGGTCCCTTTCCTTCCAATTTGCCTCCACCACAGTAGGATGAATCCACCTTAGCCATTTTCCTAGCCTCAAGTGTAATGAGACTATTTGCTCCCTCTGCTGTTCCCACTGATCCAGGAGTTTTCTGGAGAAATAATTTATGGTTCTTTCAAGGTCATCAAGGGGGGAGGAGAGAGCATTTACTGATCACTCCACCATCCTGACTCCCAGAAGTTCAAGTAGGTGAATTAAATACTTTTAATCTGAGGGTTAAAAGTCTCAGGAGCTGCTACACCTGATATGTGGTGCTCAGTGGCTGTCACTCCCTCGGCTCTGCTGGTCTCTCACCTTGGGCTGTGACTCGTTGGTTCTGCCTGCTGCTGTCTCAGGTTTCCCAGGGCCCTCCCACTCTGCTGCACTGGACCTGGTGCACTGTGGGTTGTGGGCTCCCTGCTGTGAAACAGATCCTTCCCATGGACCTTCCAGTCCATTCTAGGCTGTGAATCTGCCACAGTCTATCTCCTAATACATTCTACACCTCCAAAATTTTGTCAGATTCCCTTTTTAGAGGTATCTGAAGGAGTTTGTCTAGGAGCTTAGGTGAGTCATTGCTCTCACTGTGCCATCTTTGGTCTGCCCCTTAGCTAGTAAGTTTCTAAAGGAAGATTTAAACTAAGGTCTCCCTAATTCCAAGTCTAGCAACATTCTATCTACACTGACAGAAACAGACATACTGAGGTGTGTGTATAGAATAGGGAAAGGACTGTTGTTGTCAATTATCCAAATGGGGATTTATATGTTCCCTCAGGTATTTCCTATCATTCTGACCTATCAGTTGCCTTCCTCCTTGCACTCATCTGAGCAATGGCCCTAATTCTTTGTTCCTGAGATACAAGCAGTTCTGCCATATATATGTCTTTGGCTATAATTTTATCTGTTGCCTGACCTGAGAAATACCCTTAGCTTATTTTTGCCTACTCATTAACTATATTATTATTTCCCTCACCAAGAATTTCTCTTAGTAATGTTGTTTTATATTTATGTTTTTTAAAACTTTTCTAAGCATGGTTTAGCATATATCTTGAGGAAGAATCTTGGTGCTTTCTCATCATCAAATATGATCACCTACCAAATGAAGTCATATCTATTCCCCCCGCAGTTTTGTCCTCTCTTCATTCTCATTGGCATCACCCTAAAACAGATCGTTATTATCATTTCCTTTTTCCAGTCTCTCATTCAATCTATTTATTTATTTTACTCACGCGTATCTTTTACTTATATCTAATCATATTATGTGCTGAAACAAAAGAACTAACAAACTTTTGGCAGGTTTCTTTGGCTTTTGAAGTAAAGTTCAACGGCCATTCTCCATATTCATGACTTTCCACAATTGGTCATACCTTGTCTATTTCTCTTTTATAGATGTACTATACTCTATTCAAACTAGATAACTCTTGCCTACCCTATCTACCACATCTACTTCCTGCACGTGTTACATCTTCCTGTGCCTTAGTCTCCATTTTTCACTATGCCTAGACAAAATTCCTTATGACTTTTCATTCTATGAATCCCCTCATCTATTTTCTAAATTATTACCCAAGTGCTTCAGATTCAATGATTGATTTCTTAGGTGAGTACTGACCTTTCTCCTTAGGTGTCACAAGGCACTTTCACTGCCATATAATATAGTTGTAAATTGTCTATCTATATGACTCATTGTCCTTACTCTAAGCTCCATGAGGACAAATATGTGTCATCTATATTTCATGTTCCCTGGTGTCTATCACAATGATTTATAAATAGTGGATACAGTATCATATTGTTGTTTTTGTTATTATTTTGTTGTTACTGTTGTTGTAAGAGCAAAACTTTGTTGAACTTTCCTTTCCTGTAAGCTCAGAATCTATTAATTGTATTTCACTTGTTGCTTTTGCCTAGATTGTTTTCTGTACTGTTGTTGTTTCCCCTTAGAAGTTAGGATCTATTAATGATGAATGTGTCCAGACCTGACATGACTCCAAGTGATCTAACAGTGCTGGTTCTTTGCTTTGTCAATGTCAATCTTTGTCAATGCATATGGTGGAGGGGTTATTTTTCTCATTACTTACATAGATTCATCTTTTAAAAGCCTAAGGAATATCACAAAATGAATTCTCCTATTGGACTTGTTGCTGACATGCAGATTAATGGTCACCAAATATAGCAATGAGTGATTTAAGGTAACTCCCTATAAACCCTGTACGTCTTCAGAGATGAAGATGCTTTGTCATCTATATTCAATTATTTTACTAAAGTAAATCATTGGATTCAGATTGTTCAAACTAACTTATTTTTCTTTTTCATGAAGAAATATACCCACAGTGTGGTCTCTCTGATATGGAGGGAAGAACAATCACCAAATCTCAGATCTGGAATCCACTACAGAGGCCAAATAGATCAGCCCCTATTTGGGCATGAATGACTTCTAAGGCACACCTGGTATATTGTCATCCAATTTCTGCTACAATGTTTTTTGAATCTTGGTTTGAACTTGTCTCTCTGCCTCCCCCCATTCTAGATACTAATGTAGATTTACTTGAAGTAGCCCACTGTTATAAGTCAATGCTTGCAAAGCAACTCTCCCTAGAAAAATATACTTACACAGAAATATACAAAGCTAGCAGAGACTGAGATAAATAGAATATTGTTTAATAAGAGGGCCTGAAAGTACAAGAATATTTCTTCTGGGTAAAAAAATATTTCAATTTGCGAAAACTTATTGAGAAACAGAAAGGACAGTGAGAAAAGGTTATTCCATATCTGCCTTCATCATCCACATAAACTTCATTAAGGCTATGACGAGTATCATTTTGGTGGCAATTAAAGAAACAAAATGGATGGGGAAAAAGTACATGAGTAGGAGGAAAAAAATCTCTCATTGAATATTTAACAAGAGTATCTCCTCAAAATGTCATGGATAGAGGCACTGTGGTTTACCAGAACAAACACATGACTTAAAAAAAAACCAAACAGCCCTGGGTTGAAGTAATAGTTTACTTGCTATCTTTGGATAAGAAATGGCTATATCTTTTATATAACACATCAGTTCTTTGAATCTCAGTTTCTTCCCTTTATAAAATGGGAATAATATTTTCTACTACATCACTAACCTAAAAAATACCTACTGCATACGGATATAAAAATGGTGATATAAAAATGCTTTGTGAACCTTTAAGAATGACATAAATATGAATTATCCTTATAAACTGTAAAGTTCTATGATAAGGCATGCCATTGTTATTATGATTCTTTGTCAGTCCACTAGTTTTCACTTATCCCCCCTCCCATTTGTCTTTAGAACTAAGTTGATTACTTCTATGGGGAAACAGTTCTGTGTGCACAAAGTCTATCTGCTGCTTTTATTTTGTTCAAAATACATTTTAAAGTGGTTGAAAGGTTCAGTAGAAAAATAAAAATTATTGGTCCCATTCATGAAGAATCCCCGCAGGAATGCAAGCACAGGAAAGGTAGGCTACTTATAAAGTACAGATTAAGTAATCAGGGAACTGGAATGAGTACACAAAAAGAGAACATATGCCAGAGGCAAGCTGTTCTCTCTTCCCAGGGTAGGAGAAAGCAGGCCAAATGCTACCAAGAAGCAGAGTTCCCTGGAGACTTATCAGAGAAGGGAGATAGATCCCTGACTTTCTCTGATAAAGCAAGTATACTAATTAACAGCAATTGGCTGAGCAGCAGGTAGTAGGAGAGCCCTGTGGACAGTACTAGAGGCTGCAGAGCTCAAAAGACGCTTCCAAGTCCCTAAGAGCCAAAGTAAAATAGCCTAAGGTTTTCTACCACCAAAACAGCTGGTGGTTTCTAGAAACATCATAGGCCAAGACCCCAGGATGTAGTATAATGCATGGGAACTTCAAAGTGAGTTTTAAGTAAGTTACATACCCTCTCTTTGGGCTAAAAATCATGCATGATTTCATCAATTTATGGAATTCCCGTTTGGAAACTCCCTGCACCAATGGTGACTCATGCAAATGATATTTTTATAGAATTCCAAAAAGATTTTAAAGGTATTACATATAAAACATGTTTTTTTCTTGTTTTTAATAAATCAGAAAATATATTATCATATTATGTCTTAGCTTTTTCTTTCTAACTATTCAAAACTAGATTTCTGTTGTTGATTTTATCTCAAATAGGGGCATGTCACTCCAATATAATTTTTAAGCTAATTTCTTTTGAATTTTTAAAAAAAAGACTCATGGTTTAGCTGAGGATTGCACAAGCTGAAGTTCTACTAAATGAAACTGGAATCAATTCTAGTAATGAACCACTGCTATATACATGCATAATGTTACCAATTTGCATCAAATTTATAAATTGTGGGAACCTTGTCATGAAAAGTAAAGAAGATGTCAGGAGATACTTCAATAAAATAAATATTTAGTAATGTAAAGCCAAGAGAAATCTTTCTGTTTTTATTTTATTTATAATTTTCCCTTGTCTTTGCAAAATTTTTATAATTTATTTTTTTCTCTTGCTGAGATTTTATTCTATAGGATTCCAGATAACAGGTTTTACTGAATTAAAGTTGTTTTGGGGAACATTTATATGTACATATATATATACACACACACATATAGTTAGTCTTTACTTTTTTCTTTCTTCAATCCTGACTGCACTTTGCTTTCTTTTTCCAGATGTGCTACCAGTTTCAGTGACACCCTTGATGCTTGATTGTTCCATTTTAAAAATGATTCTCTAAGGGATTAGAGAACAATTGTATGATTATTATGCAGACATCAGTAAAGCATTTCTCATAATATTTTCAATGTGAGGTAGAACCAAGATGGAGGAGTAAAGGCAGGAGGGACTCACTGGAGCTCTCCCTCAAATCCCTACAAAAACCTTTAAAAATGACGCTACACAAATTCTAGAGCATCAGAACCCACAAAAACACAGAGTGAAACAAATTTCTAGCCCCAAATAATTTGAAAAGTCAACAAGAAAGGTCCATTGCACTTGGGTGTGAATAGAGAGCTGTCTACCACAGATCACTCCAATATAGCCTCTCCAGCCAACCAAGAGTGGGTGTTAGAAGTGACTGAATCAGCTGAGGCTGCAATAAGAATTCTCAGCCCCCAGATGATATGGGTGTTAAACAACTTGTCAGAAGGAGATTACCAGTGTCTTTTTGCTACCACTGAGGTAGGATCCTGTTGCTTTGCCCGTACTTGGACCCAGTCACAGTCCTGAGTGGCATTCCCAGGGCACTGAAGAGCATCAGTATAGCAGAGCTTGTAACCACAGTGGAGGGGGCATCCTTCTTACAGTTCCAAGGCAGAGAAGAGTGTTTTTGGTCACTCACAGACCAGAGCACAGGCCAGGATATTAGTACATAGTCCTCCTTAGATAATAGCAACTTGGAAAAAACTGAATAATTATAGGTCCCTAGAAGTATTTCTGAAAACAGCTGCACTAAACCCCTGAAGCTTGAGACAATGCACTGCCCACCCTGGCAGCATAAACTGATTTTATCAAAGAGCTAAAAGTTAAGTAGTAGCTTGGGACTATGAGTAAGAAGGGAAAAATATTCTAACCATAAACAATTACTATGGTGACAAGGAAGATAAAAACATTGACTCATAGGAAGACAGAAAAGTCAAAGTCCTTATATCCAAACCCTCCAAGAAAAATATGAATTGGGGAGATTGTTTTGGGGGACAGAGCCAAGATGGGAGAGTAGATAGACCCATATACTCTAGCTCCAAACCCACCGCCCATAAAATATCTGTAAAAAAGAACTTTCAACAAATTTTGGAGCAGCAGAAGCCACAGAACAGCAGAGCGGATGGGATTTCTGTTCCAGAGATCCTGAAAACCTCTTGCAAAAGGTCCATGTGCTGCGGACCTGCAGCCCAACCCTGCCTTGGCCACATGACACCAAGAGGAGCGGATCCGAGCAGGCTTCAGGGACAGGATCTCCAGTGGCCCCGCAAGTCCATCCACCCACAGGTGACAAGTGTGAGTGAGAGAGTCTCTTTGGCGGGTCGAGAGGGGAGTGGGGAGCCCCCATAACTCAGGCCCCCTCGGGAGGCAGCAGTGGACGTGGCAGCAGACCTGGGCTCCCCAAGCAGGCAGGAGCCTGGATCCATTGTTGAAGGTCTCTGCATAAACCCTCTGAGGGTACTGAGCCTGTGAGGTGGCCCTGCCCCCACCTGAGCACCTGAACTTGATCTCACACTGAATAGTAGCCCTGCCCCCGCCCAAAGCCCTGAGGCTGAGAAGCAGCATTTGAATCTCAGACCCCAAGCTCTGGCTGGGAGGATCAGGAGGCAAAGTGGGTGTGAAGAGAATATTCAGAAGTCGTCACTAGCTGGGAAAATGCCCAGAAAAGGGGAAAAAAAATAAGATTATAGAAGGTTACTTTCTTGGTGAACAGGTATTTCCTCCCTTCCTTTCTGATGAGGAAGAACAATGTTTACCATCAGGGAAAGACACAGAAGTCAAGGCTTCTGTATCCCAGCCCACTCAATGGGCTCAGACCATGGAAGAGCTCAAAAAGGATTTTGAAAATCAAGTTAGAGAGGTGGAGGAAAAACTGGGAAGACAAATGAGAGACATGCAAGCAAAGCATGAAAAACAAGTAAACACCCTGCTAAAGGAGACCCAAAAAAATGCTGAAGAAAATAACATCTTGAAAAATAGGCTAACTCAATTGGCAAAAGAGGTTCAAAAAGCCAATGAGGAGAAGAATGCTTTCAAAAGCAGAATTAGCCAAATGGAAAAGGAGATTCAAAAGCTCACTGAAGAAAACAGCTCTTTCAAAATTAGAATGGAACAGATGGAGGCTAAGGACTGTATGAGAAACCAAGAAATCACAAAACAAAGCCAAAAGAATGAACAAATGGAAGATAATGTGAAATATCTCATTGGAAAAACAACTGACCTGGAAAATAGATCCAGGAGAGACAATTTAAAAATTATGGGACTACCTGAAAGCCATGATCAAAAAAAGAGCCTAGACATCATCTTTCATGCAATTATCAAGAAAAACTGCCCTGAGATTCTAGAACCAGAGGGCAAAATAAGTATTCAAGGAACCCACAGATCACCACCTGAAAGAGATCCATAAAGAGAACCCCCTAGGATTCCAGAGTTCCCAGGTCAAGGAGAAAATATTGCAAGCAGCTAGAAAGAAACAATTCAAGTATTGTGGAAATACAATCAGGATAACACAAGATCTAGCAGCTTCTACAATAAGGGATCAAAGGGCTTGGAATAGGATATTCCAGAAGTCAAAGGAACTAGGACTAAAACCAAGAATCACCTACCTAGCAAAACTGAGTATAATACTTCAGGGGAAAAATTGGTCTTTCAATGAAATAGAGGACTTTCAAGCATTCTTGATGAAAAGACCAGAGCTGAAAAGAAAATTTGACTTTCAAACACAACAATGAAGAGAAGAATGAAAAGGTAAACAGCAAAGAGAAGTCATAAGAGATTTACAAACGATGAACTGTTTACATTCCTACATGGAAAGACAATATTTGTAACTCTTGAAACTATTCAGTATCTGGGTACTGGGTGAGATTACACACACACACACACTCACACGCGCATGCACACACACATAGAGACAGAGTGCACAGAGTGAATTGAAGAGGATGGGATCATATCTTAAAAAAATGAACTCAAGCAGTGAGAGAGAAATATATTGGGAGGAGAAAGGGAGAAATGGAATGGGGCAAATTATTTCTCATAAAAGAGGCAAGCAAAAGACTTATTAGTGGAGGGATAAAGAGGGGAGGTGAGAGAAAAACATGAAGTTTACTCTCATAACATTCCACTAAAGGAAGGAATAAAATGCACACTCATTTTGGTATGAAAACCTATCTTCCAATATAGGAAAGTGCGGGATAAGGGGATAAGCAGGGTGGGGGGATGATGGAAGGGAGGGCATGGGGAGGAGGGAGCAATCTGAGGTCGACACTCATGGGGAGGTACAGGATCAAAAGAGAGAATAGAAGTAATGGGGGACAGGATAAGATGGAGGGAAATATAGTTAGTCTTATACAACATGACTATTATGGAAGTCATTTGCAAAAACTACACAGATTTGGCCTATATTGAATTGCTTGCCTTCCAAAGGGAGGGAGTGGGGAGGGAGGGAGGAAAAGAAGTTGGAACTCAAAGTTTTAGGAACAACTGTTGAGTACTGTTCTTGCTACTAGGAAATAAGAAATACAGGTAAAGGGGTATAGAAAGTTATTTGGCCCTACAGGACCAAAGAGAAGATGGAGACAAAGGCAGAGAGGGATGATAGAAGAGAGAGCAGATTGGTGATAGGGGCAATTAGAATGCTCGGTGTTTGGGAGTGGGGGGAGGGGACAAAAGGGGAGAAATTTTGGAACCCAAAATTTTGTGAAAATGAATGTTAAAAGTTAAATAAATAAATAATTTTAAAAAAGAAAAAGAAAAACATGAATTTGTCTCAAGCTATGGAAAAACTCAAAATAGATTTTTAAAATCACCTAAGAAAGAAAGAGGAAATAATGAAAAGAGAGAGTGATACAAGAAAAATAATGAAAAAGAAAACAAGTCAACAGCTTGGCAAAGGAGACCCAAATATACACACAGAGAAAATACTGAAGAAAATGACACCTTAAAAAACAGACCTAAAAATGGTTAAAGAGGCCCAAAAAGCTGGTAGGGAGGAGAGTACCTTGAAAAGTAGAGTTGACCAAATGGAAACAGAGGGTCAAAAGCTCAGTGAAGAAAATTATTCCTTAAAAATTAGAATGCAGTAAATGGAAGTGAGTGACTATATGAGAAACCAAGAAGCAATAAAAGAAAACCAAAACAATGAAAACCAATAGGAGACAATGGGAAATATTTCATTGCAAGAAAAATTTACCTGCAAAATTGATCCAAGAGAGACAATTTTAAAATTATTGGACTACCTGAAAAAAATCCACCAGTCACTTCCTGAATGAGATCCCAAAATGTAAACTGCCAAGAATACTATAACCCAATTCCAGAGCCCTCAGGTCAAGGATAAAATATTGCAAGCAGCCAGAAAAAAACAATTCAAGTATCATGGAGCCACAATTAGGGAAAAAATAGCAGCTTCTACATTAAAGGATCAGAGGGCTTGGAATATAATATTCTAGATGGCAAAAGAGCTGTGATTGCAGGAATCACCTACCCAGCAAAACGAAATATACTGTTCTTAATTTTAAACTTGTGTTTCTAATCTGGCATAGCTCTGACTCCCCAATGACTTTTCCAGATATGCCCAGTGAGCTTCTTATAATGAAAAAACTTTATTTTTATTTTTGTTTTCATCCAATAATATTTATTTTTTTCAAACTAGATATAAAAATTGTTTTCACTTTTATATTCTTTTATATTTTGCATTCCATTTTTCTCCCTCTCCATCCTCAACCCTTGCCCCTTCAAGACATCAAGCAATCTGATATAGCTTGTACACGTACAATCATATTTAACATATTTTACATTATTCATGTTCTGAAAGAAGAATCAGAACAAAAGGAAAAAATGATGAGAAAGAGAGAAGAGAAAGAGAGCTAAAATATAATGGTTTGATCTGCATTCAGTTTCAAGAGTTCTTTCTGTGGATTTGGATAGTATTTTCCATCAGGACTCTTGTGGAATTGTCTTAACTCACTATATTTCTGAGAAGAGCTATGTCTATCAAAACTGGTCATAGCACCATGTTGCTGTTACTATGCACAACGTCCTCCTGAGTCTGCTTACTTCACTCATCATCAGTTTATCTAAATCTTTCCAGATTTTTCTGAAATCCACCTGCTTTCATCATGTCTTATGGAACAAAGGTATTGCATTACATTTTTGAAATACAACTTATTCAGCTATTCTCCAATTGATGGATATCCCCTCAAAAAAAGAGCTGTTATAAATATTTTTGTATATGTGAGTCCCTTACCTTTTTTTTATTATTCTGTTGGGATATAGAGCTAGTAGTGGTGTTGCTGGATCAAAAGTTGTGTACAATTTGATTGCCCTTTAGGTATAGTTGTAAATTGATTTCAAGAATTGTTGGATCAGTTCACAACTACACCAACTACATATTTGGATTCCAGGTTTTCTCACATTTTCTCCAACATTTGTGATTTTTCCTTTTTTGTCATTTTGGCCAATCTGATAGGTGTGAGGTAATACCTCAGAGATGTTTTAATCTGCATTTCACCAATATATAGTTATTTTAGAGCACTTTATATATGACTACAGAAAGCTTTAATTTCTTTATCTGAAAACTGTCTATTCATAACCTTTGACCATTTGTTGACTGGGAAATGAATTGTACACTTGATTATTATGATCATTTACTACTATGTAATGTGAACCTAATTTATTTCATTGATCCATTACTCTGTTTCTTGGTTAGTACCAGATTGTTTGGGAGGAGGAAGATGATATGGTGAATAGAGAACCAGGACTAGCGTCAGGAAAATCTAAGTTCAAAAATGGCCTCAGGTACTAGATATGTGACCATGGGAAAATCACTTAACACTCATTTACCTCAATTGCTCTTCTGTAAAATAGAGACACAATGGAAAAATAAAGGCAAACTATGCCAATGTCTTTGCTAAGAAAACCTCATAACAAAATCCATGGAGTCATGTAGATTCAGACACCACGGAAGTACTGAAAAACAACCCCAATATGAGGTTTTATTTTGTTATTTATTTTATTTGTTTTAAGTGTTCCACAATCACTTCCATATATCTTATATTTTTCCTCTCCTTCCTCCCATTTTCCCCACTCCCTTCTTGAGACACCATACTGTTTTATATAGGTTGTACACACACAATCCTATTAAGTACATTTTAAGCTCAGTCATGTTGCATAGAAAAATTAAAATGAATGGGAGAAATCACAAAATAAACCAAAACATTACAAAAGAAAATGATCTGCTTCATTCTAGGATCAAAACCCATAGTTCTTTGCCTGGATGAGGAAAGCATTTTGCCTTAAGAGACCGTTGGGAATTATTTAAGTCCTTGCATTGCAATGAAGTACTAAGTCTACCAGAAAAATTCCTCTTATGCAATGGTTGTTGTAGTGTACAGTGTTCTCTTGCATGTACTCATTTCACTCAGCATTAGTTCATATAGATCTTTCCAGGACTCTTTGAAGTCTTCCTGTTCATCCTTTCTTATAGAACAATAGCATACTCTTACATTCATACACCACAATTTATTCAGCCATTCCCCAATTGATGATTTTCCCCTTGATTTCCAGATTTTGGCCACACAAAGAGAGATGATTTAAATATGTTTGTACAAGTGGGACCCTTTCCAATTTTTATGATCTCTTGGGAATACAGTTCTAGAAGCAATGCTGCTGGGTCAAAAGGAATGCACATTTTTGTAGCCCTTTGGGCATAGTTCCAAATTGTTCTCCAGAATGTTTGGATCATCTCACATCTCACAACAACGAATCAGTGTTCCAACTTTCCCACATCTTCTAAAACATTTATCATCTTCCTGTTTTGTCGTGTTAGCCAATCTGACAGGTGTGATGTGGTATCTCAGAGTGATTTTGATTTGCATCTCTCTAATCAGTAGTGATTTAGAGCATTTTTTCATATGAGTGTAGATAGCTTCACTTTCTTCATCTGGTAACTACCTATTCATATCCTTTGACCATTTTTCAATTGGGGAATGACTTGTATTCTTGAACATTTGACACAGTTCTCTATATATTTTAGAAATGAGGCCTTTATTACAAACACTAGTTCCAAAAATTCTTTCCCAGTTTTCTGCTTCCCTCCTAATCTTGGTCACATTGGGTTTCATTATTCAAAAACTTTTCAGTTTAATGTAATCAAAACGATCAGCTTTGTATTTCATAATGCTTTCTATCTCTTGATTAGTCAAAAATTCTTCCTTTTTCCATAAATCTGATAAGTACTCTATTCCTTGCTCCACAATTTGTTTATAGTATTAATCTTTATACCTAGATCATGTACCCATTTAGACTTTATTCTTGTGTACAGTGTCAGGCATTGGTTTTTGTCTATTTTCTGCCACACTGTTGTCCATTTTTCCCAGCAAGTTTTGTCAAACAGAGAGTTCTCATCCCAGAAGCTGGGGTCCTTGAGAGTAATGGCAGTAGATTGCTATATTCATTGACTACTGTGTCTTGAGTACCTAACCTGTTCTACTGGTCTGCTTTTCTGTTTCTTAGCCAGCACCAAGTGGTTTTGATAATTGTTGCTTTACAATACAATTTGAGATCTGGTAGAGCTAGGTCACATTCCCTAGCATTACTTTTCATTGGTTACCTTGATATTCTGGACCTTTTGTTCTTCCACATGAATTTTGATATTATTTTTTCTAGCTCTAGAAAATAATTGTCTAATAGTTTAATTGGTATGGTACTGAATAAATAAATTATTTGAGGTAGAATTGTCATTTTTATTGTATTAGCTTGGCCTTCCCCTGAGCAATTGATGTTTTTCCACTTACTTATATGTGACTTTATTTATGTGAAAAGTGTTTTGCAATTGTGTTCATATAGTCCCTGGATTTGTTTTGGCAGGTAGACTCCCAAATATTTTATACTGTCTACACTAACTTTAAATGGGATTTCTCTTTCTATCTCTTGCTGTTGGGATTTGCTAGTAAAATATAAAAATACAGAAGACTTATGTGCATTTATTTTGTAACCTGCAACTTTGTAAAAGTTGTCTATTATTTCAAGTAGTTTTTACTTGAATCTCTGGGATTCTCTTAGTATATCATCATATCATCTCCAACGAGTGATAACTTGGTTCCTTCTTTACTTATTCTAATTCCTTCAACTTCTTTTTCTTCTCTTATTGCTACAGCTGACATTTCTAGTACTATATTTAATCGTAGTGATGATAAAGATATTCTTATTTCACCCCAATCTTATTGGAAATGCACTTAGCTTTTCCCCATTGTATGTAAAGCATGCTGTTGGTTTTAAGTAGATAATGATTATTATTTTATGGAAAGTTCTATTTATTCCTATGCTCTCCAATGTTTTTAATAGGAATGGGTGTTGTATTTTGTTAAAAGATTTTTTGGATCTATTGAGATAATCATTGGGTTTCTGTTAGTTTTTTTTTGTTGATATGGTAAATAATGCTACAGGTTTTCCACATATTAAGCAGGCCCTGGATTCCTGGTAAAAATTCAAACTGATCATAATATATTATTCTCATGACAAGTTGCTGTAATCTTTGCTAAAATCCTATTTAAAATTTTTGTATTCATATTCATTAGAGAAATTAGCCTATAGTTTTCTTTCTCTGTCTTAGCACTTCCTGGTTTAGATATCAAAACCATATTTGTATCATAAAAAGAATTTGGGAGGACTCATTCTTCCCCAATGTTCCAAATAATCCATTAGAATTGGCCTTAACTGTTCTTTAAATGTTTGATAGAATTCACTTGTAAATCCATCTGGCCCTGAAGTTTTTTTTTTTTTTTCCTAGAGAGTTCATTTAAGGATTTTTCAATTTCTTTGTCTGAGATGGGGTTATTTAAGTATTCAACTTCGTCTCCTAATCTGGGTAATTTATATTTAAAAAAAATAATCATGCTTCTCATTTAGATTGCAAAATTTCTGGGTATAGAGTTGGGCAAAGTAATTTCTAGTTATTTTATTAATTTCCTTCTCATTGGAGATGAGTTCACCCTTTTCGTTTTTGATATTTGTAATTTGGTTTTCTTCTTTCTTTTTTTAAATCTAATTGACCAAAGTTTTATTAATTTTATTGGTTTTTTTATTTAAAAAATGTTAATTTTCTTTCTTAGTTGAATAGTTTTCTTAATTTCAATTTAATTAATCTCTCCTTTGGTTTTCAATATTTCTAATTTGGTATTAACTTGAAGATTTTCAATTTTATCTTTTTCCAGTTTTTTTTAGCTGCATTCCCAATTCATTCATCTTCCCTTTCACTATTTTATTCATGTAGGTATTTAAAGTTATAACACTTTTGCTAAGAATAGTTTTTGCAGTATCCCTTAAGATTTGCTAGGTTCTCTCATTATTTTCATTCTCTTGAATGAAGTTCTTGATTGTTTCTATGATTTCTTGCTTAAGCCACTTTTCTTTAGTATTAGATTATTTGGTTTAAATTAATTTTTGCTTTATATTTCCATAGCCTTTTATTATACATCATTTTTATTGCATTATGATCTGAGAAGGATACATTAGCTATCTCTGCCTTTTTGCACTGATTTGTGAGTTTTTTATGCCCTTGTACATAGTCACTTTTTGTATATGTGCCATGTACCACTGAGAAAATGTATATTCCTTTCTATCCCCATTTAATTTTCTCCAGAGATCTGTCATTTCTGCCTTATCCAAAGGATTATTAACCTCCTTAACTTCTTTCTTGTTTCTTTTGAGGTTACATTTATCAAGTGCAGGGAAAGGGAGGTTGAGTTCCCCTACTAGAGTAGTTTTGCTGTCTATTTCTTCCTGTAACTCTGTGAACTTCTCCTCTAAGCATTTGGCTCCTATACCACTTGGAGCATATATGTATAGTAATGAAGTTGCTTTATTTTCTATGGTGCCTTTTAGTAGGATATAGTTTCCTTCCTTATCTCTTTTGATTTGATCTATGTCTGCTTTTGCTTTTTCTAAGATTAGGATTGATACTCCTGCTTTTTTTACATCAACTGAAGCACAATATATTCTACTCCAGACTTTTACCTTTACCCTGAATGTATCCCCCCATTTCAAATGTGTTTCTTGTAAATGACAAATTGTTGAATTATGGTTTTTAATCCATTCTGCTCTCTGTCTCCGTTTTATGGGAGAGTTCACCCCATGCACATTCACAGTTATGATTACAATCTGTGTCTTTCCCTCCATCCTCTTTCTCACCTTTTGTGCTTCAAGTTCTCCCTTCCCCTACACAGTAGAGTTTTAGCTTTTGTCTACCACCTCCTGCAGTCTTCCTTTCTTTTTTTCAGCCCCACCCACATTTACTCCCCCTTGCCCTTACTACATTTTCCCTTCCTTTTTGTCTCCCCTCCCATTTCTTTCCCCCTCCTCTCCTGCTGCCTACATAGCTAGTTAGATTTATATACTTAATTTTGTTGTTCTGTCCTTGAACCAAATCAGATGAGAGTACCTCTCAAACAATGCTCCTTGCACTTCCCTCTTTTCTTCTGATATAATATAATCTTTTGACCCTTCCTATGATGTACTTTACCATTTTTGCTTCCTTTTTACATCACCTGTTAAACAATCCCTTCTCACTCTTAAATCATATTTTTTATCATCACATCATTTACTTTATACATCCTCTCTCTATCTATGTATATTCCTTCTATATTTCATGACAAACATGCCATTTTCAAGATAAAAAGTATCTCAGAAATGTTAACTGTTTGCCTATATTGAGTAGCAAGTTTTCTTTTCCCCTGTTTACGTTTTTATGACTCTTGAGAGCTGCCTTTGAAGATTGAATTTTCTATTGAGTTCTGGCCTTTTTATCAGAAAGGTCTGCAAATCCCTTATTTCTCTGAATGTCCATCTTCTTGACTGAAATATTATGTTCAACTTTGCTGGGTAATTGATCCTTGGTTGTAGTCCTGGCACTTTACCTTATGGAATATCAGATTCCATTTCCTTAGATCTTTTAATGTAGAAGCTACAAGGTCCTGTGTGATCCTGACTGTAGCTCCTTTATATTTGAATGGTTTCTTTCTGACTGCCTTCAGTATTTTCTCTTTCACTTGACAGTTCTGGAATTTGACAACGATTTTCCTTGTTGCTTTTAGTTTGGGATCCCTTTTGGGAAGTGAACGATGTATTCTGTTGGTGAATATTTTGCCCTCTGGATTTAACACTTCTGGGCAATTTTCTTTGATGATTTCTTGGAAGATATTGTCCAGGATCTTTTTTGCATCACAGCCTTCTGGTGGCCCAATAAATCTTAGATTTTTCTCTCCTGGATCTATTTTCCAGGTCAGTTGTTTTTCCAATTAGATATTTTACATTTTCTTCTATCTTTGCATTCTTTAGATTTTGTTTGACTGATTCTTGATATCTCATAGAATCCTTACTTTCTACTTGCACAATTCTAATTTTATCAAATTGCTTTCTTCAGTTAACTTTTTTATCTCCTTTTCCATGTGCCCAAGTATTCCTTTTAAAGGAGTAGGTAGGTGGTGCAATGGATAGAGCACCAGTGCAGGAGTCAGGAGGCCCTGAGTTCAAATCGCACCTCAGACACTTGACACTCACTAGGTGTGTGACCTTGGGTAAGTCACTTAACCCCAATTGCCTCATCCTCAGTCATCTCTTGTCATCCTGATTAATATCTGGTCATTGGATTCAGATGGTTCTGGAGGAGAAGTTAGGCTGGTGACCTGTGCAGCCCTCCCTCACTCACTACAAAGTCAAGTGCAAATTATGTCCTTATTTTTCTGATAACATGATCTTCTTCAACAACGAAGTACGAACATAAACATATTCCTTTTAAGGAATTTTTTCTTCACTTAGCTTTTGTACTTCCTTTCCATTTGTCCAATTTTTCTTTTTAAGAAGCTGTTCTCTTCAGTGAATTCTTTTTTCATATTTTTAAAATCATTGGCTACTTTTTCTTCTGTTTTTCTAATCTGGCTTTTAAAATCCTTCTTCAGCTCTTCCAAAATTGCACTTTGTGCTTGCGACCAGTCCATAGCCCTTTCTGAAGTTTCAGAGGGGGGTATGGTCTCAGTGCTGACCTCTTTGGTATTTGTGATTTGGTCCTTGTTCCCACACAGGGATTCTATGGTCTTTTCTTTCCTCCTTTGCTTTGTATTCATTATGATCAGGCTTTGTGTGTTGTGGTCTCTGGTTCTTTTAGCTAGAAGCTAAAGAACCCGGGTTATGAGTAGGCTGGTGTGAGAAAACTGAGGTCAGGTGAAGCCTTTTTGTGTTTCCCTGGAATTGCCCAGGGAACTTGCTTGCTAAGTGTGGGGGAGGTGTAGTCTGTCCAAGGGATGTCTCCTCAGTTGAGCTTGAACAGAGGCAAGCCCAGAGGTTGGTGACCCCAGCTGCCCTAGTGTGTTCCTGTTTCCCCTGGGGTGCTAAGGCAAGCCTGGGGTTTTGGTGTTGTTGGTTGTGAGGGTCCACCCCCTTAGGGCTCCAGATCTCCTCAGGGCTCCAGATATCCTCCAGGTTTGCTGAGGTGAGGCTCTCTGGGACAACTCTGGTTCTGCACTGTTCCCCTTCTGCCACAGCAGAAGGGAATCCTCCTTAATGATTTTCCCTCATATGATTACTCTTTTACTTCTTTTATATTGATATGATGAATTATGCTGTTAGTTTTTCAAATATTTGAGTAGCCCCACATTTCAGGTAAAAATTCCACCTGGTTAGAGTGTATTATTTTTGTAATATAATGCTATAATTTAATTGCTAATCTTTTATTTAAAATGTTTGCATTTCTATTTTTTAGGAAAATCAATCTATAGTTTTCATTTTCTGTGTTTTTCTCTTTCTGCTTTAAGTAACAGCAGTGCATCTGTGTCATAAAAGGAATTTGGTAGAATTCATTTTCTCTTATACTTTTCCAAATAGGTTTTATAGCATTGAAATTATGTTTTTTTTTCTTAATGTTTGGTAGAATTCAGTTGTGAATCCATCTGTTCCTGGTAATTTTTTCCAAGGTACGTCATTCCTAACTTGTTCAATTTCTTTTTCTAAGATAAGGTCATATAAATATTTTATTTTCTATTCTGTTTATGTGAAAAAAATGTATTTTTACAAATATTTATCTATATCACTTAGAATGTTATATTTATTTGGAATATATTTCGCTAAAATACTTCCTGATTATTGCTTTCATTCCTTCTTCATAGAGGGTGAATTTGCTCTTTTCACTTTGGATAATAGTAATTTGATTTTCTTCTTTCTTACACCCCTTTTCTCTTATAACTCTTTAAGACAAGATAGATTTCTAATCCCATCTGAGTGTGTGTGTTATGTTCTGTTCCAATTTTGAAGACAGTAAACTTCAAGATTTGCCACCAACCACATATCTTCAACTCCATAGTAAAAACTCTTCCTTTCATGCTTCTTTTATGTTAGATAATTTATCCAATTTCACCTCCCTTTCCCTTTTGCCCCAGCACATCCCTCTTTCTTAACCCATTATTTTTTTTGATATCATGTCATCATACTAGCTTATAATGACACTTGCTATCTGTAGGTACTCCTTTTAACTACCCTAATAATGAGAAAGTTCTTAGGAGTTACAAGTATCATCAACCCATGTAGGAATGAAACAGTTTAACCTAATCAAACCATTTGTGATTTCTCTTTCATTCTTACTTTTTTATACTTCTCTTGAGTATCATACTTGATTGCTTTTATTCAGCTCTGATTTTTTTCTTTAAGTATATTAAATAAGAACTGAGTCAAATGTACAACAATACAAGTCATTCCCCAATTGCTAAATGGTCAAAAGATATGAACAGGCAATTTTCAGAGGAAGAAATTAAAGATACCTGCAATCATATGAAAAAATGCTCTAAATCACTTTTGATCAGAGAGATGCAAATCAAAACAACTCGGAGGTACCACATCACACCTATTAGATTGGCAAACATGACAGAAGAGGAAAATGATAAACGTTGGAGAGGATGTGGGAGAGGTGGAACACTAGTTCATTGTTGTTGGAGCTGTGAGCTCATCCAACCATTCTGGATAGCAGTTTGGAGCTCTGCCCAAAGGGCTACAAAGTTGTTCATGCCCTTTGACTCAGCACTGTCGCTTCTAGGACTGTGTCCCAAAAAGATCATAAAAATGGGAAAGGGTCCTACATGTACAGGAATATTTATATCAGCACTCTTTGTGGTTGCCAAAGGTTGGAAGTCAGGGGGATGCCCATCAGTTGGAGAATGGCTGAATAAATTATGGTATATGAATCTAATGTATGGTATATGAATGTACCATTGTGCCATAAGAAATGATGAGCAAGAAGACTTCAGAGAGACCTGGAAGGACTTATATGATATGATGCTGAGCGAAGGGAACAGAACCAGGAGAACTTTGGCCACAGCAATGACCACAGTGTGTGAGTTTTTTCTGTAGATATGGAACTTTGTAACAACATAAGAACTTAAAAAAAATTCCCGGTGGTCTTCCAAGGCAAAATGCCTTCCACAGTCAGAGAAAGAAATATGGAACTCATTGGCAGAATGTAGCAGATCATTTGTGTGTGTGTGTGTGTGTGTGTCTTTATTATGTTTTAATTTGTTATATGATTTCTTCCATTTATTTTAGTTTGTCTACACAGCATGACTATAGTGAAAACGTATTCAATAGGAAAGTATGTGTAGATCCTATATAGAATGTCATGCCATCTTGGAGAGGGAGGGTGGTGGTGGAGGGTAGGTAGGGGGGGAAATCCTAAGTTTTATGGTAGTGATTGTAAAACATTAAAAATAAAAAAAAGAATGGTAAATAATGGGCAGATCCAAGATAGCAGAATAGAAGGAAGCACCTCTAGAAACTCTCCCCCCATAGCCCATAAAATAACTGTAAAAATGAATCTAAACAAATTCTAGAGCAGCAGAAGGCACAAAATGAGAGAGTGAAAGAGATTTCCATCCCAAGGCAGCCTGGAAGGCTGACAGTAAAGGTCTATCCTGCCAGGGATGGAGCACAGTGCAGCCGGGCCTTGGCCGTGCTATGGCAGGGACACGACTAGATTGGACTTCAAAGTGCCATTGGCAGCAACTGCAATTTCCAGATTCCCAAACCCACAAATGACGAAGGCAGCTTTAGAGGTCAGTGAGAAAGCACTTTCACCTGATGAAAAGGGAAGGTGGCAGTCTAGCCCCAGCACCAGGCAGTGGCACCAGCCAGTTGCAGCTTCCATTGTTGGAGACCTGGCCTAAGACTCTGAGTGAATTGAGCTGCTGATCTGGATCTCAGCCCTGAATGGTGGTCTTGGGATGAGGAGGAGAACTAACATGGTGGCGAGGGTGTAGGATCTGGAGGGGGAATTCTACTGGCAGATCCTGGACAAAAAAGTGTGTTTGCAGTTACTCCCACACTAGAGTGCTCATCAAGAGAGAAGAAACTCCTCTTCCTTGATTGCGCCACCTTGGAGGAACTGAGAACTTACAGCTTCCCCAAGTATACCCTTCTTTTGTGAAAGAACTCAAAATTCAAGTAACTGACTGGCAAAATGTTCATAAAGTGGAAAAATAAGACAGCAGAAGGTTACTTTCTTAGGTGAGCAGACATTTTCTTCCATCCTTTCAGATGACGAAGAACAATGTATATAATCAGAAGAAGACACAAAACTCAAGGCTTCTGCATGCAAAACCTCCCACATCAATATGCAGTGATCTCAGGACATGGAGGAACTCAAAAGAGATTTTGGAAATTAAGTAAGCAAGGTGTAGGAAAAATTTGGAAGAGAAGTGAAAGCAATGTAAGAAACTCATGAAAACCTGGTAAATAGTTTGCCAAAGGAGATCCAAAAAATGCTGAAGAAATTAACACCTTTAAAATTAGACTAACCCAAACACAAAAGAGGTTCAAAAAGCCAATGAGGAGAAGAATGCTTTAAAGAGCAGAATTAGACAAATGGAGAAAGAGGTAAAAAAGCTCAATGAAGAAAATAATTCTTTAAATATTAGAATGGAACAGATGGAAGCTACTGACTTTAGGAGAAACCAAGAAATTATAAAACAAAACCAAAAGAATGAAAAAAAAGAAGACAATGTGAAATATCTCATTGGAAAAACAATTCACCTTGAAAACAGATCCAAGAAAGACAATTTAAAAATTATGGGACTACCTGAAAGCCATGATTAAAAAAGAGCCTTGACATGAACTTTCATGAAATTATCAAGGAAAACTGTCCTGATGTTCTGGAAATAGAAGGTTAAATAAATATTGAAAGAATTCGTTTTCACCTCCTGAAAGATATAAAAGAAAAACTCCAAGGAATAATGTAGCCCAATCCCAGAGTTCTCAGGTCAAGGAGAAAATATGGCAAGCATCCAGAAAGAATCAATTCGAGTATTGTGGAAACATAGTCAGGATAACCCAGGATCTGGCAGCTTCTACATTAAGGGACTGAAGGGCTTAGAATATGATATTCCAGAAGTGAAAGAAACTAGGATTAAAAGCAAGAATTACCTACTCAGCAAAACTGAGTATGATACTTTAAGGGAAAATGGTCATGCAATGAAATAGAAGACTTTCAAGATTACTTTATGAAAAGACCAGAGCTGAATAGAAAATTTGACTTCCAAATACAAGAATCAAGAGAAGCATGAAAAAGTACACAGGAGAGGGAGATCGTAAAGGACTTACTAAAGTTGAACTGTTCACATTCCTACATGGAAAGATAGTATTTGTAAGTATTGAAACTTTTCTTAATATTTGGGTAGTTGTAAGGAATATGTGTGTGTGTATGTTTTTATGTATATGTGTATAAATATATACATATACACATATATATTTGTGTGTGTATATATATGTGTGTGTGTATACATGTGTGTGTGTGTGTGTGTGTGTATACATATGTCTTGATAGATGGCACAGGGTGAGTTAAATAGGAAAGAATGATATCTAAAAAAATAACGAGGTGATCAGCAGATTCATTCAATTTCTCTTTTATCCTCCCAGAACAGATAGCTGCAGCAGTTTCCCGTTTTCTGAACCCACAATGCCAAAGACAGCTTCAAACGTAAGTAAGAAAGCTCTTACACCTAGGTGAGAGGGGAGTGCAATCTGGCTCCAGTCTCAGTCCCAGTACAGTGGTAGAGGCCACTGTAGTGGCAGCATCAACTTTTGGAGCCCTCAGTAAAAAGACCCTGGAGGAATCAAGCAGGTGACCTGGGTCTGAGTCCTGAGTGCTGGTCCATGGTTGAGAAGGAGCGCTGGTGTGGCAGAGCTGGTGGCAGCTCTGGAAAGGGAATCTTACTCACAATTCCAGGGCCAAAAAGAGTGCTTTTGGTTTCTCATAGTCAAGAGAGCAGATTGTGCCACCTTGGAGGAACTAAGAACTTATAGGTCCCTAGAAATTTCTCAGAGAAGAGCTGGGCAAAATGTATGAAGGTTAGGATAGAATACCCTCCACTTGATAAAGGACTCACAAATCTAGTACCTCGCTGTGAAAATGCCCAAAACAGGGGGAAAATAAGACTATACAATGTTACTTTCTTGGTGAAAAGGTATTTCTTTACATCCTTCAGGATGAGGAAGAGCAAAGCAAATAACCAGAGGAAGACATCAAGGTCAAGGATTCTACATCCAAAGCTTCCCCCCAAATATGCAAGCTTTCAGACCACGGAAGAGCTCAAAAAGGGTTTTGAACATCATGTAAGTGTGGTGGAGGAAAAATTGAGAAGAGAAATGAGAACGAAGCAAGAAAATCATGAAAAGTGAGTAACAGCTTGCTAAAGGAGACCCCAAAAATACTGAGGAAAATAATACTTTTAAAAATAGATGAGTCCAAATTGCAAAAGAAGTACAAAAACTCAATGAGGAGAAGAATGCTTTAAAAAACCAGAATTGTTCAAATGTCCAAAAGTTCACTGAAGAAAATAGTTCTTTAAAAATTAGAATGGAGCAGATGGGAGCTAATGACTTTATGAGAAACCAAGAAATTATAAAACAAAACCAAAAGAACAAAAACTGTAGAAGACAATGTGAAATATTTCTTTGGAAAAACAAGTGACTTGGAAAATAGGTCCAGGAGAGATAATTTAAAAATTATTGGTCTACCTGAAATACATGATAAAAAAAAAAGAGCCTAGACATCATCTTCCAAAAAATTATCAAAGAATCTGCCCTGATATTCTAGAACTGAAGGAAAATAGAAAAGGAAAGACTTCATTGGTCACCTCCTGAAAGAGTTCCCAAAAGGAAAACTCCTTGAAATGTTGTAGCCAAATTCCAGCATTCCTAGGTCAAGGAGAAAATATTACAAGCACTCAGAAAGAAAAAAAAAATATCAAGTACTATAGAAATATAATCAGGATAACACACGATTTAGCAGGTTCTACATTAAGGGATTAAAGAGTTTAGAGTATGATATTACAGAGGTCAAAAGAATTAGAATTAAAAGCAGGAATCACCTACCCAGCAACACTGAGTATAATACTTCAGGGGAAAAATGGAATTTCAGTGAAATAAAGGACTTACAAGCATTCTTGTTGAAAAGACCAGAGCTGAATAGAAAATTTAATTTTCAAATACAAGAATCAAGAGAAATTTGAAAAGATAAACAGAAAAAGGGAAATCATAAGGGACTTATTAATGTTGAACTGTTTAAATTCCTACATGGAAAGATGTTATTTCTAACTCATGAGACCTTCTTCAGTATTTGGGTTATTAGAAGTTATACATATGCATACTCATATATACACATATACATACATGTATACATATATGTATGCACATGTGTATATGTGTAAATATGTAGGTGTGGATATGTGTGTGCATATTATATATGTATCATTTATGTATATGTATATGGTTATATGCATGTATATATGTGTATATATGCATACATATACATATATGTATACACACATATATAGAGGGCACAGGATGAGCTGAATATGAAGCAAGAATACCTAAAAATAAAATTTACTGTTAAGTGGAATATACTAGGTGTAAGAGAAAGAGAGAAGTAGAATGTAGAAAATCATGTCAATTAAAAGAGGCAAGAAAGAGCTTTTACAATGGAGGGAATGAAGGGGGAGATGAAAGGAAATAAGTGAACCTTACTCTCATTGGATTTGGCTTGAGGAGGGAATAACACACACTCAGTTGGATGTAGAAATTTATTTTACCATGCAGGAAGGAAGGTGGGGAGGGGATAGGAGAGGGATGATAATAGAAGGGACAGCAAATTGGGGGAAAAAGATAATGAGAAGCAAACCTTATTATGGGAGAACAAGTCAAAGGAGAGAATGGAATAAATGGAGGTCAGAATAGGATGGATAGGAAATGTGGTTAGTCTTTCACAACATAATTATTATGGAATTGTTTTTCATGGTTACATATGATAACCTATATCGAATTGCTTGTTTTATCAATGAGGTTGGGTGGGGAGGGAGGAAGGGAAAGAGTATGAAACTCAAAGCTTTAATAATGAATGTTAAATATTGTTTTGCCACACAACTGGAAAATTACCTGTACAGACAATGGGTTATACAAATCTATTTTGCCCTACAGGAAAATGGAGGGGAAGGAAATGGAAGAAAGAGGGTTAATAGAAGGGAGGACAGACTGAAGGAAAGGGTGGATGGGGTGCATGCTGTCTTGGGGGGTGTGGAGAGATGGGGAGAAATTTTGAATTGAAATTCTTGTGAAAGTGAATGTTGAGAAATGAAAAATAAATAAATCATATGATTTTTTAAAGAAATTTTTCTTGTTGTTATTTTGAATTCATTGTCTTCTGAGTTTGTGTCTTGATTTGCCCTGTCATTTTTATAACTTTCTATGGTCAGGTTTTTATTTTGTTATTTGCTCATATTTTCAGAATATTTGTTTACTTTTTGTGTAAGAACCCCTGAATGTCCCAGGTCCCACAGCTTCCTCAATTGGTTTCCACCAGCTGACTTAGATTTTGTGTGTCAGGGAAATATATTGCTACTTAATTATTTGATTTTCTTTAATATCAAGAAACAACTTTAGAAAATAGAGGAAGTCTTGAAAACAGAACAAAAAGTGGGCCATTTTGATTCACAGATAGAAGATCAATTTAGAGAATAGCTTTAAAAATAAATAATGAAGGAAATGGATGGAGAAGTACAAAGTCAGATTAATTTGGTAACAATTTGAAGATAGTGGAAGTAGGTCTCTTTAAGAAGTATACTTTTGTAGCTAAATGGTTACATGTTTGAAAATCATGTTAGATTTAAAACTTTTTAAGATATTGAGAAATAGTTTGGATAAGATAAAATTAAAAGTAAGCATGTTAGCTGACTTCACATATTTCAAAGGATTTAAAAATGGCAGATACCAGAGAAAATATCTGGAACTTTTCCTTTTTCAGACAAAGAAAATGAGACTTAAGAGTTTAACTAAGTTGCCCAAGTAATAAATAATTAGATAATACATCCAAGTAATTAGATAATAGATCCAGGATTCTAGTGTAGTTCTGATTCCAAGAGAGCTACATGAAACAATTTTAAATATTGTTATATGGAGAAAGAATTAAATTCATTTTCTCTAGAATTTGGTGGCTAGAATAAGGATCAATGGTTGGAAATTAGAGAAAGAATAGTTTCCAAAAAAAGTGACATTTTATATATGTAATTTAACAAAATATATTTTGATACAATATATTTATTTGAAATTAATTAAATAATGTACAATAAAATGGAGTATTCCATAAATTCAGTTCAGTTAAACAATTCTATCATATAGCCATTTATTGAGTAGACTCCATATGCAAAACAGAGCTTCCTATCAATGAGAGGTTGGGTAATTTCTGAGGATGATATAGGATAATTTCTGAACTAGGTAAGATGATCTCCACTGTCCTTTCCTAATCTTACATTTTCAGATTCTATGACTTTATGAAAATTCAGTGTGTCTCTCACCTAGTGTTTATTGACATCAAAACAACATAGTTGTGGTGTAGTGCTCAAAGTACCTGGAAACATAGCCAATTCAGCTTTTAAAAAAATTGAGAAAGACCAGATAATAGTCTTAATTTGGAATATTATAAGGTTTCTAAATCTAACTCTCAAGAACTCTATTTAAATATCATTTTATTTAACCTTTTGAAATACATGATTTGCCCTTTAATGGGAAGTTGGCATCTTGTCATAAAGATGGAACAAAATCTGTCCAGACTTAATTATTCTCCCTAGTAGGAATTTCTTGTTTCTTTCTTTTCTTTTTTCTTCTTTTTTTTTTGCTTAATATATAATAAAGATACAGATCCAATATAATTTATTTTATTTTATTTTACTATGAAAGACTGAACACATTTATAGAAGAAAGTTATTAGTTGCAAGTTTAAGAAATCAAACATCCTAGACTAAGGAGTGCAAGAACTGATTTCTACATTCCCTGTTCATGACTTAATAAAATCACAATAATATTTCATGACTATGAAGTATTTACCAAATATATACCACATTGAGAAAGAAAGTAAACAAGTCAAAAGAAGAAAATGAAGAAAAGTTGTTTTTTAATATTTAATTAAAGGGTAAAGTATCATAAAGGAGGAAAGGAGGGCTTTCTACCCAAATCATAATTTTGATCAATTTTTTTAAAAGTGTGCTCATCATGTATAACATAACCTCTATCTTCAGTGACTGTATAGATGAGTTAGAACCTGCCCAGATGAATTTTTAAGAAATCCTAAAAGCAACCAAGTCATTTTACATATGGGAAACCAATCATATTGAAAATTTGTGGTTTTCTTTGGCCTAGGACATCAGGTCAATGTATAGTTTCATAGTTTCCACATTAGCAATGTTTCCCAGATTCAGTGTCAGGATCACCATATAACTAGAGGACCAAAACTACTTGATGCGGAGGCAAGGTAGTTTAAACTCTACCAATTCGCTATCATGATTGCTATGATTTTTTCAAACATTTTAAGTCTTCGGTGAATATGAAATAAATAACTGTTCAGCAGTCCGTAAAATAATCTTTGCCTTCAAAGTAAGTATAATGAGTCTCATGGGCTGTTTAAGTTTTTTGTTTGTTTTTGTGGAGTTTTTGTTTTGTTTGATCTTCCCAATATTTGTTTATATGTTCCATTCTGGGGTTACTTTTTGGGGGAAGGGATCTTCCATTTCTCTGCTGGAAGAAATAAAACCTGTCCCATATGTGATGCACAAATTATACATCTAATATCTTTGGAGGAGACTCCTTTGCCTGCATTTGGGAAAAATTTAGACATAAGCCTTACCTTTGTTTTAAAGATTTCCTGGAGAAATACCATGTGTGGGAATTCATGGCCGGAATAGGACATGATCCCATTTAGAATCAGT
Organism: Notamacropus eugenii; assembly: GCF_028372415.1. Taxonomy (NCBI): domain Eukaryota; kingdom Metazoa; phylum Chordata; class Mammalia; order Diprotodontia; family Macropodidae; genus Notamacropus; species Notamacropus eugenii. The sequence goes on from NC_092875.1 coordinate 375,468,323, forward strand.
CCTCCTAGACTAAACCCATATCTATGTGAGCTCAGTGTCCACTGGAGGTTAAATTTCTCTTGTACATAGAAAATATTAGACAAAGTGCTTGACCCATTTCCTATCATTCAAATGGCCCACCAGTTAAGATTATTCTCCTCTCTATAAATCCATCTTGTCCTTTCCAAATGGATCTTTATGGTGCCATCTCAAACTTCAGTGAAATGCCCCAAATTTTGTCCATCACTGCTATCTAGAGAAAGGCATCTAGGTGGTACAATGGTGCCTAAAGTCAGGAAGATTCATGTTGCTGAGTTGAAATTTGACCTCAGACATTAGTTGCGTGAATCTGGACAAGTCACTTAACCCTTTTGTCTTCAGATTCCATATCTATTAAATAAACTGGAGATGGAAACAGGAAACTACTCCAGTATCTATATCAAGAAACCCCTAAATGTGGTCACAGTCAGATACAACTGAAAATGACAGAGTCTTCCTTTCTTCTTCTGTCTTTAGATATATAAGAATTACCCAAAGGCCATCAAATCCTAGAATCAGAGAGGATATGTGATTACCTACAGCATGGTGAAGTAGAAAGGGAGCAGAGATCCTGGTTCTGTCAATTACCAGTATTTGACTTTGGCCATGAAATTAAGAATTGGTAAATAAGCTGCCTTTTATGAATTTACAAGAGATCATCAGCATAGTCAGCTTTTTAACTTATGGGAAAATTGAGAAGTTTGCATATAGGAGAATTACAATGCCATAAAAGGAATATACCTTTGAGAGATTTTGGAACATACAAGAAACATTTTACATGCAATTTTTGTCTACTAATCATGTGGTGATCTTTTACTGGTTGCAATTGTGTAATCGCAGTTGAGGGAAGCTTCAAAATCATTAGTTAGAATAAACTTTTCTCTTTCTCTCCTTCTCTCTCTTTCTCCCAGGGCTGAATTGTTTATATTGCTTTGACACCTCTATTAATGATGTCTAGCCAGAGAAAATGATGTCAGGACAGGGGCCTTGGACGCTCTCTCTACAATGTCAATTGATACTTCTGAAATATGCGCCTTAGTTTGTTGTCTTTCTCAATGACTTAGGATTTGCGTTAGTTAAAGGTATTGTAGACTATAAATTTGGGATTTTTGTAAGATCTGAAGAGGAATACATGCAGGAGTCAGGTCTATGCTAAGCTTTGAAGGCAGTTGGGCCACAATACCACAAGGGACAAAGATCACAGAATGTAGTTAGGACTCATGGAGCATGTAACCAGCATTTGTACATGAAAATTGTAGCATCTCTTCTATGTAGAAATTTCCTTAATTCTGAACCAACTCTTTCTTTAGAAAAAGGTGGCATAGAGGTGAGGAGAAATATTTGTACTCTTGTTACTACTGTATCTTCCAAGTAAATAGCCTTTATAAAAACTAATTGATATTAATTGGTTAAATTGAATTAAAACTTTAGTCATTTGGTGGCTAAAAGTAGAGGGAGTGGGAAATACCATCATTGGGGGATGAAACTGATCACATTGGAAAAAAAGAAATCAACTACTCAGTGATACATACCCCTATGATCTTAAAGGGGAAATATAACTACTGGTCTTGGCTTGATAGAGTGAGCCCAAAAAGGACTTTCTAGAAACAATTTACGTAAAGTTGCTGAGCTTAAATTTCATTATTTAATAAATAAAGAGGGTCAAACTAGATGGCATTTAAGATCCCACCTAGTGTTAAATATATAATCCTATGATTTAGTGCCATACAACAGATACACAATCCTGACATGAATCAGCCTCTTGATTATAACCTATCTCATGACAAATATCTGACTTGTATTTGTATTCGTAACACATAATAGTCAATTAATAAATATTATGATGACAATAGCATTAATAAAGGACTTGCCCAACATTCAAGTCCTAGAGTTAGTCAAAGGCTTATACCAATGTTCTCTCAATAAACCTTGGTTTCAAGTTCTAGGTATATCAGCATGGAAAATCCAGAACAATACTGATATGACAAAGTGGTAGATGGAGCAAGTACTGATGGTCAAAGTTATACTGAGTTAGCAAAGTGAGACGAATTATTTTGCTTGCCAATTCAATGAAAGTAGGTTGTCTTGGTAAAGGAATGTGTACAAAATATGTTTTCATTTATCCTATGCCTCCATTCTCTACCCTAATGGGCTGATTTTTTACTTGTTTACATACTTTTGAATCTCACTGTTTAGAATTGTATTCCTGTTTAACATATTATACTCATATTTTGGATTTAGTATTCTTAGGGAATTTAGTTTCACCTAGCAAAGTTTTAGGATAATTTGTTCTCAATTCACTATTTGTACCTTCTCTCTTTCCTCAAATAATCTAGTGATCAAACCTTAAAAACTATTGACGTAGTATGTTTTTACATTACCTTCATTTCTCTGTAAATCCCTCTCCCACTTGTCTACCTAGAAAACCATCTCTCAGAAAAAGAGAACAAAATTCAACAAAGCTAATGTGTCAAGGAAATATGATATTGTATGCAATGTTCCACACTCGTAGTTCACTCCCTGTCTAAAAGAAGGGACCAAACTGTGCTACCACTACTACTTCGTACTTTATTGCTTTTTAAAATTTTACATTCAAATTTATATTCTTGTACCCACTGAGTATGCCATTTTGCTTTTGCATATTTCACTTTTTATCAATTCATATAAGCATTCTCATCCTCTTTATTCCTAATTTCTTATAAAGCAAGAATATTACATTGCATTTGTGAACAATTTGCTGAGTTACTCCTCAATTAACAGCATCTACTTTATTTCTATTGATTTGCTACTACAAAATGTAAAATTTTCTATACACTCTGCACCTTTCCATTTTATTTTTTAAAACTTACTTGGGGTGCATGCATTCGAGGGATGTCTATAGACCAAGTGATATAGATATTTTAATCATTTTCTTAGCAGATGCTCAAATCTAGTGCTTGAATGATTCAAGCCCTTTATAAATCAACAGTGTGTTAGTATGCCAGCCTTTCCGCAACTCTTGGCAACATTAGCTATTCTCATATTTTGTCATTTTTGTCAATTTTCTGGGTAAGAAACAATAATTTTATTCTTTTCTTATTGTTGATTTGGAACACTCAATACTTTGTAATTTTTCTTTTCAGATTTTATTGTTGTTGTTCATAATCTGTGACCACATATTTATTTGGAGGATAGTATTTGGTTTTATGTGCAGCAGCTAAGTGACACAGTGGATAGATTTCTGCATCCAGAGTCAAAATGACTCTTCTTTGCAAGTTCAAGTCTAACTTCAGATTTACTAACTGTACATAACCCTTGGCAAGTCATTTAATCCTTTTAGCCACACTTTCCTCAGCTAGAAAATAAGCTGGAGAAAGAAATGAGAAACTATTCCAGTATCTTAGAAAAGAAAACTCCAAATGTAGTGAAAAAAAATTAGACATGGGTAAAAATGACTGAATAACAACAAATAATTTCCTCTTATGTTTATTTTTTTCTGTGTGTATCTTTAATATGAGAAACTTATCCAGGATGTTTAATGTCAACATTTTCCTTAATCAGCAATTTCTCTTCTTATACTATTTGCCTTGATTTTCATGAAAAAGCATTTTTGTTTCACACAATCAGTATTATCAATTTTATCTTTTGTTATTTCCTCTTTCTTCTTTGATTAAGAATTCTTCTGCTGATGTAAAAGTTCACTGATTTGTTCCATTTACCACTATATCCTTCCTTCAACCCTGCTTCAAAATTCAGACTTTTCATCCTTTTTGATCTTATTGTAGCAAATGCAATTTACCCTATATACTATAAAATGTTGGATCAAACCTAATTCCTGCCAAATTGAATTCCAGTTTTCTTTTCTTGTCAAATAGAGGATCCTTCTCCAAGCAATTCATTCTTGCACACATAACAATTATTTTTAATCATACCATTATTTACACAATTATTCCTAAGGGGTTCAGTTTCAACCCTTTTGATTCTACTTATATCTCTCAAGCCTGTCTATCCTCTTCACTTCTATTGAAGCAGTACTAGTTCAAACTCACTTTTTTGTCCTCTATTTTGCTTCCTATTTTTTCATCTTTCCCCCTTCTACTTGATTCTTCATACTATGACTGCTTAATTTTTATTTTTAATTCAGCATTCTGATCATAATACCTTTCTACTAAAAAAAAAGACTTCATTGTCTCCAAATTGCATATATATATAAAGTATATACTCTTCAATGACCTCCCCAATCTCATCACAAATTGTAAACATTGTACCTTACTATATTTATGGTATACCACTCTCTTTCACATCCCTCCCACCTCCATTTCTATCTGTGTATATTATTCTCTTCAATGCACAGGCCAAATGTCATTTCATTTCTAAAGCACATTTCCTGAACCTTGGTTCTCACCTTACTTTCTCTTTTTTTCAGTTATTTGGCTATGCCATTCTCCCTATTTAATGGAAGCACCTTGAGAACTCATTTTGTACCTTGTCTCTGTATGTTAAAAAATAATCTAGTAGTGTGACTTGCATATTTGGGATGAACAACAAATATCTGGTGAATTGACTTAAATTATTGAATTTTGAAAGGGAAGAGGTTGTTTATGGAATATCCTTAGGCTTTCCACATAACATTCACTTTCACATTCTAGGAAAATAAAAATGGAAACCAGTGGATACCTCCTTTCTACACAGTGTATAAAATTAGAGGGAAAACACACCAAAAGAATATTTCCAATTCATTCTGACACAGGAGCTGATGTGAAACAACGTTCATTTGCTTATAAATTAGTCCAGTCTGAGTATAGCCAGATTCATTAGAACAGTCCCAAACTGTGTATGTGTCAAACTAAGTCAGAACAAAATTATATTAATAATGATGATTTGTATGTATTAATTTTAATATCATCCAATTAAATTATTATTTATATTACTGCTACATACTCATGGTGGGGGGAAGGTAAAGCAGGAAAATGAAGGAAAAATCCATGTTTAAAATGAGAAAAAAATTAATTATCTGACTTTTTTACATGATCTGTAAGCATTCAGTAATTTGGAAAGAACAGAACAATGGGATTTTTCAGTTGACATTGAATAAATTTTGTTATGTTTGTGCATATGTGTGTGTTTGCATGTATGTATGAGAGACAGATCATTTATGCATGCATTTAAGTATATAGTCCAAGAACTAGATTAATATAAAACTGAAGACATTATAACTTTGGTCACTAGAAAAACCACTCAAGTGTTTATTTTTAAGAATATAAGTTCATAATAATTTTTGTGGCAGTTTCTTCGACACTGGAGCCTTTAAGTGTTATGATTTCCATCTTAATAATAGTTTAAATAAACTATTTATTTTAGCTCTGTGTCACTTCCCGTGAATTTATACTGCCCTGTGAATATATAATAACAGCATAGAGATATTTTTTTTTCTTTTTGGTTCTCTGTGGGAAGATCTGTATTGAATTTATTGTTGTTTATTTTTCAAGAAATGTCTTTCTTTAATTTCAATGGGAGAAAAATGACAGGTATTTTAGGGCTTAAATTCATGACTCTAAAGTTTTCTCTTTATCATTGTTTATCATTTAAAAAACATTTAGTAGCAGTCTGTGGCAAAAATGCTGTCAATGACAACAAAACTTTTAAAAATGCTCTGCCCAAATAAATCATCTGTTAAAAAGAAAAAGAAAGCCATGAAAAAAAATGATTCTCAGTTAGGCACGTGGAACATATGCACATACAACACACACACACACACACACAGATACAGACACACATACACACACACACACACACACAGATACAGACACACATACACACACACACACACACACACACACATATATTTTTCTAATTCCTCCCAGCTACATTCCACTTCATTCTGATCAAATATATTTCAAATTCAGTTTTAGATTTCGGAAAAGAAAAAATTTGACTTTCTACATAAAAGGTGAGACACATTCTGGTTCACAATCACTCAAGTCTTTCATTCTTTATTGAATAGTATTTCGAGTTCTTTTCCAATTACACATAAAGAGAGTTTTCAAAATTAATTTTTTTAATTTGAGTTCAATTTTTCTCCCTCCCTTCTTTCTCTCCCCCCTCCCCAATAGAACAAGCAATCTGATACAGCCTGTATATGTGCATGTGGTAAGTCATCTTAGACATATTTCCACGTGAATCATGTTATGAAATAAGAATCAGAGAAAAAAAGAGGAAAACCATGAGAAAAAAAAAACAGCAACAAAACAAAAGTCTTTGTTTCTAAGGAAGAATTATATGAAATTTCAAACAGTTATGAAAAAATAAACAATTTAATTTATTACAACTATTGTGCTTAATTTAAAATAGAGGTGAACAAAATGATAGTTTATTCACTTGATATATTCTAAGACTATCTGTAGGGAAAAGATCACTGTATCTGTATTTGAAAGATCTAGGTTCAAATCTGGGCTCTGATGCTCCCTAAGTATATAAACAAGCTAATCACATCTATATCCTCATCAGCAAAATAAGCATATTGTAGTAATATATCTCAAAACTCTAAAACCTATAATCCTAAAAATCTACTTTGGTTTTGTCTTGAAAGGAGTTGTAAAATGAACTACTTGGTAAAGATTTGCCAGAGACTACTGGGTAAGTCGCCATTTTAAATGAATTCATAAGTAGAAAAAGGGAAAATGATACAAAAGAAAAATTTCCATAATTTCCAACACATGAACAAAAGGATGTGCCTAATGGAGCTGAAACTTCAATAAACCTTAGGCTAACTCACTTTACTGGGAAAATTAAGAAAATGAGGTTTCTCTATCACTATATATTTGTAGAAATATGCTAAAACAAGCCTGTCTAGAGACAAGAAATAGAGGGCCCCCCTTAAAAAGAGTTGTAATTAGTAAAAAAAATATACTTTGTGGATACATAAAAGAATGAAGTTATCTCTTGAGTAAATGTTATCACCAAGTTTGTGATCTAGTTTTAAGTTCTATGCTGTAAACAGTGTCTATGCTTTAATTGTTCAAGGAACATGTATGAATGATATTCAGGGTGTCCTTCTGTCTTGCTAGATTATTAACAGAGCAAGAACAGTAAACCTCATCACCTTCACAATATGTGCCTTAGGCATGATCCTGTAGAATAAAAGAGACTGAAAACGTATTTCTGTAGAAGGAGATAATGATACTTTTCATAAAGTCTATGACTATTATTTCTTGAAGAGAGGACCCTGAGTTTATAGTAGGCCACATGAACTTTAGTGAAAGGTGTAAAGGGAAAAATCTCTGCTCTTTGAGGTCAAGAATGACCATATTGCTAATACTTGGGCTGTGCCATATTAAGAAAGGATAATGCTTTTTAAGGGAAAAATATGTGTATTAGTATCACATCACCTTAGGTACAACTTGTGCCAAACATACCTTGAAGAGATTTGCCCTCACCACCCAAGAAAACAAACAAACAAACACTCATCATTCATAGAACAGCTAAGAAACAAAGATAAATGAATACCCTCTTTTGGAAAAAAATGTACTATAAAGGAAGGGATAAACGCCTTAATTATTTAACTTTGAAAGTTGATTTTAAATAAGTTTCATATATTTTTTCCTTTTCACAAATTCTGCAATGAATTCTACTCTTTTCTCATCACTTTTCTGTTTCATCAAATAGAATATGGTTACTTGATCATTTTACAGGCATCCTTAAGAACAGAGTTTAAATTATTCCATATGGAGTACATATGCAAAGGAATAACATGACTTATCCTGGCATTCCTTATTTAAACACATAGAAATCCAAAGTGCACATTTACTGTGCAGATCCTGGAAAATGAACAGGAAATCTTTTATACAATTTATACACTTCCTTAATAGCATCACCAAAAACAGAACCTGCTGCACATAACTTCTAAATGGATGATTAAATCATAAATATCACTTAGTCAATCTTCATTCATATATCCCTGGAGTTAAATCACCATAGTTTTTGTTATCAACAAAGAATAAGGAAATTATCAAAAAAGAAAGGTGAAGATAAAAGAAATGAATGCTACCGGATATTAATATATGCTGGTTACTTAGAACTTTTGATACAAATGAAAGATTTGCAAAATGGTGAAGAGAAGTCAGGAAATTGTCTGAGTTCTACCCAGTTTCCCTGGTAAATAATTTTAAATCAAGCTACAAAATATATTCTGGAGTGACAGATCCCACCAAAATAGGAGTGGAACAGCTAAGAATTTCACAAGAGAATTTTCACAAGAGTGTCTTTTCAAAAAGTAAGAATAGAGAACTGTCAACTATATGTTTTTCTCATCTGCTCACATCAGCAAAACTCCACCAGAATCCAAAAGATCTATGAGCTGTTCTTCCATCTGTCTATAATTGGAATATATTTGAGAATATGTTCACTAAGGACATAGTCTCACAGTCACAGAGCCTATGCTACAACTTCAATAGACATTATATCTATTTTTAAAATTTATCTATGGTTTCATTAGTGTAGACATCTTCTAGTGAGCTACTCCTTTTAACAATGTAAATTTATACCTATTCTTCAACTTAAAGTGATGTATGGTTACCTAGAATAATAAAGATTAAGTCATTTGCCTCGAACAACATAGCTAGTAAGTGTCAGAGGTAGGACTGTTTCCAAATCTGAGGCCAGGTTTTTGTCTACTTTGTAACACTACCTCTTATATCATAGGAAACCATTACATGTATGATTCACTTGGTGTGGGACTTTCAAAATCCCATTGTCCCTAAACCAGTCAGATTTTAATTTCAAATAAAAGAGGATAAGGAGCCAAGTTTCTTAATTTAGATCAAAAAGATTATTTGCTAAGTTCTCATATAGCTAGTTTGAAAAGGCAAAATGACATGCCACCAACCAAAAAATTGTTTGGAAATAATCTCTAGTGAATTACTGAATTTAATAACTTCTGAAATTAAAGCTCGTTAAAGCAGACCCTTTAAGAAAGCTGTGCCATATTTAAAGCCACAGATTCAATATCTTTATTCTCTCAAAAGGGAAATGTAAGTACAAATTATTCAGGAGAACTGTTAGAATACAGTTGCTTTTCTGTTTCATCAATGATTCAGTTCCCACATGAGGATATTCCCAAAGTAAATCTATAGTCTAAGATTTATATAATATTGCAAAATTAGTCAAGTCTCCCAATCAGTTTGAAAAGGAGTCATAGTAGGTGAAGTAGCATTAAATTCAGTATCTGTATGAAGTTTATGGGAGGGGGAGAGGGACAGGAATAGCAGCAGCAACACAATAATAAAGATTATCCTAAACCCTTTGGTGGTACTTTTCAGGAACAGATTCAAATGAGGAACATTTATTCTTTTTGTTTCTTTGTTGATTTCTCTGTTTATTTTTAGTATCTACCTCACACACGTTTAGGAAGCATCAAACAAAAAAAAAAGTATCTCTATAGCTCTTTTCAAACCTTAGATGTCTACAGTATTTTTAGTTAGTTTTGCTATAGTTTTTGTTGTTATTGTTGCTAACACATAGCAAAGAAATTTAAATTTCATAAGATTTACAAGTTCTTTGTAACTTCTGTAAGGGCAGGTGGTTCAAAAGTTTTTTATCTTCATTTTGTAAATGAGGAAACAACCTCAAAAATTGATTTGTCTGCAAACATACAGCTACATTTCATAATGATGGGACTTGGAGGAACTTTTGGTAGCCAAGACAATGGAGTAAGCATTAAATCACCCTAAGTCTCCCATATTCACTTCCAAACACTCATAAAACGGTGCAGCAAAAGAAACCAGCAGAAAAAAAAAAATAAGATAAAGTGAAACAATCGTTTAGCCCAAGAAACTTGGAAGATCAGCGGGGAAGGTCTGTCTCACTCAGGTAAAGAGAAAACAAAATCTAAGACAGGAAGCATCTCAGCAAACCAGCAGGAAGCCCCACCTATGCAAAGCAGCCATATATCCTGAGCCCCAGTGAAAGTGGAACAGGGAAACACCAACACCATGCCTCAGCATAGCCAGGGGAACAGGCAGACTCCAGCTCTGAGAACCACCACGTGCTGCAGCCAGCATAACCCGCGGCAAACAGGCAACCTCCAGTAGCCAGTAGTAAGCATAACACTTAAAGGTGTTGGAGGAATGGTAATTCAATAAACATAGAAGGATTTCAGGATTTCATAAAGACAAAACAGAATTAAACTAAAAAACTTGATCTTCATTATCAAGACCTCAGAGAAGCATAAACATGTAAAAAAAAAAAGAATAGAAAATATAAGGGATTTAACAGATCTAAACTGTTTAAATCCTTACATAGGAAGATGATACCTGTAACTCTGAAAAAATTTTATCACTAACAGTATAGATAGAAAAAATAGACACAGACAGAGGCTATGGGTATAAGGTGAATTTGAGGTATGATATAAAAAAATAAGGGAAGAGAAAGAGGAACACAATGGGTACAGAAGGAAGGGAGATGTAGAATGTTAAATTGTTTCACATGAAGAGGTGAAAAAGATAGAAGAGTGAGTAATGAGCATCACAATCAATATTGGTCCAAAGTGGGAATAATAAACACAATTAGTTGAACATATAAATCTGTCTTATCCAACAGGGAAGCAGGAGGGGAGAAGATTAAGTAAAGCGGAAGGTTTGTTGTAAGGCAGGGCAGATCAGGGGATGGTGGTAAAAAGAATCAAAACACTGTAGGGGAACAGAAGGGTGAAAGGAGAGAAGACAAATAGGAGGGAGGGAGGGAGGAAAATTTGGAAATTAAAATCTTGTAAAAAATGAATGCTAAAAATTGTATTGACAGGTAAATGGGAAAATATAAAATAATATGAAAATATATTATTATGAGAAGATAGCTTTCATCAATCTCCAAAAGGTTATATATAAACAAAGCATTAAGAATCCCTACTCTAGAACAGCTAGTCTATATTCCTTAATTCAAGTTCCTTACTAGCCACATTGGTGGTGGTGTTCAGTCATTTTGAATTTGATTTTTCATGACCTCATTTGGAGTTTTCTTGGCAAAAATAGTAGAATGGTTTGCCATTTCCTTCTTCAGTTCATTTTACAGATGAAGAACCGAGGAATACAGAGTTAACTGACTTTCAATGAGTCACATAGCTGGTAAATGTCTGAGACCACATTTGAACTCAGATCTACCTAACTACAGGTCCAGTGTTCTAACCAACATACTACTTAGCTGCCCTTCTTAGCCATTGAAACTTTAAACCTCTGTACTCAGTTTTTTTAACAAATATGTTCCTGGAAATACTTTCTGTGAATTTTTCAGTTACCTCTTGCTCAATAAATACAATGGCCATTTATTAATTGATCTTCTATATTACTAAATCATCTATATTGTTTAACATTTTTGATTACTTTTTATATTCCTGTATCTCCCTTTGTTTTTTATTTTATTTTTTTTCAGTGTCCTACAATCACTTCCATATCTCTTAGATTTTCCCCCTTCCTTCCCCCTTCCTCCCTAGCTCCTCACTCGCTCCCTGAAACAGCATACAGTTTTATGTAGGTTCTACACATACATTCCTATTAAATACATTTTCACCTTAGTCATGTTGCATAGAAGAGTTAAAAAGAATAGGAGAAATCATAAAACAAACCAAAACATAATACAAAAAAAAATGATCTGCTTCATTCTACAAATGAATTTCGTATTTCTTTCCCTGGCTATGGAAGGCATTTTGCCTTAAGAGACCATTGGGAATTATTTAAGTTCTTGCAATGCAATGAAGTACTAAGTATACCAGAAAAATTCCTTGCACACCGTGGTTGTTGCTGTGTATGAAGTTCTCCTTGTTCTGCTCCTTTCACTCAGCATCAGTTCATATGAGTCTTTCCAGGCCTCTCTGGAGTCTTCCTGTTAACCATTTCTTATAGTACAATGGTATTCCATTACATTCATATACCACAATTCATTCAGCCATTCCCCAGTTAGTGGACATGCCCTTGATTTCCAGTTCTTGGCCACCACAAAGAGAGCTGCTATAAATATTTTTGTACAAGTGGGACCCTTTCCCATTTTTACGATCTCTTAGGAATACAGTCCTTGAAGTGGTATTGCTAGATCAAAGGGTTATGTACATTTTTGTAGCCCTTTGGGTATAGTTCCAAATTGTTCTCCAGAATGATTGGATCAACTCACAGCTCCAGGAACAATGAACTAGTGTTCTCTCCTTTTGTTTTTAGAGACGTTGTCTCCAGGTTTGCTTTCTTCCTTCTGAATTCCTCTTTAGCCTCCTTTATTAATGTTTTAATCTTTTACCCTCTAAGATAATATACCACTAAATAGTGTATTTACATACTATTCATATATAAATATATCTAACTAATTTTCTTTCTGGATATGTCTCAGATCTAGAGTTGAGCCACGTTTTTGCCATTGGTCATCATCACACATATGTTGTGGTACAGCCACAAAGTCAACACGCTCAGTGATAGATACACAGTCCTCCAAAAGAAATCAAATTTGTTCCAAATTTATCTGTTGCTCTTAAATGATACCACCATCTTCCCAGTAATCTAAATTCAAAACCTAATATTCATCTCATATTCTTCTTTCTCCATCAACCTCATCTAGACAGTTTATAGGTCCTATCAATATCATTCAGTCACAGAAATTTGTGCTTAGAAGGGACTATGTAATCTACCCATAGTTTAACAAGTCTTCTGTCTACATCATACTCAGTGTCTTATAATGCATAGCTGTATGAAGAATTCCAGCTAGGAGTAAACTACTACTTGCCAAGATAAATTATTCTGATTTTAAATAACTTTAAATCTTGGAAAGCTTTCATTAAAACAAGATTAAATTTACCTCTTTCAAACTTTTAAGTACTGTAATAGCAATTTGCATGGGAAGATCTTTCTCATTAATTAATAGGCTCATGTAACCTGCTTCAATCACCTCGAAGCCTAAGTTACATGTGGTAAGAGGAGCTTGCTGTACAGATGGAACAAGAAGGGTGGAACAGAACCAGGAGGAAGTGAGAGAGTGAGGTCAGGTTCAAGATGACAGTACACAGGCAGGCAGGCATTTCCAGCCTCAGACTTGTGAGTGTTTGCTTGTGAAAAGACCATGGTAGAGTAAGCAGAGGCTTGGGAATGGAATTCCTCACTGTGGTGATCATATTTATTAACTTCTTTATCACCATGACAGATTTAGCTTTCTGGTTCTGGAATTTGGCTTTCTGGTGTCTAACGTTTTTCTTTTGCCTTCTATTTGGAGAGTCTTCTATACTTTGCAACTGAGAATTTGCTGATATCATCACCACTAGTGCTGTGAATATTGTGTTGGTGATACAAGCATTGATCTGCTTGAGGCCCTATAGGCCAAGCTGAGAAATTAAAACTCCCTTGCAAAGGAAAGGTATTTTATATCATAACACCAACACCCCTGTTCTTCTTCTATTTCTGTTAAAATGAGGGAAGATAAACTTAATTGACCCCAGAAATTCCCACTAATATCTAGTGAAAAATCAAGTCATGATGAGTGATGTGCCAGTTGAGATAAATTATATGATTGAAAATGCTTCCATGAATGAACTACAGCCTCCTCTAAGAATATTCTGTAGTGAGTAGAAAACAGGGTGCATTAATAAATGTATATTTTTGTTCAATCAAATTAATCACAAACTGCCACAGGAAATTTCCCACAGAGATTGTAAATTTTGTATGTCAAAAACAAAATGTATTATTTCCCCCCAAAACTACACTCCTTCCAAAATTCCCTATTTCTTTAACAGGTATCCCTTCTAAAAGAATGTACCTTTTACTTATATTGGTATATAATGTACAATTTACATTCCTAGGTACTCCATTCTTCAAGTCTAGAAAATTTGCAATGGTGAAACTCTTGAATAATAACTTCCAAATTATTTTCCCTCTTCTGCTCTGTGTATGTGAAAATATGGCATAAATTTCTTGGGAAAATTTTAATTGATACCTACTGTAGAACAAAACTCAGAAAGTAAAGTAATATCTGCCAGATACATATGCAACTCTAGAAAATTTTTTCTGGCTGTACTTGTTCCTTAAAAATCAGAGTTAAAACTATCTGTAACAAAATTATTGAAACAACGCAGTGACATGTTTCTGTAAAGAGTCCTTCTGTGGAATTAGGTTAAAATTGTTACTTATATTTTACATACAGAAACTGACTCAAAATCTTCTCTGTTTGAATCATATTTTAATTACTCCCTTATAAGTCTTACATCAGTCTTTGTCCTCAAAGTACTAGAATTATCATCTGAATACTTTATACAAACCTGATAGGTATATAATAAGCATATTTTTCATAAAAATCTTGGGTTCTCAACATTTTTAGTAAAAAACTTTGTCTTAGTGGACTGCAAACTCTGCATCTGTCAACAAGGTGATTGAGCAGATGACTAAAGCAGTCTAGATTTAGGTCATATTGCTAAACCTAGTTTACAGGAATGAGGCCATTACTTTGCTCTGGTTAAACCACATTTGGAATATAGTTTTCAGTTGCAGGGGGCTGTGTTTTTGGAAGGACATTGATCATCTGGTAAATATAAAGAGGAGCATAACCAGAATGGAAGGCTGAAAAGCACTGAGTATATGCTATTTGAGGGTCATTGGAAGAAAATGGGAAGGTTTTATTTAAGGAAGACATGATAGATGCCTGTGATAATCTGTTACCTGCAAGAGAGATAAACGGGTTCTGATTGTCCTTAGGCAGTAGAATATGGGTAATATGTGAAAACTGCAACAAAGCAAGTTGAGATTTGATATTAAGGAACAACATCCTAACAGCATTACCATAGCAAAATGTAATCCTTCAAGAAGTAATGAAGTTTCCTTCACAGGAGATCTTCAGGCAAAAGCTGCATAACCACTTTTTGGACATATTGTGCAAAGGGACTCTTCTTTCAGTTATATAATGACCTAGATAGTGACTGAGATTCTTTCCAACTGTGAACTGCTCTGATCTGTGAATAGATTTTATATCATAAATTTCACTTGAAATCTTGTAAAATTTTAACAATTAGAAGCACTGTAGGTGGTGATACCAATGAATTCATCTGTTTAGCATATAAATTGAATCACATGGATCAAAAGGGTTCCTATGAATTGATTTGCTCTCCACAGTTTGCTAATAACCACTTTTCTATACTAAACCTTTTCAAACTAATCCTTTAATTAAAATATCATTAAATTAGGCTGTTCTATGTTTAACTATATGTCATCTCTAAGTTCAAACTTAGATGGCAATAACAGAATTATTATTATTATCACTGTCATTAATAAGAAATGAAATATTACCATTATCCATTAAAATCACTTTGAATAGTCATGCTCCTGTTTTAACTTTTCAAAAATAAAATTACCTGAAAATATTTATATAACATCTATAATTTGACAACTTCACAATTTTGTGACTAAATCAGATACTTGCTAGTGAATCATTTTGTAAATGTCCTAACTATGCATCATTACTATTTTACTTTTAAACATATAGTGCTATGGATATTAAAAGAGAAGTTACTATAGAATGAATGAATTACAAACTGAAAATGATTGCCATGACTTCTTGGACCATATTCTTGAAACCCATGTGCAAGTATATAAATATGAATCTATTGCTTTAATTAACCTAGAACTTATCCCCCACTTTGTGTTCATCTCGTCATTTAGGATTTAAAGCAGGTTTGTAAATAGTTCTCAAATACACTACACGCTGGAAACTCCATTTAGTCTGGAAAGTATATTTTATTCTTGCCATGTGCCACCAAGCTACATACTGTCTTTAAGCAATCCCTTTGCCTGCTTTCTATATTGTAAGGCTACCTTTAACAAATATATAGAGAACACCTGGATTTTTTTATGGGAGAATATATTTGTTTATTTGAACTGCTGTACATTTGACCTGAAGTATTACACATGAACTGGCCACATCACTGAAACTCATCAGGTATGTATAAACTCATCCATAGTTGTTGGCTATAGAAAAGCAAGAGTTATATTCAAGTGGACTCATATTGGCAGACAGACATGTAGTTGTTTGAATTTGTAATGGGTAGGTTGATCATTCAGTGATGAATTCTTTGACAATGGACACTCATGCAGCAAAGATAAAAACACAAAAGGAGAATATTGAGGATTGGTGTTTCTCTTCCTTCCTTGAAATGAGCATCCCCAATTATCAAAGGATTAAGTGAGCTCTAACCATAATATGAGTGGAATAAGGATTTCATGGGAAGGTAGCACCACAGATTTTTAAAAATTTATTTATTTTTAGTTTTCAGCAATTGCTTTTATAAGATTTTGAGTTCCAAATTTTCCCCTTCTCCCACCCCACAGGTGGCATGCAGTCTAATATAGGATGTACATGTATGATCATAATAAACACATTTCCACATTAGTCATGTAGTGAAAGAAGAAACAGAATAAAAGGGGAAAACCATGAGAAACTAAAAAAGAAAGACTAAATAGTATACTTCTATCTGCATTCAGATTCCATAACTCTTTCTCTGCATGTGGATAGGATTTTCCACCATGGGTCTTTCTGAATTTTCTTAAATCATTGCATTATTCAGAAGAGCTAAGTCTGACAAAGTTTGGCCAATGCACAATACTGCTTTTACTACATACAGTGTTCAACTGGACATCCTCACTTCACTCAGCGTAAGTTCATGAAAATCTTTCTAGGTTTTTCTGAAGTTTGCATGCTCATCATTTCTTATGGAACAATAGTATTCCATTATATTCACTTAATACAACTTGGCCAGTCATTCCCCAATTGTCAGATGTTGGCCACTACAAAAAGAGCTGCTATAAATATTTTTGTGGGTCCTTTTCTCTCTCTCTCTTTTTATTAATCTCTTTGGGATATAGATCTAGTAGTGTATTGCTGGATCAAAGAGTATGCACAGTTTGATAGCACTTTGGGCATAGTTCCAAATTGTTTTCCAGACTGGTTGGATCAGTTCACAACTCCACCAACAATGCATTGGTATTCCAATTTTACCATATCTTCTCTTACACTTATCTTTTTCCTGTGTGGTTATATTAGGTGATCTGAAAGGTGTGAAATGGTTCTGGACAGTTGTTTTAATTTGCATTTCTTTAATCAATAGTGATTTAGCATATTTTTATAACTATAGATAGATTTAATTTCTTCATCTGAAAACTGTTTATTCATGTCCTTTGACTATCAAATGAGGAATGGCTTGTATTCTTATAGACAACTCAGTTCTCTATATATTTTAGAAATGAGGCCTTTTTCAGAGACAATAAAAGACAAAGTCTTGTAAAAATTGTTTCCCAACTTTGTGCTTCCATTACAATCTGGGCTGCATCAGCTTTGTGCAAAACTTTTTAAATTAAATGTTATCAAAATTAACAATTTTGTATTTTATAATGTTGCCTATCTCTGTTTTAGTCATAAATTCTTCCCTTCTCCATAGATCTGATAGGTAAACTGTTCCTCACTGTTCTAATTTGCTTATAGTTTTACCCTTTATGTCTAAATCATGTGCCCACTTTGACCTTATCTTGTATATGGTGTAGATGCTTGTCTTTGCCTAGTTTTTGCCATACTGTATTCCAGTTGTCCCAGTAGCTTTTGTCAAATAGGGGATTCTTATCGCAGAAGCTAATCTCTAGATTTATCAAACAGAAGATTACCATAGTCATTGACCACTGATTCTTTTGTACCTAACCTATTCCACTGATCCACCACACTATTTCATAGTCAGTACCATGTAGTTTTCACGATTACTTCTTTACAATAGAGTTTTAGATCTGAGTCATAGATTTATAACTAGAAAGGGATATTCCAGTTCATCTAATTGATTACATATTTGCCTTTGTTCCTTTTTAAACCTATCTTTATAATAAAATCATACTTTACTTAACTAACTCTCCCAATGATAACTAAGGTCCCTTCCAGTCATGAAATTCCATGATTCTAATTGTTTCGTGTCTTTTATTATTAAAAAAAAAAAGATGTATTAGCAAAGGTGTTAGTGGAAGATAAATTTCAAAAAAAATTCTCAGCATGATGTAGACAGTAGGAAAGAAGTAGTGGATACTACAATTTAAAGATAGAAGTAGAATCAGTCTCTAAGAGGAGATGGGAGAGAATTGAATTTAGGGCACAGGTGAAGACATTGTCTTTTACAAGAAGGATGACCTCTTTTCTCAAGACTGGAAAAAATGGAAATAGATGGGGATGATTTTGAGGACATTTAAGGCAAAGAAGTAGGGAGAAAAGAGATAGCACATATTGTTTGTTTTTTAAGGCACAAAACAATTAGAGTTATGGAACTTCATAACTGGAAGGGACATTAGATATCACCAGGAGAGTTATTAAGCAAAGTAAGATTTTATTATTAAGATATTTTTTAAAAAGGAGCAAAGATTAATATGTGACCAATTAGATGAACTATATTGTCCCTTTTCTAGCTGTACATCTATGATCCTATCATCTCAAGAAACACTTATTCCTCTTGGATTATGGTTCGAGCTCACTTAATCCTATGATAACTGAAGATGTTCATTTCAAGGAAGGGGAAAAAAATAATTGCTGACCTCATTGATGATCTTACTGGGCATTGGTTTATTGGGATTAAAAAGAATGAGAGCTAGTGAAATTAATATTCCAGAAAAAAATAAATCAAATTTCTAAAAAGAATGATGAACATTATATAGGCTTAGTTTATAGAAAAATGACCTATGATTTAAGAAGACCTGGGTCAAAGTCCTGACACTAATCCTGTGTAACCATGGAAAAGTTATTTAAATTTTCATTGCCACTGGGAACTTTCTAAGATTATATAATGCTGACATAGTAGTGACTTAGGACATATAATAAGAATCTTTTCAGTTTGAGTTCTTTCCAATGAAATTACAGAAAACTCAGAGTTCTTATTTTATCAACATTAATTCATGTTTTTACAGCTTCACAGTTTTTATTTCCTTTCAAAATAATCTTCTATAGCAGATTACATATAATCGTCTCCTAGTTGGAGCCCTACTGTTAAGTACTTGGGTGATTTTGCAAAATTCACTTAGACTCTCCAGGTCTCAGTCTCTGCAGCTATAAAATTAAGAAGTTCGATTGAGAGTTTAATTCAATCTTTAAAAGTCTGAGATTTGACAAATCTATATATGCTCCTAATCTGATTTATAGTTCATTTGGTTGGTTTGGTAACCAGGTATGCATTTATTAGGATATGTTTCTTCTAGGCTATTCCAAGTATGCTAATAGAGATATGAAAATGATAGAATATAAAAAAGGGCATATCTGACCATTTTTTTCACATAGTTACTGGGAACTTGCTAGCAAATTCAATCATTGTTCAATCTATTGTGAAGCATATATATGTGTATGGAAAACTTATGCTAGGCAATAATGGGGAGAAAATGTTTAGGGCACTAGAGAGCATTGTATTTGCTGAATATTTACTGCCTGGTTAAAGAATAGATAAATATCTGCTTCAGTAATGTGCTGATCTTCATGTATTTTGCATTAGCGTATAATACATGGATTATTCTTGTTTGATAAGCATGGCACAAATCAAGGAACTAATTGTAGTAAAGCAAGAATTGTGCCTCAAGCAATTTGCAACTCTTCATTTAAAAGGATAATGGAAACGCAGTCACAACATTTCAGGGTTTGAAAAGGACCTCATCTAGTCCAGCCAGTACACAAACAAGAGGCCCTATATGAAAAGTGATAGTCCAGTCTTTGCTTGAAGTTTCCTATACAGGGTATCCTCCCATTTACTGTAACATCCCATTAAATTTCAATGTAACAAGTATTAAGAAAGAAATTCTTACTTTAAGATTAAATCTTGCTGTTCATTTAAACCTAAAACACAAATTTAAATCAGTTTCCCATCCTGTCACTTATTTCTCAATTCTTTATAATTTGGCTTCAATATCATCCTGGAGCAGAATCATTTTTCTACACCATTCTAAATGGTCTCTTATTGGTCAAAACTGATGACCTTTTATCACTCTTCCTCCTTCTTATTATTCATGCACTTGGCATTGTGGACATAATCATACTGGATTCTCTTATCTTAGTGTTTTCATACCACTGCACCGTGCTGATTCTCATATTACTCTATGACCATTCCTTATCACTCTCCCTTTAATTTTATCCCTCTCCTTCATGTGGGGGGCACCCCATGACTTTTGTTTTGGACCCTCTATTCTCTATTATTCTAGATAGGGAACTCATCAGTTCCCATGTGTTTTAATTATCACATATATGCATATAACTCCAAGATCTACTTAGCTAGCTCTCTCTAGTCCTAACCTCTCTGTTGAGCTCCATTTCTGCATCAATTGCCTATTGAACATTTTGTTAAGCAGAGATCTGATGATATCACTCTTCTACTCAATATTAACTCAATGGTTCCCATTACTCCTAGAATTAAATATGAATTCCAAACTTAGACATTTAATGTCTTTCACAACTTAGCTCCAACATTTTTTTCAGCTCAATTATATATCATTCTCCATACATTCTATGGTCCACCCTAACTGGCACTGTTACTCACATTCAAGTACTACACTCCATCTTCTATTGTTGTTCTGGCTATTTCCCATATCTATAAGATTCTCCTCCCTTCCGTACACTTTTTTGAATACTTAATTGCCTTCAAATCTCAGCACAAGTGACATCTTCCAGATGAAGGTTTTCAGAAGCTATTGACTTAAATGCAAATCCCCCCTCCAATTAAAGTGTATTTATTTTGCATATATTTTATATGAACTTATATGTGTACATACTGATTTCCTTTATAGAATATCATATTCCTGAGGTGAGCAAAGACTGGCCCATAATAGGCACTTAATAAAAAGTGGAGAAGTGTAGATGCTAATCCCAGTGCACAGAATATTTCTTGGTTCTGACAAACTGAGCTCCAGTCTTAGTCACAACCACCCCACAATCTCCTCACTGTCATGTCTCTTTCCCTCAAACTGACCTTGGACAAGGTGAGCCTAAAGGAGAAAAGGGTCATCATGGGGATTAATTTTAACATTCCAATGAAGAACAAGGAGGTAACTGACAACCAGAGAGTCAAGGCTGCTCTTCCTAGCACCAATTATTTCTTGCTTAATGGAGCCAAGTCTGTTGTTCTGATGAGCCATTTAGACTGATCTGCTGCTATCCCCATGGCTGACAAATTCTCCTAGAAGCCCATGGCTGCAGAGCTCAACTTTTTGCTCAAAGATGCTCTATTCCTGAAGGATTGTGTGGTTCTAGAAGTGGAGCAAGCCTGTGCTAACCCACCTAATGGTTCTATCATTTTGCAGGAGAATCTTTGCTTCCATTTAGAAGAAGAAGGAAAAGGCAAAGATGTTCTGGGAACAAAATCAAAGCTGAGTCAACCAAAGTGGAAGCCTTCCAAGAATCCCTCTCCAAACTGGGACTGCCTAAGTCAATGATGCTTTTGGTACTGCTCAACATGCCAACAGTACTACGGTGAGAGTGAATCTGCCCAGAAAGTATGTGACTCCCTCATGAAAAAGAAGCTGACTTACTTTGCCAAGACCCTGGAAAGCCCCAAGGGGCACTTTCTGGCTATCTTGGGTGGAGCTAAAGTTGTAACAAAATCCAGTTTATGAGCAATATTCTAGAAAAAGTCAATGAGACAATCATTGCATGTGGGATGGTTTTCACCTTCTTCAAGATTATCAACATCATGTAGATCAGAACTTCTTGTTTTGATGAAGTGGGGGTCAAGATTGTGAAAGATCTAGTGAGACAACATACCAAAACTTATGGGATACGGCAAAAGCAGTTATTAGGGGAAGTTTTATATCTTTGAATGCTTACATAAATAAAATACAGAAAGAGGAGATCAATGACTTAGGCTTGCAGTTGAAAAAGCTAGAAAAAGAACAAATTGAAAATCTCCAAGTAAATTCCAAATTAGAAATACTGAAAACCAAAGGAGAGATTAATAAAATTGAAATTAAGAAAACCATTGAATTAATAAATAAAACCAATAGTTGGTTTTATGAAAAAACTAATAAAATTGATAAACCTTTGGTCAATATGATTAAAAAAAAGAAAGAAGAAAATCAAATTACTAATATTAAAAATGAAAGGGGTGAACTCACCTCCAATGAGGAGGAAATGAAAACAATAATTAGAAGCTTCTTTGCCCAACTTTATGCCCACAAATTCGATAATCTAAACGAGATGGATGAATATTTTAAAAAATACAAATTGCCCAGATTAACAGAAGAGGAAGTTGAGTACTTAAACAACCCCATATCAGAAAAAGAAATTGAACAAGCCATCAATGAACTCCCTAGGAAAAAATCTCCAGGGCCAGATGGATTCACAAATGAATTCTATCAAACATTTAAAGAGCAGTTAATTCCAATACTATATAGACTATTTTTGAAAGTTGGGGAAGAAGGAGTCCTCCCAAATTCTTTCTATGATACAAATATGGTTTTGATACCCAAAGCAGGAAGAGACAAAACAGAGAAAGAAAATTATAGACCAATTTCCCTAATGAATATAGATGTAAAAATTTTAAATAAGATTTTAGCAAAACGAATACAGCATCTTATCACGAGATTAATATATTATGATCAGGTAGGATTCATACCAGGATTATAGGGCTGGTTCAATATTAGGAAAACTATTAACATTATCGATCACATCAACAACAAAGCTAACAAAAACCACATGATTATCTCAATAGATGCAGAAACAGCTTTTGACAAAATACAACACCCATTCCTACTAAAAACACTGGAGAACGTAGGAATAAAGGGAACTTTCCATAAAACAATAAGCAGTATCTATCTAAAACCTTCAGCAAGCATTATATGCAATGGGGATAAGCTAGATGCATTCCCAATAAGATCAGGGGTGAAACAAGGTTGTCCATTATCACCACTATTATTCAGTGTGGTACTAGAAATGTTAGCTGTAGCAATTAGACAAGATAAAGATATTCAAGGAATAAGAATAGCCAAAGAAGAAACTAAATTATCACTCTTTGCAGATGATATGATGATTTACCTAGAGAATCCCAGAGATTCAAGTAAAAAATTACTTGAATTAATAAACAACTTTGGCAAAGTTGCAGGTTACAAAATAAACCCACACAAATCTTCTGCACTCCTATATATTAGCAACAAAGTCCAACAGCAAGAAATAGAAAGAGAAATCCCATTTAAAGCTAGGGTAGACAGTATAAAATACTTAGGAGTCTACCTGCCAAAACAAACCCAGGGATTATATGAACACAATTAAAAGACACTTTTTGCACAAATAAAGTCAGATTTAAGTAAGTGGAAAAACATTAGTTGCTCATGGGTAGGCCATGCTAATATAATAAAAATGACAATTCTACCTAAATTAATATACTTATTTAGTGCCATACCAATTAAACTATCAGACAATTATTTTCTAGAGGTGGATAAAATAATACCAAAATTCATTTGGAAAAACAAAAAGTCCAGAATATCAAAGGGTCTAATGAAAAGAAATCCTTGGGAAGGTAGCCTAGCGCTACCAGAACTAAAACTGTACTACAAAGCAGCAATTATCCAAACCACTTGGTATTGGCTAAGAAACGGAGAGGTAGACAAGTGGAATAGACTTGGCACTCAAGATGCAGTAGGCAAGGAATATAGCAACCTTCTGTTTGATAAACCCAAGGACCCCAGCTTCTGGGATAAGAACTCATTGTTTGACAAAAATTGCTGGGAAAATTGGATAACAGTGTGGTGGAAATTAGGCATAGACCCATACCTGACACCGTACACAAGAATAAAGTCCAAATGGGTACATGATTTAGGTATAAAGATTGATACCATGAATAAACTGGAGAAGCAAGGAATAGTGTATTTATCAGATCTATGGAGAAGGGAAGAATTTTTTACTAAAGGACAGATAGAAAGCATTATGAAATGCAAAATGGATAACTTTGATTACATTAAACTGAGAAGTTTTTGCACAAGCAAACCCAATGCAACCAACATCCGGAGGGATGTAGTAAATTGGGAAAAATTTTTACAGCTAAGCTCGGGGATAAAGGCCTCATTTCTAGAATATA
Organism: Notamacropus eugenii; assembly: GCF_028372415.1. Lineage (NCBI taxonomy): Eukaryota > Metazoa > Chordata > Mammalia > Diprotodontia > Macropodidae > Notamacropus > Notamacropus eugenii. The sequence goes on from NC_092875.1 coordinate 375,492,396, forward strand.
TAGAGAACTGACTCATATGTATAATCATACAAGTCATTCCCCAATTGATCAATGGTCAAAGGATATGAACAGGTAATTTTCAGAGGAAGAAATTAAAGCTATCTATAATCATATGAAAAAATGCTCTAAATCACTATTGGTTAGAGAGATGCAAATCAAAACAACTCTGAGGTACCACATATAAGATTGGCAAACATGACAGAACAAGAAAATGATAAATGCTGGAGAGGATGTGGGAGAGTTGGAACACTAATTCATTGTTGGTGGAGCTGCGAGCGCATCCAACCATTCTGGAGAGCAATTTGGAACTATGCCCAAAGGGCTACAAAAATGTGCATACCCTTTGACCCAGCAATATCGCTACTAGGACTATATCCCCAAGAGATCATAAAAATGGGAAAGGGTCCCACATGTACAAAAATATTTATAGCAGCACTCTATGTAGTTGCCAAAAACTGGAAGTCAAGGGGATGTCCATCAATTGGGGAATGGCTGAATAAATTATGGTATATGAATGTAATGGAGTACTATTGTGCCATAAGAAATGATGAACAAGAAGACTTCAGAGAGGCCTGGAAGGACTTATATGACCTGATGCTGAGTGAAAGGAGCAGAACCAAGAGAACTTTGTGCACAGCAACGACCACAGTGTGCGAGAGTTTTTTCTGGTAGACTTGGAATTTTGTAATAACGCAAAAACTTCTTATAAAAAAAAAAATTCCAAAGGTGACTCTCAAGGCAAAATGCCTTCCACACTCAGAGAAAGAAATATGGAAGCCATTCACAAAATGTAGCAGATCATGTTTGTGTATGTGTATGTGTTTGTGTATCATGTTTTGATTTGTTATATGATTTCTTTCATTTATTTTAGTCTGACTACATAGCATGACTATAGTGAAAATATACTCAATAGGAAAGTATATGTAGAACCTATACAGAATTGTATGCAGTCGTGGGGAGGGAGGGGGGTAGTGGGAGGTAGGTGTGGGGGGGATAAAATCTCAATTGTATGGCAGTGATTGTTAAAAATTAAAAAATAATAATAAAAAAATTAAATTAAATTAAATTAAATTTAAAAAAAAATTAACAGGACAAAAAAAAAAATTGTGAAAGATCTGATGGCCAAGGCTGATAAGAATGGTGTCAAGATCATATTGTCTGTTGACTTTGTTTGATAGCAGACAAGTTTGATGAGAATGTTAAAACTGGTCAATTGGCCTCTGGCATCCCTGGTGGATGGATGGGTTTGGACTATGGCCAGAGAAAAACAAGAAGTATGTGGAAGCTGTGACCCAGTCCAAACAGATTGTGTGGAATGAACTTGCTGGAGTGTTTGAGCAGGAAGCCTTTTCTCATGAACCAAAGAAGTAATGTACAATGTGGTGGAGGCCACCAAGAGGGGCTGCATCACTTACATCAGTGTTAGCGATACTCCCACTTGCTCTACCAAATGGAACACTGAGGGCAACAATCAGCCATGTGAGCACTGAGAGGTGGTGCCAGTCTGGAGTTGCTGGAGAGCAAAGTCCCACAGGTGACTGCCCTGAGCAATATCTAATGGATGCCACTTTCCTACCTGCTGGTTCCTGTGCACAGACCTTCCAAAGTGACCTTGACCTGCTTCCTATCCCTTTTCTTGGCATTACACAAGCTTTTCACTCATGACTCAACCAGTGTCCAGAAGATGGGGCAATGAGAACCCCAGAGCAGCTCAACTCATCGTGTTGCTTCCTCAGTGTATCTATTGTCAGAACTCACTTGAACTTCCTTAGCAATATGTAGATATAGATATGTGTATATGTGTATATGTATGTACATATATATACATATGTATGTATATATGTGTATATGTGTGTATGTATATATATATATATATACATATATATATTTATATATATACACCCACATACATATATTACCTTTAGAAAGAAAAATCAAAGATGAAGCCACTGTTAGGTATTCTCTCTTGAAATAGCTTGTTCTATTCAGTTTTGCTAGCAGTTGTTTCTGTCATTACCCACACACAATATGGAAACAAGAAGAAACTCCAGTTTGGGGTAGGGGAAAGGTTTACTTGTCAAATAAATATTTCATGAAAGTGCCAGCTCAAAAAATAGTTGTGAATTAGTTGATGGATTGAAATATTATTTATAACTTCTATCCATTGTCTCCATTTTACTTTCTGGGTCCAACAAGAATTCAAATCCTTCTTTCATATGATGGTCTATTTACGAGCCTACATGATGTGGTAGCAAAAGAACTACCTCTGTAAGTCAGGAGACTTAACGTTAAAATCTCCCTGATTTGATTAAATTGGAAACATACCAGTGGAGGTTAAGGGACTATGATTGTGAAAACTTTCCCGTATTAAGATTACTTCTAGGGCCCTGGTAGTGAATTAGAGACATATGATCATGCCTTAAGAAATAACTGTAACTTATCAGAACAAGTGTTGGTGGAGTATGAGTTGTCATATTAGCCAATCTGACAACCCCAGTACAGCAAAAGGTAATAGTTATGTATGCAACATAAGGATTAACAATAATGAAAGATAGATTATCATCAGGGAATAAGCATTTGTATTACACTTACTATGGGCTAGGCACTGTGCTAAGCAAATTTTACATTGTCTCATTTGATTCTCACAACAACCCTGCAAGGTAGGTGTTCTTATTATACCTATTTACATTTCAGCAGAGATTAAGTGATTTACCCAGAGTTGCACAACTAAATATCTGAGGCCAGAACTGGAGTCAGTTCTTGCTGACTCCAGGACCAACACTCTAGGCCCAACGCTCTATCCACTGAGCATCAGAAATGACAGATAAAGATGGATACACATCTTGTATGGATACATGCATACATACATATATATGTGTGTGTGTATACACATGCTATTAAAATTTTCAAAGTGTCTCACAAATATCTACTTATTTGATCATTGTAATCTTGTGAAATAAGTAGTATTGTTAATCACATTTGGCAGATAATCAACCTAAGACTTAGAGGGTATAAGTGACTTACACAAGGTAGCTGATAGGAGCTATTCACTATGTTCTGTAAAATGTACAGAAAGACATTAAGTGGAACTTTAATTAAAGCAGTTCATAATTTAAAGTCTGTCACCACAGATCAAGTGACAAAGTCAACATAGAATTAATTTTTTCCTTAATGGTTGCAAAAGCATTGACTGAATCATGACATAGTCACTCCATAATAAGACAAAGCTATCATACTGGATCAACTATACATTGATTCAAGCCATTTCTCTTGGGACAAGCTGCACACATGCAATCCAGTAAGCCATCAATCTATGAGAATTAGCTCATTTCTTTTTCAGTCTTAAAATTATAAGGTGATCCTTGATTTTTAACTTTTCTCTTATTTAATATTTTATTTTTCCAAATTACTCATAAATTTTTTTAACATTTCTTTTTATTCAGATTTTTAGTTCCAAGTTCTCTCCCTCCCTTCCTCTTCTCCCCTCCCCTTTGAGAATCAAGCATTTTGAGATATATTATGCATGTGAAGTCATGTAAAACACATTTCTATGTAAGTCATTCCATGAAAGAAAACACAGACAAAAACCCAAGAAAAATAAAGAAAGTAAAGAAAAAGTATATTTGATCTGAATTCAGACTCCACAAGATTTTTCTCTGGAGATGAACAGCACTTTTCATCATAAGTATTACAGAAGTATGTTTATCACTAAGAATAGCCAAGTTATCCATAGTAGATCATCATGCAACATTATAGTTGTGTACAGAGTTCAACTAGTTCTGTTCATTTCACTTTGCATCAGTTCATAAAAGTCTTTCCAGGTTTTGCTGAGAGCATTATGCTTATAATTTCTTAAAGCACAATGATATTTCATCGCAGCATATACAACTTTTTTAACCATTCCCCAATCAATGGAAATCCTTTCGATTTCCAATTCTTTACCACCATTAAAAGTATTGCTATAATCATTTTTGTACACATAGATCCTTTTACCTCTTTTAAATCTCTTTGAGATACAGACCTAATAGTGATATTGCTTAGTCAAAGGGTATGCATGGTTTTAAAGCCTTTTGGGCATATTTCCAAATTGCTCTCCAATATGGTTAAATCAGTATACAACTTCACCAATAGTACATTGGTGTTTCAATTTTCCCACATCCCCTGCAATATTTATCATTTTCCTTTTCTGTCAAAATGACAAATGTGAAGTAGTATCTCAGAGTTGTTTTAATTTTCATGTTTCTCTTCAGTAGTGATTTAGAGCAAGTGGTCTTTGATTTTTAAACACAATATGTTCATGTAATGATTTTAAGGATGAGTAAAACTAAAAAGATTGTTATAAGATGAAACTGACCACATATGTCCTGTATCTTGATTGTGATTTTCAGTTCATACATCAGAGGAAATTGACCAATGAAGTAGTAAACATGCACAAAGGAAAGGATTTTTAGATCTGTATTGGATAAGATGAAAGAATATTGGTTAAAGTGTCAAAAATAGTCAATACCTAGAGAGTACAAAGTAAAATCTTGAGAAATCTTAAGAAAATATAACATTGTTTATTTTATTGCAATCCTCAAATGACCTTTTAGGGAAAAACTATAGAAGTGGAAAGCATCCCTCATGGTTGCAGTTTGCTCTGTAAATTGTCTCTGCCCTGTCTTTGTATAAAGAAGTTCATTAAATCTGACCTGATTGAGATCTGATGTCTTGGGAATCTACTTTATCACAGAGTGGTTTGTAAGAAGGTCATGCTCAATGACATTGCAGGTACCCTTAAACATACTTATTTTGACAGCATAAATATTTCACTTGCAGTCGAACAGGATAATTAAAATGATTTCTGTGGCTGGGATTTGGATGCTTAGAGAAGGACTCCATGCCCAGCACTCTTGAAGGATTTATGAATTAAATTTGCCCGCTGAGCTGCAACAAAGGTGACAGCAACTCCAGTTTACAGCCCTGTTTTTAATTTCAACATGATATGCATGGCCAGAAATAACAACAGTAATTTCCTTTTTACAAGCATTATTACTTATAAATCATGTCAGTTGCATAACTGCATTAATTTGAAAGGATGAGCAGATAACAGCTCTGAAACAGCTTCATCTGTTTTCTAATCATCATTTCCCCAAAGGAGTGTAAAAAATATACAAAAGACAACCTTTTTACTTTTCCCTTTAACATATTTTCAAGGATTGTATTTTTGTTTGACAAGAGTAAATAAATAGAATAGATGTATGCTTACTAAATGTTGCCCTGCCATATTAAAAAAAATAATCATGAATACTTATGCTATTTCCATATGACTGAAAATATTTGTATATTTGGATACAGGCAGAAATTTGGATTTTCATCTGTGTATTTGGCATATATAGAGAGTTTATGTCTGAATAGACTTTGAAGAAGACCACATGTATCACAATATCAACCAGCTGCACAATTGCAGCCCATCATCACTGTCTAATCAATTACACAATGATTCAAAGTGGCAATCAAAATGACTCAAATAATAGATTGCCATTTGTAATTAACAAAATCAAGTATTATTAACAAATACTTGTTACTACTTCTTTTGACAGATTTTGACAGAATTAACTATCCCCCCAAATAAAACATACTATTTTAGTGGTCGGGGAAGTAATAAAGATATGCATTGAAAGAGAATAATTTGATGAGGGAAGGATTACAAAATGAAGAAAAATATTACGAAAATGTAATTAAAATATTAGGGAAAACATTTAATTTAGGCTAAAAATTTTCTGTTTCCTTTTTATCAGGTCTGAAAATTGTATTTAGTAATTTTTTTCAAATAATTTAGTAAAAATTGCATTTTCCCATTTAAGAAGGTTCAGAAAAACTAGTAACAATCAACACTGAGAATTTTTTTTATAAATAGGATCAGAAAATGCAAAGAAGTTTCCACTACATTGCATATTAGGTTAGACATTCTTTTTCTGAAAATAAGCAGAAAGAAAATGGTAGAATTCATTTCTTCTAATGACCAAAGGAATTAAACTTTTCTTTTTCATGGTACATTCTGATGTCTTAATTTTTAGTGCTAATGATAAATACTAGCAAATATACAAGCATGAAAATAATTGCAGTTTATGTGCTAACGTTCTGAATTGAGTATATTTTGACATCTTTTTTGACAAATTGTATGAGGGACCTGATAATTGGCAATATACTCAATCCAGATACATATTAATACATTATATATTCATCATAAAAGGGGTATAAAGTAAAATGGCAAAACTATGGAAAATATGGTCAGAACTTGAAGACAATAGAACCTTGTAGATCATGTAGTCCATAATTCTATACATTATCAGTACTTTAAGAAAAAAAATGATATTTTTCTGAGACTGCTCTTAATTCTAGAAAAAAATAGTATGTAACTCAAAAGATCAAAATCCAGCTTGAAGGCAAAATAGCATTAATAATATAATTAAATTTCCAAACTAGCCTCTGTTGATTTCCATGCTGTTAGTTATGAAGAGGGAGAAATAATTTGAGATTGATTTAGAGAAGCAGGAGCTAGTCTATGGTTTCACAAAGGTTGACAGAGCTTGCTGCAAAGAGACAGAGAAGGAAAATTTAAAAATAGTAGATATTCATTAATTTATGACCTCCTCATTATTCAGAGTTGGCTTTAAGTTATTTAAACAATTATTAAAAAATTATTTAAAATATTAGCTTTCATTTTTTTGCTTTGAGTTCCAAATTCTATCACTCATTAAAGCCTTTCCTCCATGTACTGAGAAAACAAGCAATGCAATGACCATTATACATGTGAAGGCATGCAAACCATTTCCTTATTTACCTTGTCAAAAAAGAAATAAAATTAAACAAATTTAAAAATAGACTTCAATCTGAAATTAGAGTTTACCGATTCTTTCTCTAGAGGTATACACATTTTTTAAATAATATTTTTTATAATCTATTATAAATCATTTGGAATTTTGAATTAATGCATTCCTCAGAGTACCTAAGTCATTCACAACAGATCATAATTATGATATTATTTCTACTGTGTACTTTGTTCTCTTGGTCCTGTTGACTTAATTTTGCAACATTTCTCATAAGTCTTCCCAGGTTTTTGTTTTGTTTTGTTTTGTTTTCCCTGAACTCACACCCTTTGTCAATTTTTTTTCTTGGAAAGTATTTATTTATTGTTTTTTAAATTTAATTTGTTTTAGTCGGCCAATATCTCAGCCTTCCACCCTACCCTACCGCACTCCCCAGTTGAGAAAATAACAGAAACAAAACCCACTATAAACATGTATAGTCAGCTGAAACAAATTTCCACATTAGTCACATCCAAAAGAAGTCTGTCTCATCCTCCATTCTGGGTCCTTTATCTCTCAGTCAAGAAGTAAGTTGCATGTTTCATCATTAGCCCTCTGAAATTCTGGTTGGTCATTATGCTGATACAAGTTCAACACAATAGTATTCCATCACATTTACATGCCTTAACCTATTCATTCATTGTCCAATTTATGGGGATCCCATCAGATTCCTCTCAGATTATTGCTGCCTCAAATATTTTCTGTATCCTTACTGGTTTTTGGCTTAGCACTAATTCTTCACTTAATCTTGCCTCCCTCTAATTCCCCTTTTGCCCTTCTTCCGTTTCCTTGTTCGTAAGTTATTCTTGGCTTTAAGCTCTTATTCTTGCATTCTAGAATATCATATTCTAAGTTCTCTCCTTTATGTTGATGGTTACTATATCACATGTGATTGTAATTGTGGCTTTTTGGTACCTAAATACTTTCTTTCTGGCTACTTATGCTATCTTTTCTCTGGATTTTGGCTATGATATTCCTGGGAGTTTTCTTTTTTTTTTTTTTATTTTGTAATGTTTAACAATCACTGCCATACAATTGCGATTTTATCCCTCCCCACCTACTCCCCACTACCCCCCTCCCTCCCCACGACTGCATACAATTCTGTATAGATTCTACATATACTTTCCTATTGAGTATATTTTCACTATAGTCATGCTATGTAGTCAGACTAAGATAAATGAAAGAAATCATATAACAAATCAGAACATGATACACAAACACATACACATACACAAACATGATCTGCTACAATATGTGAGTGACTTCCATATTTCTCTCTCTGAGTGTGGCAGGCATTTTGCCTTGAGATCCTCCATTGGGATTTTTTTTTTTTTTTTTTTTTTGGTAAGAAGTTCTTGTGTTATTACAAAAATCTAGGTCTACCAGAAAAAACTCTCACACACTGTGGTTGTTGTTGTGCATGACGTTCTCCTGGTTCTGCTCCTTTCACTCAGCATCAGGTCATATAAGTCCTTCCAGGCCTCTCTGAAGTCTTCTTGTTCATCATTTCTTATGGCACAATAGTACTCCATTACATTCATATACCATAATTTATTCAGCCATTCCCCAATTGATGGACATCCCCTTGACTTCCAGTTTTTGGCAACTACATAGAGTGCTGCTATAAATATTTTTGTACATGTGGGACCCTTTCCCATTTTTATGATCTCTTGGGGATATAGTCCTAGTAGCGATATTGCTGGGTCAAAGGGTATGCACATTTTTGTAGCCCTTTGGGCATAGTTCCAAATTGCTCTCCAGAATGGTTGGATGCGCTCGCAGCTCCACCAACAATGAAATAGTGTTCCAACTCTCCCACATCCTCTCCAGCATTTATCATTTTCTTGTTCTGTCATGTTTGCCAATCTTATAGGTGTGATGTGGTACCTCAGAGTTGTTTTGATTTGCATCTCTCTAACCAATAGTGATTTAGAGCATTTTTTCATATGATTATAGATAGCTTTAATTTCTTCCTCTGAAAATTACCTGTTCATATCCTTTGACCATTGATCAATTGGGGAATGACTTGTATGATTATACATATGAGTCAGTTCTCTATATATTCTAGAAATGAGGCCTTTATCCCCGAGCTTAGCTGTAAAAATTTTTCCCAATTTACTACATCCCTCCGGATGTTGGTTGCATTGGGTTTGCTTGTGCAAAAACTTCTCAGTTTAATGTAATCAAAGTTATCCATTTTGCATTTCATAATGCTTTCTATCTGTCCTTTAGTAAAAAATTCTTCCCTTCTCCATAGATCTGATAAATACACTATTCCTTACTTCTCCAGTTTATTCATGGTATCAATCTTTATACCTAAATCATGTACCCATTTAGACTTTATTCTTGTGTACGGTGTCAGGTATGGGTCTATGCCTAATTTCCGCCACACTGTTATCCAGTTTTCCCAGCAATTTTTGTCAAACAATGAGTTCTTATCCCAGAAGCTGGGGTCCTTGGGTTTATCAAACAGAAGGTTGCTATATTCCTTGCCTACTGCATCTTGAGTGCCAAGTCTATTCCACTTGTCTACCTCTCCGTTTCTTAGCCAATACCAAGTGGTTTTGATAATTGCTGCTTTATAGTACAGTTTGAGGTCTGGTAGCGCTAGGCCACCTTCCCAAGCATTTCTTTTCATTAGTCCCTTTGATATTCTGGACCTTTTGTTTTTCCATATGAATTTTGATATTATTTTGTCCAGCTCTAGAAAGTAATTGTCTGATAGTTTAATTGGTATGGCACTAAATAAGTATATTAATTTGGGTAGAATTGTCATTTTTATTATATTATCACAGCCTACCCATGAGCAACTAATGTTTTTCCACTTACTTAAATCTGACTTTATTTGTGCAAAAAGTGTCTTGTAATTGTGTTCATATAATCCCTGGGTTTGTTTTGGCAGGTAGACTCCTAAGTATTTTATACTGTCTACCCTAACTTTAAATGGGATTTCTCTTTCTATCTCTTGCTGTTGGACTTTGTTGCTAATATATAGGAATGCAGAAGATTTGTGTGGGTTTATTTTGTACCCTGCAACTTTGCCAAAGTTGTTTATTAATTCTAGTAATTTTTTACTTGAATCTCTGGGATTCTCTAGGTAAATCATCATATCATCTGCAAAGAGTGATAACTTAGGATCTTCTTTGGCTATTTTAATTCCTTGGATATCTTTATCTTGTCTAATTGCTACAGCTAACATTTCTAGTACCATATTAAATAATAGTGGTGATACTGGACAACCTTGTATCACCCCTGATCTTATTGGGAATGCATCTAGCTTATCCCCATTGTATATAATTCTTCCTGAAGGTTTTAGATAGATACTGCTTATTATTTTATGGAAAATTCCCTTTATTCCTACATTCTCCAATGTTTTTAGTAGGAATGGATGTTGTATTTTGTCAAAAGCTTTTTCTGCATCTATTGAGATAATCATGTGGTTTTTGTTAGCTTTGTTGTTGATGTGATCGATGATGCTAATAGTTTTCCTAATACTGAACCAGCCCTATAGTCCTGGTATGAATCCTACCTGATCATAATGTATTAATCTTGTGATAAGATGCTGTATTCGTTTTGCTAGAATCTTATTTAAAATTTTTGCATCTATATTCATTAGGGAAATTGGTCTATAATTTTCTTTCTCTGTTTTGTCTCTTCCTGGTTTGGGTATCAAAACCATATTTGTATCATAGAAAGAATTTGGGAGGACTCCTTCTTCCCCAATTTTCAAGAATAGTGTATGTAGTATTGGAATTAACTGTTCTTTAAATGTTTGATAGAATTCACTTGTGAATCCATCTGGCCCTGGAGATTTTTTCCTAGACAGTTCATTGATGTCTTGTTCAATTTCTTTTTCTGAGATGGGGTTGTTTAAGTATTCAACTTCCTCTTCTCTTAATCTGGGCAATTTGTATTTTTTAAAATATTCATCCATCTCGTTTAGATTATCGAATTTGTGGGGATAAAGTTGGGCAAAGTAGTTTCTAATTATTGTTTTAATTTCCTCCTCATTGGAGGTGAGTTCACCCCTTTCATTTTTAATATTAGTAATTTGATTTTCTTCTTTCTTTTTTTTAATCAGATTGACCAAAGGTTTATCAATTTTATTAGTTTTTTCATAGAACCAACTAATGGTTTTATTTATTAATTCAATAGTTTGGTTTTCAGTATTTCTAATTTGGAATTTACTTGGGGATTTTCAATTTGTTCTTTTTCTAGCTTTTTGAACTGCAAGCCTAAGTCATTGATCTCCTCTTTCTCTATTTTATTTATGTAAGCAATCAGAGATATAAAACTTCTCCTAATAACTGCTTTGGCAGTATCCCATAAGTTTTGGTATGTTGTCTCACTGTTGTCATTCTCTCGAATGAAATTGTTGATTGTTTCTATGATTTCTTCTTTAACCCAACCCTTCTTTAGAATTAGATTATTTAGTTTCCAATTGATTTTTGGTTTCTCTTTCCATGGCCTTTTATTACATGTAATTTTTAATGCATTATGATCTGAAAAGGATGCATTGATTATCTCTACCTTTCTGCACTGGATTGTGAGATTTTTATGTCCTAGTACATGGTCAATTTTTGTAAATGTTCCATGTACCGCTGAGAAAAAAGTGTATTCCTTTCTATTCCCATTTAATTTTCTCCAAAGATCTATCATATCTCCCTTATCCAGAGTTTTATTTACCTCCTTAACCTCTTTCTTGTTTATTTTGAGGTTGGATTTATCGAGTTCAGAGAGGGGGAGGTTGAGGTCCCCCACTAGTATAGTTTTGCTATCAATTTCTTCCTTCAACTCCCCCAACCTCTCCTCTAAGAATCTGGATGCTATACCACTTGGAGCATACATGTTTAGTAATGATATTGCTTCATTGTCTAAGGTGCCTTTTAGCAGGATATAGTTTCCATCCTTACCCCTTTTGATTAGATCTATTTCTGCTTTTGCTTTGTCTGAGATTAGGATTGCTACTCCTGCCTTTCTTACATGAGCTGAAGCACAATATATTCTGCTCCATCCTTTGACCTTTATCCTATGTGTATCCCCCCGTTTCAAATGTGTTTCTTGTAAGCAGCATATTGTTGGATTATGGCTTTTAATCCATTCCGCTATCCGTCTCCGTTTTATGGGAGAGTTCATCCCATTCACATTCACAGTCTTTAGGCTGAAGATTTCAAAGTCTGTTGCGCTGATATCATTGGCTCGGCCTGGCTTATCTCCTGCTCCGCTGGTCTCGCCCGCCACTCTCGGGCCCCTCGGGTCGCCTCAGCCCTGCCGCGCTGACCGCGCTGCACTGTGCGCCGGGGTCTTACCCCCGCGGAACAGATCCCTAGCGTGGACCCTCCGGTCCAGCCTGGGCTCTGAATCCGTCAAAGTCCGTCACCCACTGGATTCTACACCTCCAAAATCTGGTCAGACTCTCCCCCCGGAGATATCCAGAGGAGTTTTTCCAGAAGCTTAGGTGAGTCGTTGGTTTCACTCCGCCATCTTGGCTCCCCCTTTGTCAATTTTTTATACCATTTGCTTAAAATTCTAAAGACTACTCTTGGGGAAAGTGTTCTTTCTCTTCATATAAGAGCTGAGATTTTATTAGTTGCCTGTTAAAGAGTTTTTACTTTTTGTATTTTTGTATTTTTCTTATTTGTAGAAGTTCCTTGATTTCAATTTACATTTGAATATGGATAAATGACTTTACTTTCTGTTCAGTAGTCATGATAGTCTTTTATGTAAACAGAATTTGATGGGAAGAAACTAAGCTAAGAAAGGTTGACTGGGAAATACCCTCTCTATTGGTTGTTGTCCTTTGTTCTTGAACAGGACCAAAATAACATCACCATGATAAAGTCAACTTTCAGTGTGTCTGATTTTGATTGATCAGTGCAATACAAGCTCAGAATGCTCTACCACAATTTGGGAGGAGATAATCCATGTGAACATTTGGGTTGATACTCCAAATTTGCCCTTCCTACATTTACTTTGTGCTGTCTCAGTTCTGCTTTGCTCATAGAACAGAGCAGCCTTTCTGAGGTGGGCATGTCATGTTGAGCAGTTCTTTGTCAGTGTCTCTCATGTCACACAATCAAACACAAAGTTCTTGAGAGATCTTGAGAGTGTCCTTATATCACTTCTGATCACCATGTGATTGCCTGCCCCATAAGAGTTCTCCATAAAATCGTATTCTTGGCAATTGTACATTTTGCATTCGAACTACTTGGCCAGCCCATCAGAGCTGTGGTTTTGGGAGTATAATTTGAATACTTGGCAGTTTGGTTCAAGTAAGGATGTCAGTGTCAGATACCTTATCCTGCCAGGTGATGTTCAGAATCTTCCTAAGACAGTTCAAATAGAAGTGATTTAGTTTTCTGGCATGGTGCTAGTACACTGTCCATGTTTCACAGGCATACAACAATGTGGTCAGCACAATGACTCTGTAGACTTTCAGTTTGGTGTTCAATCTAATACCTCTTGTCTCCCATACTTTTCTTCAGAGCCTCCCAAACACTGAACTAGCTCTGGCAATGTGTGCATCAATCTTATTGTCAATGTGTACATCCCTGGAAAGTACACTACCAAGGTAAATGAACTTGTTCACAGCATTCAAAACTTCTCCATTTGTTGTAACCAATGGTTCCACATATGAATGGTGTGGTGGTGGCTGATGGAGTACCTTTGTTTACTTGATGTTAATTATTAGGCCAAAGTTAGTACAGACAGCAGAGAATTCATCCACACTTTGTTGCATCTCAGCTTCATAGGCTGCATTAAATGCACAATTATCTGAAAACAGAAAATCATGCACCAACTCTCCCTCCACTTTGGTCTTGACCTGTAGCCTTTTCATATCAAAGAATTTACCATCATTATAATAGTTGATCTTGATGCCTTGTTCTGCCTCATTGAAATCATTTGACTACATGGCTGAAGACATCATGCTGAAAAGCATGGGAGCAAGCACACAGCCCTGTTTCATTCCACTGGTGACTGGGAAGGCACAAGAGCATTGTCCACTATTCAGAACCTAGGCAAGCATACCATAATGAAATTGACATATAATACTGATGAATGTCCCTGGGCAACCAAATTTTGACATAATTTTCCATAAACCATCAGGACTAGCAATGTCAAAGGCCTTGGTCAGATCTGTAAACGTTGTGTACATACCTCTGTTCTGCTTTTGACATTTCTCCTGGAGTTGTGGGGCAGTAAACACCATATCCTCTGTTCAAATAAGGAAAGCATATCTTGCTCTACACCTATTGTACTTCCAGCTATTTTGTTGTGGTGGTGGTGGTTATGGTTAACAGTAAGTTGGACTTGGGCTGTGATAGATTGTTGGCCAATTAATGAAAGCCAGAGTGATTTGGATTTAAGGCTTGAAGCTTAAGAAAGAAACTTAGCCTCAAGGCATTTTGGTAAACCACAAGATATCATGTAAGGTTTCAGCAAACATAAAGTATATAATTTTGGGCACAGTACCTACAGTTAAGGGTATTATACCTTTTGTGGACAGAGAGAGAGGAAGGAGGGAAGGGAATGAAAGAAAAAAGTAAAAGGGAAGGAGAAATGAATAGAACTGGCCAGCTGGGTCCCTGGTGGGTAGCTCAGACTACTTACAGGTTACCGTTTGTCCTTCATTCTCAAAGAGGACCATGACATCAGGAAGGTAATTCCATGACTTGGAAATGAATTAGATTTAAGTAAGAGAGGGCTGTTCAAAGTCACCAGCCTCACTTTCTCCTCCAGAACATTCTGGGTCAAGTGGCAAGATGTTGATCAGGAGAAGTGGATATGGCTCCCAATTCTGAAATCAGTGGCTAAGATTAGACTCCATTTTCAATAGAAATTGTCTGACCTTATTACATACTGTGTTTCAGGTTCATGATGCCTACCTTCTAGGTTGGACATGGGCTGCCTCAATTTCAAACTGCCATGATTGAAGTATCTGTGTCACTTCTCATCAGATACTGCTCTTTCCTTGTCTCCTACTGTGGATAGGACCTATCCTTCATCTATATTCTCCAGGAAATGATAGGTAAATGGTCTCTCCCTATTTCTTCCTGAAGATAGAGTAACTGGGTCCTGTTTTAATACTTTCTTCTGCTTTGGGACCACAGCAAAGTTTTGGACTTTCTCTTTCTCCTCTCCTGGATTTTTTATTCTCCAAGCATTTGTAGTATTTTCACAGGCTTTTATGCAATCCTCAACTAGATGTAAGAGTTATTTTGTAGCTTATTCTCTTCAGTCTTCTTTATAATTATTCTTTGATTTGCTTAATTGGAGTTTAATTCATCAAAAAATAGAGGAGTGAGAGAATGAATTGGATCTGATCTGGCCAGCAAAGAAAAAAAGCTGCTAACCTAAAAATTAAGGAAATATTAGGAAGAAGTGATTATTGCTTGAAATGAGATATTACATGTAAATCGCATGAAATGAGAAGGATAAACAGTTGGACATGGTCTGAAATACTTACTAACTTTGAGGATGATAAAGTATAAAGTTTGCATATTCCCTGTGCTTGGATTCCACATGACCTAAGTACTTCCAATGGGACTGCTGTATCATATCTCTTTAGTTCACTTTTTCCTAGTCCTGAAATTATTAACTTCAGAATGAAATTAATGACTAGGTCTCTGAAGACGTGTAGTCATGAAATGCAAATCCTTCATAAGCATTCAATTAAATATATTGGTTTCAGAATTTATTTATCCCACAGAAAGAATACTGAAAACACAAAGCATTTATGGGAGCCAATAAAAATTTATTTTTCCCTCTTGTGAGATGATTTTCCCATATGGGAAATGAACTGAAGGCTGCAAAAAAAGGTCAATACATTTTCATGGATCATGAACTGTCCAAATAACTGAAAGCAGTGGTAAAGGGAAATGTCCAGCTTTTGAGCTCCTCTGCACCAAAATTGTAGTATATTTTTTTGAACTCCTTAAAAAAATGTTATTTTTTGGAACTCCAAGTATTCTTCACAGTTAGCATCCCTGGTGTTGTCAGTGTAGAGGTTGTCCTGGAAAGAAGATGTATGTGTATGTCTGCCCTCAGATTTCTAGTTTGTGCTCAACTCTGTCTGAATTGCATCACCCCAAGTAAACTTTGACTAATGAGGCATATATACATATGTATGTATGTATGCATTATGAGTTGTGTGTAATGTGTGTATAAATATATATACATATATGTGTGTGTGTCTGTATACATGTACAATCTAATCAGCATCTATGCTGAGACTTAGCCCATGATACTTTATTGAGTAATTCATCATATTTATAACCTTTCTTACCAAGAAAATCAAGTTCCTTGCATGTACTCAATTATCCCATGGGGATGTGAGACAATCCTTCATGCAGATGTCCAAAGCTTTCTAAAACATATAATCAGGAAAATATATTTTTCAGTGGATTATATATAAACTGACAAATCACTATTACACTGCCTATTTTTTTAAAATATATAATTGTATAGATAGCCAAGTAAACTCAGAGATTTGATGGAGCTGTCCCCCAAGCCCCTCCAAATAGCTCTAGAAGTTACTCTAAACTAATTCTAGAGCTACAGAACCTACAAAATGATGGAATGAAACAAGTTTCCACCCCAAGACAGCCTTAAAGGTTGATGGGAAGTGTCTATCACTCTGGGCTGGGAACAGAGCACAGTACAGCATGATCCACCCTGGCATAGACAGGGCCAGAACAGACAATCACTGTCATTGTGGTGGTTTCCAGAATTTTGTTCAAAAATGCCAAAGACAGCACATAAAGTAAGTGGGAAAACTCTGTTAGACCTGAGTAGGAGAGGGGTGTAGTCTGACCCCAGGCCCTGGACAGTAGAGCTGGTGGCAAGAGTGACAGTAGCAAGTAGCAGCTGCTTGTGGCACTCCCAGACCACAGACTTTCTGGGGATTGAGCAACTGATAGGAGGGTGATTGCAGGGATCTCTTTGCTAGAGCTGAGGCAGTATTTTCTAGTTTTACCACACTTGCATCTGGGTTGCAGTCCGAGGTGGTGGTCCTGGGATGAGGAAGAGAGCTGGTGTGGCAAAACTTGTGACTTCAATGGAGAGGGAACCCTCCTCACAATTCTAAGGCAGAAAAGAGTGCTTGTGGTCACCCACAGACCACAGCACAGACCAGGAAAGGAGTGAACACCTCTCTTTTGATCATACCACATAGGAAGAATTGAACATTTACAGGCCCCTAGAAGTAGCTCTGAAAATAGCTGCTCAAAACCCCTGAAGTTTGGGAGAGTACACCACCCCTTACCCATTTAAAGTAGAGTTCTACCTTGATGAAGAGCTAGAAAGTCAATTATTTGGTGGGGAAAATGAGTAGACACCGTAACCAAAAATACTCAGACTATACAATCATACTTTAGTGACAAAGTAGATTAAAATATAACACAAGCAGAAGACAAAAAAATCAAATTTCCTACATCAAAACTCTTCAAGAAAAATATGAATTTATCTCACACCATGGAAGACCTCAAAAAGAATTTTAAAAATCCAATAAGAGGAGAGGAAAAATGCAAAGAGAAATGAGAATGATGTAATAAAATTATGAAAGTGAGTCAACAGCTTGCTAGAGAGATGCAAAAAAATACTGAAGAAAATAATCTTAAAAATGGACTAATTCAAATGGCAAAAGAAGTCCACAAAGCCTATGAGGAACAAAATGCCTTAAAAAGCATAACTGGTCAAATGAAAAAAGAGGTACAAAAGCTCACTGAAGAAAACAGTTTCTTAAAAATTAGAATGCAGCAAATGGAAGCTAGTGATGTTGTGAGAAGTCAAGAAATTCTAAAACAGAAGCAAAAGAATGAAAAAGATAGAAGACAATGTGAAATATCTAATTGGAAAAATCATTAGCCTGGAAAATAGATGTAGAAGAGATCATTTAAAAACTATTGGACTACATGAAAGTCATGATTTTAAAAAGTTCCTAGATATCATCATCTTTCTTGTTTTTTAATTTTTTAATATTTTTTCATTTTCAACAGAGTTCATATCACATAAAACAATTTCAACTTTTGGTCAGGTGATACTTCTTTTTAAATATTTATACTATTTTTTCACATTAACCAAATGAGACACAAATAATAACCATATATCTTAACTTCATAAGCCCTTGACCTAATTGTCTCCACACTATTGCTAAGAATTAAAGGACCCTAACTCATTTTTGTTGGTCTCAAGTCCTAAACCTAATTGCTTAATTTTACACTTGATCTCGGATGATCCCCTACCAACAATCTATAATTTATTAGATCTGGTATTAAGCTTACAAACCTTTTGACTATAGGAAATTGCCACAAAGTGTAGGGACATTGCAGGGAAACAATATCTCCCCAACTTTATGTCAATTCCAGGCAGGAGTAGATTGGCAACTTGCATTCAGCCAGGCTTAAAATCTGCCGGGTGACAGTGGGGAAGTTGAGTCAGGAGAATCCCACCTCAGCTCAGGCTGAACAGCCACTTTCTCACACTTCCCATGAGATCACCTTTTGTAGTTCATACTAGCATCTCACAGGCTTATTGGCATCATGGATTGGAGGCGCAGACTGCCTTTCTTGCTATCCATACCTGGAGTTAGACTCAGAAGAACAGTCAGTTAATAATCCCACTGAATCTTAAAATAGTCATTTCCAACAACCAGCTTTCAGATATGACTATAATTTCACATTGGCTAAGGAATATCTTTTGAGGCAAATCTTAAGTGGCTTACGTGCTTTTCTATACATGTTCTACTTCCTGGTTAAATAACAACCACAAAATCAAATTTACCATTAAAACTTTAACTTTTCTGTCAATGTCCCATTTTACTTGAGGTTGCCTGCCTCTAGGAAACTTAGATTAAAATTCTTTTCCCCAGACTAACGATGTTTGTGATTTAGTCTCAGTAATTAATTCAGTCAATTCTTTTAATGCTAATTGTTTTTACATCACTTTGTAACATATCCAATTTTTCTCCTCATTTCTCCCCTCCCCCACCCCCTAATACCTTGCATTCTGATTACCCTTTCCTTAAATGTACTCTCCCTTCTGTCACACCCCATTCTCCCCTTATCACCATCTTCTCTCTTTTCTTGTAGGGCAAGATAAATTGCTATATCCTTTTATCTGTGTTTCTAATTTCCTGGTTATATGCAATAATAATTTTCAACATTCATTTCTAATACTTTGAATTGCAACTTCTCTCCCTCCCTCCCTCCATCTCTACCCAACCCCATTGAGAAGGCAAGCAATTATCTTTCCATGTAGTAATGTAAACATTTCAGCTTTAGAAAGTCTTTTATGATGTCTCTTTCCTGTTTACCTTTTTATGCTTTTGTTTGAAATTCAAAATTTCTCTTCAGTTCTAGTCTTTTCATCAATAATGCTTGAAAGTTCTCTATATCACTGAATGATCATTTATTACCTTGAAGTATTATACTCAGTTTTGCTGGTTAGGTGATTCTTCATTTTAATCCCAGTTCCTTTGACTTCTGGAATATCCTGTTTTAAGTCATTTGATCACTTAATATAGAAGCTGGCAGATCCTGTGTTATCCTGATTGTATTTCCACAATACTCGAATTTTTTTCTTTCTATCTGCTTGCAGTGTTTTCTCCTTGACCTGGGAACTCTGAAATTTGGCAACAATATTCCTAGAAGTTTCTCTCTTCAGGTCTCTTTTAGGAGGTTATTGGTAGATTCTTTCAATATTTATTTTGCCCTCTGGCTATAGAATATCACAACAGTTTTTCTTGATAATTTCATGGAAGATAATGTCTATGCTCTTTTTTTGATCATGGCTTTCAGATAGTCTCATAATTTTTTAAATTCTCTCTACTGGATCTATTTTCCAGGTCATTTGTTTTTCCAATGAGATGTTTCACAGTATCTTCTATTTTTTCAAACTTTTGGTTTTGTTTTCTAACTGCATGGTTTATCTCATAATCATTATTTTCCCTGAACTCGATTCTCTCTATTAAAGAACTATTTTGTTCAGTGAACTTTTGAACCTCCTCCTTCTTTTGGCTAATTCTGCTTTTTAAAGCCTCCTCCTCATTGGCTTTTTGGATCTCTTTTTTCAATTATGTTAGCCTCTTTCTAAAGGTGTTATTTTCCTCAACATTTTTGAGTTCTCCTTTAGCAAGCTGCTAACTACTTTTTCAAGCTTTTGTTTCCTGAGCACATTTTACATTCACTTTGGAGGCACTTGAGACAAAGGCCTTGACTTCCTATGACACTATGCCTTGTTTTTCCTCATCAGAAAGGATGGGAGGAGACACCTGTTCACCAAGAAAGTAACCTTTTATGGTCTCATTTTTCCCTTTTTGGGGCATTTTCCCAGCCAGTTACTTGACTTCTGAATTCTTTGTCAAGAGGAGAGTTCTATTGCTCCTCCTCTCCTCAATACTGTGTTCAAGGCTGAGATCTGACTCAGCTGCTAGATTCCCTGGGGCATTGGGTGGAGGCAAGGCAGTCACTGAGGGCTCAGGTTTATATCAGCTGCTCCCTACCACCAGAGCCTTTAAGCTTAGCTGCCAGGACAATGGACCTAGGTTGCTTCCAGGCCACTGTACCTGCCTGCATCCTGATCCTGTTACTTGTGCTGCCACCTGGGGCTATTGCTGGAGGAACCCTGTTCCCCTCTCACCCTCCTGGGAAAGCCCCACCCCACACTGACCTTTGGAGGTTTCTTTGTCACTTGTGGGTTGAGGGATCTGGGACCCTCCCTGATGGGAACTCTGCTTTGAGGTCTGTTCAGGTCTTGTTCCTCCCAGTGCCACATGCCCAAGGCTGGGCTCCGCCACTCAGTGTCCCATGAGATAAACCTTTTCTTTTGGCCTTCCAGGTTACCTTTGCCTGGAAACCTCTTTTGCTATGTTTTTTCTGTGGCCTCCTCTGCTGCTCTAGAACTCATTGCAAGTCATCTTTTACAGGTATTTTATGGCTGTGGGGGAAGTGCTAGAGTACATGTGTGTTTCTACTCAGCCATCTTGGCTCTGGCCCCAACATCATCATCTTTCAAGAAATTATCAAAGAAAACTGCCATGATATTCTAGAACCAGGACGTAAAATAGAGATAGATAGAATCTATAAATTACCTCTTGAAAGCGATCCCAAAGGTAAAATTCCTGGCAATATTGTAGCCAAATTCCAGAGTTCCCAGGTCAAGGAGAAAATATTGCAAGCAGTCAAAAAGAAGCAATCTGAGTATTGTGGAAACAATCAGGAGAACACAAGTTCTAAAAGTTTCTACATTAAGGGATTGAAAGAATAATCTACATTATTTAGATATACAGAGGCGTGTGGAACTAGTAAGCACCAACACCAAGACCCCAGGTGTGCCTTAGCATAGCCAGAGCAATTGAGCAGACACCAATGCAGACAGAATCCACCAGTCACTGAATCTGTCCATCCTCTAGCACAGCCCTGGGTGGGGGGAGGAGACCTTTAGTGGCCAGACCACCCTGCCCCCACACCTGATGCCATCCTTCAGTGTTACCCTGGGGAAACTAAGAAAAACTTCACGTGACCTTGGAACTGGCACACACCAGTCATCTCGGCACCAGGTAAGCTGTAGCATTATAGCACTTAAAACTGAAAGAACAAGAGGTCATAGAACACAAACCCAGTAAGTTGAACCCTAGCTCCCAGCACAAAAAAAAATATCCAACAGAGTTCTATGTGCCTCAGAAGCAGAGCTTCTCTTTAAAAGCCAGGAAAAAGTCAATCACCATGAGCAAGAAGCAAATTAGAAAAGCAAAGATCAAAAATCTTATTAAGGGGGCAGGGAAGATCAAAATATTAATTCAGAAGAGGACATTATACTCACATTGGAGACCTAAAAAGGGAACATGAACTGGTCTCAGGCCCATAAAGCATTATTGGAAGAGCTCAAGAAGAATTTTAAAAGTAAAATTAGAGCAGCAGAAGAAAAATTGACCAATGATTTTAAAAATACAATTGAAAAAAATGAAAAAAAAATCACTGAATATATTACTTGTAAAGTAAAATGGACCAAATGGAAAAGTAGGTACAAAAGCTAACCAAAAAATCCCGAATTTGTTAAAAATTAGAATTGAGCAAGTACAAACTAATGACTCTATGAGGCATAAAGAGTCAGTCAATCGAAATCTAAAGAATAAAAAAAAAAATAGAAAAATAAAGAATGAGAAAAAGGCAGGAGACAAGGTAACATCTCATTGGTAAAACAACTGACCTGGTAAATAGATCCAGGAGAGAAAATCTAATAATTGTTGATCTACTGGAAAACCGTGATGAAAAAAAAAAAAAAAGAGCCTCCACAGTATCTTCCAAGAAATCATCAAGGAAAATGGCCCAATTTTATGCCCACAAATTTGAAAATCTTAGTGAAATGAATGTTTACAAAATTGTTGCCCACATTAAGAGATGAGGAAGTAAAATACTTAAATAACCCAATCTCAGAAAAAGGAATTGAAAAAGTTATTAATGAACTCCCTAAGGAAGACATCTCCAGGGCCAAATGGATTTGCAAGTGAATTCTACCAAACAAAGTAACAGTTAAGTCCAATAACATATTGACTATTTGGAAAAATTGGTGGGATCCTACCAAATACTTTTTATTAAACAAATATGATTCTGATAACTAAACCAGGAAGAACCAAAAGAGACAAAGAAAATTATAGTCCAATTTCAAAATAAATGTAGATACAAAAATTTTAAGTAAGATA
This sequence comes from Notamacropus eugenii, assembly GCF_028372415.1. Classification (NCBI taxonomy): domain Eukaryota; kingdom Metazoa; phylum Chordata; class Mammalia; order Diprotodontia; family Macropodidae; genus Notamacropus; species Notamacropus eugenii. The sequence continues at coordinate 375,514,947 of NC_092875.1, forward strand.
TTAGTAAAAAGTTTATAGTACCTTATCATGATCTATATCAGGAATGCAGGACTGATTTGATATTAGGAAAACTGTCAATCCAACTGATCATATCAAAAATCATCTGCAAGAATAAAAGGTCCAAAATATCAAGGGAATTAAAGAAAAGAAATGCTAGTGAAAGCTACCTAATCATACCAGTTCTTAAATTGTGTTATAAAACATCAATCATCAAAACCACTTGGTACTGCCTAAGAAACAGAGGGGTAGATCAGTGGAATACGTTAGGTACACAAGTTACAGTAGCCAATGATAATAACAGTCTACTGTTTTAAAACCCCAACTTCTGGGATAAAAACTCACTGTTTGACAAACCTTCTAGTAAAACTGGAAAATTACATGGCAGTAACTGGGCATAGACCAATGCCTGGCGTGTATACCATAATAAAGTCCAAATGGGTATATGATCTAGGTATACAGGCTAATACTATGAACAAATTAGGGAGTAAGGAATTGTTTATTTGCCAGATTTATGTAGAATGGAGGAATTTATGACCAAACAAGAATTAGAGATCATTATGAATGTAAAATGGATAACTTTGATTACATTAAATTGAAAAGTTTTTCCACAAACAAAGTCAACGAAACCAAGATTAGGAGGGAAGCAGAAAACATGGAAAGAATTTTTACAGCTAGTGTCTGTGGTAAAGGTCTCATTTCTAAACTATATAAAGAAGTGAGTGAAATTTACAAGAATACAAGTCACTTTCCAATTGATAAATGGTCAAAGGATATGAACAATCAGTTTTCACAAGAATAAATTAAAGCTATCTATAATCATACGAAAAAATGCTCCACATCACTGTTGATTAGAGAGATGCAAATCAAACCAACACTGAGGCATTACATCACACCTATTATATTGGCTAACATGACAAAACAGGAAAATGACAGATGTTGGAGAAGATGTAGGAGAGTTAGAACATTAATTCATTGTTGGAGGAGCTGTGAGTTAATCCATCTATTCTGGAGAGCAGTTTTCAACTATGCCCAAAGAGGTATAAAAATATGCATAACCTCTGGCCCAGCAATACTGGGCTGCATTTTTCTAGGCCTGTATCCAAAAGAGATCACAAGAATGGGAAAAGGACACACATGTACAAAAGTATTTATAGCAGCTCGTTTTGTGGTGACCAAGAACTGGGAATTGAGATAATGCCCATTCACTGGGGAATGGATGAACTAGTTGTAGTTATACGAATGTAATTAAATCCTATTGAGCTATAAGAAATGATGAATAGGAGGACTTCAGAAAAACCTGGAAAAACTTATATGAACTGATGCTGAGTCAAGTGAGCAAAACCAGGAGAACATTCACACTAACAGTCACAGTATGAGAATTTTGATTTTGATAGACTTAGCCCTTGTCAACATAGCAAGGACTTAAAATATTTCCAAAGGACTCATGATGCAAAATGCCGTACACATGCAGAGAAAGAACCATGGGGTCAAAATGCACAATGATGCAGCCTATTTTCTCTTTTGTAATGTTTTATTTTGTTTTTCTCATGATTTCTCCAATTCACTATAATTCTTCTATGCAATATGACTAATGTGAAAATGTGTTTACTGAGAATCTATGTGTAAAATCCATATAAGATCATATACTGTCTTGGGGACAGGGAAAGGGAAGGGGGAGGGAGGTGCAGAAAATTTAAAATTTATGGAAGCAAATATTGCAAACAAAAAATAAACAAGTTAATAAATTTGGGGAAAAAGAAAAAGAAAAGCAATGTTTTGCTGATTGACTTCTCAGATCACCCAACTGAAACTCTCTCCAAAGTTAGCAAGCATCTTTTAATCTCTATTTAATAGCTTTTTCTTAGTCCTCATATTTTTTTATCGGGCTGTAGCATTTGGCGTTGTTGATCAACTTTTCTTAGATGGCCTTTTATTCTTGTGTTTTTGGAATACTTCTCTCCCTTGGTTCTCCAATGTAACTTTTCCTTCTCTATTTTCTTTCCTGGATCTTCATCCACATCGCATTCAAAGTCTCTTTCTGAAGTACTTTTTTCTTTATACTATTCCATTTGTTGAGTTCATATGCATTGTGTTAACTATAATTTATATTCTAATAAGACCTAGATTTATATATTCAAACTTCTTTTTCCTGAGTTCCAGTCCCACAACATCCATTGCTATTTTAAACTACATGTTTTGTAGATATTGCAGTCTCAACATGTCAAAAATACACCTTCTTTGAATTATCTTATTTGCTGGGATACCACCATCCTTCCAGTCATTCAGATTTACAATGTCATATGTTATATTTGACTCCTCAGTGACTTCACCCATATCTGTTGCTATATCTTGTCACTTCTAGCTACACGGTATTTTTTCATATGCATCCAATTCTCTGTGCTCAAATATCCACTGTCTTACCACAGGTTTTCACTACCTCCTGCTTAGAACAGCCTCCTCACTCGTCATCCTTTCTGAAGTCATTACATCATCCAATCTATCTTCTGTGTAGCTGCTGAAATTATTTTTCTAAAACATAATTCTAACAATGCCATCAAGCCATTCAGTAAACTACATTGCTTCTTTATTATTTCTGGGATCAAATATAAGCATTTGGTTTTTCTTTTGAATCATTTCAAGACTATCACCTGCCTACGTTTCCATCTTTCTTACAAATTACTTCCTTTTTAATCTATGTCCTAGCCAAGCTGATTGATTTCCTGACATTCATAGTTTATGTTTCCTCTCCCATCTCTATGCCTTTGTACTGACTTTCCCCAATGTCTGTCATACCCTCCCTCCTTTGTGTCATCTAGAATTCCAGAATTCCTTCAAGACCCAAATTAGATAAGTATGTGTGTGTCTGCACATACCTGTCTATAGGTATATTTATGTACGTATGCATACGTTATATATACAACATATAATGTGTATTTCTACTGTATTGATATGTGTATATGTTTATTTATATGATACAAACAAATATATGCTGTGTGAATGTGTATTTATACACACACATATATATGTATATATACATTAATATATGTACATATATACACAGGTGATATTTTTGAGTGTTTTCATTTTGAAGTTACTTTCTTTTAGGAAATGATTGATTAATTCTTTCTATTTTTACCTTTCTTTCTGGTTTTAATACATATGGACAATTTTATTTTTGATTTATTAAAATGTGGTTTCCAGGTTTGTTTGTTTATTATTTGATCAATCTTGCCAGGGAATCTAATGATTTTTAAATTCTTACTCTCTGTTCTGTTGTTTTGTTTTGTTTTGTTTTGTTTTTTTGGTTATTCAGTTGTTTGCAACATATGTCGTAAACATAGAAGCTTCATGTTTTATTGTTTCCTAATTGTTCAGTCTTTTGAGTTTATGTTAGTACATTTTTCTCATTTTATTTTTGTGCTTTGTTTACCCTATTTGTTTTTTATCTCCAGGGGGTCATTCCTCAAATCATACTTTTCCAATTTATTTCCTAATCTTTTTATTCTCCTTCATTTTCCCTTAAGACCATTATTTTTAGCTTTTGCATTTTTCTTCATTTCCTTTATCTACTCTTTTCTTATAATTAAGCCAATCCAGGTCCTACTGCCTTCTGAATTTACAAAAATATCTGGTGCATCCATTGACTCTTGGTTATTTCCATTGCCAATTCCCAATGCGTGCCCTCATAATCACTAGTCTGGTATCTATACCCTCTCTCATGAGTACCCATTTCTACTTTCTCCATTAAATCTATATATAGAATATATTTTTATTTATAAGTCTGCCTTCATTACTCCTTTGCTTAAAAGATTTAGTGACTTACAGTGATCTACCCAATAAAGTGCCAACTCTTTTTTCTGGCATTCAAGGTCTTCAACAGTCTTGTGTCACCCCACTTTATAGTTTTATCTCACATTATTCTTCATCATATATCTGTTTATATTCAATCTGATCTGTTCTCCAAAAACCAATGTTGTCACAAGGAATCTCATTTCCATTTCTTTGTTTCCTATGCCTGGAATACTTACCCTCATAAATAATTCCTATACATTCTTTAAAGCTTAGCTCAAATATTCAAATATTGTATGAAATACCACCTAATAGAGGCCTTACTCAGGACTTCAGTTTGTACCACTAATGTACCAGTATTTTATTTTATATTGTGCTTTCTGCGCTTGTATTTTACACCTCTGTTATTTTATAAGCTTCATGAGTGAAAGTATTATGTATAATTTCTTTTATCACAATCAGTGAATGGTATAACATTTAGCACACTGAAGTCACAGCAGGAATATCTGTGGAACAAATGAATAACTGTATTTTACATATGAGGAACAGGTGCAAAGAGGTATTTTCTCAAGCAGTACATGTAGTAGTATTAAAAACAATGTTTTTTAACATTACTCATTATCTTCTTGATATTACTTTGCCCTTTTTTTCCAACATAACAGCAGTCTAATATTAGGCAATGAAAAAAGTGTGGGTATGCTTGGCTTATAAAGTTGCATTCTTAATCATTACTGTAAGAAATGTAGATGGCCTAGAGTCATTTATCAAGATGACTGTGTGAGGATATGCTTTTTTTTCCTTTTGGAATGGCTATATTGATGGTATTTAAATATTTTATGGTGGGAAAAGAAGTCAATAATTTTTAAATACTCCATGTAAAGTTTTAGCCAGTAGTTTTAAAAATTTGAAGGGTAATTTCAACACTTCTCTCACCTCTTCGCAACATATTCAACAGTTAATGATTCCTTATTCCACTCAACTTTTACAGTACTATTCAATTACCTAAACCCCAATTCATTTTCTGTCTAAATTACTAATCAAATTAATGTAAGAATGTTAAACATTGATGAATTTGTAAAGTGATAGGGTTATCATGGCAAATAAGTTATGATTATCAGCTTCAGGAAACCACAGTTGAAAGCTCACTAAAGTCATTATAATATTACTGAAAACAATCTTGGAACAACCAGTGCTGAGAAAGGAAATTCTAAATATGAGCTATATTGCAGATACCTAATTAATGAGCTATCAAAGAAAAATGTGATTATTTTTAGAGAAGGACATACTATTACGGCTAAAATGTATTTCCTTCATAATTGTTTCACTAACCTCTTAAGCATGAAATGCAACTTCAAAAATTTTACTTGCTGTCTTTTAATGCAAAGGTCAAATCAGGAGTTCTTTTCATAAGACTGGCATTTGTATTCAACATACAAAATGATTTTATATGTCCTTAGGTGCCCATTAGAATCTCTAGAAGAAAAACATCAAGTCTGCCATTAGAGCCAAATCAATTTTGGTAAGCTTTTTATTTGTCTTTTACAAAACAAATATTGTAGTGAATCTTTCTTCAGATTCCAACTTTCCTCTTTAAAGCAAATAAGAATGATAAAGATCAACTACAACGACTTTGTGAATAATTAACATGAATTATCTGACTTATTAATTTGATTATGTCCTGATCAGAAGAAATTATAACAGCAAACATTTTTTTGTTTTTAATTAGTGAGTCTTCTTTATGACTTTCAGATAGAAGTTTAAATGTAAGTATTAAGACTGACCATTAGCTTTCTCTAAATTAACTTATATGTAGTATGATGACAGTATGAATCAAGCTAAAAAACTTCCCTCCAATACAAATCGACATTATTTTAGAGTACTAATCTAAATGCAATCTTAAAATAAGTGTGGCAGCTACTCAAAAACCTAGGGAGAAAAATACATTAACTATTATCTTCCATTTTCCTTTATCTTCTTAAAATATCATTCAAAGACCCTTAGTTACAAAGCAGGCCAACCTTGCCCTCTAGGAGCTTACTACCTAAAAGTTACCAACAGAAAAAAAACAATTTCAAATTATTAATTTCTCAGAGCTTTTCTGAATGAAATAAGGAACATGAGTTTACTCTGTGGTGAAAGTTTCAGTGGTAATTCAGAGAATGCTTATGTAATTAGAGGGTCTATGCCTTTTCATAACAGGGGTAATGGAAAAGATAACAAGGCATTAGGAACTTACCATTGGCACTGAGAGAGTCAGAATAGTCTGTCCTTTCTACTTCTTTACAATGAAGGATTTCAAGTATGTAACGTTCCCACTTACAGGGACCAAAGTAAACCAATAAAACTACATTGCCCTCATGTTACATTTTATTGCAAATAGCACTGAAAACATGACATTCCCCTAGGAACATCATGTAGATTGTTTGATTTACTTTCATTCACTTACATAACACAGTGTTACTCTTAAATTTTATACTTAAGGGAATAGTTATTTCTGTCAGGAAAATATCTCCCTCCCAAATTTTCAAATGATTAAGATAACCTTTCTTTAGAATAGATGTCTTTAATACCAGGGCACCTTGGGGTTGCTTGAAATTTCAAGTCAACACAAGGTATCATTTATACAACTCCACTTAAGAACTTGGTTGACTTGAGAGTTAGCATTTGAAATTACAGGGACATTAGATTCATGCATACATACATACATACATACATACATACACATCCATACATAAACAAATGTGTGCCTGTTAAAAATGAAGATGCTGTGAATGCACAAATAAAATATTAAAATGAGAGACTTTTGTTAAAGGTTCTTTTTTTCCAAGTCCAAATGGTTAATTATATAAATAATGATGGTTGAACACCAAATATAAGGGAAACAATCAAATTTTAGCCCCTGAAAGACTATCATCATATTTAAGACAAGAATTCAAGCAGTAATTGGAATTTATTGGGATTTATTATGTTGGTACAATCTTTTAATATTTGATGAAAACTCATAATGTAAATTACTGTTCAAGATGTACATACACACACAATTTCACAATACCTAAGAGATAAGAGCTGTCATAAGCAGGTCATATTCAGTGTGATAAAAGGTTAAATTTAAAAATGATACATAGTTTTCCAGATGTGAGGTCTTAGGAACAACTCTGCAGATTCATTCCTATCAGCAAAATGCTGTTCTCTCAAATTAGGATTACCTGCTAAAACCTATATCATACAAACCAATGAATGGAAGAGGATGGTACACTTAAATTAGTGATAATTGGCTTTAGAATCAAAACACCTGTACAAAAACTTTAACTGAGTGACCTGAGAGGAGTAACTTAATCTCCTTAGGAATTTTGTTTGTAAATTTATTTAAATTATCCATGTGGACTTATTTATTCTTACCTTACACCTTTTTCTCCCTCTTTTAATGATCGAGAGAAATTTGAGAAATTTTATCATTTCTCATATAGGTCGATTAGATAAATTAGTCCCAAGATGACGGAGTAGAAAGATGCACATACACATAGCTCCGAACCCACAGCCCATAGAACATCTGTAAAAAAGAACTCCTGGAAAATTCTGGAGCAGCAGAGGCCACAGAACGGTGGAGCAGAGGAGATTTCTGTTCCAGAGAGCCCTGCAAACCTCTAGCAAAAGGTCCGTCGTGCTGCAGACGCAGAGCTGAGCACAGCCCAGCATTGGCCACAGCACCGAGAGGAGCTGATCCGAGCAGGCTTCAGGGACAAAATCTCCAGTGGCCACGTGTCCCTACACCCACAGGTGAAGGGGGTTGGTGAGAGGGTCTTCTCGGCTTGTGGAGAGGGGAGTGGGGTGTCCCCATAACTCAGGCCCCCTCAGGAGGCAGCAGCAGAGGCAGGAGCAGACCTGGGCTCCCCGAGTAGGCAGGAGCCAGGATCCATTGTTGAAGGTCTCTGCATAAACCCCCTGAGGGAACTGAGCCCGTGAGGCAGCCCTGCCCCCACCAGAGCACCTAAACTTAATCTCACACTGAATAGCAGCCCTGCCCCCGCCCAAAGCCCTGAGGCTGGGAAGCAGCATTTGAATCTCAGACCCCAAGCACTGGGTGGGAGGATCTGGAGGCTAAGTGGGTGTGAAGAGAATATTCAGAAGTCAAGTCACTGGCTGGGAAAATGCCCAGAAAAGGGAAAAGAAATAAGACTATAGAAGGCTACTTTCTTGGTGAACAGGCATTTCCTCCCTTCCTTTCTGATGAGGAAGAACAATGCTTACCATCAGGGAAAGACACAGAAGTCAAAGCTTCTGTATCCCAGCCCACTCAGTGGGCTCAGGCCATGGAAGAGATCAAAAAGGATTTTGAAAATCAAGTTAGAGAGGTGGAGAAAAAGCTGGGAAGAAAAATGAGAGACATGCAGGTAAAGCATGAACAGCAGGTCAGCACCCTGCTAAAGGAGACCCAAAAAGTTGCTGAAGAAAATAACATCTTGAAAAGTAGGCTAACTCAATTGGCAAAAGAGGTTCAAAAAGTCAATGAGGAGAAGAATGCTTTCAAAAGCAGAATTAGCCAAATGGAAAAGGAGATTCAAAAGCTAACTGAAGAAAATAGTTCTTTCAAAATTAGAATGGAACAGATGGAGGCTAATGACTTTATGACAAACAAAGAAATCACAAAACAAAACCAAAAGAATGAAAAAATGGAAGATAATGTGAAATATCTCATTGGAAAAACAACTGACCTGGAAAATAGATCCAGGAGAGACAATTTAAAAATTATGGGACTACCGGGAAGCCTTGATCAAAAAAAGAGCCTAGACATCATCTTTCATGCAATTATCAAGAAAAACTGCCCTGAGATTCTAGAACCAGGGGGCAAAATAAATATTGAAAGAATCCACCAATCACCTCCTGAAAGAAATCCAAAAAGAGACACTCCTAGAAACATTGTGGCCAAATTCCAGAGTTCCCAGGTCAAGGAGAAAATATTCCAAGCAGCTAGAAAGAAACAATTCAAGTATTGTGGAAATACAATCAGGATAAAACAGGATCTAGCAGCTTCTACATTAAGAGATCGAAGGGCATGGAATAGGATATTCCAGAAGTCAAAGGAACTAGGACTAAAACCAAGAATCAACTACCCAGCAAAACTGAGTATAACACTTCAGGGGAAAAATGAAACAGAGGACTTTCAAGTATTCTTGATGAAAAGGCCAGAGCTGAAAAGGAAATTTGACTTTCAAACACAAGAATGAAGAGAAGCATGAAAAGGTGAACAGCAAAGAGAAATCATAAGGGACTTACCAAAGTTGAACTGTTTACATTCCTACATGGAAAGACAATATTTGTAACTCTTGAAACTATTCAGTATCTGGGTACTGGGTGGGATTACACACACACACACACGCACACACACAGGCACACACACACACACACCCATAGAGACAGAGTGCACAGAGTGAATTGAAGAGGATGGGATCATATCTTAAAAAAATGAAATTGAGCAGTGAGAGAGAAATATATTGGGAGGAGAAAGGGAGAAATGGAATGTGGCAAATTATCTCTCATAAAAGAGGCAAGCAAAAGACATTAGTGGAGGGATAAAGAGGGGAGGTGAGAGAAAAACATGAAGTTTACTCTCATCACATTCCACTAAAGGAAGGAATAAAATGCACACTCATTTTAGTATGAAAATCTATCTTCCAATACAGGAAAGTGGGGGAGAAGGGGATAAGCAGGGTTTGGGGGGATGATGGAAGGGAGGGCATGGGGAGGAGGGAGCAATTTGAGATCAACTCTCATGGGGAGGGACAGGATCAAAAGAGAGAATAGAAGTAATGGGGGACAGGATAGAATGGAGGGAAATATAGTTAGTGCTATACAACACAACTATTATGGAAGTCATTTGCAAAACTACACAGATTTGGCCTATATTGAATTGCTTGCCTTCCAAAGGGAAGGGGTGGGGAGGGAGGGAGGAAGAGAAGTTGGAACTCAAAGTTTTAGGAACAACTGTCGAGTACTTTTCTTGCCACTAGGAAATAAGAAATACAGGCAAAGGAGTACAAAAAGTTATCTGGACCTACAGGACAAAAGAGAAGATGGAGACAAAGGCAGAGAGGGATGATAGAAGAGAGAGCAGATTGGTGATAGGGGCAGTTAGAATGCTTGGTGTTTTGGGGGGGAGGGGACAAAAGGGGAGAAAATTAGGAACCCAAAATTTTGTTAAAATGAATGTCAAAAGTTAAATTAAAAAAAAGATAAATTAGTCTTGGATTTTTCATACATTCAATTACTCCATGTTTATTTGATGTTCACACTTCCAAATGTATGTAGATTTTGAATGTAAGCGAATTAATTGCAATGCATACAATTTCAGAGTAACTTATACCAATATGGAATTCAAACAGAAAACTATTTCCTTTAAATTATACATGACTTATTAAATAACTTTTCTGTCTGTTACAGAGTTCCTAGAAGCTGCTTATCAAGAAATAAACTTATGTAGCACTCTGGTACACTAAGAGCTATAGATTGTATTTCTGGTACCTAAGACAAAAATAAAAGGTGCTCTTGAATCATCCATTCTTTCCCAACTCCCCTTCCCCCCAAAAAATGTGTGTTAGTGCCTGTTGGGGGAGGGGTTTGGGAAGTAGAGTAATTTTATCAAGATACTGTCATAAGTCCAGAACTCTACCAGTAAGGGAGGCTCACGGTAGCAATCAGGTGGTCTAACGGCCAAGTGTGTAATAAGTGGGGTAGTATCTGGGAGAGGAGTTGCCTACAAAGATGTTATGCTGTGGATACCTGGACTGAGAATCCATTTTAACCTAGCTGAGGAGCCCATCTTGCCATAACTAGGGGAGACCAGTGTGGGAGGATGTGAAGTTGAAGTGTATTTACTTAAAACTGGTAAAGGGGGTGGTATGATTATGTTGCTGACAAACCTTTTATTGAAAATTACAGGCAAATTGGAATGCATCTCATTTTTTCAAACTTTGTTTGATCATAGGCCCTTTACATGCAGGCTATAAACACTATGAGACCATAGCCCCCACTTTAGGGGCCACTTCACTAGATTATTTTAGGAAATTTTTACCCTCTGTGATTCATTTTAAAATGAAACAGTGTCAAATATTGTCTTATCTAAACTAACCACTTTCTTCCTTCTCCTTTCAAAAGAAAAATATTTTCTCTTACACACAAGTGACCCATCTAGTCATATTTTGTTTTCTGCAGAAGAGTGCTAGATTATCTAAAAGACAACATTTGACAATCTACACACAATTTTCTTTGGTTTGATGAGTTTGTTAAAAGTATCCAAATAACTAAGCCAAAAGATAGGTTTTTGATTCAACCATGATCAGAATGCCAGGAAATAATATGTACTTTGCAAAAGAAAATAATATGCAAAATTTATTCTCTGGGGCTTCTGAATAATTCTTGAACTTAAAGTGTGGTCTTTCATTTCAGTTTTGGAACTTTGTATTAGAGGAAAAGATGTGCTGCTGTCTAATTTCTTTTATCTCATAGGACATGATTTGTATTTTGAGAAGTTTTGTGAGAGATGCAGTTTTCTCTATAAAATGTCTGATAAGGGAATATTATATCCATCCCAAAAATATAAACAAAATGAAGGACATTGCCCTGCTTTCTAGAGTATACCACTCTGACAGGAATAATGTATGAATATCACTACCTTTGCCTAAGGATTTAAGAAATCCTTTAAAATGGGAACAGTGATTATACCTTTTCATAAAACTATGTTAATATGCAGCAGTGGAACCATATAATTACTGAAGGGGATTTTAACTGAAAGCAGTATGAACTGAAGATTAAATAGGAAAAAAAATATCTCCCTGACATATTGTGTAAGCAGAACTTCAGAGTGAAAGCATTATTAACTAGGTTTAGATGATAGCATCTGTCTCAGCTTCACAAATCTGCCTAAGAATAAAACCCTTGAATGCCATTGACTTTGTTGTTCAGGTTTGATTTTTTTAAAGTATTTGGCTAGGTTTCCTTATGATAAAAATGCAAAGCAGGAGGACAGATAGATAGGTGGGAGAGTGAGAGGACTTGGGAGAGGGAGACAGATCAATTGATAGATATCTAGATAAGATGATAGATAGATAGATAGATAGATAGATAGATAGATAGATAGATAGATAGATAGATAGATAGATAGACAGATAGACAGATAGGCAGATAGATAGACATTTAAATTCAAAGATCCTTACAGCAAGATATCGTTTGTGGTAAAATGAACAGTAGGAGAAGCAACTTAGGGATTACTAAAAATTCCAAATTCATTGTTTTCAACATTATAGGAGGAAATATGAAAAATAAAAAGAAAACTATGTTTGGATTTATTTATTTTTTCAAATCAAACTAAGAATTATATACCAATGCTCTTCTCTGATACTGGATTGGAACTTGGGGAAGGGGGGAGGAAGTGGAGCAATAAGGAAAAAGAACCCTGGCTTCTTTCACAAAAGCTGTCATGGGAAGCACAAACTATAGCAGGTACTATACAGACAGATAGGTTTTGGTTCCTAGTTTCTTCTTTTCTCTAAGATTCAGCCATGCTAAGAAAGTTAGAGGGAGAAGTTCATAATTCAGGCAATATGACCATATTAAGTACTTACTCGCTGCCACTCAGCATTTTAGCACTGGGGATCCCAAGAAAGGCAAAAAAATAAATATTTTCTGCCTACAAGGTGTACTGGTAATTTAGAATGAGGAGATCTTTCTCATTCATTAATAGGCCTATGTGACCTGGCTGAGTCAAATGAGTCTGAATCACATTGTGCCTGTGGTGAGAGGAGTTTGCTGAATGCCTGGAACAGGAAGAGACAGAGCTAGAGCAGAACTGAGAGGAAGTTAATCTGAAGAGCAGTCAGGACTGAAGGAAGCAGGCAAGCCCACAGCTGGCTGTGAGTATGAGAAGGGAATTTTGTTAAAGGGAAGTCTGTTTGTGATTTGTCTAATGTATCCTGGTTTATGGGAAGCCTAGCCGGGGGAAGGCTTGGGGATGATATTGTTCTCTGCATTGCTATTGTGTGTAGACTTTTATTACTGTGATGGATTTGATTTTCTGGTGTCTAAATAAATGTTTTGGTTCTGCCTTCCATGTGGAGAGTCTGTGGTATTTCACGCTTCAGAATTGCACTGGGATATTTGTGGCCCCAGTATGTGCTGTGAATATCACATTTGCACTACACAAGGAAGTCAAATTCTAATGGATGTGACAACATGGAAACAATTATATGCATGTAAAGCATATATACTGTAAATGGAAAGTAATCTCAAAGGGAAGGAATTTGATATGGAGAAACATGAGGAAGATGTTCATTTATAGATTGTGATTTAAGCTGAGGAATAAAGAAAGATATGGAAGGTAGGATTCAGAAATGAAGAGGGAGTACCTATCAAGTATAGGGGACAACTAGTCCAAATATTTGGAGTCAAGAAATGAAATGTCATTGTGAAGGAATAGCAATAAGATCAGTGGAGCTAGATTATTGAGTGCATGTGGGAAAGTTACACAAAAAGACACCAGAAATATAGTAATGGTTCAGGTTGTAACGGACTTTAAATTCCAAAAAGATAAATTTATTTTCAGTCTTAGAAGATGAAGACACTGGAGCTTATTGATTTAGAGCAGTGACTTAGTCAGACCTGTGTTTTGGGAAAATCAGTTTGCCAGCTTAGTGGAACTAATTTAGTGGAATGTAAAGACGTAAAGCAGGAAGACCAATCAAATGTGTATCACCTATAAATGATGGTATGAGATAATGAGGGACAGAAGCTGTAGGAGTGGAGAAAACGTATTGATGGGAGAAATATTTTGAAGGTAGAAATGACAAGATTTGGCAATTGAATGTATATGTGGATAGGGAAAACCAAGGAATAGAAAATTATGCCAAAGTAACAAATCTGAGAGATTGAAAGGATGGGTGCCTACACATAATAATAGGAAAATTGGGAAGAAAGAAAAATGAGGGGGGTCAATAATGAGTTATTTTAAACAGACTAGTTTGATATACATTATCTCTGAACACCCAGTTTAATATACCCCCAAAAACAGTTGAGAATAAGGGCCTAGAGTTCAGGAAGAACATTAGCCCTAGGTGTATAGATCTATAGTTCATTTGCAGAGAGATGATAATTTAATTCATGGAAATAATGAGATATTAAGTGATAGTGTACACAGATGTAATGGCAATAAAATTAGCATCTTTTGGCTTTTGTTTTACCAAAAGTGCCTCTGACTGAATAATTTGATTGGAGAGGATCGTTCCCATCCATTGATGGGCCTGCTCATTGTGGGAAGTTTGATCAGGGGAGTTGTTTAATAGGAGGGTGCCAAGTACCTTTTGTTTTTATCTATTGAGGCACTGGGTCAGAGGGTTATGCTCTCTGGCTCAGAAGAGTGTATAAATACTCTGAGGGTGAGGTTTTACTTTGGGGATTGCTGATCAGGAAGTGTTTCTTTGGCCAGAGAGAATCTGGGAAGCCCCATACTACCCTAGGCTAAAACCCTGAAGCTGATGCTTCCTTCCCTGGTAGCTATGTATGTATGTAATGGTCAGGCTGTTTGAAAGCACTCTCTGTTGATTTTATTTTTTTTTTAATTTCTCTGAAATTTTGATTTTCTCTGATACCTGTGCATGATTAAAGTGATTGTTAACCCCTTGAAAGCTGCTTTCCTTTTATGAATGAAGGTCTAAGAACTTGTTGTAGTAGTCTCCCCTGTTTATGTTGGGGTGCTTACTGATGCAACAGGTAAAGTAAAATAACAAGTAAATAATTTAGGGGAGAACTTTGGAAGACAGACATGGTTAAAGGGAGGGACAAGAATGAAAATTCAGAAAAGAAGTCTCAGAAAGTTTAGTTAAAGAAGTAGCAGGAGGACTAGGAGAGAGCACTACCATGAAAATTTAGAAAAGAGTATCCTGGGCTCATTGATAGTTTCAAATGTTGAAGAGAGATCAAGAAAAATGGAGAAGAGACAAGTGGAGTAAAATGAGTATTCTTTCTTAGCCATTCTGGCATCCCTTTGTAAATAACTTTAAAGTAATTCTTCAAACAGGAATTCTAAAGCAACATGACCAACAAAAGGCTAGGTAAGATACTTTTCAAGCCCAGGACAATGTAGGAAAAGTCTGTGGCACTGATGTATTGACTGGCTGGGAGCTCAGTATCGTGGAAAGAGCAATCATGGGACCTTAGTGACAGGGGTAGTAGTGACAGCAGCAGCTACAGCAGGAGCACTCAGAACCAGAGTCAGCGATGGAATTGAACATTTGGTTAGAAAGAGATTACAGGAGATCCCTGTGCTAGCACTGGGCACAGTACTTGGCACCATTTGGCAATTGCATTACCCAGTTCTGGATCACAGTTTGAGGGTGGAGAGGAGCATCTTCAGTGCCCTACCTGAATACATGTCAGACTTCTAGGAAAGAGAGTACATTTGACTGCCAGAAAATTGAGGCTCTGTGACCCCCATCTCTCCCTTGATCACCCCATCTTGGAACTATGAAAAACAGACTACCAGAACTAAATAAGTAAACAACAGCATGAAAAATATGAAGCTAAGAGAGAAAGAAAGAGCTCCCTTCCCCCCTCCCCCAAGATGAGCAAAGTCTGACTCTAATATAAACTCCAACGCCAAGACATAGGCTTGGAAAATGAGTAAAGAACAAGAAAAGAACCTGACTTTTATAAAAACTAACTATGGTAACAGGATGGCTTGAGACAAATTCAGAGGAAGTCAATGATATGAAAGGACCTAGAAGAATTCCCAGAAGAGCTGATAGACACACATGTGCATGCACACACACACACAAACACACACACACATAGACAAAGACAGATTTTAAAAACAAAATAAGAATGGTAGAGGAAATTGAAGTGCAGCAAGAAAATTATGAAAAGAGAATTAATAGCTTGGTGAAAGAGACACAAAAATACTGAAGAAAATAACTCCTTAAAAATATTGGCCAAATATTGAAATAGGTACAATAACTCCCTGAAGAAATAATTTCTTCAAAAACACAACTGGCCAAATTGAAAAAAAATGATAATCTCACTTAAAGGAATAATTCCTTAAAAAAATAGAATTGGAAAAATGGAAGCTATTGATTCAATGAGACATAAAGAAACAGTAAAACGCAGTCAATAGGATGAAAAGAAAAGAAAGAAAATGAAATATCTCTTCAGAAAAAAAAAACTGACCTGAAAATTAGATAGAGGAGAGATAATTTAAGATTATTAGATTACCTGAAAGTCATGATAATAAAATACTTTAGCCAAGAAATTGTAAAGGAAAGCTGTCCATGTATTTGTAAACAGAGGGAAAATAATCAAACTATTCCATCTATTCTCTCCTGAAAGAGTTCTGAAAATGAAAACTCCCAACAATATTATAGCCAAATTCTAGAGCACTGAGATCAAGATTCTGATTGCAAGCAATCAAAAAGAAACCATTCAATGATTATGCAGGCAAAATCAGGCAAAATTTAGCAGCTACCACTTTAAAAAGAACAGCACTCAGAATATGATATTCCAGAAAGCAAAATATCTAGGGCTATAACTGAGAATAACCAACATAGAAAGTTGAGTATAACACTACAGGGGGAAAATGAAATTTTAATGAAATATAGGACTTGCAAGCATTTCTTATGAAAAGACAAGAGCTAAATAGAATATCTGATATTCAAAAAGAAGACTTTCCTTAAAAAAAGGTAAACATGAATGAGAAATCATGAAGAACTTAATAAAGATAAAATTACTACATTCTCAAATGGCAAGATGTTACATATAACCCTCAAAAACTCTATTATCCTCTGGTCTGCTAAAAATGAGGAGAGAAAAAGGAGGGGGAGGGGATATGGATGAGTCTATTATAGGGGAATGACCTCAAAGGAAACATAGAAGGCTGAGAAAGAAGGAAATACTAGGAGAAAGGGGAAGGGAGATGAAGAATGAAGAAAATTATCTCACTTAAAAGAGGTGAAATAGGAAGAGGTTTTTGTTTTATATAAAGGAGGGGGAAATTGTGGGGAGAAAGCAATGGTTTAACTTTACTCTCATCTGAACTAGTAAAAAGAGGGAAGAATATATATATGGACATATATATGTATATATATATAAGGACATATATATGTATATATATATATATGTACATACATGTACATATTCAGTTGGGCATAAATATCCATATTATCCAACAATAAAGTAGAAAGGAAGGGAGTTAAGAGAAAGACAGCATTATGGGAGGGAGGGAAGATTAGGGGAGGCAGTGGTCAAAAGCCAAATAGATTTTGAGGAAAGACTGGATAAAAAAAGAAAGAAATACAAATCAATGAGAATAATATCAATGGAGAATTTTTAGCAATCGCTGTGCATGTGATTGGGACGAATTCATGCATAAAATGAAAGAAAGATAGCAGAATGCATTAGAAACCAGAATCCAATGATGTGTGGTTTCAAGTAACACACTTGAAAGAGAAATACACACTGTGAGTGAAAAGAAAGGCTAGATCAGAAATTGTTATGCCTCAGTTGAAATAGCAATAATGATTTCTGACTAAGCAAAAATTGACCTAATTAAAAGAGAAAATCAGATAAACTAGATCTTGCTAAAAGATACCATAGAAAACATATTAATATGAAGCAAAACATTAATGCACCAATAGCATAGCATCCAGATTATTAAAGGAAAATTTAAATGAGTAACAGGAGGAAATAGCAAAATTATGCTAGTGGGGGACCTCAACTTTCTCCTCTCAGAGATACATACATTTAACCATAAAAAATAAATAAGAAATTTTAAAATAAACAGAATTTTACAAAGGTTAGATGTCATAAACCTTCGCAGAAAATTGAATGGGAATAGAAACAATATACCATTTTATCAGTTGTGCATTACTCCTTCACAAAAACTGACCATGTATTAGGGCATAAAAACCTCACAAACTAATTCAGACCCCACCTAATTCAGATATATTCTTCATACTTACCATAACTTTCAATTCTTTTACCCATCATTTCTTCCCTAGACCACAACCCCTACACTCCCTCTTCTATTGGTCACCTTGAACCTTTGTTAAACAAGTTCAGCTCCATGATCACCTTCTCTCAAGTCCTTTGCCTCATTATTCTATCAAAAAGCTTCCACTGCCAAGACTCAACCCTGCATTAGTAAAATCATATACTGCTTCTTCTCTTATGCATGTGCTACTGGATGAAATAGGAAAAAAAAGGCACAAAGCTCTACTGACTGGGACTCTTACAAATTCATATTATATAATCTCAAACAGGTCCTCACTATAACAAGGTAATCTTTTATTACATTTTCCCCAACAGTCTCATAATCCCACTTATTATGTCCACATTTTCAAATGTTTTCATCTGTCCTAAGACTTCCCATCGTTCCTACAGTCCTTCTTAGCTGAAAACCTTGACTCATACTTTACTGAAAAATTGAGGTTAATTATGATGTTTTCTCTTTTTCCTTCTTCCTCATCTAAAATCACCAAAGTGCCTTCTGCCATGATCCCCTCCTTCCTCATTATTTCACGTAAAGTGGTACTCTTGCCAAGAAAAATCCAACTACTTGCACAAGTAATCCCATTCTGTTCCATCTTCTCTAGCAGACTGCAATCTCTATTATCCCCACTCTCTCACTTTTCTTCAGTCTCTCCCTGTTTATTGGCTACTTCACTAGAACCTTAAAATATTTCCACATCTCCAACCATTCCAGTATTTATCATCCCATATTTCTCCTGCCTTTTTTGGCTAAATGCCCATGTCTATAATCATAGCCTCTACTTCCTTTCTTCTCACTCCCTTTTAACTATACACATTCTAGTTTCTATATTCATCACTCAAATTAAACTGATCTCCTTAGAGTTACATATGGTTTCTGAATTGTCAAGTCTAATACCCTTTTCTTAATCCTAGTCATTTTGACCTCCCTGCAGCTTTTGACATTTTCGATCATCTTCTCCTGGATACGCTCACCTTTCTAAGTATCTTAAACTCATCATCTTCAAAACTGAATTTATTACCTGTCTCCCCAAACTTTCCCCTTTCCATTAATATGAAGGATAATTTTCCTAATCATGTGTCATCCTCAGTCTCTCTCATCTTCCATATGCAATCAGTTGCCAAGTTCTGTTGTTTCTCTCTTTGTAAATTCTCTCCTTTATTGCCCTTCTCTTTTCTCACATAGCAACCATCCTTATGCAGGTACTCATCACCTTACACCTAAACTATTCCAGTAGCCTGCTACTAGTTTGTCACACTGCCTCATTTTTCTCCCCAGTTCAGTTCACCCTCTTCTCAGCAATCAAACTGATCTTCCTACAGTACAAGTTTAATCATAAGACATCCCTGAACAATCAACTGCAATGACTCCCTGTTGGCTCCATGTTGTCTCTTAACATACTCTTTATTATGACTCTTCCTATCTTCCCAGTGCACTTACTCCTTATGCCAATTATGTATTCTTCCATGATGCAACACTGGTCTCATTGCCGTTTCTCAAACTAGTCACCCTATTTCCTCACTCCAGACATTTTCAGTTGCTTTTGCCCATATGTAATATTCTCTCCCTTTGTCTCTATCTTCCAACTTCCATGCTTCATTTAAGTTACAGCTAAATTCACACCTTTTTCAAGAGCCCTTTTGTAATCCACCCCTTAATTGTAGTGTCTCCACTCTGCTAATTTTCTCTAATTACCTTGTATAGATCTTGATTCTTTACATTTTTGTGTAAGTTGTCTCTCTCTCTCTCTGGCTCTGCCTTGATACTATAGCCTCTTTGGGAGAAAAGTCTGTTTATTTTATGGTATGCTTTTATCCCCTGAGTGTCAGATAGTGTTTGCCACATGGCAGGCACATGATAAATGCTTATTTACTGAGTGATTATGACTTCATTTTGATCTCCACATGATTCACTATGTTTATCAGAATTGATTTTTTTAAAATTTTGATCCCAAATTATCTTCACGCTTCTCTGATGGTCACTTTTTATTTCTGCTTTTCATCTTATCAACTTTTGGATAATTACAGAGGATTACCTTATGGAATTTGATTGTAGCTGTCCATGAATGAAAAGTGTCATAAAGTGTGTCTATTTATTCAAGCACAAAAGCTGTTTATCAACAAAGTGAAAAATGTGCCAAAATATTCTGTCATTTCAATCTGTCATTGTGGACCTGAATAGATTCATGATTAGCAAGAAACACATTTATGTACTCATGGGCATGGCAAATAACATTAATTTGAGACTTTCTTCTAATTACAATTCCTTGTAGATTTGTATGTCAATTGAAATGATGAGCTTGTTTCATTGTTCTGATTTTGCCCTAAAAGTAATAAAACTTGCATTATTAGAGGGAGATTCCTATGACTACCAGTAATAAAAATTTTAAAATATATTTCAGTATTAATTTACAAGTAACTGTCAACTCCAGAGCCCATGCTATGATATTTTTTAGCTCTCTTATTTCATCTTGTTAATTCTCACACAACCATTTAATTGATGTTGCACATGTGATCTTAATTCACCCCATAGTACCAAATAACATGAAGAATCAATGCCCAAGGACTTATATCAAAATATATATCAAAATATATCAAAATGTATATCAAAATATACCAAAAGTATGTTAGCAATACTAAATGTAGTTTCTGATCCATACTTCCATTCTCCTTCCATTCACATCTTATGTATGTCCATTGCCACTTTTTAAGCAGCTGTTTATGATTGTTCTAATGATCTGTGTCATAGGTAATCCTTCCAAAGTTTATTGTGTGGCTAACACACATATATCCTTCTTTCTGATCTTTGATATTTAAATTAAAAGCAGGAGAATTCAGGAAGACATATAAGCAGAGCTGTACCAGTAAATGTTTAACAACTAACTCTACAGGAAAAAAAAAGTGTGTGCATGACACCATGACACACTTTTGAGTTTAGTCAGCATTGTTAATACTCTCTTCATCACTTTCTCATATCTGAGAAATAGATAATGTCAGGCCATGATTTGTGTGGATGCAAATTTCCCAGATCTAATTATTCACATTGAATATTTAATAATCAGCTCTTATTAGCTTGTGAAAGTTGTCACCAGGATATTGCTGGACAAAGAGTAACAGTGATAATTGATTCTTGCATTTGTTCTACCCCTCCTCTTGCCAAGAGTAGAGGAGCAGATCAAGGACCAGTTCAGCTGCCAACATTTAAGAGACAGAGAGAAAAATAACATATCGTTATGTTATGTGTCATCATACAACTTGAACCCACATATAGATAAGCTCAAGGATTAAGTGGGAATGAAATGAATGCTAGTAAGTAGGGTGGAAAATGTCTCCGTCTTTTTCTAGAGGTGTCAGACTCACAGATTTCTAAGTGCTAGTAGAACGAGTTTGAAATGTGATTGTGAAATGTGTAAGAAACTAAATGGAAACACAATACAATACAGACAATAATAATTAAATAGTGATTAAATAGTGGCATTATCTGTAACTTATCACTTGTCAGGAACCATGAACCTTAGACAATGAAAGAGCATTTGGAGACACTGAAGAAAAAAAATGTTATGCAGAGTAGGTCAAATCAGTCAACACGTATTTATGAAGGGCTTATTATGTGTCTGCCACTGAACTAGAGGAAAGGAATATAAATACATATATATATATTGTCCTATCTCTCAAGAAACTGAGGGAAAACAACACATAAAAGGGATTCAAAAGGGGTAGGAGAGCAAGAAGTTATCCACATAAGGGCATGTTGGAAAGAAGTCTGGGCAGTTGGAAGGAGAGAGTCCAAAGACAAATTAGTAATGAAAATGGATGCACAGAAGTTTTCCTTAAAAATGAAGTTTTTGAGAGGAAACAATCAAACCAAGGAAGAGGCTAAGGGGAGAATTAATATTTCAGTTTGAGAAAGCTTCTGGTAAAGGGTAAAAAGAATTCCAGGAAATGAAGAGCACAGTTCAAGGAGGGATGAAAGAGTTAAATACATTGCTTTCATTATTTCAGGAATTACTTCAGGTATTAGTGCCTCTTTACTTTTTGTGCTTTATAATCTAATATTTTCAAAGAAGAACATAAACTTCAAAATTGGAAATTATCCAGTAAATTAATATTGAAGATACTCTTTTTAAAAATATTCATAAATTCTCAGTTCATGTGACCATAGAGTCAACAAAGCTTTGAATTAGAATCTCTCCTGTACTCATGGCAGATTGGGATTTCAAAGAAATTTTCTTGTTTCTTCCCCTTTGGTGTCATACTGTAGTGTACAAGTTATGATTTTACCTAAACAAAGGCAGAACATCTAAATGAATAACCATGTTTCTTTTTTACTTATTTATTCTTTGTATGGGTAGTATTTTTAGAACCAGAGCAATGTAGTATGAAGGACTCTTCAGATTGTATCTAGTTAAAAGCCTCATTTCAGGTAAAAAGGCTCTTATAGATAAATGTTCACAATGCTGGTGTTTTTTTTTTTTTAATACTTGCCCTCAATTCAAAAACTCTTTTAAATATATGCCCTCAATGCAACACATTTTTACAATGCTAATGTATCCTAACTCTGGAAAATATTTTTGTAGTGAAGTCAGGGGACTGAATATAATTTTTATTTTTCACTCATGACTAGTATTTCACTTTTTTATTGTGCTATACATTCATTCATAAAAAGAAACAACTATTAAATAAAACCATTTCATCCTTTTGGTTGTTTAACAGCTCTTTTCCCATTCTTACATTTATCTATGAAGACATTAGTCTCACTTGCTCAGTATACAGAATTGATAAATAACTCCTTGAAATATAAAATGAGAGGATTGACATAGGAAGCTAATTGTTAATTAGCTTCTTAATTGCTAACAACTAGTGAGATCTGACTAGATTAGCAAAAAGTAGCTCTGATAGATTAGTAGTCAAAAAGAGTAGGAAAGAAAGAAATCTATTAAATTTGAAGAACAAGACATGATTTCCTCAGCCACAGCTACACTTCAGAATTATGCTCACATTTTTATCATTGACCTTCCATAAGCACAATTCTAATTTACCTAATTATAGTTTCATTAAATGAAAAATCATACATAGTTTACATTAATGCTCTTCAATGTTCTGACATGAAATAGCCGGATGAGATGAGGTACCAGCATGATGAGATTTTTCAAAATACTGAATAAAACAAGTTAATGTACTTATGGGAAGATTAGGATTCAACATTAAGCCCAAACATTTACAAATCATATTTTAAATAAATCATCACCCCCATGATCATTAATACAAAATATTTTTGGGGGAAAATTGATATTTCAGTCATTTTAGGGTCATAAAACCAGTGTGAAGAAAAATCAATAAAATAGAGAGACAGAGACAAGATGACAGAGAAAAGACAGTGACTCACCTGAGCTCTCCCTCAAACCATCTGAATACCTCGAAATAATGTCATAAAAATTACTGGAGAAGCAGAACTCAAAAAAAGAATGAGGTGATATGATTTTCCAGCCAAAGACAATGTGAAAGGTAGACAGGAAAGATCTGTCACACCTGGGAAAGAGTGGAGCACAGTCCAACACAGGTTATGTTACAGACCCCAGGAAACTGAGAGCAGGCCTTGGAAGCCATTGAATCAGCAGTGGAACTTGGTGCTTCCAGAACTCTCATCCCACAGACAGTAAAAGTGTCAAACAACTGGACTGAAAGAGATTACAGAGGTCTCTTTTCTAGCACTAAGGTAGAACTCTATTGCTTTGCCCTTACTTGGATCTGGGTCACAGTCCTGTGTGGCAGTCCCAGAGCAAGGAGAAGCAAGTATACCAGAGTGCGTGGTTGCAATGGAGTAGGCTCTCCATTGCGCACTCAATCTTGCTTTAAAAAACTACCATAGACAAAAAAGAAATAAAATTAGAAGAACAAGGAATAATCTACCTGTCAGATCTATGAGGAGCAGAATATATAACCAAACAAGAGCCGGACACCATTGTGAAAATGTGGAATAGATAATTTTGGCCATATTAAATTGAAAAGGTTTTGTACAAACAAAACCAATGCAACCAAATTAGAAGGAAAACACAAAGGTGGGAACCAATCTTTACATTGTATCTGATTAGTAAATCATTTCTCAAATATATGGGGAACTGAGTCAGATTTATGAGAATATAAGCCATTCACCACTGGTAAATGGTCAAAAGATATGAAGAGACAGTTTTCAAATGAAGGAATCAAAACAGTTTATAGGCATATGAAGAAGTGTTCTAAATCACTTTTGATTAGAGAAATGAAAATTCAAAGAGCTCTGAAATACCATCACACAAAAATCAAACTGGATAATATGATAAAAATGGAAAATGATAAATATTGGATAGGGTATAGGAAAATTGTTACACCAAAACACTCTTGGTGGAGTTGAGAACTGATCCAACCATTCTGAAGAGTAATTTGGAAGTATGCCCAAAGGATAATCAAACTATGCATACCCTTTGATCCAGTCATACCACTACTAGATTTTTTTTTAAATATTGCAAAGAGAAATGAGTGGAACCATTTCTGTACATAGAAATGTACAGAAGTACATAGTATCAGACACATTGCATGATGACAAACTATGAATGACATGCTTGATTTTTTTTTCAGCAACACAAGGAACTAAGACAGATACATGGAAGAAAATTTGTGAAGGAAAATGCTACCTGTATCCAGATAACTAATGGACTCTGAACACAAATGGAAACATATTTTTGTCACTTAACTTTATTCTTTCTTGCATTTTATTTCCTTTTGATCAGTTTCTCCTACCACAACACTGATGAATATGAAAATGTGCTTTCCATAATAGCATATGCATAAACTATATCAAACTGCTTACCATTTTCATAAGAGAAAAGGGAGTCAAGAAGAAAAATTTGGAACTAAAATCAGGAAAAAACAAATGCTCAATTTTTATATTTTATTGTGGAAAAAATAAAATATTATTTAAAGTAAAAAGAAGAGAAAAGAAATTTTGTCATGACCAGGAAAATCAAAACACACATTAAAAAAATAATAAGGTCAAAGCTCCTACTTCCAAAACTCCAAGAAAAATATTAATTGCACTTGGCCTATGGAAGAGCTCAAATAGGATTTTGAAAATCAAATAAGAGAGATAGAGGAATAATTGGGAAGGGAAATGTGCAATGCAAGAAAATAATGAAAAAATTCAACTGCTTGGTAAAGGACATACAAAAATACAGATAAAAATAAAACCTTAAAAATAAACTAGGCTAAATGGTAAATGATGTACAAAAAGTTAATGAAGAGAAGATGCCTTAAAAAGCAGAAGTAGCCATACGAAAATAAAAGAGGAACAAACATATACTGAAGAATAAAAGTTCTCAAAAATAGAACTGACCAAGTGAAAAAAGAGGTAAAAAAAAAGTTCAGTGAAGAAAATAATTCCTTAAAAATCAGAATTGAGCAAATGGAATCTAATGACTTTATGTGAAATCAAGAAACAAAACCATAAGAATGAAAAATAGAAGACAATGGGAAAAATATTCATTGGAAAAACAACTGACCTAAAATAGATCCAGGAGAGATAATTTAAAAATTATTGGACTACTTCAAAGCCATAATCAAAAAAAGAACCTTGACATAAAATTTCCAGAAATTATCAAAGAAAACTGCCTTGATCTTCTAGAACCAGGAGGGAAAGTTGAAATTGAAAGAATTCACCCATCAACTCCTGAAAGAGATCCCAAAATGAAACCTCCAGCAATGTTATAGCCACATTGCAAATTGACTCAAAGAGGGAATAATATACACTCAATTGGGAAAAGAAATCTCTTTTACTCTGCAGGAAAATAAGAATGGAAAGGGAAAAGAGAAGGATGGAAAGATTTGAGGAGGGGGTAGTCATATGCAAAATACTTTTTAATGGGGACAGAGTGAAAGGATCAAAGAATAGAATAAACATAGAGGATAGGATCAAAGGAAAAACAGTTAGCAATAGTAACTGTGAAAAAAATTGAAGCAAACTCATCTGATAAAGGCCCCTTTCCCTCAAACATATAGAGAACAGAGTCAAATTTATAAAAATAAGAGCCATTCCCCAACTGATAAATAATCAAAAGATGTTGAATGGCATGTGGGAAAAATGAGACATTAGTGCACTCTTGGTGGAGTTCTGAATTAATTCAATTAAGGGATTTGTTGAGCAATAACCAAAAGGGCTATAAAACCATGTATACCCTTTAAGCTAGGAATACCTCCACTAGGTCTGTATCGCAAAAGATATAAAAAGAAAAAGTACATATATGCACAAAAATATTTGCAGCAGCTTATTCCTGGTGGCAAATAATTGGAAACTGAATAGATGCTCATCAATTGGAGAATGGCTGAACAAAATTTCCAATGTGATTATGATGCAATACTTTTGTGCTATAAGAAATGATGAACATGATACTCTCAAGAAAACCTGGAAAGACTTACATGAGCTGATGCAAAGTGATATATACTTTATACAAAGTAATAGCAATATTGTAAGAAGACCACCCGTGAATTGAATAGGTATTCTCAGCAATACAATAATCCAAGAAAACTCTGAAAGACTTATGATTAAAAATTCTATTTCCAGAGAAACAACTGGTTGTGTCTGAATACAGATTGAAGTATGATTGTTTAAATTTATTTTCCTTGAGTTTCCCCCACCCATTTTATTTATGCTTTCTTTCACCATATAACTAATAGAGAAATGTTTTACATAATGGCACTTGTATAACTGTAATGTAAGTGATAGTTAAAGATCTTCCCTGCCCTTTAATATGCCTCACCTGGAGCACATTAAGGGAAACTCGGGGGCTAGTTTTGTAGGAAGGCCCACATCTTTTGTTAATTTCTAATGAGGCACTGGGTCATAAGGGTTATGATGCCCTCCAGCTCTGAAAATTGGGTGTATAGATAGATGGATGCATAGATGGATAGATAGATAGGTAGACAGACAGATGGATAGACAGATAGATAGATATAGTCTAAGGTGCAATTCTGGTTTGGGGCTTACTCTTTGGAAGAAGGTCTGTGTGCCAGATGAGACTCTGGGTAGTCATTAAGGAACCACCTGGCTTGAAAACTCAGATGTTGGTGCTTCTCTTTCTAGTAACTATGTATGTATATAATGGTCAGAGAGTTGGATCTATTGATCTGTGATGTATGTATTGCTAATTGGTGTTTATTTCTCTGCCTGTATCTTTTTCTGTTGGTGGGTATGATTAAAGTAGATTGTTGACCTCTCAAAAGTTTCTTTCCTTTTAGAAAAACAGATCTAAGAATCTGTGCCAGCAGGCCATCCTGGATGTGTCAGGGTGCTTGCTGCTACAATAACCTATATCATATTTCTTGTTTTCTCAATGATGAGGTGATGGGGAGGGAGCAGGGGAGAGAATTTGGAACTTAAGGTTTTAAGCAAATGTTTTAATTATTTTACATGTAACAGGTCAAAACTATAATACTAAAAGAATTCAAAAGAAAAAATCTGACAAAAGAAGAAAAAGACTAATACAACTAATAAAATTGGTTTTTGTAAAGTGAATTGATCAAATTTATTGGTAGTAGCATTAAACACCTGTGAGTAATTTACTTCAGTACAGAAAAGTTCTCTCCAAGGCTGAAATATTTCCTTTCATTCTTGAAAAGAAATTATGCCTTATGAAAAAAAGTTGCAATTTCCCAATGAATACAATAAAACTCCTCATAGAAACAAACAAACAAAAAAGTAATAACAGTTAAGCAGTGACCATGTCTAATATTAGAAGCCATACTCTGTACACTCATACTATCTCTCTAGGAAAAATAGGTATTTTAGCATTAGTATTCTGGAAATTAATATTTCATTAAAAAACTCACTGTTTATATGTTTGACTCTTCTTTAGATCCTGAACAATAGTACAACACACTAGGTATCATGTTCAATGTTATGTCATCTATTTATGTAACAAATCAACATTTTATGTTTTTATCAAAACTAGAGATAAAAATGTTTACAAGTAAAAGGCTGTGAACAATCCCCTAGGAAATCACCCCTACGTTGTTACTGACACATTAATTACTAAACTGTTAATGTTGAATTTAACATGCAGACAGAAAAAGGCAGCAACACTTGAGTTAAAGTTGTGCCTCTTCCATACACTCACATTTTAACCATGAACCTGTCTTTTAAGAACTAAAAGCCTTTGCATGACTCTCAGCTGCAGAAAGGCTGACAATGTTTATTGGTAGAAGAGCTTTTGTCATCAGAATTTATCCATATTAATGAAATCCCAGGCATAAAAACGACAACATATTCTAAAGTATTTACTAAATAATTTGAGGGCAGAAGTACTAAGAGGCAACTAGCTGGTAGAGTGGTTAAGAACACTAGATTTGGAGACAAATAACATGAATGCTTATCTAGCTGCTTCAGTCAATTACTAGCATCAAATTCACTCAACATCAGTTTTCTTATCAATAATATTGAATAATAATAGTGCCTACATCACATTTGCTTGTGAGGGTCAAATGATATATCATATAGCAATCCTCTTTATACCTTAAAGCGCTACATAAATACTAGCCTGTTGTTGTTGATAAGAACTGAGGCACTAAGAAAATGTCTTATGTGGAAATGTAAGTTGAACTGTGCTTTGAAGGAAGCTAGGTCAAGGGGAATCATTCCTGCGATGGGGCATTTGTTGTATAAAAACATAGAGGTGGTACATGAAAAATTATGTACAAGGATCAGCAAATAGGCCAGTGGGACTGAAATCTTATGTGAGGGAGAGCAATATGAAATTAGTCTATTATCTTAGGTGAAGCCAGATTGAAAAGCACTTCAAAAGACAAATAGAGGAGTGTGTTTGCATTTTCATTTTTGAAGTAAGGGAAAGCTTCTTGAGTGGAAGGTTATCTTGTTATCACAGTTATCTTATCACAGGAGGTTATCACAGCCCTGTGAGGGATGGCTTGGAGATATCAGAAACTGGAAGCAAGGAGAGTATTGTAATATTTCCATACAGAAGGGATGAAAGCCTAAATTGCAATGATTGTCATGTGAATTTGAAGAATTTAGTCAAGGTGGAGTGAAGATGGTGGAGTAAAGGTAGTAACTCGCTTGAGTTCTCCCCCAAACTCCTCCAAACACCTTTGAATAATACCATAAAATAGATCCAGGAGTGGAGGATCCCACCAAAAAATAATGTGAAATAATTTTCCAGCCTTATTCTGTTTTCAAATCTAGCTGTCAAGTGGTACCTTCAATACAAACATGAATGTTTGGAGAGGGGGCAATTTTGGTACAGAATTAATTAGTTTAGTTTTGAGCATATTGACTTTAACATACCTCCTTTCATATCTAGCTGGAAAGGTCAACAGTATTTATTCCACTGATTTTGCTTTCAGTTAGCCTACTCTTGTTTGGTCTTACCCCCAAGTTAAGCGAATATGGAAGTAGAAATTTAATGATCAGCAAAGCTACATAATTAAATTGAATTGCTCTCTTAGTGCCTCTTTTCTCACTGATCTCTAAATATACTCTTGCATTTACCTGGCCATTCCTAGATTAATATTTTGTTTTTGTTTTTCCCCCAAATACCAGAATTTTGGGGCTGGACAAGAATTTACAAACTATTTAAGACTGGATTTTATCAGTTAATGGCCATGTGACTTTGCAAAAATCTTAATTTCTCTCAGCTATTTTTTATCATTAAAATCAGGACAATACTACTGGCACTAACACAGAATACTGTAACCATAACATGATATGATATGATATGATATGATATGATATACAATATGATATGGAAGAATTTTTTTGCAGACATAAAACTCTATCAATGCAAGTTATTCTTCTTCTTCCTAATAGTCACAATATACTTAAAAATGTCCTTCAACATTTCAGCCAGTCTGATGATAAATCTGCCCAAAGTGTCCTAAGTGAAGACTTGGACAACTGATATAGTCCATTACTGGTAGTCTGTCCTGAAGGCCTGATAGGACCTGTCAGAGTTCAGTTCTCTGGGGTACTAGCCTTTGAGAACCAAGTGTCACTTCCACTTTCAATTTTATTCCTTTGTATACCAAAGAATCAACTCTCAATCATATAAGCAAAAGGGAAGCCAGTCACACGAATTCACTTATATTTTATTTTATGAACTCTGGCAGCATTTATTTTTAAATAGAATCTTTATAGATTATTGTTGATGTGTTAATATGTGGCATTAAATCATTTTAACTACTCTAAGATTATAAAAAAAGCGAAACATCCCCTTCCCCATTATATTATACTTTTGTTGTTTTAAGTAATTTCAGTCATGTCTGACTTTTCATGACCCCATTTGAGGATTTCTTGACAAAGACGTTGAAATTTTTACAATTTCCTTCCCCAGGTCATTTTATAGATGAGAAAACTGAGGCAAACAGGGTTGCTTAAATGACGTGCCTAGAGTAACATAGCTAGTTAGTGTCTGAGGCCACATTTGAAATAAGCAAGATGAATCTTTGTGACTCTAGGCTGAGAGGAGTTTTCATTGCACCTCCTAGCTGCCCCTTTCATTACATTACTTTCCTTAAGAAATACCTTATTATTTTATATAATTTTATTTTACTTATTTTATTATCTTATGTTACTTCTCTTTACCAAATTTCATTGACTCAGAAACTTCTTGTCTTCTAAATGCTTTTTGCCATTAAAACAAGAGCTGTGCAATCCTCCATTCAATATGGCTCAACATTGTTTGAAAACTCTGTCTGTCTTGCTTGAATATATTTTCAAATAAAACCTTTGGGGAATGATTTGTACATTTTATAAAGGAAGATAAACAGCATTTTGGTAATGAATTTTAAAGTCCTGGTATATTCAAGAGGATCACCACCCATGTTGTCTTTCCATCAGCACCATGAGTGCTAATTCCTTTTTCACAGACCTCATACTTCTTTCTATAAAGTCAGTAGCTTCTGATATGGACTCCCCAGATGAATACTTAGAGAACAGATCAGGGGTTAAACCATAACATGGTTCAGCTTTCAAAGTTTTATATCATTAGATCATTCGCTTTCATCTGAATTTTTCTGACCTTGTGGTCTAGAAGCAGTCAGTATTAGGTTTGTCTTCCACGTTATATATGAACTTGAAAGTAGCTTCAGAGAGCTTGTGATTTCTTTTCCTTCTGCTATCACATGTCTTTTAAAAAGGGGCATATTAACCCCTGGGCCGTCCAATGATATATTAATGCTCCATGCTGTGTTTGCAAAAAACTACCCTATAACAGATTTCTATTTGCCATCTAAATTACTTTTTAGAGGAATAGCCTCCTATATTTACTTTGGGGAAGATTCATAATAAGGTCAAGGCAAAATTCTTTTTTTTTCAGTTTTACTTTCTTCTCCATTTTCCATCATTGATTTTGGGGAAAAGAAGGTATATGGTCTTGATATTAATTGTAAAATAATCAGTTTTACATTTTAACTTATGTATTTATATGTCATAATGAAACTCTTTGAATTTCCTTACTTATTGTAATCTTTATCAGTAAATATTGAAACACATTTATAATTCTGAAATAAGTAGTATAGCTTGTAGAAAATCACACAAAAAATTGTGGAATAACTTTTTCAGCTGAGCTGTGAGTATTCACATGTATGTGAATACTATTTTTAAAATCTACAATGATATTAAAAGCTTGAAGCTTTAAACTATTCCAAGATCAAGAAATACTGTGTTCTCTATTCAATTTATTTCAGAACTATACTTGCTATTATAAGAATGTAAAAATTGCATTGCTTACAAAATACAGAAAACTCATCCACAAGCATAATAATCACAATAATAGACATGGATTGACATTGATCTCAAAGATACCATATATTATATAAACATAAAATACATTTTCACCTATTGAATGTGGAACAGAAAACAAATCCACATACATGATGTATGGGATTTCCTGGCTTAGCAAGCTTTTAGTGAAGGTCAGGTTTCGTACTTCATAATTTTTTAGTTACGAACAAGGAAGGGAACGTTATAAGATATGAAAGAAAAGAAGAGGATTATGCTGCCATTAAGAGGGATAGATTTGTTTTGATTATATATTGAAAGGTCCTCATATACCTCTGAGTCAAGAGTAAGTCTCATATAAGAAAGGGGCATTTTTTTCACTTTTCTCTTGTTGGATATTGTCATTACAAATACAAAACCACCATAAGTTTTCTTTTTCTGGATTTTAGTTTAAGCTGTAACTTATCTATCTATATGTCTGTCTGATTCTTTGTCTTTCTGTTTATCTCAATTGTTAGGTGTGAATATTTGGGTAAAAACAAAGCTGAAGAAATTATGATGAAATACCTTAATCAGTCCTGGTGTCTGAAAGGGTGGTGTTAATGGCTTGCCTCTGATGTGTACTAGTATGAAGTTTAAGGTTAATTCACTTAACTTCTTAGTGACCCAAGTAACACTCTAAGTTTCAAAATAAGTTGCAGAGCTGAAAGAGTTTCCTCATTGGCAGTTTCTTACTGTGATGAAATCACAAATCAAGGAGAAAACAAATTTTAAAAAGTGATTGACATCCTCCTCAGGAAAAACTAGAAAATTCATGAATTAATGCCCCATTTATACTTATAACTTAGGGATTACTCATTGTAATTAATCATTTGCCATTATTTGATAAAGGAAAATATTGACTGCATTTAGGTTCCTATGATATATTGTCTTTACCATATATATACACTATGTGAAGCTCACACCTTCTTAGAAAAGGAAAGTATACTATAACTTACAGATAGGTATCAGTAATAAAAGTGAAGACCAGAGTCTGGTTTAAAAAATCATTATAATGAAATTCAACAGTACTCGCTGTGGACAGAGTGCTTTGATTAAGTGCTGAGGGAGATATAACTTTGGATAAGAAATAAAAGTATCCCAAAGTAAAATTTACTACCTGAGTGATGAGGGGTTGGAAGGAAGTTGATGAAAGGCTGTTGGGTCTAAGAAAGCTCTCTTTGCCAACGGTCCTCTTTATTCTGATGTTTTATTTTCTTCTCATAGACATTAAAATACAAAACAAACAAGTTATAGGGCACATATCTTCAGTTACTTCTATCATTTATGACTTTCCTCCATTATTTTTCCTTTTTGACTCACTTTATTTTTCACCATTCTCTAAGGTACTTCACTTACCCAGGCTAATACCTAGCAGGTCTCAGGGTAAGATGTAAAGAAAGACTGTACAAGGTAGCCTTAGGTTCTTCAAAATTTATCAATCAATCAACCAACAGGTAGAATATGAAAGTCCTACACAAGAAACAGAATCCACAGGATTTGAGTATTAGCAGAAAAAATAAATACTAACTTTTTACAATGTCAAAATTTGAAGTTATGTATATTTTTTTCCTTTCCCTTAAACACTGGGATAAAACCACTGCAGATGCTTATATGCTTTAAAAGACTATCAAACTTAAGTAATAAAATAAGAATAAATCCAGTGAGAAAGAAGAAAATACTTTTATAAATAGGTGAAAGACATCTAAACTTTTATTCTTTATCAACTCTAGGAAGAGATGATAATTTTTGATTAACTATCAAGGACTTTACTTGTCTATCTCGTTTATTTTTTTTTAATCTACACAAGTAGATTGCATGTTATATATTCTACTTCCTCCTTTAATTTTTCAGTTCTTTGCAAGATGTCCAAAAACTTTATGTTAAAATCATTGTTGTAAGAACTTGTTCACAGTCAAGATAACCTCTGGGGCAATACAAAATAATATATCATTTCTTAATGAGTCATGTTAATTGTAAATTCTCAGAAAGAAAGAATCAGATTTAGTAAATTTCCCTTTTAAAAAATCATAAAATATTTTTTATTTGAACTTAAATGTGTAGAACAAATGCACTGAAAAAAACTGAACATGCCTTACATGCGTAATAAACCAGTGTCAATACAAAAATTAGATGTGTCAATGTTTTCACAGGCAAGCTGCCATGTATTGCTCACTTATCTTTTTTTACAGTAATAGTGATGATAGTATTATTGATCTTCAAATATGTTGTGTTTCAGAAGTAGAATACAAAAGAACTGTAAATTTTAATGAAGTTGGAGTTTGGTGTCATACTTCAAAGATAAATTAACACCTTTTGTTTCCTCAGATCAGAACTGATATACCACATGTGGAAAGTCCTTCTAAGATCACAAATCTAGCCTCCTTGAGACATTAGCATACCAGAGAATCATAGATTTGGAGCCAGAAGGAACATTACATCAAGGAACGTGAATTTATCTAGTCCAAGTCACTCATTTTAGAGTTGCAGAAAATGAGAGAAAAACATAGATTCTTGAAAAATAATATAGATGGCACAGTCAGGATTTGGAACCAAGCCACCTGATTCCAAATTCAGCCCATATTCCATTTTATCAAATTGCCTGTCATAAATCCTAAGTAATAAGTTAAGGTTGCATAGCTTAGATAAGGACATATAGAGATATGATAGGATTTGAACCTAGATGGCCTTGGT
Organism: Notamacropus eugenii; assembly: GCF_028372415.1. Taxonomy (NCBI): domain Eukaryota; kingdom Metazoa; phylum Chordata; class Mammalia; order Diprotodontia; family Macropodidae; genus Notamacropus; species Notamacropus eugenii. Next base: position 375,549,256 of record NC_092875.1, read on the forward strand.
GTCAAGCCCAGCACTCTATCCATTATACCGGGTTGTGAAAGGAAAATATTGAGCATTAAATCCTATGAATTATTTATTGTTAATATTTTCCAATATCCTGTAATGGTACAGGTCTGAATATACTTCATTAGGGGCAGTCAATTTTCTATTCAGCAGTAGAAAAAGTTGCTTTAACATGTTTTCCTGATTTTTCTTGTAAAACCAATAAAATTTTATATCTCTCATTTGAGAGTATCAGCTGCAGGGGATTGGAGGGAGGGAGAGCATTTAGCTAGAAAATTCATGCCAAACCTTATCTGGTACAGGAGTAAGAAACTGCTACTTTAAAATTGTTATCAAAAATGATTTATTGAGCACTTCCACAAGCCAAGATGGCAAGAAAAGCAGTAAATTGTCATAAATCTCTCATATTCACTTCTAAACAACAATAAAATAGCACCCCAAAATAAATCCTGGAACAGCAGAGTGAGCAAAATGATGGGGTGAAACAACCTTTTTCTCAAAGTAACTTGGAAGATCAGCAGGAAAGTCCTGCTCAGTTAGGTAAAAGGAGAGTACAATCCAGTCTAGGAAACATTACAGCAAGCCAGCAGCCAGCCCAACCTCAGCAAACAGGGGGGAGATCATGAACCAGAGTACAGTGAAACAAATAAACACCAAAACAAAATCATCCCAGAAATACTTGGCTCAGCATAGCCAGGTAAATAGGCAGACTGTAGATTTGAGAAGCACCACTTGCTTTACCATAACCTAGGGTAAAAATGCAGCTTTCTATGTCCAGACTGCCAAGTACATCAGAATATACTGGGGAAATCCAGAAACACCTCAGCATATGCCAGACACCAGTACGAGGAACTCTCCTCAATACCAAGAACATGCTACACTTCCATGGCCTCCAGCAGTCCCAGTCACCCCCAATCACACCCCTTCAGCATAGTACCAAATATAGGGGTCCCCTGTAGATCTCAAGGTAACATCGGTGCTACGACAGGTAAAGAGCCAAAGCCTGCAGTCACTGGCACAAGAAGCCCGAGACAGTGATTCTTTCATCCAGGTAGCAAAGCTAAAATTTAAGAGAAAGGAAAAAGGCCAAAAAACGAATATGAGCAAAAAGCAGCAACAGCAACAAAAAAAAAAAAAATTCTGATCATGGAAAGTTATTATGGTGTCTGATGGCAACCAAATTAAGAAATATTGCTGTTTTTGTTTGACTAAAAGTATCTCTGATTGAAAAATATGATTAAATAAGATCTTCCCCATTCATTGATGGGCCTACCCATTGTGGGAAGGTTGATTAGGCGAGTTATTTTGTAGGAGGGTCCCAAGTACCTTTTGTTTTTTTCTGTTGAGGCTCTGGGTCTAAGGATTATGCCTTTTCACTCTAAAAGGTGTATAAATACTCTCAGGGTGAGGTTTTAATTTGGGGCTTAGTTTTTATAAGAACTTTTGAGTGCCAGGCAGGGACTATGGGAAGCCACTTTAAAGAGCCCTCAGACTTTGAATACCTACACGTCAGTGCTTTCCTCTCTGGTAACTATAGTCAGAGAGTTGTACTGTCCATTAAATTCAGGCAGATAAAGCCATGTCTGTTGATTTTTGATTACATTTGGATTTATTGACTGAAAATGTTTTTTTGGCTAGATGAGGAGTCTGGGAAGCCACTAAAGGAGCCCCTCAGTTTTGAAAACCCAGATATCAGTGCTTCTCTCTCTGGTAATGATAGTCAGAGAATGGTACCTTTTGAATGCAGGCTGAGAAAGTTATGTCTGTTGATCTTTGATTTCTCTGTATTTTCTTTAAGTTCAAGGTGCTGACTCCTCTGAACTAGGTCAATGATATATGTACTTGGTTAAAAGAATGACCCATATGCTTAATTAAAGGAGATTGTTAACCCCTTGGAAGTTACTTTCCAGAGGTGGAGCCAAGATGGCAGAGTAGAAAGAGAGACCTACAGAAGCTCCCCCACCTACCCATAAAATACTTGTAAAAAATAGCTCTAAAAAATTCTAGAGCAGCAGAAGCCACAAAATGACAGAATGAAAGAGATTTCCAAGCCAAGGCAGCCTGAAAGGCAAACAGGAAATGTCTATAACAGGGAGTGTGGAGCAGAGTACAGCCCAAGGCTGTGGAGTGGCAGAGATAAGACCTGGAACATACTTCAGGGAGCCAACAGCAGCAGCAGTTCCCATATTGCTTAACCCACAAATGCCAAAGAAAACTTCAAAGGTCAGTGAGAAAGCTCTTTCAACTGGGTGGGAAGGGAGCAGGTTCTGGACCATCAACAGCAGCAGTCACTGCAGCTGCAGCATCCATTTTTGAACCCTCTGCATAAAGCCCCTGGGGGATTTGAGAGGCTGATCTGAATCTCAACCCTGAGTGGTGATCCTGTTCTCTGTCTAAGGGGAGAATTGAGTCATTGATCATTGAGTACAATCTTTTTGAGGGAAAATGGACACTCAATAAAATAGACTGCTTTCAAGTTTTCCTGATGATAAGACCAGAGCTGACTAGAAAATCTGAATTTTAAGTGCAAAATGCAAAACAAGCATTAAAAGAGAAACAGGAAAGAGAAATCATAAGATTTGTGATAAGGTTATACTACTTTTATTCCTACATGGGAAAATCATACTTTGAATGCCTCATTCACTCATTGTTAGTCCAGTTAGAAGGAACACGCATAGTCAGAAAATAGGTGTGAGTTGAACACGATGATATGATTATCTAAAAATGAAAATTAAGAGACACGAAAGAAGAATGGACGTGGAGAAAGGGAAAAGAAGAAGTAGAATGGGATAAATTATCTGATGTAAAAGAGGCCTGAAAAAAATTTTACAATGGAGAGAAAAATGGGAGAAGCAGGAAGGAGTGCAAATGGACCTTACTTTCATCAGAAATCACTGGAAGAGGGAATAATATACACACTCAACTGGGTATAGAAATCTTGCTTACCATGTAGAAAAGTAGGAAGGAAAAAGGATCGGTGAAACAGAGGGGCAATTAATATAAGGGAAGGCAATTTGGGAGAAGTAAAAGTCTGGAGCAAAACATTTTTGAGAATGGACATATTAAAAGAAGAGTGAGAGTAGGATAAACAAGTAGAAACTAGAATGGAAGAAAATACATAGTTGACAATTGTTAATGTAAAAAAATTAGTTATTCTCAAACACTTTATTTCTCAAACATATAGAAAACTTGGCAAAGTTTATAGAAAGAAGAGCCATTCCTCATTTGATAAATGGACAGAATATATGAACAGTTAGTTTTTAGAGAAAGTAATCAAAGCTATCTACAATCATATACAAAGAATGCTCCAAATTACTATTGAAGAGAAAAATGCAAATTAAAACTACTCTGAGCTACTACCTCACATCTGTCAGACTGCCAAATATAACATAAAAGGAAAATGATAAATGTTGGAGAGGATGTGGGAAAATTAAACATTATTGTACAATTGTTGACATTGTATACTGATTCAACCATTCTGGAGAGCAATTTAATACTATGCCCAAAGAACTATAAAACCATGCATAACTTTTGACCCAGCAATACCACTAATAGATCTGAATGCCAAAGCAATCATTTAAAAAGGAAAAGAACCTATTTGAGCAAAAATATTTATAGCAACCCTTTTCATGGTGGCAAAATATTCAAAATGGAGGAAATGCCCTTCAATTAGGGATCAGCTGGACAAACTGTGGTATGGGAATGTAATGGAGCACTATTGTGCAGTAAGAAATGATTAACAGGAAGATTTCAGAACAACCTGGGAAGACTTGTATGAATTGATGCAAAGTGAAATGAGCAGAACTGGGAAAACACTGTGCACAGTATCAGCAGCATAGTGTAATGATGTCTTATGAATGACTCAACTCTTCTCAGCTACACAATGATCCAAGAGAAGTACAAAGGACTCACTATGGAAAATGATACCCACATTTAAATAGAGAAGGGATGGATTCTGAATGCAGACAGAAGCACACTATTTCACTTTATTATTTTTTTTCTGTTTTTTTTCTTTTGATCTTTTGCTTTTTCCTCAACCATGACTAATAAGAAAATGTGTTTGACATTATAGCACACATATAACCTATATCAAATTACCTATGATTCTAGGAGGAGAGGAGGACAGGGAAAGAGGAAGAAGTACTTGAAACTCCAAAATCTTGTACAACTGAATCCTGAAAATTGTCTTGACATGTTTTTGGGGGAAAATTGAATATTATTTTTTTAAAAAGCAGAGTAAACAAAACTTTTAAAATGATGTATTATCTTATTACATGGATGTATGTGTTACTTCCTTTTTCCTGCCATGAAGACTGAGAGAAACAAAGTTCAGCTCAAAACAAAATAATCATCTATATTATGGATTACCTACAAGGGAACCATATTTCCTGATTTTCCCAACCAGTATTCAGTTAGTTCTAACTTACTTTATTACTGATGAGCTAACCAGAAAAGATGTACACTTCACACAGTTTTCCTTATTCAATATATGCCCTAACTTTGTGTTTCATATGATATTGCTTTGATTAAAAACTGCAATGATATTATTACTATTTACCAAAATAGCTATGAATGCTCATCAAATACTTTAGTTTACTTTTGTATAGTCAATAAAATGAGTATTACCTTGATCTCAATTAATCATTATAATTTAATAGTGCTCTTCCTCCAGGGGAAAAAAAAAAACTTATCTATAAATACATTTCTAAAGCACTTATCATGGTAGTATCTAAGGGCTTATGATTGCTGCTCTTCCTGTAATGCTTGTCTCTTTTTAAGGACTGAACCAAAGGGTGCAAGAATTACTTTTCTTATTTCCAGGTAGGAGATGTGAGAACAACTGATTTCCAATGTCCTGAATCATCAAAGGAAAAATGAAAACAATCCTGATTCCTTCAGTTACCTAAAGATCAATAACTTCTACCTTCTACTTTACTTATACAATTTCACTGCCTTTATCTCCTGAAGTGTTCAAGTTATCTCTCTCCCAAAGCAATCCAGGAGTCATCAAAGCTCTATTGTCATCTTTGAGGGCCAGTCAGGCTGTTAAAGAAATTTTCCAGGTAGCAATGAAAATCCTTAATAAACTTTATAAAAAAGATGTATAATTTTTCAGTTTCAAGTTGGCCCTTAAGCATTAGAAACAAAAAAAAGGCTTTATGAAAGCATAACAGCATTCACTAACCTCTTATTGAAATCACGATATTCAACTTACTTGACCTCTGGGTCATATTTGTCAGGAAAACTACTACTGAAATATGGATTTATGTTTAGCATATTTTTTAAAAGATTATTGTGCTTAGCTGATTTTTTTTTTAAAAAGTTCCTTGTTAAAGCAATTTCAGTTACAATTCTAAAGGAATGACAGTTTGAGTACTGCAAAGACATATTGAGGTTAAAGCACTATAACAATGTTATGGTTTTCCTCACACCTCCAGGCAGTAATATTATAAAGCTTCTCTCCTAATATCACAACATACACACATACACACACAGACACATTCTACATACAGATCTTTAAACAATAATGTAATTAAAACAAATAATTTCATAAACACCTTCTAATAAATATTTATAAGCTCATTTATAAGGCATTATTTTCATTTAATTCTGAAATAGCTCAGGAACAGGTACCCAGTTTCATTCCTTCAAATAATACTTAGTAAGGGTCCATCATTTCTGAAGCAGAGTTTTAAACCTGGGAGTATAAAGGAATACAAGGAAATCAGTCTTTGCCTTCAAGGACGTTGTATTCTACTGGTGAATCAAACAGATATCCAGGTAATTGAATGCAAGATAATTTGAGAAAAAGAGAATATCAACAAATGGGTCAGGAGATGTATTATTAAAGTTTCTCAGAGGAAGAAAAAAAATAACCTTAAAGGAAGTTAATGATTCTAGGAGGTACAAGATGAGAGGAAATGCAGTCTATCAATATGGGTCACCCTATGTGAAGATATTGCAATTGGAGCTAAAATGTTGAGTTCAGTAAATAGTAGAATAACTTGACTTGAAAATGGAATGTATAAAGGAAAATAACAAGAATGAAACTTTTTAGTTGGAAGACACTTGAAACTATTTATTTCAAACCTCTAACTTATAAGATAGAAAATTCCTTTAGAGCATCCCCAACTGATGATTTAATCTTTGTTCATTGAATAGATGAATGAATGAGTGAATGAATGAATGAATGAGGGCTCTGTTTGCACACTTACTTTGACAGAAAACTTAATATACTCTCAATCACCTGGTTCCCCTATATTTTCCTATGGAATAATTGCAATAAAAAAATGCCTAAGCTGTACCCAAAATGGTCTCCAGGTAATTTAGAGATTTGTATTATCAAAACTTTAGAGCTGGAAGAGACCTTAGCTCTTCTAACCCCTGCATCTTATAGATCATAAAAATGAGACACAGCGAAAGTGACTTCCATAAAGTCACTTTGACCATAAAGTCAAAGAGGAAATAAGCAGCAGAATCAGGATTTGAACACAAGTCCTCTAACTATAAAACAATGGCTATTTCCAATTTACCATTCCGGAATGACTCCATTCAAAAACTTAATTTATTTCTCCTATTCTGTTGTCTCCCGAAAATGAAATAGGACTGGGATCTTAGGTTTAAGACAAATTGTGGGAACTAAATCCTAACCCGAGATGTTTGTACTGAATTTTGACTAGTGCTATGTAACCAAACTTGTGTTTACATAGGCTATTGGGAAAAGCATGTGATGGTTTGAAGAAAGAAACTACAAGCAGGAAGAGGAACAGAGATATCATTAAAGACCCAATAAGACATTACAAAGGCCTAAATGAAAGTAGTGGAAGTAGAAGTTGAGTAATGAGATGAATGTAAGAGTTTGATGGAGGTTGGGTTAGAATCAATAAGATCTGATAACTGATGGGTAGTGTAGGGAAAGAAGAGAGACGAGTTAAGGATACCTCAGGTTGTAAATATGGGAAAATTAAATGACAGTGTTTCTCTAAATAAAAATAGGAAAATTTGGAGGTTTATGTTTAGGGGGACAGATAATCAGTTTGCTTTCAACATTCTGAATATAATATACAAACGGGACATCTAGGTATATTGTCTGCCAAGTAATTGCCAATCAGAGAATAAAGTACAGAAGAGTGACTTGGATTTATTACATGGTTTGAAAACCCGTCACATAGAAGTATTAACTGAGCATATGGAATATAGTGAGATTGCTTTGGAGACCGTGCAAAAGAACAGAAGTCTACGACAGGATCTAGGGGGAAGAGGTTCAGAGAATAAGACAGAAGTGGAATGAAACTAATTGTATGTCATATTAGCTAATGCTGTAAGAGGCAGAAAATGTAGCCCATACAGTGATCAACAGTGCTCCAGGTTCTTCCCAGGAGTCATAGTTGGAATAACTACTAAGAGCTCATTATCTATGAAAGCTAACATGTGGCATTTCAGGCATCATTTTCAGGCTTCTCTGACTGAATCTTTACATGTACAACTGTCATCACCATAGTCTTCCCCATAGTATCTTGTATATTACTTTGTTGAGATTATAGATTAATCATATTATTATTCAAATATGACTTGGTTCATAATTTGCTCGGAAAATGGATTACTTACTCACATGGAGATTTAAGTACATGACATAACTAGAGTTGAACTTAATGATCTATAAGTTTAGAATTTGGGGATACTAATGTACTCTGGGCAGTTGTCTGAAAATCTCAATTCTTTCCATTTCAGTCTTTTGTGTGTAATGTCAGCCAGGTTTACTCAAAGACCATGCAGCAAAAGATCTTCCCTACTTTCCAACTACATTCTCTTTCTGATTTTATTGTCACATGTAAAAGTCACAAAACAGCCTGTCTGCTCTTGGTATTCTCCAGTAGTTGGGTTCTTCCATAACAATCATTTAATTCCTTCAAAATCCCTCTAATATCTTTCTAGTCACCAGTTAAATAAAACTACAATTGGATACCAGTTGGTTATTAGAGGAGGAACAGTCAGTTTCCATCTCAAGTTTTTCTCCCACATGTATCAAATCTTCCTCCTGTGGCCTTTCAAATCACAGTTCCCAGTTAGTTCCCTTGATATAGTTACTCTACTGCAGATCAAAGTATTCTGTGAGCCTATAGTCAGTAAGTTGACACAGTTTGAAGCAAAAGATTTTACTGAAATGGTATAGACTGAATAGTAATAAAAAAAAATGTTCTTGCTCCCACAAGTACACACATTAACTGTAGAAAGAGTGGAAACATAGAGTATACTAGAAAAAAAATGAATTTAGGGAATACACAGGATCAAGGCACCTCATACTTCTTTGAATAAACATGAATTACTCCTTCAATTTTAATCCAATAAAAAATGAAGGAAAATGGGTGTAGCAAAATGAGTTGGATAAAGTCCTAACTTTTAGTATTTTGCAATTTTCATTTATAAATCATTGAAAGATTTTTTTAATTTTATTTTTGTTATTCATGTTAATAGTAAATATTATAAGCCAATTAAACCTTGAATATAAATGAAAAAAACTGGAATTAAGGCTTTCAGAATCATGTTCACACCCAGTAGTTTCCAAGTTCAAGTCCATATTTATATAATAGAATAATTGTTTTGGGCTATTTTTTTTACCATCCCTTCTACCATCAGAGTCATAGGATTAAATAGTCAACTGAATCTATAATTGCATTAATGAGGATGTTTCAAATAAATATTCATGTAACACACACAAATATATATATGTATATATATATATGTGTGTGTATATATATATATGCAAGATATAGAGTGTGTTTAGGGAAGACTAGTGCCTCTGGTATGAAGGCTGTAAAGCGCTTTTCAGGCTTTCCACTTTTGGTGTACAACCATTCCACCTAACCCTCGCCTGTGGCACCAAGAAGTGATAGCATGCACAGAGTCTTCATCCCAACAAACCATTTTGGCAGATGGGTTAAACCAGATTGAGTGTAATGGAGGGGTCACAAACTTGTTGATAAGTCTGGGGGGGGTGTCTACCCCAAGCATGTGAAGACTTCTCCTGGTGAAATGGGTGGGTGAAAACAGCTTGTTCCAATGGCCATGAAGGTAACTTGAAGCAAGCACTTGGAGTACTTAAAGCTTGGTTAGACATTGAAGATGCCAAGTTCATCTACTGCATCTTGAGCCATCAGCATTTGTCTTGATTCTGTTCTGTCACTGGACTGTGATGACTCTTAAAGAGAAAGTGAAGTCAATGTCTTTGTGCAACTCTGTGTCACTTAAATCCAATTTAGACATAGGACACAAATAGTTGTTACTTGACCAGGGTCATACAGTTAGTATGAGTCAGAGGTGGATACTTTTATCATGTTATCATATATTTATAATCACCTCTCTATCTAGTATTGCAATACTAAATTTCAAATATATACCTGCATATATGTATATAGAAATATATACATTTTGTAAACATATGCACACATACATGCATCATGTATACACTCACACATGTGCATTCCATCTTCCTTTTCTGTGTCTGTGAATGATAGGCACGAGAGTGAGAGCATTCCCTCTTCAACTCTTCCTCATAGGTTCCCTGTCTTCCTTCAGGATCTAGCTTAAAAACCTTAGTCACTTTTTTCAACTGCTATTGCTCTCTTTATATTCATTCTGGATATACTTATGTACCTATCCTTTATGTTCTCTTTTAAAATGTAAATTCTTTGTGAGTAGGGATTTTTAAAATTTTTATAATTTTATCCTCAGAAGTTAGCACAGTATGTGGCCAATAGTAGGCACTTGGTAAAGATTGGTTTATTGATTAAAGAAAGGAAACTGGAAGAGAATATGAAAAGGGATGACAAGGGGTTACAAGAGAATAAAGGGAACAGAACAGAAAAAGAGAGAAAGAGAGCTGTTTCTAGTGACAACTTAGAAAAAAAGAAATGCAACTTTATCATTGCACCAATGGAGAATAAGAAGGATGTATCAAAAAACAACTGATAACATCACCTGAAAGCATTTGCACCACAAGGCCCCAAAGCCCTTTCTCTTCTCTTGTTGCACTCACGGTGTTCCCCACTCTGTGTAGTCTATCTGCTAGGTAATTTGTTCAGCTAGGTTCTTTGAGATTGCTCTTTTTCTGTCCCCTCCTCTCTTTAGCTCAAAGACTAACAACATGCACTACTTATCTCATCACTCACTCTATTCAGGGTAAGTTGTGTCTTACTACAGAAGTAGCTCTGCTGAAATATAAAACTGTACATGTGAGGGAGAGGGGAAAGTTGAAGAATTTCCTCCCTTCTTTCCCACAGTTAGAACCGATACTCCTCAGAGTTAACTACTGCTTACTCTAACTCCCTCAAAAATATGATCAGATTTTAAAGTCTCCCAGGAGTGTGACTGATCTTTCAGCTAGATGGTGGCTATTAAACCTAAAATCCTATCATGTTGACTATAAGACCTTCACACCTCTTACTGGACTGATGCATTATAAATTTTTCCTTCAAGACCTTAATGCTTTATTTTTCTCTATTACTTGCCCTTAATATTGAATAATTGTGTCAAGTGAGTTGGAGGAACTCATGCGATCAGAGTTTCCATGACCAATCCTTTTCCCTTCCCCACACACCCAAATCAAAATAACTTGTTTACATAACTCCCCACTTCCCCCATACTCTGAAATGACAACGGACATAACCATTCTCTTTACTTTAATCTATTGGATCTACTCAGCCTTATGTATAGGCTGCCCTTGGTATTACTGAAAGTTCATGGAAGAATTCCAAGTCACCATAGTCTCTATGGAACTGCTACAACCAGGTACTAGAAACCCATACCATTTTCCTTGGATAACTTTCATTTGAGAAAAAAGATAGTGAAGCCCCAAAATAGCATGCATCTCTAAAATTCAATGTTGGTAAATAAGAATGTGCAAAGAAAACAGCTCATTAAAATAAATCTCCAAACTGAGCCAGAATAATCAACTGTCTTTTTGTTTGAAAAAAAGGAATCAGGCTAGGTCTATCAAAGAAAGAATCTGAAATTTATCCAGGAAGGGGAAGAGTGACTTTTATTTTTTTCTTAAAATAACCAATTTCCTTTATTTGGCTTTATGAAATAAAAATATAGTGGTAAAAATATGATATTATGTTCAGTCCAAAGCAGTGAGGAGAAAAGCAAAATAAACTAAATATCCATCAAAACCTATATCATGGCTTAAGAAACAAAGAAATTGGAGAAAACAAGGACCTATGAATAAAGAAGATTTGGAGAAGTTCTGATTACCTATATGATCTCACAAAGACTAATAAAGTGAATAGCAAAATTGGATGAAATGAAAAAAATAAAGTTTGTGCACTGTCAATACAACGAATGGAAGATCATTTACATCAAGGATGGTGACTGAAACTGGTTTCTTTGAAAAATTAGAAAACAGAAATGCCAAAAAAAGTTTCACACTTATTGACATAAATGCTTTACAGTAGCACATGGATTACTAAAAAAGCATTACAGCAGATTCTTCTCAGATTCGCAAATACAAACAACCTTCTTAAGTGAAGACATCATGTTAGCACTTCTACTACCAAAAGATGAGAACACCAATTTTTCTCTCCAAAGGCAGATCAGTTGCATATTTATTTGCTTCATACACTTCACTCAGAACTTATTTCACATGCAAGGAAATTTGTGTACAGATTAGGAACAAAACATTAACATCATCACCATCATTACCAACAAAAACATTTTTAAATATTCTCAGAGGCATAAAAGTTATTTATTGATTAATAGTCATTAAATAAGACATTTCAAGGTTTTGTAACATGCATATGACCTTTATTGCTAACATGCACTGGGTCATCTCCAGTGATAGTGATCTATATCTGGCCACTGGACGCAGATGGCTGTGGAGGAAAAAGGTGAGGCTGGTGATTTTGCACAGTCCTCCATAACTAAAGCTCAATTCACTTTCAAGTCATGGCATCATCTTCCCGATGCCATGTTTACCTTCAAAAATGAAGGATAAACCACAATTAATAACATGCAGAATTTTATTCTGCTCTGGACTCATGACCATTCATATACTGAAAATATTTAATGCAGAATCAAAATGCTTGGATATTTGATGCCCAAAAGGAAATGACTCTGTATTTAAAACATATTAACAAGAAATTTTAGTAAGAATTAATATTTATAATGAAATTTTTAAAGGAGATTCTTTAAGGTTGTTAAGGTTTTGCTGAGTTTTAATTACATTATCTTCTCTACTAAATGGAACTAATTTTTATTTCCAAGAAAATAGTACCAAAATATCTAAAACATTCTGGAAAAATTTCTAGAACATCTTAAAAATTCTTTAAAATATGGAAGTCATAAAATTTCATTGGTCCATCAAAGAGCACACTAGACAAATTTTTAAACTCTTGGAATCTTTCACAAATTATGTGAAAATATGAGCTGGACTTGAAAAATATAAAATTCTAAAAATTACAAAGTAAAATAGAGAAGGAAGGTTTGGGGTTGGAACTCAGTGAGCCAGTGCAAAAATGTGTCTTGCTTCTTGTACCTGCAAGACACATCAAACATAAAACTATCCAAGAGATTGCTATATGCAACCATTAAGGATCTTTTTTTTTTTTTCATTTTTAACACAGTTCATATCACATAACACAACTCCAACTTTTGGTCAGGTGATACTTCTTTTAAAGCATTTACAATATAGACCACAAACGAATTTTTTTTTTTAACGTTAACCAAGTGAGACACAAATAAAAACCATGTATGCTAACTTCACAAGCCCTTGATCTAATTGTCTCCACACTATTGCTGAGAATTAAAGAACTCTAACTCATTTTTGTTGGTCTAAAGTCCTAAGCCTAATAGCTTACTTTTAGACTTAAACTCGACTGGCCCTTAACAACAATCTATAATTTGCTAGATTTGGTATTGTTACAAACCTTTTGACTATAGGAAATTGCCACTAAGAGTAGGGGCATTGCAGGGAAACAATATCTCCCCTCATGTCGTTTCCAGGCAAGAGTAGATTGCAAACTTTCATTCTGTCAGGCTTAAAGTCTGCTAGGTGTCAGTGGGGAAATTGAGTCAGGAGAATCCTATCTGAGCCCAGGCTGAACAGCCACTCTCCTACCCTTCCCATGAAATCACCTTTTGCAGTTCATACCAGCATCTCACAGGCTTACTGGCATCATGAATTGGAGGCTCAGACTGCCTTTCTTGCTATCTATACCTGGAGTTAGACTCAAAAGAACAGTCACTTAATAGCCCCATAGCATCTTAAAACAGCAAGTTCCAATAACCAAGTTTCAGATATGACTATAATTTCACATTGGCTAAGGAGCATCTTTTGAGGAAAGTATTAAGTGGCTTACATGCCTTTCTATAACTGTTCTAGTTCCTGCTTGAATAATAATCATAAAATAAAATTTATCATTAAAACTTTAACTTTTCCATCAAGGCCAAATTTTACCTGAAGTTACCTGCCTCTAAGAGACTTAGAATAAAATTCATTTCCCCAAACTAAAGTTGTCTCTCATTTAGTCTAAGTAATTAATTCAGTCAATTGTTTTAATATTAATTGCTTTTACATCACTTTGTAACATGTCCAATTTTTCTTCCCATCTCTCCCCTCCCCCCACTCCCTAATACCTTGCATTCTGATTACCCCTTCCCTCAATAAGTCCTCCCTTCAATCACATCCCACCTGTGCCTTATCCCTATCTTCTCTCGTTTCTTGTAGGGCAAGATAAATTTCTACACTCCATTGCCTGTGTTTCTTATTTCCAGGTTATATGCAATAATAATTCTCAATATTCGTTTCTAATACTTTGAATTCTGCCTTGTTTCCCTCCCTCCCTCCCTACCCATCCGCACTGAGAAGGCAAGCAATTCAATACAGGCTATATATGTGTTGTTTTGCAAAGACTTTCATAAACATCATGTTGTGTAATACTGATTATATTGCCTTTTATCCTACTCTATCCACCATTATTTTTTATTCCCTCATTTGTCCTTGTCTCTTCCCAAAAGTGTTTATTTTTAGTTACTCCCTTATCTCATTTGCCCTTCCTTCTATCATTCCCCTCACCGCACCTATTGCCTCCTCCCCTACTTTCCTGTAATATAAGATAGATCTTCATACCAAATTTAGTGAGCATGTTATTCCCCCATTAAGTCATATATGGAAAGAGTAACGTCACTTTTCCCCTCTCCTTTCCTCCCTTTTCTCCTCCACTGAACGAGATTTATCTTTATCTCCTTTATGAGGTATAGCCTGCCTCATTCAATTTCTCCCTTGCTCCTCCCAATATTTTCCTCCCTCAACCCTTAATTTTTATTATACATACATATATATATATATATATATATATGTATGTATGTATGTATGTTTGTGTGTGTGTGTGTATTGTGGATATCATTTCTTTTGATTCAACACAGCCTGTACTCTGTGTATGTGTGTGTGTATGTGTGTGTGTGTGTGTGTGTGTGTGTGTGTGTGTGTGTATGGACAATCCCTCCACCTACCCAAAATACTGAGAAAAGTCTCAAGAGTTATAAATATTTTCTTTTCATGTTGGAATATAAACAGTTCAGTTTTAGAAAGTCTTTTATGGTTTCTCTTTCCTATTTACCTATTCAAGCTTGTCTTGATTCTTGTGTTTGAAAGTCAAATTTTCTATACAGTTTTGGTCTTTTCAACATGAATGCTTGAAAGTCCTCTGTATCATTGAATGACCATTTATTCCCTTGAAGTGTTATACTCAGTTTTTCTGGGTAGGTGATTCTTGGTTTTAATCCCAGTTCTTTTGACTTCTTGAATATCTTATTCCAAGCCCTTCAATCCCTTAATGTTGAAACTGCCAGATCTGGTGTTATCCTGATTGTTTTCCACTATACTCAAATTGCTTCTTTCTAGTTGCTTGCAGTATTTTGTCCTTGCCCTTGGAACTCTGAAATTTGACCACAATATTCCTAGGAGTTTCTCTTTTTGAGTCTCTTTCAGGAAGTGATCAGTGGATTCTTTCAATATTTATTTTGCCCTGTGGTTCTAGAATATCAGGACACTTTTCCTTGATAATTTCATGGAAGATAATGTCTAGGCTTTTTTGTTGATCATGGTTTTCAGGTAGTCTCATAATTTTTAAATTGTCTCTCCTAAATCTACTTTCCAGGTCAGTTGTTTTTCCAATGAAGAGTTTCACATTATCTTCTACTTTTTTTCAAACTTTTGGTTTTGTTATCTAACTGCTTGGTTTATCTCATAGTCATTCATTTCCCTTAACTCAGTTCTCTCTTTCAGAGAACTATTTTGTTCAGTGTGCTTTTGAATCTTCTCCTCCATTTAGTTAATTCTGGTTTTTAATGCCTCCTCCTCATTGACATTTTGGACCTCTTTTTCCAATTGAGTTAACCTCTTTTTAAAGGTGTTATTTTCCTCAGTATTTTTTTGGTTCTCCTTTAGCAAGCTGCTAACTAGCTTTTCAAGCTCTTCTATTGCCTGGGCTGAGTTAAAGTTCACTTGGAGGCCTTGGAGACAGAGGTCTTAACTTCCTGTGACAGTAAGTCTTGCTCTTCCTCATCTGAAGGATGGGAAGGGACACCTGTTCACCAAGAAAGTAACATTCTATGGTCTTATTTTTTTCTGCTGTTTTTGGCATTTTCCCAGCCACTTGCTTGACTTCTGAATCCTCTGTCAAGAGATTAGACTCAGCTGCTCAGTTGCCCTGGGCTTTGGGTGAGAGTGAGTCCATCACTCAGGGCTGGGCTTTAGATCAGCTGCTCCCTACTGCCAGAGGTTTTAAGCTGAGCTGCCTGAACAATGGACCCAGGTTGCTTCCCAGCCTCTGTAGCTGCCTACACTCTGCTGCCCTGGCCTCTGCCCATGCCTGGGGCTAGTGTTGGAGAAATGCCATTCCCTCTCACCCAGCTGGGAAAGCCCTCCCCACCTTCCTTTTAAGCTTTCTTTGTCACTTGTGGGTTGGGTATCTGGGACCTTCCCTGCTACAAATTCTGCCCTGGATTTCTGTTCAGGTCCTGTACCTCCTAATGTCACATGACCAGGGCTATGCTCTGCTCTGCTCAGCATCCCACGAGATACACCTTTCCTGTCAGCCTTCTGAGTTACCTTTGGTTGGAAACCTCTTTTGCTTTGTTGTTCTGTGGCTTCCGCTGCTCTAGACTTTGTTGAGAGTCATTTTTACAGGGTTTTTTTTGGGTTGTGGGGGAAGCACTAGATTATGTCTTTCTACTCCACCATCTTGGATCTGCCCCCCAATATTAAGAATCTTACTCACATATTGATAAATAGAAAAGCTAAAGATAAATTGGAAGGACATGTTTGGAGCAATTAGCACCTAAACAACTGTTCTCTTATGGTGCTTTTTATACAGTAAACTGGACATCAACTGTTTCAGAAAGCATCCAAACAAACTCAGACAATATCAATAAATCTCAAAAGCCCTTATGCTAAGGCAGCTATAGAAAGGTGAACATTTCCTCATTGAAAACAAAGAAGGCAATTGATGGATGTGGCAAGGCATATGATAACCAAGGTTAAAATTTGCATGAATACTTTTGGAATAAACAACCATCATTTCACAGAGTAATAGTAAAGTCTGACAACAAATAAATACCACTAGATTTCTCAAATGTACTCATAAGTGGTTTCCCATAGAATAGAGCCTTCAGTGTGGTTAAGATGAGGAGTGGAAGTAAAAGGTCATCTTTGGGTGACATTGACATGAACATAACCAAAAATATATTGCCAAAAACTTAGACACACACATTCATTTTATGAAACAGATATGATACATGATAATGATCCTAGATAAAGGCTTTGCCTCCAGAAATAGAAAAAATTCCACCAATCCCTTAGAAGGCCAAATGTATTGATTGATATAGATTATGAAAGGCAATGTCAGGAATGTCAGGAACTATAACACATAACTTTAAGTTAAAAAATATTTAGTACATGTTGTATACAAATAAGAAACTAATTAAGCCATTAGAGATATACACTGGAAGCTTACTATCCTTTATAAACCAATAGATTACGAATCTCAGTAGCACAGGACTCAAAATATCATTGGAAATTCAATAAATGTGCTAGATTGAAATCAGTTATTATTGGAGACCAAAGGTTCTTCAAAAATGCTTGCAACATTCCATTGATACATAAATTAAAACAAAATAAATAAATTACCATACCAAATGCTCCTAAGTTCCAAAGCATATAGTATGAAAAACTGTCATAATATAGAGATTTAGCAGAAACCAAATAATTTGGAAGCAGGATGAGATGTCCATTATCCTTGCTCTCTTGGTTGTTACTGGAGTTGTCCTTTTTATTTTTCTCTTGAGTCTGGTATTTGCAGATAGAATTTTCTGTTCAGCTTTGTTCCTTTCATCATGAAACTTTGAAAGATTCCTGTTTCATTGACTGTCCATCTTTTCCTGTGAAAGTTTATACTCAATTTTGTTGGGTAGTTGACTATTGGTTATAATCAAAGCTCCTTTACCTTCTGGAATATTATATTACAAGCTCTATGATCCTTTCACATAGAAGCTACAAAGCCTTGTATAATCCTGACTGTGATTCCTAGATATTTGAATTGGTCCTTTCTGGCTGATTGTGAGATTTTCTCCTTGATCTGGGAGCTCTGGAATTTGACTATAATATCCCTGAATATTCCTGGGAGTTTTCATTTGGGGATCTCTTTCAGGAGGTGATTGGCACATGCTTTCAATGACTATTTTACCCTCTAGTTCTAGGATATCAAGGCTATCTTCCTTGATAATTTTTGGAAGAATGCTGTCCAGGCTCTTGTTTTGATCATGGTTTTCAGGTAATCCAATATTAAAAAACACTATCTCTACTAAATTTATTTTCCAGGTCAGTTTTTTTTTTATCCAGTGAAGTATTTCACATTGTCTTCTAGTATTTTTTCATTCTTTTGATTTTGTTTGACTGATTCTTGTTTCATAGTGTAATTCACTTCCACTTGCCCAATTCTAATTTTTAAGGAATTCTTCTTTTCAGTTAGCTTTTGAACTTCCTTTTCCATTTGGCCAAACATTTTTAAGGAGTTCTTTTCTTCAGTGAATTTTTGTTCTTTCTTTTCCAAGCTGTTGACATTTTTTCATAATTTTCCTATATAGCTTCAAATTTTTTTTTTCTATCTCTCTTACATGATTTTTAAAATCCTTTTTCAGATCTTTCAAGAGGATATTTTTGGCTTCAAACAAATTCATATTCCTCTTTGAGGCTTCACATGTGGGAATTTTGACGTTGTGTTATTCTGAGTTTGTGTTTTGATCATCTCTGTATCTTTCTATGGTCAAGGCTCTTTTATTTGCTTATTTTTAAAAGTTGAGCTCTGTCCTAAGGTTGCACTGTCCTAAGCTTTCTGGGGAGGATGCCAGGGTCCTTGTTCCTGACTTTTCATCCCGGGGCCTCTGGTGTTGACAGCTTGCCCACTGTGCTGGCGTGATCTGGCCTAGTTGCATCTATTGTTTCAGGGTTCTGGGGTGACAATTTGCCTTCTGCACTGGAGCTGGAAGCCTGATGATTGGCCTGCTGTGCCATTATCCTGCTGAGCCAAGACTGAGAGGCCTTGGTTGCTGATTTGTGCTGTGGCTGAGAGACTCCCACTGGCTTGACCAGACAGTGATTGTGCTGGGCAGTATTCCACTTTTACACCCATGAGTTAGACCTTTCCTGATGTTTTTCTAAATTATCTTAAGGTGAAAAATTATTTCACTGTCTTTTTTTTCTGGATTTTGTTGCTCCACAGTATATATTGCTCCCCAAGATTTGAATTAATACTGTTTCTTGC
This sequence comes from Notamacropus eugenii, assembly GCF_028372415.1. NCBI lineage: Eukaryota > Metazoa > Chordata > Mammalia > Diprotodontia > Macropodidae > Notamacropus > Notamacropus eugenii. Next base: position 375,568,077 of record NC_092875.1, read on the forward strand.
TGGGGATGGAAGCTCAATTCCATGTGGACAGTCTCGGGCGGGTAAAGGTGGGAACTTCTAAATCTTAGAGTTCTCATGAGGCCCCCCATAAAACAGCAAGGAATCGAGGAGTGAGACCGAGCAATCTCGTGTATTTCTGCCTCTTCCCGTGAGAAACGTGATGGGAGGAGCATCCCCCTCGAGACTGTCCCGGATCTGGGCACACCTATTGTTATCTAACAGGCACGGTATTCAGGTGCAAACTATGCAGCCGGAGAGCTTAATTAGTATCAGGAAAGCCTGAAGGCGCTCTTAGCTCGGGAGGGGTCATTACAGGACAGAAGGCTCCGTTTTTCCTCTCTTCGCTCTCCCCTCCCCCTCTCTCGCCACTTACACTTCTGCTTCCAATCTCTTATTATAAGATCTTTGCCTCCTTGGGAGATTCCTCGCTCCCTCCTAAGGAAGAATTCCCCCTGCACTTGTAACCAGGACCCTGAATAAAAGCTCAACCCTTGTTCGACTCTGGAAAGTCTCTTCTCTCATACGTTTATCCCGTTTGGCCAACTGAAGACCTGCGATTGAGGTAAGGTAAGACTCGGGTAGCCCTCAGGCCTGGCAGTTTCTGAGATAAACTAGGGAGCTCAGACCACTTCCTGGTTCCTCTCCACCATCTTGACTTCCCTTGTGACTTATTTAAATGAAGGAATGGGGTAGGGGGAAAGCTAGATCATTTTTTCCTTTACTCACAAAGTTATTAATGTTTCTGCAACAGTTATGGACACTTCATGGTATTTTTTTAATGGGCAAGTGTTAACTATGGAGGGAGATAATGGAAAATGAGACATAAAATGAATAGCAGTGGAAGCTGTCCCGACCTCTTAAAAACAATCAACAAGAACTGTAGGCCTTGTCATGGCACAGAATATTTCTTCTGGTATTGGAAGGAGGTTAAAAATAATTACTTGCCCTGTTCTAGCTATAAGTGAGGATTTGGATACTTTGAGACTGGAGGTAAGTAGAAAAGTCCTTGACAATTATCTAAATGACTCATCTACCAGTCAAAAATGGTGAAGCCTGAATAACTAAAGAAATGACAAATGTTTGATAAGCTTCTAACTCTTGATGGTCTCTTCAAACTCACAAAGTAAACAAAACTTACAAAAAAAGAAAAGAATGATTAAAAAGGTAAAATGGAATAACTGAAGAACTAGTGTGGGAGAGTGGTAAGGAGAGCTTGTATCCACTCTAAAAAAGATTGGAGAAGTAGAGCTGATAAATAACAAACTACATCTAGTGTTCAGTTCATGATGCAAACACATGCTCACCTCATTTTCTTCCACAATTGACATGGAAGTTCCTGACAGATCATATCCATTTTCATGTATGAGAAAATGAGAATGATTCTATTTTTCGTTTTGTTTTTAAATAGTGGATAGAGTAATTCACTTTGCATCAGGATGGCATGATTTCAAACCCCACTTCTGATATTTGTTCATTGTTTGACAATAATTAACCTCTTTGACAGTCAGGCAGCTCTAAGGTTGAAAGTTACAGATGGAGAAGTGTTTCCCACACTGAAACTTTCCACATCATCAAAATCACTGTCACTTAAAATTTTGACATGCTTAACTTAATATTCTGCCTTGTTGATTTTTTAAATTCCTTTAAAATCTTCTGATTGAAAATGTACTGTACAGAGTTTCAAGAAATATTTGCATAAGTATGATATCATCATCGCAAAAAATACACAGACACACAACAAAAGCATGTGTATGCATACACACACACACACACACACACACACACACTAAACCTGGGATAACAAAGGGTTTCAGATTTGAGAGAGGGCTATATTACATAATAAAGAGAACATCTTAAAGAAAATAACAAAATAGTTTCAAAATATATGTTTTTGTTTGTCATGATCTATAAATTTTTCAGAATCTGATCTTTTTTTCTCAGTAACCTGGAAAATATACTAGAACTGAATATCAGTAAATGGATCATAAAATCATCCTGAAGGAAATTCTAAATATGCAAAATACAGAATTAAAAAGTAAACCCCTACTTTCATGTATTTTCAATTTCTACCACTTTTTCATCAGCTCACCCTACTTGTATGCTTCCATTTTTATATCGTAGATACTGATATTTTTAAATTGCCATAAGATACAATTCAATTGGAAACCATGTAAGTGGGGCTTAGTATTCCATAGAATGAAATAAAAGGCAAATGGGAAAATGCTATTATCCTCTAAAATAACTTTTTACTATAATATTTTGTGTTAGACATACTCATTATTGAATAAGCTGATTCATCTTGTAATAACTCACATGTATATAGCACTTTCTTCACAACCCTGTAAGGCTTATAGGGAATTTTCTTTCACCCCTGCCAAGCCTAGAGTCCTGTATTGGGCTACCCGAGTCTTTCTTACCTCACCTCCAAGGTCTTCGGCTGGCTACGCCGGATGCACGTATGAGAGAAAGGACGTTCCAGAGTCGAACAGGGGTTGAGCTTTATTTCAGGGTCTGGGTTACAAGTGCAGGGCGTTCTTCCTTAGGAGGAAGAGGGGGAGATTTCCTAAGGAGGCTAAGCTTAAGGGATTGGAAGTAGAAGTACAAGCGGGGAGAGAGGGGGAGGGGAGAGAGGAAAGAAGAAAGAAGCGGAGCCCTACTGTCCTCTTGGCTCCTCCGTCCTAAGAGAGCTTTCCGGCTTCCTCAATCCTACTTAACTCTCCAGCAGCACAGTTTGCATCTAAATACCATGCTGTTAGATAACAATAGTGTGCCCAGATGCGGGATGACCTTGAGGGCAGGGAGACTCCACCCATCACGTATCTCCCGGGGAGAGGCGGAAATACCCGAGCTAGCCGAGCTAGCTCAGTCTAACCTTCTCGAATCCCCGCTGTTCATGGAGGGCCTCGTAAGACTCTAAGATTTAGAAGTCCCACTTTTACCCGCCCGAGACCGTCCACATGGAATTGAGCTTCCAATCCCAACACACCCCTATGTTTTAGATAAACTAACTGAAACTCATAGAGATTGATGTCTTGTTATTCCTCTACATTTCTTCTCCCATTTCCATGTATTTCTTCCCCACTGGTAATGACTAGTGGCTCCTTAACTTCCAGATCATACAGCTAGTAATTGTTGGAGCAGGAATACAAATCTCAACCTCATACACGTTCCTGACTTCTCATCTAGTACAAAATGTTGTTCTTATGAGATGAAATTTCCACATTCCTTTTGTCTCTTTCTTGTTTTATTTTTATCACACTCAAAAATTACATCAAATAAGACAATGCTCAAACAAATCAAAGATAATGAGTATTCCATTTACAAACACACACATACACACACGCACTCATTTATCTACCTTATTTTCATAATTTAACAGGCTAAAGACATAGCTGTTGTTTATACTGCTGAAATTCATCATCAATGAAGCTTACTGAATTCCAGCAAGGAAGTAAAAACTTCACAAAAATGCCTAAATTTGCTTATTCTATCTTTCAATCTCTCTAACTTCCCCCCTTTTTGTGCAGTGTATGTATGCATGCAATTATGTATTCATGCATGCATGTGCACATGTATGCACATAAATGCGTGTTTTCCCATTTATTTTTAAATAGCTTAAAAATGAAATCAATATGGAATTAAATATATATCAAGTGAAAATTAGATATCTGTATAATGTATTTTGTGACCAAATTATGGGATTTAATACAATTCATATTTTTGCTCCATTTGAAATTAGTAAATATTTAGTATGTATGTAATATGTCCGTGTGTATGTATATATATATATGTAATTTTACATGTATATGGAAGTATGTATATGGTTATATGAAATTATGAAATATTACTGCATATATATATGCATATATGTATGTATATATCTACATCTATATCTGTATTTGAATAGATATAAGTATCTGCAGTTATACCTTCCATATCACAACTTTCCCCATCATAGTTTCCATATATCATGGATTAGCATAAGACATCAAATGGAAAGTTTGGGAGATTTTTGAAGAAGCTGCAGATGACATGCAAAGACCAGCAGTTAATACAGAAAATGTTTAGAAACTCAGAAATGCATAAATATACATGTATATTATTATATAGTATAAACATATTTTATCTTTAAATACCACAGTAATTCATACTTCTTTGGTATGAGAGGAGGGCCAAAGAATTTTACATGGATTATCCAGATCACAGAGTCACTGCATTCCTAAACTCCATGATGTGAAAGAGATAAGTGTGTGTGTGTGTGTGTGTGTATGTATGTATGTACGTATGTGTGTGTTTCTGTGTGAGCAAGCAACTGGACACATCCAGGATGACCTGCGGGCACAGGTTCTCAGATCTGCTTTTCTAGAAGAAAAGCAACTTTTGAGGGGTCAACAGCCATCTTTAATTGCATTCATCAACAGACAAAATACAAGCAGAAAAATAAAGACCAACAGATAGGGCTTCTAAATGACCACAAGCAATAAGTACTTCACAGATCAACAGACAGATCCAACTGTCTGACTGTTACATATATACATAGTTACCAGAGAGAGAAACACCAACATCTGAGTTTACAAAGCCAGGGGGAGGGGGGTTATAACTATCCGTAGTCTTATCTGATCATATTACAAGAACATTCTTCTAAAAAGTAAACCCCCAAAGCAAAATCTTGTCTAGAGTATATGTACACTTTTCTGAGCCATGACCCTTGGGCATGACTCTTGTGACCCAGTGCCTCATCAGCAATTAACAAAAGGTGTGGGCCTTGCTAAAAAACCAAGACTGCCTTAAACAAGCTGACTTTTAATGGGCAGGAAGATCTTTACATTACAGTGTGTATGTGTGTGTGTATGTGTGTGTCTGTGAGTGTGTATGCATATATGTATGTATAGTCTCTACATTTTTCTTGGAGGAAGCAAAATGGGAGATGGATTTTTAAGGAGTGGTCACTATCTTATGTTCAATTTCATCACTTAATTATTTTTCTAAAAATCCAGTTGGAAAAGTTATATATACATATACATATATAGACATACATGGATATAGATATACATCTGTCACTTATAATATTGGCTTTGAACATAATAAGCACTAAATAAATGTTTATTGAATTGAGTTGATTTGAATGAGAATTGAATGAGGTTCTTGAAATGATCCTATCAAAGGTTCCTATATTTATAGTTAAAAGATTTAGATGTTATCTATTCCTAACCCATCTTTATTGATCAGAAAACTGATGTCCAGTGGGACATTTAGTGTGGCAGAAGGGAAAGAACACATCTAGCTACAGAAGACAGCAATATGAAACCCTGCTCTGACACTTACTGTGTGGTATTGAGCCATATAAACTATTTGAACTTCAACAGATTCCTATCTGTTAACATTTGGTTCCTTTTAGTGCAAATAATGAGCCTCCTGAAGTGGTATCTTGTATTCAAATTCTCATTATTCTAAGTTATAATTATGTAGAATATGGTCATTGCTTCCAGTCCTTTGTAAATATGCAAAATGCAAAAAAATGGAAATATTCAATCATTTAAGAGCATATCCTATTCCATCAGAAGCAAAAAATACTTGCACTAACTCCCTCAAAGAGTTGTTAAGAGAGTAAGTACTTAGAAACCATAGGGTTCTTTGTCATTATGTTCATATGATTTAGTGGTAGAAGTGAAAGGGAAAGGAAAACTCAGTTTCCTTGACTCCAACTGGTTTTCTCTCCAGTATGCCATCAAAATGTCAGCTTGGTACTGTGGATAAAGCATTGTCCTTAGAATGTAGAAGAACATGGCTAAACTTTTGGTTCTTAGCATAAACTCTCTGCTTTGGACTTTAAACCCAAAGGAGTTACCTCAACATTCCTTTCTAGACATATGACTTGCTACTCTCCTTCCTGCACTCCATAGTCTAGACATTTAGCCACCTTGCTGTTTCTCAACATTATATCTTCTATCTCCATGCTTTTTTAGGAGTCATCCCCTCACTTGTGGAATACAATCTCTTATCACCTCTATCTCTCAGGACCCTGTTTCCTTCAAAAACTCAGCTCAAGTTTCTCCACCTATATCTTATCTCATTCTCCCTCACAAGTCTTAGAATCCTTGTCCAATTCCTCTTCTTATTACCTTTCCCTGCACCCCTCAAAAAAAAAAAACTAACAGCTGTTTTCTAAATATAAGGAACCACAAATCCACTAAAATGGTTCAGTATATTTAAATTCACACTTTTCAGAGCTATAATTATAAAAAGACATGATAGTTGATTTTAGCTAAATGGAAATAGGAGTGTGAATTCAAATAAATAAACCACTTCCGGTGATTATTTATTGACCTAACTGTTCATTGTATACACTATGTACATCCTGTCTCCCTGGCAATAATCTGAACTCCTTAAGGAACTTTTCAATTTTGTCTTTCTGTCCCCAATGTCTAGAATGAGGACCTGACAGTCATTAAGCATTTCATTCAAGAAGTATACATTAAGTGCCTGCTGTGTCCCCTACTGTGTGATAAATGATAGGTATACAAAGAAAAACAAAAGACAGTTGGTCTCTGACCTAAAGGAAATCACAACTCAATGTAACATAGTACTCACTTAATAACTTCTTATTGATTAGTTGCTTGATTGACAATGGACAAGTAAATTAATGTCTCTGAGTACAACTTTCCTCCTTTGTAAAATCTACATCTCAGAGTTGTGAGGCTGAGAAAAGGTAATATAGGCAAACTATTTCACAAATTTCAAAGCACTTTTTTCAATGTCAGTTGTGATTATTTTTTAGATAATTCATCAGAAATCAATGATTGCCTAGGAACTGAATGTACTTATAAGGAGGTTTCTGATTAAAGCACTCTGTCATTTATAAATGATGCATCCAAGTACACACATACGTAACTTAAGTAACTGAATACTTTATGCCTATGATCTGTAGCTGACTCTAAACAAAAGTTTAGTGCAAAAGCAAGCATCCTGGCACCTCTGTCTCCCATCCTGCAGAACACTGTTCGAAGGAAACAGAGGGATCCGCTTGTAGACTCTTTCTTCAATAATTTTCACAGTATTGTCCTTGATAGGTACAGTTCTGACCTGGGAATCACATAGTATTTGGTCTTCTAGGTAGGTGGTAATGGTACATTATAAAAAGCATTAAACAAAATTGTCAGCTCTGCTACTTAGTACATTTGTGACCTTGAACAAGTTATTTTACCTCTCTACATCCAAGTTACCTTAGTTTTTTGTAAAAAGAAAGTGTGATATTAATCGATCTCTAAATTGCTCTAAATCTTTTATGTTGTAATATGCATAGAAATAAATACGAGGCAGGATTATAATTGATAGAGGAAATAGAAAGATTTCTTTTTTTAAATACCCTCTGCTAATTTGAAGGATAGCTTCCATGTGGGAGATAAGGAAAAGGATTTTGTTTGTATGTGTGCATATGTGTCTGATCTAGGGAGATGTGTTTGGGTAGGTGGGTGAGGGATTTAGGAAACAAAGGTAGCCCTTTGAGAAAAAACGAATTGAGTTTATTCCTGACAGGAGGATTGGGGGCAGGGTTGAAGCTTATGCAATTGTCTTCTAGGGCAGAAAGATATGAAGCTGAACTTGGGATACCAGATGTGTGAAGATTTTTCTTCATGTATTTTTTTTATTAGAATTGTGTTGATTTGTGATTTTTGTTTATTTGTTCGTTTTCTTTTTTGAGCAGTTGATGAGAAACTCACTGTCATACCTCTTCTGCAGTACTGTATTCACTTCATTATGGGTTAAGGATGACCCTGTTTAACAGTATCCAGAGGAGGCCACCCAGGCTACTGAGGTGTCATAATTTCATGATATATTAGGATCAATTGAAGGAAATGAGTATATCAACCTGGAGAATAGAAGGTTAAGGGGAAACATTAAAGCTGTCCTGACATAGTTGGTGGTCTGACAGATGAAGGAGGGTTTAGTTTTGTTCGGTTCAATTCAAGAGTGAAGAACCAGGAATAGTGAGTGGAAACTTAAAAGAGAGAAAATTAGGTTTGATGTCAGGGGGAAACAAAGAATCAAGCTTTATAATAATCTGAGCTGTCTAAAAGTAGATTGGTACATTCCTTGGTGCTCAAGCAGAGGATATATGACTGTTACTATGCATCCCGTGTGGGCCTGGTTTGGGCTAGGTGACCTCTAAGGTTGCTTCTAACCCTCAAATTCTGTAATTCAGTAACTTTTTCCAGCAATGCATATGGTAAGAGAGTCACTTGAGGCAGTGGGAGATTAAGTGAATATGTGTTCTAAACAACTCTCTTATGATATGCATTCCTGAAAGAAGTTATAGAACACAAAACACAAAAAAACAGTGAATCACTGGAACATGGAAAAAACTTGTTTTTATACGAACATTAGAAAGATTTTTATAGTAGCGATGTAGGAAATTTTTGAGTAGGAGAGAGAAGGAGGCTATTACAATTGTCCAGACAAAAGATGAGGGCTGAAACTAGGTTGGGGACATTATTAGTAAAGAACTAGGGTTCAAGTCACAAGATGCCAGAGGTATAAACAATAAGACCTAGTGATTGATTGTATATGGAAGATGATGGAGAAGAAAAATCCAGATATAGTTACAGAGGTTTCAAGCTTCAATGCCTGGGAGCACAGTTGTCATCAATTGGTTTGAGGGATAAGATGACAAATTAAGTCTGAAACATTTTGTGTTTGAAGTCTTAGTAAAATATCAAGGTAGATCATGGCATTTAGAGATGTAAAGCATTATAGTTATCAACCAGTCTAAACCTTTTATTTTGCATATGAAGACAAGAAAGCCCAGTGATGTTTAATGGTCTTCTAAGGTGACATAAAATAAGAGAGAGAGGTTTGCATTTGTAAACAGGATTTTAAAATATAAATTGAGTGCTTTTCCCATTGAACTGTAGTTGTCTATTGAGAAAGTCACTATATTTGATTCTAGGTTGGAAATAAGATTAAAGTGGAGGCATAAATTTGTCAGTCACTTGCATTCCAGTGATGATTGAAACAAGGTCCCTGAATGATATTGCCAAGAAATAATGTAGACAGACAGACAGACAGATAGGTAGATAGGTAGATAAATAGATAGACAGATAGATAGATAGATAGATAGATAGATAGATAGATAGATAGATAGATAGATAGATAGATAGATAGATACATACATACATACATAGATACATACATAGATACATACATAGATACATAGATAGATAGATAGATAGATAGATAGATAGATAGATAGATAGATAGATAGATAGATAGACAGACAGATAGATAGATAGAGTTAAAGACCCTGTGAACTGATAAAATGGAAGTAATCTGAAGTCCAAAGGGGTAATCTGGAATGAGCCTGATTCCAATCACAGTTTACACAAATTATAATTGCATTTATTGCCTGAAGAGGAGCTTACAAGCTGGAGCAGTGAGACAAGGTTCACATCAATTTGAAGGGGAGTGAGAAAGGATGAGTTATTAATACATATTTGAGGTTTATGGTTTTCATGATTAAGGGAAAAACACAAATCAGATAGGAAGTGGGGATCTAGGGAGAAGATATCTGTAAATACAATAAATCAAAAAGCAAAATATTTGCTGCTCTTTAGATAACTGAGGAAGCAAGATATCTGCTTCCCCTTAGACAAATCATAAACCAAAATGTTTCTTTTTTCTCTAAGCTTGTCCAAGGCTGGTTTCATTGCAGGCATCTCTGAGTTCAGACAAAGTTTACTTCCCAAGGGATCACTGGTATGTCAAATAGCCCTGGGCATCAGAAATCCTCCCGATTGGCTAATTGTTGTGCTACTGCATTGTCTGGTTCCCTTGTGAAAAAGGGAAGCTCTATCATATTTGATCAGTTAATATAAGCATTACAAATTTCATGTCCATGATAGACAGACAGACAGAAACAGACAGACAGACTGATAGATAGATAGACAGACAGACAGACAGACAGAGATAGATAGATAGATAGATAGATAGATAGATAGATAGATAGATAGATAGATAGATAGATAGACATGCAAAACTAATTATGACTTGGTCATAGATGAAGTCATGCAGGGAATACACTCTTAGGGAGAGGAATGGAAGATTAAATGACAAAGAAATCATAGAACAAGTCAGAGAAATGGAAACATTATAAAGAGATATCAGTGTGTCACAGAAATTAAGGGAGGGTGGAAGTGATGTTGAATAATGTGAAATGATAAAGAAAGGTCAAGAATAAGGAGAAAATAATCCATTGAATTTGACCATTAAGAAGATGTTGGTGATAGTGGGGAGAAAATTTTTAAGGAAATGAGAACAGCAATAATAACAATAGCTTTACATTTAGATGGTGCTTCGTGGTTTGCAAAATACTTTACACATATTTTATTTTGTTTGAAAAAGCATATGGGGAATTCTAGGCGATAAACATATTTTCCCAGGTACTCAGAAAGCAGTAAGGTGATAAATTTTTTCAAGCACAATAACCCCTGAAGTCACTGAGGTCTTCTGACCTACAATGTGATGCAAAAGAATTTCCAGACCTACAAAATGATAGATCTCTCAAGTATTGAAATAATCTCCTCCTCTAACACAGAACTATTGTGAGGAAGGGTTTTACAAGCACCAAGGATTAATGTAACCTGTGAAGTGCTACATAAATACAACTGTTCCCAACTAAGGAAATTTTATTATTTCTCAGCATTTTCTGGAGCATAAGAAAGATGCATTTGTGCAATTTTGCTAGTTTGTGAATAAGGTCATTGATCAAATGCTATTTCATCTCTCCTAGCATTTGCTTATACAGCCTAAAAGAAATTCATAGAATCAACTTTTTTATAAAAAGAAGAAAATAGCCACTTAATTTTATTCCAAGTTTTTGATTAGAAAATAGATATAATACAGAAGTAGCATGATATTTGAAGTCCCAGCTTTAGAAGGGTTTTGTGAATATTGGGGCTCTGGGAACCATAAACCACTTTATAAATTTTAGAAACTATTATAAGTTAAGTTAGGATTATAATGGGAGTTATAACACCAATCAAGGATGCTGCTATCATTCATACATTATGTCACACAATTATAGTGTGCAACATTTTAATTATATTTCATGCTTCAGCTTTCCCAAATATGGAAATTCTGTTTTGTAAAAGAATCTTAGATAAGAATCTGCCCAACAAATTGAGGAATGTGTAAGAAATGTATGGTGAGATGACTAAACACAAAACCACTGCCTTGTTGGTGTTTGTAAATATTAATATTTGCTCCAAATTCATTTATCAATTGACAAAAAGGTGGTACGATTTTTAAAATTAGCCAACAAAGCAGCTATTTGGTGCCAAATATTACTTTAATAAGTTGTATTGATGACTTTTATTCCATATCATACTCATTGCCTGACATAGCCACCCTCAACTACTATAGAATTTAAGTCTCTTGAAACAAATATAAATAGGTAGGTAAAAAACAGCATCTACTATAATCTTGGTGTGCTGGGTGAAAGCATTGGATTACATTTCAGAGGACCTGGATTTTATTTTTTCTTTAAATAGCATTTTATTTTTCCCATAATTAAAAAGCAAGAGAAAAATTTAGCATTCATTTTTCAAGAGTTCGTTCTCCAAATTTTTATCCCTCTCTCCCTCCCCTCCCTTCTTTTGAAGATAATAGATAGTTTAACATAGTTTATACATATACTATTATGTAAAATGTAATTCCATATGTATCATGCTCATGGAAGAAGAATCAAATAAAACAAAAAACAATGAGAAAGAATAAAGTACCTGAAAAAAATATGCTTCCATCTACATTCAGTGTCTATGAGTTCTTTATCTGGAAATGGATAGCATTTTCCTTCCTGAGTCCTTTGTACTTGTCTTGGATGCTTTTGTTGCAAAGAAAAATGGAGTCATTCATAACTCATTATCACATTATATAGCTGATATTGCCTACAGTGTTTTCCTGGTTCTGCTCCTTTCAATTTATATCACTTCCTACAAGTTTTTCCAGGTTTTCCTTTACCCTCCATATGTTTTTCTGCTTCAAGTGTGTTTCTTGCAAGCAAAATATTATAGGATACTGATTTTTGATCCACTCTGCTATCTGCTTCCATGTTATGGGAGAATTCATCCCATTCACATTCAAATTTATGATTACTACTTGTGCATTATCCTCCATCCTATTTTTCTTCATATTTGTTTTCTCTCCTTTCACCCTTTCCCACTTCACCTGTGTCTTAAATTTGTGTACCACCTCATGTGATCTGCGCTTCCTTGTCAGTACCCCATTATTTAAACTTCTCCCATTCTTCCCACATGGATAAAATAGATTTCTATATTTATACGATTGTATATATTATGTCCTCTTGGAGTCAATACTGATGAGAATAAGGTTAAAATGACGCCCATCCCCCATCCTCACTTCTACTCTTCTACTGTAATAGGTTTTTCTCACCTCTTCATAAGCAATACTTTTTCTTATTCTACTCTCCTTTTCTTTTGCACCCATTTTACTCTTCTTTCTAATCCCATACTTTTTTTTTATTTCATCCCCTCAAACACTTCTTATACCCATACCATCTGTCTATGTTTATTCTTCATATCTGTACTGTGAGTGATACAATTTTTAAGAGTTACAAGTAGTTAAAGTTACAAGTATTTTCTTCCTGTATAGTGATGTGAACAGTTTAAGTCTATTGAATTTCTTCTGTTTTCTTTCCCCTTCTCTATTTATACTTCTCTTGCCTCTTGATACTGGAGGTCAAATTTTCAATTTAGTTCTGGTCTTCTCCTTAGGAAGGCTTGAAATCCTTCTATTTCATTGAGGGATTGTTTTTCTCTTGATGTATTATGCTTAATTTTGCTGGGTGATTCTTTTTTTAGTACTAACTCCTTTGCTCTCTGGAATATGATCCTCCTTTATGAACTCTTCTGCGAGTCCTTTCTGGGCATGAGATCACTTCTCATTTTTCTTTAGGGTTTTGCCTGTAGTTATTTTTACTTTGTTGTCCTTTTCTGAGTTGTTGTCCTGGTATTCCCTTTCACCACAATAACTTTCTATGTTCAGATTCTTTTTGTAGTTTTTGCTTTCTGCTCATTCCCCTGCGTCCCCTTTTGGAATTTTTCCTTTCTTTTAAATTTGGGTTCTGTAGAAGGTAGAAGGGGCACTGTCTCCAGTTTATTGCTAGAGGCTACAGGCCCTGGCCGTTTACTTGGTGTTGTATTGATGCAGCCCTAATGTCCTCAAGGTACACTCCTGTCTGATGGTAAAACTGTGGAGGTAGGGTGGGGGTTGGCTGGTGCTACTGCCAGCTTACCTAGTGCTGGGAGGCTGGTGGTGCTGTCTGGCATGTTCTGAGGTCTAGTGGGTTTTTTCTGCATTCCCATGTGGCTATACTGAAGCACATGTAAGCCTGGCTGCTGGAGGATGCCTGCTCATCCTGAGCCCTAATGAAGTATTCAGAGCTCTAACCACCACAGGATGCCTGTCCACCTACATCTACATCAAACCATGTGGTTATTCTTGGAACTGAGGTCTGCCAGTTGCAACAGCAAGCAAAGTAGGAATTTGTTTTTCTTTTCTGGATTGAGATTTGGCCAGTCACATACCTTTGATTGAATCAACCAAGAGTCTTTGATTAGAAACAATATGTATATAGATAGATAGATAGATAGATAGATAGATAGACAGACAGATAGATAGATAGAATATCAATAGATAGACAGACAGACAGACAGACAGATAGATAGATAGATAGATAGATAGACAGACAGATAGATAGATAGATATATCAATAGATAGACAGACAGACAGACAGACAGACAGACAGACAGACAGATAGATAGATAGATAGATAGATAGATAGATAGATAGATAGATAGATAGATAGATAGATAGATAGATAGGTAGATTGATAGATATGCTAGGAGAATTTGCTTATAAGGAAGCCTAACAGAAAGAATGCTTGTGATATTGGCACTCTACTTGTTGATCTATGTTAATTCCTCAGACAGAAGCCCTGCCTGCTGATTTGTGTTGATTTCTCAGAGAGAAGTTCTGTCTGTTGGTCTGTGTTAATTTCTCAGAGAGAAGCCTAGTCTGCTGGTTTTTTTGAGTTAGTTATCATGATGGTTCTGATAATGTGTCTAAATATTGTTATAGCCCTGCTAAGCTTTGTTTTCCTAGAAACAGAAACTACAGCAGAAGTCCCTGGAGCCTACTATCAGGCAGAAACAGGAAGAGTTTAGAGTGGAAGAATCCCCATGAGCTGAGACGAAGAGCAGGAGCAGGGAGCTGCTTGCAGGTGAACCCAGGCAAGAGCGGGGAGCTGTCAGTCCATGGAGGAGGAAACAGAGGGTTTGAAAGGCAGCCTTGAGTCAAGATGAGAGAGGACTTTACTTGGACATTGTGTATTGATTAAGAAGATTGTTCTTAGTGTGACCTATCAGTGGATGTTGTGATATTTTGAAAAAGGATTGTACTTGAATACTTGTTATTGATTAATGATGATGTTATGTATATGTGTGAGTATATGTGTGTATGTATATATATGTATGTATGTATGTGTATTACATATATGTGTGTGTATAAATATAGAGTGATAGAGATATAGATATGTTTTACTTAATGGTTAGTTTTTCAATATTTAGTTTGTGCTGAAAAAATAGAGAATTCATTATACTATGTGATAAGACCTTTGAAATCATTCAGAGCAACAATCCTCAGGTGTGCTGCTGCGATTATCTTTACACTGGTTCACCTGGCTATGCTAAGACACAAAGGATTCCTGGCATTGGTGCTTGCCTGCTTCACCACACTGAGGCTCAAGGTCTCCCACTATTTTGCTAAGTTGGGATTTGCTGCTGGCTCACTGGTATGCTTCTTGCCTTGGAATGTGCTCCCCTTTTACCCAAGTGGTACAGATATTTCTTGCTGATCCTTAAAGTTTCTCAGGGTAAAAGACTGCTCTACCCCTTCTTTTTGCTGCCTCCACTGTTTCAGGATATCTCCTGGAGTGCTATTTTTAGGGTTGTTTGGTTGTTTAGAGGTGAACAGGGGAGAAGCCAATGATTTACTGCTTAATATGCCATCTTGGCTCCCAAAAGTCTCTTCTCAGGATCTGAGTTTTAATCTCAGTTCTGTACCTTGCTACCTGTGTGACTTTGGATAAGTCATTTATTTTCTCAGAGTCTCTATTTTTCTTATCTATAAAATGAGAAAGTTGGAAAATATCAAAAATGAATTATTAAAAGGTCATTAACAAGTGTTTACTATGTGTTAGGCTTTGTAATCAGCTCTACAAACAAACAACCAAATAAATAGATAGATAAATGGGTGAATAAATAAACAAATACATATGTTTATGAATTTATAAATAGATGAATGAACGAGTGGATGAATAAACAAAATAGTAAATAAATAATGAAATTATGAATAAGCAAATAAATAAGAGCCTTGCTGTAAATAAATTCCCCTTCAAATGGGAAATACTAGGTAAATATAAGATACAAAAAACTGTACAAAGGGGGTCATCTCAAAGGGGAACAAACCAGGAGCTGGGGGTATGGGAAAAGACTTTATGCCGAAGGTGAGATTTGAACTGAGAATTGACAGAAGGCAGGGAAATTAAGAGGCACAAGTGAAAAACATCGGAGCATTCCAGGCATGGGTACCAGTCATTTCAGAAGTATGAAGAACTGGAGACAAATTGAGCGTGTGTGTGTGTGTGTGTGTGTGTGTGTGTGTGTGTGTGTGTGTGTGTGAGAGAGAGAGAGAGAGAGAGAGAGAGAGAGAGAGAGAGAGAGAGAGAGAGAGAGAGAGAGAGAGAGAGAGAGGGAGAGAGAGAGAGAGAGAGACAGAGACAGAGAGACAGAGACAGAGACAGAGAGACAGAGACAGAGAGACAGAGACAGAGAGACAGAGAGACAGAGAGAGAGAGAAGGACATCGTTGCTATATCATAGATTATGTGGAGGGGAGTAAATTTTAAGGATATGAAGTGCTTTACATATCTAATAGAAGACTTTTTATTTGCTCTTAGGGGTAATTGGGAGCCAAAGGAGTTTTTTCTGTATGCTGTTGACAAAATCAGACCCATACTTTGACATCTGAGTGTAAGACAAATTACACTGGGGAAAAATGTGATTCAGGAATACCAGATTGAATGTTATGTTAATAGTGTAAAAGAGAGATGGAAAGTGTTCAAACTAGACTGGCAGTCATGTGAAGGTAGATAAAGAGAGACATACAGGAAATATGGTGGATGTAGAAATGAAAATATTTGTTAATAGATGATATGTGGAGTGGATGAGAGTAAAGTATCAAAAATGAGCTGAGGTTATGAATTTGTCTGAATGGTATTGACCTGAACAGTGATCAGTTTGGAAGAAGGACATTTTGGGGGTATATATAATAAAAATATCTTCCAGCTTTAAATGTATAATCCGATGACTTCTTATGAAAGTGTCATAGTCTGCCTCCATTGTTTTCTGCTTCTGCTGAGAAGTGTGATTATATGTTTATGTATATGTTCTACAGAACCAAGTTTTTTCACAATAATTACTTAAAGTTCATCTTTTTAGTTTTTATTTTTCTTTTATCATATATATTATCTTCATAATTATATATCATTCATGTAGTTCTACCTACTTCACCTGGACTAGTTCCTACAAGGTTTCCTACATTTTTTTCCAGAACTTCTCATAATCATAATTTCTTTCTGCACAATATTGTGCTTTGATGTTGTGTAAGTAACAGATCAAAAAAAGTGTTGAATGTATTTTCATTCATTGATATTAAGGTTTCTAATTTTCAAATCTAAATTCTAATCTTGATAAGATTAATTTCATTTACTTTCTGTGGAAAATTCCAGATGCTAAAATTCTTTTTCACCCTCACAATTGTTCTTTCATTCTCTGTATTTTTGTGGCAGAATCATCCCATAATTTCACAAACCACGTATGCAAAGTTTCTTCTCAACATTTTCATTTGCATCCATTTGGTTTCAGGTACCTATTAGTTTAGAAGCATTGCAAGTATTTAAAACATTTTTTAAAAATGTACTACAATTTCACTAAAAGTAAGGATATATCTAAGTATAACATTAAGTTCTGTTGCATGTTGGAGAATGCACGTTTCCTTCTGTATTTGCTCTTGTCCAATTTGAACTTTAACAATCAGCTGCTAGAACACTCACTCTTTTAAATTCCAGAACTTTTCTTTGCTCCTCACAGTTTCTTCAGCTAAAATTTAAGACCTGGATAACTTGATATAAAACATAGGTCAAAAAAACAATGGTAGTTCTCACCCACCCAGTCTTCTTACATGTAGGGAAAGGGGTGAAACAATTTCATTTTATTTTTAGTTCTTACTGTGTAAACCACCCAAGGGTCCTCTTTTGTTTTTTCCCAATGGTGGCATCACACAGAGTCATCACCACTATAAGGTCTGGAACTCAGAAAAAGAGAGAATATACAGCCACAGGGCAGTCACAAATTCTTCTTTTTATGACTCTTTTATGTCTAAGAATACAATACTTGACTTGATGACTACTATACCAGAACTTTTAAGAACTGCCAAGGTGAACTTGAGCTCCTGTAGAATATCATTCAGAAAAACTAAGCAAGACTCAACATCACTTCAAGCAAAATATGACACAGATCTTCCTACAGATATTTTACATGCGTTTACATGTGTAATATATAGTTCTATGACTATAATGATCTCTATACATTATACATATATAACATATATGATAATATGTTTATGTGTGTGTACATACATACATTTACAATTAAGAAGCGTGACATTTAAAAAGATTCAAGAAACATAATTTCTGAGTAACCTAATTATTTTATTAATAAGGTTAATCAATTCTCTCTTACACCAAAGACCATCATAGCAGTGGGTTCTCAGTTTTTATGCCGTTCAAAAGTAGAGTGACAATCAACTCTGATTGGTTAAACAATTAATGAGAGAATGAATATTACAATGAGAGGCTGAAACTGAATTTTGATTACATAGCTTATATCAAAGTTAACCTCAGCCTTGAGTAATCTACTCTAAGAATTTATACATCCCCTAACCTGAGGGTGACATGATGCCTGCTTCATCAGATTGGGGTCTGGATAGAGGAAAAGATTAGATCAACCTTCAGAGAATGAGGTTTGAAATGAAAATAAAAGCAAAAGGGCAAATGTAAATATCTCTAAATCATTGGCTATAAATAATTATTTCTCTCAGTGGAAGTTCATCATGGTAGAACAGTGACATCCTTATCCATGGAATCCCAGCTATCTAACCATGGTTGTCAATAGTTTGTGGGTCACAAGGCTCTATAATCCATACATCAGGAGCTTCTATCATTGTGCTATCTTTTACTATGCAGCCAAAGCATGTACTTTATACAAAGTCAACATTCAATGACATAACTTAATAACAACAAAATGACATACTTCTTCTATTAATACTGAGCTTTCTCCCCAACAAACATATGCACCTTTTGTAGGAAGAATAGATCTGAATCATGTACAATAAATCTAGACATAGGGTACATGCAAAACAAAAACAATTTCATGGAATGACATACATAGTGAACACAGGTGATCAAGGTATACAGAGGACAGCCTCATATTTTTCATACTCTAAAGATGTTGGTGCCTTCTGATAAAGTCATCACACCATTTTTTTGAGAAACTCATTCCCCTTCTGGTATTTCATTTTGTCTCTACTTTTCCCATCAATGTAAATATTTTACTGAAATTATATTTATTTTCTTAAAGAAAATATTTAGATAATTTTTGCATTTACATTTTCTTCATTTCCCATCATATCTCTTTCCCTTTCCCAGGTTTTTAGTTCCCTTTTAGGTATTACATATATATTTTGTTCCCCATTATGTATTTTATGTATTCCACCCATTGAAATATAAATTCCTTGATAGCAGTGATTGTTATTCTTTTTGCTTGCATTTCTATCTTCAGTGAGGTAAAGTGTTTGGCACTCAGAAAACACTTGAAAAACGTATGTTCCCATGCCTTGCCTTACCTCTTCTACTGCTCAGAGAACAGAGTCATTTTTTTACCTAAGCACACAAAAAAGAGAGGAAAAATAATCGTCAGCAAAACTAATGAACATATCAACTAAATACACTAGCAGTATATTTCACATGCATAAACTTAGACTTAAGACAGAAGAAAGTTACATTCTGATTTACCAAAGCTTGATAATCTCATTCTTGTGGCAAAAATTGGCCATTTAAATTAATTAGATTTCAGGATTTTTTTTCTTTTCTTTTATATCATATGCAAAGTCTGCCACTTGTGCACAGTCAGTCTGAATCACCTCATGTTTAAACCTAGCTTTGATTTTGAATATTTTGGTACTTTCCAGCATGGAGCTGACAGTATTCTTAAAAACCTTTATATACCTGTACTAATCCTAACTCTCTATTATATTACAATGAGGAGGAGTGGAGATAACACAAATTCTATCCTAACATTGAAAATGTGTAACATTCAGCATTGTCTTGCCCCTTTATGGAAGTTGTTCACTCCTGTCTGTAAAAACAGCACTCAGTTTGTTATCAGGGTTCAGCCACATCCAACTTCTTGTTGTCTTAGTGTACTAATAAAAAAGTACTTGTAGCTTTCTTCTCCTGAGTTAGCCTTATTGACCATGGCAGGACTCAAAATAAAATTTTGTTTAACAATTATGTTGTAATCACACACACACACATTGTAATATAAGTAGATTGTGGTTTTTTTTTCTTTTTCCGCTTGTCATTTTTCATCATTTCATATAACTTTTCTCATGCTTCTCTTTATTATTCCTTGTCATCATTTCAAGTTTGTTATTATAAACTGATAAACATAAATTTGCATCAATATTTCCATGTATAAAAAGATAATTTTATATGGAACTGTGAATACAATTAGGTACACAATTTTAAGAGAGCATACTTTCTTTTGCTCTTTTGAGATTTTAAGAAGGCAGAGCCAAGATGGCACAGTGAAAGAAACTACTCACTTAAGTTCTAAGAAAAACTCCTTCAGATTCCTCTACAAAGAGAATCTGAACAAATTTTAGAGTGGCAGAATCCAATAGGAGAGAGGCTGTGGCAGATTTCCAACCCAGGACAGACTGGAAAGTCAACAGGAAGGATGTGTTGCATGGAGTTGGAGGAGTGCACAGGCTGTACCATCTTGGTCCCTGTGATGGCAGGGCAGATCAGGAAGCTCTGGCCAGTATGAAGCAGCATCCACACTGTGGAATCTCCAACATATCAGTCCAGGACTGGAGTCCAGTGGAAGTGAGTGAGAGAGAATTACAGAAACCCAGGTAAACTGCAGTAGCCTCTCCTGAGACTATCAACCTGCAGATTAAATGTCTGTAAGTCACCCACTTGAATTTCCAGGAACCAAGATGGTGGAATGATAAGTAAATGATCTATGACTCCACTTGTTGATCTTGAAAGACTCATAGAATATTTCCCCAGGAAAAATCCTGGAATAGTGGGATCAGCTGAAGGGACAAACCTTCTCTCTTACTCCATGAGGCTATGAAAACTGCAAAGGGGCACTCCCTTTTGCTGTGGCTGAAGCAGATCAGTCCAGGACCACAGCTGTCCCAGACAGCCTCACTTCAGTGAACCAGGAAGAGATCCTGAGCTCCAAGGGGGTGGAGCCCACAATCCTCAATACCAGGACACCATGCATGCCTCAGCATAGCTAGGGAAATAGGGAAGACACTCTTGCAAACACTAGCTCACCAACCACTGAGCCTGCCTGTGCTCAGGAGAGACTTTCTGTGACCAGACCACCCCTCTCCCACTCTTAACGCAGCTAACTCCAGGGTAACTCTGGGGAAACAAAGAAAGACTTCATCTGTCCTCTGCTTTGGCACTTCAGCCAGCTCAGCACCGAGTAAGCCACAACATTCTGGCTTCTAGTACAATACACAAAGCCTCAAGTTCTAAGCACAAGAACGGTGAGACAGAGCCTCCTGTGCCCCAGAATCAGAGATCCACTTTAAAAGCCAGGAAAAGGGTGATCATCATGAGCAAGAAGCAAAACAGAAAAGATAAGACCATAGAATCTTTCTATGGGGACAAGGACCAAAATATGAATGCCAAAGAAGTCAGGATAGAGACAGTACTCCCATGTGAAACTTCAGAAGGGAATATGAACTAGTATCAAGCCAAAAGAACATTCTTGGAAGAGCTCAAAAAGGATTTTAAAAGCCAAATTAGGGAAGTAGAAGAAAAACTGGCCAATGATTTTTAAAATATGAAAACAAAAATCACAGAAGAATTTAAAAGGATAATTGGACTAATGGAAAGGAAGCGCAAACCTAAATGGTAAAATTGAACAAATGACAAAGAAATTTAAAAATTAACTGGAGAAAATAAGTCTTTAAAAGGAAAAATTGGACAAATGGAAAAGGAGATGCAAAATAAAACAATTTGATAAATATTAGAATTGGGCAAGTAAAAGCTAAGGACTCTATGAGACGTCAAGAATCACTCAAACACAATCTAAAGGATGGAAAGACAGAAGAAAATGTAAAATATCTATGGAAAATATGTTCTGGAGAGAAGATTTTAGAATTATTAATCTACCAGAAAACAATGATGAAAGAAAGAACCTAGCCAACATCTTCCAAGAAATGATCAAGGAAAACTGTCCATAAGTCTTAGATCCAGAGGGCAAAATAATCATTAGACCATTGAAAGGGATCCCAAACTAAAAACACCAAGGAATATCACTGCCAAATTCCGGAATGATCAAATGAAGGAGAAGAAACTGCAAGCAGTCAGAAAAAAAACAACTCAGATATGGAGGAGAGACAGTCAGGATCACATAGGACTTGGCAGCTTCTACATTGAAAGATCAGAGGGACTGTACTATGATATTCCATAAGGCAGAGGGGCTGAGACTACAACCAAGGATCAATTACTCAGCAAAATTAAGCATAATATTTCAGGCAAGGAGATGGACATTCAATGAAATAAGGGATTTCCATACCTTCCTGATGAAAAGGACAGAGCAAAATATAAAATTCTGTCTTTAAACACAATCTTCAAGAGAGGCATAAAAAGCTAAACAATGGAAAAAATTTGTTATTCAATATGGGCAAACTGTTTTCATCCCTAAAAAGGAAGATGATGCTGAAAGAAGGGAGCAAAGACTGAGGGAGGCAGTGTTCAAAAATTAAAGCTCTCTTATGAAGGGGAGGGAAGAAGGGAGAAATAAATGCCTAAATAGAGGGAAAGGGGATGGAGGGAAAGACACGGATAGTAATCATAACTGTGAATGTGAATGGGACAAACTCTCCCACAAAATGAAGATCGATAGCAGAATGCATTAAAAACCGTATTTCAACAATACGTTGTTTACAAGAAACACATTTCAAACAGAGGGATACACACAGAGTAAAGGTAAAAAACTGGAGCAGAATACATTGGGTTTCAGTTGATGTAAAGAAAGTAGTGGTAGCAATCTTAATCTCAGACAAGTCAAAAGCAGAATTAGATCTAATCAAGAGAAATAAGGAAGGAAACTATTACCTATTAAATGGCACCATAGAAAATGAAGCAATATTATTACTAAACATATATACACCAAGTGGTATAGCATCCAGATTCTCAGAGGAGAGGTGAATGGAGTTACAGGAAGAGAGAGCAAAACTGTACTAGTGGGGATACCTCAACCACTTCATCTCTGAACGTGACCATTCTAACCTCAAAATAAACAAGAAAGAACTTAAGAAGGTGAATAAAACTCTGGATAAAGTAGATATGATAGATCCCTGGAGAAAACTGAATGAGGATAGAAGGGAATATACCTTTTTCTCAGCAGTTCATGGCACACATTCAAAAACTGACCATGCACTAGGGCATAAAAACCTCACAGTCCACTGCACAAAGGCACAGAGGATCAATCCACCCTTCTCAGACTATATGGCATGTAATAAATGACTATGGAAAGATAAACCAAAACTTAATTGGAAAACAATCTAATCCTAAAGGAGTGGGTTAAGCAACAAATCATAGAAATAATCAACAACTTCATTCAAGAGAATGGCAATAATGAAACAACCTATCAAATCTTATGGGACACTGCAAAAGGAGCACTTAGGGGAAGTTTCATATCTTTGAATGTCTACATGAATTAAATAGAGAAAGAGGAGATCTATGAATTGGGCATGCAGCTGAAAAAGTAAGAAAAAAATAACAAATTGAAAATCCTCAAGAAAATACCAAATTAGAAATATGCAAAACCAAAGGAGAGATTAATGAAATTGAAATTAAGAAAACCATTGAACTAAT
The DNA here is from genome assembly GCF_028372415.1 of Notamacropus eugenii. Taxonomy (NCBI): domain Eukaryota; kingdom Metazoa; phylum Chordata; class Mammalia; order Diprotodontia; family Macropodidae; genus Notamacropus; species Notamacropus eugenii. The sequence goes on from NC_092875.1 coordinate 375,591,396, forward strand.
AAATAAAACTAAGAGTTGATTTTATGAAAAAAAAACAGTAAAACTGATAACCCTTTGGTCAATATGATTTAAGAAAAATAAAGAATTAGCAAACTACTAATATCAAAAATGAAAAGAGCAAACTCACCTCCAACAAGGAAAAAAATTAAAATAATTAGAAATTACTTTGCCCAACTGTATGCCCATAAATTAGACAATCTAAATGATGAGTATTTTTTTAAAATATAAATTGCCCAGATTACCAGAAGAGGAAGTTGAATACTTAAATAATCCTATTTCATAAAAATAAATTGAACAAGCCACGGATGAACTCCCTAGGAAAAATATATCCAGGGCTCGATGGATTTAAAAGTGAATGGTAACAAACATTTAAAAAACAGTTAATTCCAATATTATATAGATGATTTGGGAAAATTGGAGAAGACCTACCAAATTATTTTTATGATACAAATATGATTCTGATACCTAAACCAGGAAGAGCCAAAACAGAGAAAGAAAATTGCAGACCAATTTCTCTAGTGAATATAGATGAAAAAACTGAAATAAGGCATTTGCAAAAATAATACAGCAACTTATCACAGGAATAATACATCATAATCAGGTATGATTTATACCAGAAATGCAGGGCTGGTTCAATATTAGGAAAACTATTAGCATTACTGATCCTATCAACAACAAAAGCAACGGAAATCACATGATTATCTCAATAATCATTCAGAGCAATGCAAAGGACTAAAAAATTCCCAATGGATTCTTGAGGCAAAAAGTCTTCCACATCCAGAGAAAGAACTATGGAATTGGTTCACAGAATGAAGCAGATCATTTTCTCTTGTGTTATATGTATTTGTTTGTTTTTTATGGTTTCTCCCATTCTTTTTAATTCTTCTATGCAACATCACTAAAGTGAAAATGTATTTAATAGGAATGTATATGTTGACCCTATATAAGATTTCATGCAATATTGGGGAAAGGGTGGGGAGGGAGGGGGGAAGGAGAGGGAGGAATGGGAAAAATATAAGGTATATGGAAGTGATTGTAGAAAATTGAAAACAAATAAAATAATAAATTTTAAAAAGTAAAAAAAAATTATCAAAAAAGAAGAAATTATAAAAAAGAAAATAGGTATATTTATTTATTTTTTTCTTAGAGAGGAGGAGATATTTCTACCCTTTCCCTGCTCAAAAAATATTATTACAATTTTTTTTGTAACAATTTAAAATGATTGTCCTTCATCTTCGAAGAGAATCAAAATGACATCACCACTGCAAAGTGAAATTTCAGTGTGTCCGACTGTGGTTGATCAGATCAATACAAGGTCAGAATGCTCTACCACAGGTTGGGCACAGATAATCCATATGAATATTTGGGATGGATATGCCAAATTTGTGCATCCTGCATTTACTTTGTGCTGCCTCAATTCTGCTTTGCTCAAAGAGCACAGCACCTTTTCTTACATGGGCATGCCATGTTGAGCAGTCCTGTACCAATGTCTCTCATGTTGCACAGGGGTATCACATCCAAATAGCAGCCCTTAGTGAAAAAAGGTTGGTAAATGAAGCCAACTTACTGAAGTTGGAGCTGGATACACCTTTTTCTGAAGTGGGTGCAGTGAAGGGCAGCACCGTGAAGTTGGCATGGGTTTTGGAATCAAAACTAATCTAATCAACAAGCTAGTGTGCCTGCCAAAAGGAGTGAATGACAGGCTCATGACAATGCAATTGCCACTCACAGGAAAACGCCATGCCACCATCACCAGTGCCTATGCTCCCACCATGACAAACCCTGATGAAGTCAAAAAAATTTTTTTGAAGACCTAGAGACCCTTACTGTCAATGTGCCAGAGGAGGGCAAGCTTATAATTCTGGGTGACTTTAATGCTAGAGTAGGCTCAGACTACCAGAGTTGGCAAGGAGTCCTAGGGAGGAATGGAGTTGGAAACAACAGTAGCAATGGTCATTTACTGCTGAGGACTTGTGCATCGCATGACCTTCTATTCACCAACACTATCTTCCATTTAACTAAACCCAATAAAACTTCATGGATGCACCCTCACAGCAAACACTGGCATCTAATAGATTATGTGATTGTAAGGAGAAGAGACAGGCAAGATCTGAGAGTGACAAAGGCAATGTGTGGTGCAGAGTGCTGTACTGATCATAGACTTATCCTTTCCAAGCTAAATATTCACATTCATCAAAAGTGCCAACCCCAAGGCAAAATGACTACCAGAAGAATTAATGTCAACAAATTACAGCTCTTCTCTGAGTGTGGTTTACTGCTGACTTGGAGGGAAAGCTGAGCTCACAAACAGTTGGCAACAGTGGAGCAGAAAAGGAGTGGGAATCTCTCAGGGATTTGGTGTACAGCACTGCATTAGCTCATCTGGGTCAGAACACTCACAAACACCAAGACTGGTTTTATGAAAATGATGGGGAAATGCAGAAGCTGCTAATTCAAAAACGTGAACTCCACAGGATTTACCAGCAGGATAGTTCATCCACCTCTAAGAAGGCAGCATTTAATTCCATCAAAAGCAAAGTACAAGCAAAGCTTAGGGAGATGCAGGATTCCTGGGTCAGTAAGCAGGTAGATGAAATTCAGTTTTATGCTGATAGTAACAATCCAAAACAATTTAAAATACATACAAAACAGATGTTCATATTGACCATGCCTGAAAATGAAGATCTCATTCTGTATCTCTAATCTCTATATTCATATTGTTTGCCATTTTTTACAGAACAGTAATATTCCACCATGTTCATGTACCCCAAACTTACTTCCCTGTTATCACTGGACATTTTATTTGTTTCCAAATATTTTCTAGGAAACAAAAAAGTTCACATATGTGTGTGTGTGTGTGTGTACACACACACACACACACACATGTGTGCATACACATACACACATATATGTGTGTGTATATACACAGATACATATATGTATATGTACACATACATGTATATGTGTATCTATATGTATTATGTATATATGTCATGTAGCCTTTTTACAATGACGTGTGTGTATATACACATACATATATGTATATGTATACATGTACATGTATATGTGTGTATGTATATGTATTATGTATCTATATATATATGTTATGTAGCCTTTTTTTACAATGATTTTTTCACATTATATAACTTGCAGTAGTCTCTAGATCAAAAGATACAGATATTTTGTCTTGCCCATTTTTTTTGCATAATTACAAATTGCTTTTCAGAATGATAATACTAATTCACAGTTTCACCAGCAAGATAATAGGTCTATCTTTCTAAAATCCTGAAGGTGGTTAAAGTTCATAAGATTCTCTTGGCATGCTGCTCCATGATAATTACATAATATTAATTTGTCAGCTAGACAATTATTATTTGGAAAGCATTTCAGTAAGATTGTACACTAAAGACATTTGGTTAAAAAAAAATGATAACTTGTCCTCAAAGTCTGTGACACAGTGTTACAATTACAAAAAGAAACCAATGAAAAGTGAGGTCATGAGTAGAAAGCACATATAATAAAAGAATAACACAAAGCTTCTTATTTCTGTAAGTTCTTTTCTCCTTTTAGCAGGATACTCATAAATTTCTCCTGAGGCATAAATTTCTTCTGATTTCCTTATAGAATCTTAAAATTTAATTTTCCTCATTGTGCCTAGTTTGTCCTATCATTAAATTGTGGATATTGCTGGAGTATATTTGAGAGTGCCAGGCTCCTCGAACACTTTTCATGCTGTCATCTTAATGAGAACTTCGGCATTACTCTCCTATAACTAGTTAATGCTCAGTCTCCATATTAGACATCTGATTCTAAAATGTCTTCCACTCCTATAATTAGTCATTTGTTACTTAAAAACATAAAGATTATTTAATTGCAATGTTGCTTAGTGTTCACCATATCAATGATGTTCAGTTTTTTTTCCTTTTGAATAATAAAATATCTTAATAAAATGATATGACAGTCTTTAGTAATCTGTAAGTATTTTGGCCACTATTATTTCTTAATTATAAACCATATTGCCTTCTTCTTTTTACTTGTGCTACCACTTCTTCATTGAAGTTATCAAAATTTATTTTAACTTAGTTGCAAAGATACCATGATCTTATTCATAGAATCCCCCAATATTTTCGTCTTTTCAAATGGATATTGTTGTATGAAATACAATTTTCTTAATGTTTGGTAATGTTCAACTTGTGTACTTTAAAGAAAGATGACAAAAGTCCAATGAAATTATTGTATTGCCTTTTTGCTTAAAATAAACCAAACTCTTGTATTCCTTATTCTATGTAGAGCCTCTAAGCTATCCATTCATTCAACTTTTCTATGTTGGTTGGTTTTGCTTAAAAACAAAAATCTTATTAATATTGTTGCTTAGTTTCTCTAATAATATATCAGCTTCTTGACATAGATGTAGAGCACAGATACTTAAATTAATGTGTTTTTTTTTAGATTATATAAAAACTTTGATCTCTCTCCCCCTCTTTTCTACAACTCTTCCACTATCACAACAGAAACGGACGGGAGTCACATGCAACTGATTTACACTTCTTATTTCTCCACTTGGTGGATCTTTGTGAACAAAGAAGTCACTAAAAGGCATCAGTATGCTAGAAATTAGTCTCTCCTAGTGATTGGTCAAGTTTGTCTTGAAAGAATATATATTCTTTCCTCAGGCCATATCCCAATCCCATACTTTGGTAGAGCCTGGCAGAACTATAAGAATTCAAACTCTTCTTTTAGTCGTTGATGAGGAAAATGAAAAGTGTCTCTATATCTATCAATAAAGTTCTTGATGAAATTATGAGAATTGAAGACACAGACTTTTGCACACGATTTCTATATAAATGATACTTTGTAGGCATATAATTGACTAAATGTAGAGAATTTAAAAAAAATCTTACTGTGTTTGTTCTATTTTCGCTCATATATTTTATTTTTTTATTTTATTTTATCTGATAAAATACAGTCTTTAAGTATCTCCTACATGTATTTCATTTATATGTGAAGTAATGGTTATCCTCCACATACAGCATGGGATTGTCAAGGGGCTCAAAGGAAGGCAAATGGACATCATTAGCCTCTTTCCCCACAAAAGAGACTTCAACAAGAGATTTTAGTTACTGGGAGGAGAAGCAGGCTTTTAGAAACAAAAGCTATGCTACATTCTCTCCTCAGGGAGATGGGGTACTGGGCTAAAATTATATCTGCCTACTCCCTTAAATATTATTAGTTTATGGGGTATGATTTTCAAGTTCATGCTAACTGAACATGGGAACAATCACATTCCTTAATGTGTGACGAGGACCCCAAAGTTCACATCAAAGGCTGATACTCATCCCACAAAACACTAACAGACAGAAATGAAACTCATTTATCAAAATCACAATAAAATAGAAATCAGAGAGTGTACATTGGAGAATATAAACAAGACAAAAGAGAAAGAAGGAATTATGAGAAAAGGAGTAAAGCTACTCAGATAAACCAAGAGAAATAGTCGTAGATCTCAACCAAGGGGGAGTTCTCCAAAGTCTCTAGGATAGCAAGTTGGAACTATGAACATGTTTGATACTGCCATGTCTTATCATTTGTATTCTTTCCCAAGGCCTTTCTTTTAGCAACCGGAAGTAGGGTTGTCCTCTCAAAGATGAAAATCAAAAATCACTTTCGTGGGTTTAGAACCCAAAGAGACTAGAAGAGACTGAACAAGCTGTTGAGCTTAAAGAGGTCAAACCTCTCCTCTCTCCAGTTCTTGACAACTCTACACCACCTCTCACCAGGCAGGGATTTTGACCTCCACCAATAAGGAGAGAGACTCCTATGTCAATCAGTTTAGACTTGGGTTATGTAGTAATATGTTAGTATCATATATGAGAGAGACAACTTCAGAGATTAGTATCAAGTAGGTGGTAATCTATTATCTCTAAAAGGAACTATTCTATTGATACAGAGCAGAGTGGTGAAAAGGACAGAAAAGGGGTATTTTTGTGAAGGAAAAATTCACATAAACTGTCAAAGGATAAGGGGTAATATCACAATTTTAGGTGAATATTTTACACGATTTAATATGATTTCAAATAAAATTTCAAACTACACATAAGAAGAAACATTGCTTTTGAATGGGATTTGACAAAAAATCTTGAAAAGAAAATTAACTGTGGAATGAATATAAAGAATAAAATTACCTTTTAAAAAATGTAGAATGATGATGAGTACATATGAATAATTTGATTCTTTTGAGAGTCAGAAGAACAAATGTATTTACTAAAAACTGGACAGACACGATTTTTAGGACAGCAAGAATACCAAGTAAGAAGATGAGACTAAGGCATAATTTTTAAAGGATAGATGATTTATAGGTTAAAATTCAGTGAGTTATTATTTAAATGAAAAATGAGTCACTAAGAACCAGAAAGTTTCCTGTTCAACCAATGAAGATAGGGACAACCTGATATATTGATCTGTTGAGAAGAATATAGTGAAGAAAGGAAACATAGCAAAGAGTATAAAAGCTGACTTTTAGAATGGTGGCACCTGAAAGAAATTTTTGAAAGACTTTTCCCAGGTGATTTCTGATTTGTAATGGCTAAACTATTTGGTGATTGATATGGCCTATCAGTGCTATCTAAAGTTGGCAAGATAGAAAGCTCCTCATAAGTTTCTATTGCTCTCTGCTGACATCTCTTATTTGAAGGGGAAAAATAGAGAAGAAGACAGAGATTGAAATCTTTATCTATCATGAGCTCACTAGGATGGTTAGCTGTGCATAAAGCATCACCCTAAGCTTCATTGCTGTGAGCTATTTCTATTGAAAAATACAGCTTCCAGTTTGGTAAATAACTATCCCGTTTGTTCTGCATAGCTATGATAAGCAGTCTGACGAAGTATGCAATTCTCCAACATCAAGGGAACTGCAATTTTCATTAAGAGGTTAATAATTTCTAAAGAGTCAATTTAAGGTTAATGGTTAATTGAAAGAGTTTGTAAATGTGATGTTCAATTGGAGAAGAGAGGATTCACTCATGTTGAGAAGAGTAAGGTGTAACAGACAAGCTCTGAGCAGAGAAATAGTTTGTTGTGGAACAGATATTTATGATTTTTGTCAATGACATTAACACCCAGAGTCTGGAGCTGTGAGTTAAACTAATCAGATGAGTTTTCTTTCCTTCTGTGCTTCCCTGACTAGGTGTTTCCCAAGAGATATTGAGTGCATTGGTGGAACACTATGACAAAGATTTATATGTGGATTGTAATGTCCTTGTTGTTTATGCATTTTCTTTATTACATGAACACCTAGACTATTATTAACTGTTTTGACTTATTGTTAAGAAAGTGATTATACTTAGGGTTTTAAGTATCATTGTTTTAAATAGTTGTTTTGCATGGATTATCAATACCTACTGTAAGATTGGGTGATATGTTACATTGTGAGTGGCTGGCTGTGAAAAAGGAAAAGCATTGTTAGGGATTAGAGAGCTGGAATGGTGAATATGGGGTGTATATTTCCTCTGAAATGAAGAAAACATTAAAATTATTTTTTTAGTGTAACTATATCTTGGGAGTTTATATTTGCTGGTCTACATCTACAACTAACAACTATGAGAACAGGGTAGAGTGAGTGAGCAACTCAAAGAAAAGTGTACTAATTTAGTCCATGTGAGGAATAGCATTGGAAGGGCTCATCTTACGGGCCAAATCTCAGCCACTAAATTAGAATCACCTTGTAGAAGTAAAGATTATAGGACTACAGTTTCAAAGTAATAAAATAATGAAACTTGCTCACTAACACAGTAAGCAAGTGTCGTGGAAGATATTCAATGTGAATTCCCAAAGGAGGAGGAATTCCTAAAAAGCCATGAGATACCCTAGGTGCCATTGTTTGGGTGTAACATTGTATTGATTGCATCAGACTACAGAATATGTTACATGGACTCCCTAATGTTATTCATAGTCATTCAAAAGAAATCAACCTAGTAGTCTACTAGGGGAAACTGCAACATGTAACATACATACTGACCAGATTGTGGCCAGTAGCTTGAAAGGATATATACTGCATAAGCACACCACAATATGTAATATGAACAGGCATTACAGGTGGAAAATTATTAGAAACCAAGTATACAGAGGAGGAAGAAAATGGGTTGAACTGAATTTGGAAAATCACATGGAGATTTAAATGATTATAAGGTGTATGTTGACATAAAAAACACTATTTTCTACATTGACTTTTTCAACATTAACTGTTGTGTGTGTTGGTGTGTGGATGTGTGTAGAACTTCTAATGTTATATGTCTTTAAATCATGGAATACCATGATTTCTAAAGAATTAAAATTGCTTCTTCCGAATTATGCCAAATGGGACAAAAAAGAAATGCATGATGGGTACAAATATTTCACAGCAAATTTGCAAAATAGCTTACACACAAAGAAGATAATAATACAAAAAATGTATGAAGCCATTATACATAAGATTGAGGGATAATAGCAGAATATGCTATCTGGGGGGAGGCAGGGACATTAAAAGACATAAAGGAGGCTTCTGATGCAATGTATAAAACCTCTCTGAAGAATCGATGAAAAGATGAAGTTGAGAATCACACATGATGAAAAGACATGGATAGGTTGTTTTCCAAATCCATTGAAGGGCAGGGTATGTATTAATAATATCAATTCTACCTAGTATTTATTTAATTATTTAAGGTCTACAAACTCTCAATTGTACCCATATGACAATCCCATAAAGAAACTACTATTGGTATTATTATTCCTGTTTTATAGATGAAGAAATTGAGATTTAGCAAGGTTAACTTACTTGCCTATGGTTACATACTTGGTCAAATACAGGATTCCTACTTAAGTTTGTCTTCATTCTAAGCTTCATTTTGCTGGTACTTCAAATCCTAAATTCCATGTCGAAATAGAATAAGTATCATAATAACAAAATTTTTAAAAATTCATATAATATTACATGCTTTTCACAGCCATATCACCAGTATCATCTAATCTGATTCCTTTTATACAATACTTGAGAAAACTGACATTTAGAGATTTTAAGTGACAAAGCTAGTGAACAGAAAAGCTGAAACTAGAACACAGCTCCTTGGATACTTACTATGCTGATTTTTAAATCAATATGTGCTGTCACTTCATTCAAACAGCTGACTTTTACTGATGCATTTCCCAGATACATTGAGTTGCTTTTTGCATTGGAGGAGGAACAAATAATTTTTAGGAATCTACTATATGCTAGGCACAGCACAAAGCATTTTATAAGTATCATCTCATTTGACTGGATAAGTTCACTAGATAGGTTGCCATCACTAAGCTATAGCTCTATTTTGCCAAGCTAAGTACATAAAAAAGTAGATGCTATATTCAAGTTACAAATTTATTAAGAAAAATTTTTTCAAAGCAAGATAAAACAAGTATTCTCAGCTCAACAAAACCTCCATAAAATACAATTGGCAAAATCAAGATATAAAGAATTAAAGATATAAAGAATTAAATTCTTCTTTCCACTAGATTTTTTCATTAATCATTAGAAAAAATTCCTTGGAAAGAAAGTGATCAGAATCCAGCTATCTCTTTCTTTTACTGGATGGACAATCAGAAGCATGATTCAAGAGCTATTTTCTTTTGACTACAAATCACTGTCAAGAGCCATACAAAACAGGTGGTATACATAGATTCCTAAAAAAGATAATCTAAGCCTCAGAGACATTCATCTATCAGTCATGTTACATTTGGAAATGAACTTGTTGGAGACAAGGCTTTGTAAAACATGCTTTATGTCTTTCCAGGGACAAAAATGATATATGATGAATGGTGAACCATGCTCCCTCACTCCCTCTTTCATGAGGGAGTACTTTGTAACTTCTGTTCTTGTTCTTGGTCTGTTCTTGACGGTTGATATACTTTTGTAAAAGTAAAAAAAAAAAATACAAGCCCGTATTTTATTTTTTAAAAGTCTGATTTACTAGAATGTATAGATTAGGGAAAGAACAAATTTATTAGGTCTAGACAACAGTTTTAAGACATCATTCAATGCTCCTTGTTGGAAGTAGTTTGATTGAATGTAAATAATCCAAGGGATGTGGCAAATCAAATTTGACCTGGTTAGCTTAATTAATTGATGCAAAAAATTAATTTAAAATGTTCTTTCTCCTTTATTTTTATTTCAACAAGCATTTCTCATCCCTATCTTTTTCAACACTATGGTAAGTAGTGCTGATAAAAATGAAAATAATGTATGATCTCTTGTCTTCTTTAAGGATAAAATCTAGTAGGATCAGCTGTAACTCTTAAAGAAACTACCACAGATTGAAAAATAAGAGCATCAGAAAAGCCCAAATAGAGTGGCCTAAGAGATACATGAGCGAGAAATCATGGATAGCAGTGGAGAATAGAAAAAGGTTTCACAGAGGCAGTGGAATCTTAACTGAACTGGATTTTTTTATTACATTTTTATTCTAATCTAGCAGAGAGAGGAAAGCAGGTGAAAATGCCCACACCTGCACATATATGTGTGTGTCTACATACTTACATGCACACACACACAGATCACTGGACTTCAATTATTATTTTCCCCTCTCTCCCCCCCCATTTTCCCCCTCCTTCCACGAGATGGCATACGCTTTTGTATAGATTCTACATATACCTTCCTATTAAACACATTTTCACTGTAGTCCAGCTGTGCTGAAGCATTAAAATGAGTGGGAGAAATCATGTAACAAACAAAAATGCAACACACACACACACACACACACACACACACACACACACACGTTCTGCTACAATCTGCGATTGAATTCCATAGTTCTTTCTCTGGATGTGGAAGGCATTTTGCCTTAGAAAACCACTGGAAATTTTTTTAAGTCCTTGCATTGCAATGAAGATCCAAGTCTACCTGCAAAAAAATCTCCCACACTGTGGTTGTTGCTGTGCACAAAGTTCCCCTGGTTCTGTTTCTTTCGCTCAGCATCAGATCATATGTGTCTTGCCAGGCCTCTCTCAAGTTTTCCTGTTCATCATTTCTTATAGCACAATAGTATCCCATTATATTCATATATGGTAATTTATTCAGCCATTCCCCAATTGATGGGCATCTTCTTGATTTCCAGTCTTTGGCCACCACAAAGAGTGCTGCTATAAATATTTTTGTATGTTTGGGACCCTTTCCCATTTTTATGATCTCTTAGGAATACAGTCCTAGAAGCACTATTGCTGTATCAAAGGGTAAGCATATTTTTATAGGCCTTTGGGCATAGTTCCAAATTGCTCTCCAGAAAGGTTGGATCAGTTCACAGCTCCACCAACATCTTCTTGTTCTGTTATGTTTGCCAATCTGATAGGTGTGATGTGGTACCTCAGAGTTGTTTTGATTTGCATCTCTCTAATCAAAAGTGATTTAGAACATTTTTTCATACGAATATAGATATCTTTAATTTCTTCCTCTGAAAATTGCCTGTTCATATCCTTTGACCATTTATCAACTGGGGAATGATGTGTATTTTTATACATTGCACTCAGTTCTCTACATATTCCAGAAGTGAGACTTTTATCCCAGAGATTATCTGTAAAAATTCTTTCCCAGTTGTCTACATCCCTCTGTGTTTTGGTTACATCAGGTTTGGTTGTGCAAAAATTTTTCAGTTTAATGTAATCAAAATTATCCATCTTGCATTTCATAATGCTTTCTATCTCTTCTTTAGTCAAAAAATGTTCCCTTCTCCATAAATCTGACAAATCCACTATTCCTTGCTCCACCAATTTATCCATAGCATCCTTCTTTAGACCTAGATCATGTACCCATTTGGATTTTATTCTGGTGTACAGTGTCAGGCATTTGTCTATGCCTAATTTATGCCACATGTTTATCCAGTTTTCCCAGCAATTTTTGTTCAACAGTGAGTTTTTATCCTAGAAGTTGGAATCCTTGGGTCTATTAAACAGTAGATTGCTATATTCATTGTCTGTTGTGTCTTGAGTCCACTTGTCTACCCTTCTGTTTCTTAGCCAGTACCAAGTGATAATTGCTGCTTTATAATACAATTTGAGATCTGGTAGTGCTAGGCCACCTTCCCTAACATTTATTTTCATTAGTCCCCTTGATATTCTGGACCTTTGTTCATCCAGATGAATTTTGATACTATTTTATCTAGTTCTAGAAAATAATTATCTGATAGTTTAATTGGAGTGGAATTAAATAAGTAAATTAATTTAGGTACAATTGTCATTTTTATTACATTGTCTTGGCCTACCCATGAGCAGCTGATATTTTTCCACTTACTTAGATCTGGCTTTATTTGTGTGAGAAGTGTCTTATAGTTGTGTTCATATAGTCCCTGAGCTTGTTTTGGCAGGTAAACTCCCAAATATTTTATAGTGTCTACCCTAGCTTTAAATGGGATTTCTTTTTCTATCTCTTGCTGTTGTGCTTTGTTACTGATATATAAAAATGCAGATTTGTGTGGGTTTATTTTGTAACCTGCAATGTTGCCAATGTTGTTTATTGTTTCAAGTAGTTTTTTACTTGAATCTCTGGGATTCTCTAAGTATATGATCATATCATCTGTGAAGAGTGATAATTTAGTTTCTTCTTTGACTGTTCTAATTCCTTCAATTTCTTTATCTTGTCTAATTGCTATAGTTAACATCTCTAGTATCATATTGAATAATAGTGGTGATAATAGACATCGTTGTTTCACCCCGATCTTATTGGAAATGCATCTAGCTTATCACCATTGCATATAATACTTGCAGAAGGTTTTACATAGATACTGTTTATTATTTTCTGGAAAGTTCCCTTTATTTTTATGTTCTTCAATGTTTTTAATAGGAATGGGTGTTGAATTTTGTCAAAAACTTTATCTGCATCTATTGAGATAATCATGTGATTTCTGTGAGTCTGTTGCTGATATGGTCGATAATGCTAATCGTTTTCCTAATATTGAACCAACCACGCATTCCGGGCATAAATCCTACCTGATCATAATGTATTATTCTCATGATAAGTTTCTGTATTCGTTTTGCTAAAATCTTATTTAAAATTTTTGCATCTGTTTTCATTAGAGAAATTGGTCTATGATTTTCTTTCTCTGATTTGTCTCTTTCTGGTTTCGGTATCAGAACCATATTTGTATCATAAAAGGAATTTGGGAGGACTCCTTCTTCCCCAATTTTCAAAAACAGTCTATGTAGTATTGGAATGAAATGTTCTTTAAAAGTGTGATAGAATTCACTTGTAAATCCATCTGGCCCTGGTGATTTTTCCCTAGGGAATTCATTGATGGCTTGTTCAATTTCTTTTTCTGAGATGGGGTTGTTCAAGTATTCAACTTCCTCTTCTGTTAATCTGGGCAATTTGTATTTTTTAAAATACTTATCCATCTCATTTAAATTGTCAGATTTATGGGCATAAAGTTGGGCAAAGTAATCTCTAATTATTGTTTTAATTTCCTCCTATTTGGAGGTGAGTTCACCCCTTTCATTTTTGAGTTTAGTAATTTTGTTTTCTTCTTTCTTTTGCTAAATCAGATTGACCAAAGGTTTATCAATTTTATTAGTTTTTCATAAAACTAACTCTTGTTTTTATTTATTAATTAAACAGTTTTCTTAATTTCAATTTTATTAATATCTCCTTTGGTGTTCAGTATTTTTAATTTGGTATTTACTTGGGATTTTCAATTTGTTCTTTTTCTAGCTTTTTCTGCTGCATGCTCAAATCATTAAACTCCTCTTTCTCTATTTTATTCGTGTAGGCATTCAAAAATATGTCTTCCCCTAAGAACTGCTTTTGCAGTATCCCACAAGATTTAGTAGGCTGTCTCAGTATTTTCATTCTCTTGAATGAAGTTGTTGATTATTTCTATGATTTCTTGTTTAACTCATTCCTTCTTTAGGATTAGAGTATTTAGTTTCCAATTAGTTTTTGATTTATCTTTCCATGACCTTTTCTTACATATACTTTTTATTGCATTGTCATCTGAGAAGGATGAATTGACGATCTCTGCCTTTCTGTACTGGATTGTGAGGTTTTTATGCTTAGAACATGGTCAATTTTTGTATATGTGCCATATACCACTAAGAAAAAGGTATATTTCTTTCTATTCCCATTCAATTTTCTCCAGAGATCTATCATATCTACCTTATCCAGAGTTTCATTTACCTCCTTAAACTCTTCTTTGTTTATTCTGAGGTTAGATTTATCACGTTCAGAGAGGGGGAGGTTGAGGTCCTCTACAAGTATAGTTTTGCGGTCTATTTCTTCCTTCAACTCCCCCAACCTCTCCTCTAAGAATGTGGATGCTCTACCCCTTGGAGCATACATGTTTAGTAATGATATTGCTTCACTGTTTATTGTGCATTTCAGCAGAAAGGAGTTTCCATCCTTATCTCTTTTGATTAGATCTATTTCTGCTTTTGCTTTGTCTGAGATTAGATTTGATAACCCTGTTTTTCTTACATCTGCTGAGGCAAATATATTCTGTTCCAACCTCTTACCTTTTCTTTGTGTGTATCCCTCCCCATTTCAAATGTGTTTCTTGTAAACAACATATTGTTGGATTATGGCTTTTAAGCCATTCTGCTATCCATCTCTGTTTTATGGGAGAGTTCATTCCATTGACATTCACAGTTGTGACTGCAATGTGTGTCTTCCCCTCCATCCTCTTTCCCACCGTTTATGCTGTTAGTTCTCCCATCTCCCTTCGCCTCATGAATAGAGTTTTTACTTTTCACCACCTCCTCCCACAGTCTTCCCTTCCTTCTTTTAGCCCCCCTCCCTTTTTGTCCCCTTTACCCTTACTACTTCTTCCCTCTCTTTTACCTTCCTCTCCCCTTTCTTCACCCTTCCCCTCCTACTGTCTATACAGCTAGTTAGATTTATAAACTTAATGAAGTTTATTGCTCCCTCCTTGAACTAAATCACATGAGAGTACCTCTCAAACAATGCTCATCTCTCTCCCCTTTTTCCCTTTACTATAATTTTGTATTTCTTCCTGTGATGTTATTTACCATTTTCTGCTTCCTCCTTTTCACATCTCCTGTTACAATCCCTTTGCACGCTTAAATCATATTTTTTATCATCACATCACTTTCTTTATACCCGTTCCCTCTATGTGTATCCCTTTTATATTTTATAATAGGTGCACAATTCTCAGGATTAACAAGTATAATCCTCTCTTATAGGTAGGTAAACAGTTTGTCCCACTTGAGTAACAAATTTTTCTTTCACCTGTTTACCTTTTCTTGCTTCTCTTGAGACCTGGGTTGGAGGATCAAATATTCCATTGAGTTCTTGCCTTTTTTGCCAGGAAGGTCTGGAAATCTCTTATTTCGTTGAATGTTAATCTTTTTGCCTAAAATGTTATGCTGAACTTTGCTGGATAATTGATCCTTGGTTGTAGTCCCAGCTCCTTCACCTTATGTAATATCATATTCCAATTCCTTTGATCTTTTAATGTAGAAACTACAAGGTCCTGTGTGATCCTGGCTGTTACTCCTCGATATTTAAATGGTTTCTTTCTAGCTGCCTGTAGTATTTTCTCCTTCACTTGGTAGTTCTGGAATTTGGCAACAATATTTTTTTGGAATTTTTAGTTTGGGATCCCTTTCTGGAGGTGAACAGTGGATTCTTTCAATGACTATTTTGCCCTCTGTATCTAGCACTTCTGAGCAGTTTTCCTTGAAGATATTTTTTATGAAGAGATACTTACTAGGGCATTATAGTACTAATAGTACTAGATATCTTATTGTCTACTGTGCCCCCAAAATAATCTCTAATACTCTCTTATGGGACCATAGAGAATACAGGAGAAAGTAGAATGAAGTTTACATGGCATTTTTCAAAGTCTCCTCATTGCATGAAATCCTTTTTTTCCCATTTGCGGAATTTTCAACAAATTCCTTTTAGGAATATACAATTTGTTTGGTGGACTCCTTGTGAAACAGTTCATTTGCACAGTCTGCACCATAATTCCCAATGGAGATATTTCAGTTAACTTCTGTGGGCATGCTCCTAGGATACTGATGGGAACATGGGAAATACAACATCCTCAGTACTCTGTAAAGTTCTACTTGCAACCAGAGGGAATAAGTAGGGGCAAGTGTGAGGAAGGAAATCTAGACCAAATCAAATGAAATAACAGTGTTCCTCACTTAATGGTAATTAACATTGCATTGGGTATGAAAGAGGGAGAGTGACTTTTCTCAAAAAAATATTTGTCACTCTATTTGAAAATGTCCAGGGCAGAGTTCAGATAGAGGAAGAATGCCAGGCAACCTTGAATACTAGACACAACCACAAATTTCATGGCTCATTCTATTGTTCTGAATGGGAGAGCTTTACTTGCTCTCTGCATTTTGGGATGCTATAAACACATGTATCAATGAAATTACTTTTCTGTCCAGTCTCAACCTCCTAACTGTATTTTGTCTACTGTAAGCTCCTTCTGTACTTTTGAGCAAATGAAAAATAGACTTCTAATGCAAGGGTTAACCGGTTTTTATTTACTTCTTAGTGCTCAGTTATTTGAGCAAATATAAAGATAAACTTTTAAAACTATAAGTTAGTTTTAGAATGAATGTCTGTTTTCCTGGGTAGTGAGAGAAACAGGGAAAGGCATTATCATCTTGGATTTGCCTCTATCAAGTTTATTATAATTAATATCTGCCCACATACCACTCCGAAGACTCTTGTGCTGATCTCTCCACTGAAGTGGAGAGTTTTTACTGGTCTCAGTCTCTTGCTCCTCTAATATGTTCCCTCTGGTGCTGCTTCTAGGGTCACAGTGCCCATTTTCCCAGCAGTTCAACCTCCCTTTGTGTCTTTGCCTTCTCTCTCAGTAGTTGCCACAAGCATTCCCCCATGCACAGGACTTATCTGTCTTCATGCTGACTTATATTCTATATCTTTGGACATAGTCACTACTTGCAAAGCATTTCCTACCTCTGTTTCAAGAAATAAGAGGAAATATTTTCTCCGAAGCACTCAAATAGATAAACTTTAGAAATTCCCTGTCTATTGGAGAATAGTAATCTTCAGTAAGGGTGTATAGAAAAAAATGTGCACACATTTTCTGAACTGAGCTAGGAAAATAAATGCATCCACTGTATGGTGGTTGTTGTTCAAGGTCAGTTTTTTAAAGTTTTTCTGGAGTAAAGAATATAAAAATGCAGTTATATGACAGCATACTGGAAAAAATAGAGGAGGTTCAGCTTAGCCAGGTTTTTGAATGCTAAGAGGAAACGTTTTAACTTTACTCAGTAGTACATAACAGGGGATCACAGAAGATGTTTAAGCAGAGGTATCATTTGGCCAGAAAAATTACTCTGGAAGAGGATGACATAGAAAAGAAATAGGGAAGAAGTAAGAATTGATGGAAGGCTAATAGCAGGAGCCTAGAAAAATGATGATTGTGTCTGAATTAAGGAGTTATTACTGGAAATACAGAAGTAATCATGGATATGTGACACATTATAGAAATAGGAACAAAAGAAACTGTTAACTGAATAGGTGAACTTGAAAAGTGAATCAAAAGGAAAAGGAAATGACAGCTCCAAGGCTCCAAAAAAGGAGACTGGGTAAATTATAATAGAAATAGTGAAGTCTGAAGGAGAAACTTTAGAGAGCAAGATAGAGAGTTAGGTTTTGGAAAATTTGCTATTGAATATGTGACACAGAGGTGGTATAACTATGGTGAAGGTATACTATGGGGAAAGAAGGAGGGGAATAAGCATTTATATGGTACTTTTATGTGCTAGAAACTGTGCTAAGCCCTTTAAAATATTATCTCATTTGATTCTCATAAAAATTTTTCAAGGTATGTACAGATCAGGAAATTGAGGCAAACAAAGGTTAAGTAACTAGTAAGTGTTTGAGGCTGAATTTTAATCCAGGTCTTCCCAATTCAAGGCTCAGCATTTTATCCACTGTGTTATCTAACTTCCTGCCTTAGTTAGAGAACAGCTTCAGTGGAGAGGTATTGGTTTTTCCTTCTGGCAGTTCTACTATGCATCTGAATCTTATTCTTTTTCTGTTTCTCCCCAGCAGAGCAAGATCCATGAGGGCAGGGTCTTTTTGACCTCTGTCCTTGTACTTCCAGTGCCTGGCAGTGTCAGGCACACAGTAGGTACTTCAAAATGCTTGCAGTGAGTTGAGAACAAAAATAAAAACAAAAAAAAGTTGTTTTTTTTTTTCCCTAGGTTTCCTTTTCCTTCCTCATATACAAAATAGCGTCACTCCTGCCACTACTTTTCCCTACTCTTCTCTAACTTTTTGCTGCACATAGCATCATTGGCCGAGGAAATTAGGATATAGTGCTCAGAACACAGTTTAAAGCTAAACATTGATATTTTGAAGTCAGCTTCATAAAAATATTATTTAAAGTCACTACACACATAGACCAGTATTTTGGCAACAGCCACCATAGGTCATTGTTTTGGTTTCAACTCTGCCCACCCAGGGACACCAAAAGCTGTTGCAATTTCTTGATGTGTTGTGGTGGAATCATTTCAAAGAATTCAGAGTCAGACCACCTCTAATCCAAGTAGGGGTATTTATTGAGGGTGACATCTCTTCTGAAGTGGGCAAAGTTCCCAGAGAAACCAGCAGTTTCAAAGAAAACAAGAAGAATTTTCATAGAGTAAAGATGCAACAACATGACAAAAATTATGAATATTAAAAAAACAGGCAGGGTTTGTTAAAAGATTTGTAACAGAGAAGGGGTCTCAGCCACAGTGGAACTGCACATATGATTACTCACAATGCATACAGAAAAACCCATTTAAGGGGCTTATGTATGTATGTATGATATGATATTAATATAATATTATATTATAATAAACCTCTCTGTGTCATAAGTTCACTCTAGGTCAGTTCTTTACTATTACTGTTCAGGTGCCTACTTAGAGAAAGGCGCTTCTATTGTTTTGGAGTCCACATCCTGCTTGGGCATCCTCGTGGTGCTACTTCATGATTGGCTGGCTATTGTGGTCCTGTCTGAGACTAGACAGAAGTGATTGTGGTTGAGTGCATGAACATACCTGCTGTTGCTATGGGAAATAAGAGGAATGAGTCTGGGGCAGTGGCTAGCAGGAAGCAGTGGCTGGGATCCCATCGCATGGACATATCTGCTGTTTCTCTGAGAAATATGAGTGCAAGGACACAACTGTAGTTCTAGTGAGTAGTGAGGAATATAAGAAGTTAGGACATTGAATATATGTGTAGAGGGATGGGATAAGTGGCTAGGTAGGGATAGTAGGCCTGTTGTTCAGTGGGGCCTATAAGTAAGTTAGAATATTGGGGCTGGGGGCAGTTTTATTGGGATTCAACAATAGGAAGAGGATTTGAAGCTACTATAAGATGCAATGAATAAGGAGGTAGGAAAAATATTATAAGAATCAGAAGGAATTCAAATCTGTATGAAATTTATTAGTTAAAAGCCAACAGGCAGAGTGGAGCAATGGGGCAAAAAATGGATATATAGTCAGAGAATCTGAGTTCATTTCGCTGTGTTGCCATTTACAGTCAGAGTATGTCAGTGGACAAGGTACTAAACTTCTCTGGCCATCAATTTAATTTTTTTCACTAAATAGTATCTTTTCCCAATTACATATAAAGATAGTTTTTAACATTTATTTTTGTAAGATTTTAAGTTCCAAATTTTTCTCCTTCTCTCTTCTCACCTTCCTCACTGACAGATTTTACACATATAATTATGTGTAATTATACACATATATTCACAAATTATACACATATAATCAATCATGTTAAACATATTTCCATATTAGTCATGCTGTGCAAAGAAGAATCAGAAGAAAAGGGAAAAACCATGAGAAAGAAAAAAAGAAAGAACAAAACCACTGAGAATAGTCACCATTGATCTTCTTTCAGACTCAATAGTACTTTCCCTAGATATGGATAGGATTTCTATAATAAGTCTTTTGGAATTGTCTTGGATCATTGTCATGCTAAGAAGTGCTAAGTCTGTCCCAGGTGACCCTCACACAATGTTGTTACTGTGTACTGTCTTCTCCTAGATCTACTCATTTCACTCAGTATCAGCTCATTAAGTATTTCCAGATATTTTTTTCTGAAATCTACCTGCTCACAATTTCTTATAGCACAATAGTACTCCATTACATTCATATACCACAACTTGTTAAGTCATTCCCCAATTGATAGGCATTCCCTAAATCTCCAATTTTTGCCACCACAGAAAGAACTGATAGAAATATTTTTTATACATGTAAGTCCTTTACCCATTTTTGATGATCTCTTTGAGTTATAGAACTAGTGGTAATATTGCTGGATCATAGGGTGTGCACCATTTTTATAACTCATTTGGAATAGCTCCAAATTGCTCTCTAGAATGTTTCGATCAGTTCATAACTCCACCAACAATGCATTAGTGTTTCTATTTTCCCGCAACTCCAACATTTATCGTGTTTCTTTTGTATTAGCCAATCTGATAGGTATGATATGGTACTTCAGAGTTGTTTTAACTTTAATTTCCCTAATCAGTAGTGATTTAGAACGCTTCTTTTCATTTGTTTAAAGCTTTAATTTCTTCATCTGAAAACTTCCTGCTCATATCTTTTGACCGTATCAGTTGAGAAATGGCTTGTATTCTTGTTTTCAATATGTATGAAAAATACTGCATTAATGGGAAAGAGTGTCCTTGAAAATTATTTCCCAGCTTTGTGTTTTCCTTCTAATCTTGGTTACATTGGTTTTTCTGGGGCAAAATCTTTTAAAATTTAATGTAATCAAAATTATACATTTGGCAATTCATAATGTTCTCTATTTCTTGTTTGGTCATAAATTCTTTCCTTCTAAATAGATCTGACAAGTAAACTATACTTTGCTCTCCTCATTTGCTTATGGCATCACCATTTTTCTCTAAATCCTGTTCCTATTTTGACTTTATATTGGCACAGGGTGTGAGATATTGGTCTGTGCATAATTTTTCCTGAACTACTGACCAGTTTTTCCAGTAGTATTTGTCAAATAGAGAGATCTTAACCCAGAAGCTGAGGTCTTTGGGTTTATCAGACAGAGCATTTATATAGTCATTGACTACTATAATCCTTGACTACTGTATCTTCTGCACTGATTCACCACTCTATTTCTGAGCCAGTAACAACTAGTTTTGATGACGGCTATGTTATAATACAATTTATGATCTGGAATGGTTATGTCAACTTTCCTTGAATTTCTTTTCATTAATTCTCTTTTATATTCTGGACCTTTTGTTCTTCCAGATGAATTTTGTTATTTTTTCTAGTGCCATAAAATAATTTTTGGTATTTTGATTGGCATGGCACTGTATATGTAAATTAGTTTAGGTTGAATTATCATTTTTATTATATGAGCTTGACCAGTATATGAGTCATTGATATATTTCCTATGGTTTAAATCTGACTTTAGCAGTGTGAAAAGTGTTTGCTAATTGCTTTGGGTTGTTTTTTTTTATTATTATCAATTAATTATATTTTTATTTATTTATTTTTAGTTTTCAACATTCATTTCCCCAAGATTTTCACTTCCAAATGTTTTCCCCATCTCTCCCCTCCACCATCCCAAAACATCATGCATTCTGATTATACCTTCCCCCAATCTGCTCTCCCATTTTCACATCCCTCCCTTTCTGTATCCTCATATTCTCTCTTTCTTGTAGGGCAAGATAGACTTCTATACACCATTAGCTGTATTTCTTATTTCCTAGCTGCATACAAAAGCAATTCTCAACATTCATTCATTAAACTTTGAGTTCCAACTTCTCTCCTTTTCTCCCTCCCCTCCAATCCCCACAGAGAAGGCAAGCAATTCCATACAGGCTATATATACATGTAGCTTTGCTAAAAACTTCCATAATAGTCATATTGTGAAAGATTAATTATCTTTCCCTCCATTCTATCCTGCCCTCTATTATTTGTATTCTCTTGAGACTTTGTCCCTTCCCTAAAGTGATTATTTCTTATTACTCCCTCCCTCCATTTGCCCTCCCTTCTATCATTTCCCTACCCCACTTATCTGCTGCTCCCTTCTTTTTCTGTAGTGTAAGATAAATTTACATATTAAGCAGAGTATGCATGTTGTTCTCACCTTAAGAAAATGTGATGAAAGTAAGCTTCATTTTTTCTCTCTCATCCCCTGCCTTTTCCCCTCCATTGAAAAACCTTTTTCTTGCCTCTTTTATGGGAGATAATTTACCCCATTCCATTCTCTTTTTCTCCTCCCAATATATTCCTCTCTCACAACTTAATTTTATTTTTTAGATATCATCCCTGCCTATTCAATTCACCATGTGCTCTCCATCTATATACATAACATACATACATACATACATATACATATATATATACACACACACACATATGTGTGTATACATATCCAAAAACTGAGCAAAGTTTCAAGTGTTACAAATGTTATCTTTCCATGTAGGAAAGCAAACAGTTCAACATTAGTAAGTCTCTTAAGATTTCTCTTTCTTATTTACCTTTTCATGCTTCACTTGATCCTTGCGTTGGAAAGTCAAATTTCCTATTCAGCTCTGATCTTTTCATCAAGAATGCTTGAAAGTTGTCTATTTAATTGAATGACCATTTTCCCCCTGAAATATTATACTCTGTTTTGCTGGGTAGGTGATTATTGGTTTTCATCCTGTTTCCTTTGAATTGTGGAATATCATATTCTAAGTCCTTTGATCCTTTAATGTAGAAGCTGCTAGATGTTGTGTTATCATGATTGTTTTTCCACAATACTCAAATTGTTTCTTTCTAGCTGCTTACAATATTTTCTCCTTGGCTGGAGAACTCTGGAATTTGGCTACAATATTCCTAGGAGTTTTCTTTTCAGGTATCTTTCAGGAGGTGACTGGTGGATTGTTTCAATATTTATTTTACCCCCTGTTTCGAAGGTATCAGGGCAGTTTTCCTTAATTTCATGAAACATGATGTCTTGGCTGTTCTTTTGATCATGACTTTCAGGTAGTCTAATAATTTTTAAATTGTCTCCTTTGGATCTGTTTTCCAGGTCAGGTGTTTTTCCAATGAGATATTTCACATTATCTTCTGTTTTTCCATTCTTTTGGTTTTGATTTGTAGTCTTTTGGTTTCTCATACAGTCATTTGCTTCCATCTGCTCCATTCTAATTTTTAAAGAACTATTTTTTTCAGTGAGCTTTTGAACCTCTCTTTCCATTTGGCTAATTCTGCTTTTTAAAGCATTCTTCTCCTCATTGACTTTCTGGGCCTCTTTTGCCATTTGAGCAGCTAGGTGATGCAGTGGATAGAACACCAGTGCAGGAGTCAGGAGGACCTGAGTGCAAATCTCAACTCAGACACTTGATACTCACTGGCTGTGTGACCTTGGACATGTCACTTAACCCCAATTTTATGATTAGATTCATCTAGTTTTGAGAGGGGGATGTCGAGATCCCTCACTAATATAGTTCTGCTATTTCTTTTTTTCTAATTTTTGTTTCATTGGTTTTGTTTCTATAAAACCTTTATCAACATGACATAATCAAAATTACCTATTTTACATTTCTTAAGGCTTCCTATCTCTTATTTGGTCATGAATTGTAACTAACAACTTCTTTAAGAATTTGTATGTTATACCAGTGGAATACACATGTTTAGTGTTGATATTGCTTCATTGTCGAGTGTATCTTTTAGAAAGTCACAGTTTCCTTTCTTAGATATTTTAGTTAGGTCTATTTTTGTTTTTGCTTTGCCTAAGATCACGATTGCTACCCTTGCCTTTTTTTTTAACTTTACCTGAAGGATAATAGATTTTCCTATGGACCCTTAACTTTACTTTGAGTGTGTTTCTTTGTTTCAGGTGTGTTTCTTGTAAACAATAAATTGTAGAATTCTGGTTTTTGATCCACTCTACTATCTGCTTCTGTTTCATGGAAGAGTTCATCCCATTCACATTCACGGTTATAATTAATTGCTGTATATTCCACTCCATCCTCCCCTGTCCCCATTTATACTTTTCTCTCTCCTTTAATATTGTCTCTCTTCATCAGTGTTTTGCTTCTAACCACAATCCCCCTCAATCTGCATTCCCTGCTGTCAGCCATGTATTTCTCTTTTCTTTGCCCTTTCCTCTTCTACTTCCATATGGGTAAAATAAATCTCTATACTGTAATATGTGTGTGTTATTTCATCTTTGAGACAAACCTGATGAAAATAAGGTTTAAACAGAGCTTACCCCTCCTTTCTTTCCCTCTAATATAATAGGTCTTTATTGCCTCCATGTTATATAATTTACCCAATTTTATCTCCTCATTTTCTCTTCTCCTCATACAATCCTTTTCTTCCTTCTTATTTTTTTTTATATTATTACATTAAAGTCAATTTGTACCCACACCCTATATGTATACCCCTTCTAGTTGCCCTATAAGAGAGAGAGCTCTCAAGAATTAGAAATATGATCTTCCTGTGTAAGGACACAAATAGTGTATTTAACCTTTTTCTTTCCTTTTTACATTTTAATGCTTCTCCTCAGTCTTATATTTGAAGTTTGACTTTTTTCTGTTCAGCTCTGGTCTTTTTTATCAGGAAAGTTGAATGCTCCCTATTTCATTGAATGTCCATCTTTTGCCTGGAAAGATGGTACTCAGTTTTGCTGAAAAGTTGATTTTTCATTTATTATTTCATTTTCCCTAGTTACACATAAAAACAATTTTTAATATTTGCTTTTGAAATATTGAGTTCCAATTTCTCTCTCTTCCTCACTTTCTCCCCCCTCAATGAGAAAACAAGAAATTCCACATTTATAAATGCAAAACATATCCATAATAGTCATGTTGTAGAAGAAAACATAGACAAAATGAAGAAAAATAAAGTAAAAACAGTGTGCTTTAACCTGTATTCAGACCACCAGTTCTTTCTCTGGGGATAGATCGCATTTTTCATCCTAAATCCTTCAGAATTGTCATGGATTACTGAGAATAGCTAAGACATTCATAGCTAATCATCTTACAGTACTGCTGTTACTTTGTGCTCTGTACGTTTCTCTTTGAATCAACACATGCAAGTCTTTACAGGTTTTTCTGAGAGCATCCTGATCATTTTTTATAGTAAAGTATTGTGTCCTCATAATTGCATACCACAACTTTATCAGCTAATCCTCATTTGATGAGCATCTTAATTTCTAATTCTTTACCCTCAGAAAAGACTGCTGTAAATATTTTTGTACATATAAGTCCTTTCACTTTTTTTGTTTATTATTCCTTTTGCCATACACACCTAGCAATGGCATTGCTTGATCAAAGAGTATCAGTGGTTTTACAGCCCTTCAGGCATAGTTCCAAATTTCTCTTTAGGATGATTTAATTAGTTCATAACTCAGCCAACAGTACATTAATTTTGCATTTTTCTCATGTCCTCTCAAACATTTGTCATTTACCTTTTTGGTCCTATTAGCCAGTCTAATTGCCTTGAGGCAATACCTCAGAATTGTTTTAATTTGCATTTCTCGAATCAATAGTGAGTTCAACTTCTTTTCATATTAAAGCTATAGATAGCTTTAATTATGTCATCCAAAAACTGATTATATCTTCTGATTATTTTATTAATTAGGCAATAGCTCTTATTTTTTTTATAAATTTGGCACAGTACTCGATATGTTAGAGAAATGAGGCCTCTATCAGAGAAACTTGATTCATTTTTTGAGTTATTATTGCTAATTGTATTTCCCCCATTCTATTCCCCTTAACTCTATTCATTTTATTCTCCCTCTCCTTTCACCCTGTTCCTCCTCAAAAGTGTTTGGCTTCTGACTTACCCTTCTCCCTCCTTACCTCTGCCCTCCTTTCTATCACCTCATTTTCTTATTCTCTTCCCCTTCCACTTTCCTGTTGGGTAAGATACACTTCTATATCCCATTGCCTGTGTATTATATTCCCTCTTTGAGTCAATTCTGATGAAAATACAATTCACTCACTCTCACTGATATACTCCATCATCCCCACCATTGTAAGAGATTTTTCTTGCCTTTTTTGTGTGAGAGAAAATCCTAACCCTCTCTTTCTCTCTCTTCCAGTACATTCCTCTCTCTCTTATACTTTAATTTTACTTTGTTAGATATCATCTGTTCATATTCAATACATACCTATGCTCTCTGTCTATATATACCCCGTCTAACTACCTTAATGATGAGAAAGTTCTTATGAGTTACAAATAGCTCCCCATGTAGGAATGTAAAGAGTTTAACCATATTAAGTCCCTTATGGTTTCCCTTTCCTAGTTATCTTTTCATTCTTCCTTTGAGTCTTGCATTTCAAATTCAGATTTTCTACTCAGCTCTGCTCTTTTCATCAAAAGTGCTTGAAAGCCCACTATCTCATTGAACAACTATTTTCCTCTGAAGGATTATATTCCTGGGAAATTATTCATGATTGTAATCCTACCTCCTTTGACCTCAGAAACTTCATTGCAGAAACTGCCAAAATCTTGTATTATCTAGATTGTGTCTCCACAATACTTGAATTGTTTCTTTCTGGCCATTTAAAATATTTTCTCCTTGACCTGGAAACTCTGGAATTTGGCTATAATATTCCTGATAGTTTTCATTTTGGGATCTTGTGTAGGAGGTGATAATTGGATTCTTTCAATTGCCACTTTACTCTCTGATTCTAGAATATCAGGGGAGTTTTCCCTGACAATTTCTTGAAAGATGATGTTTAGGTGCCTTTAAATCATGGCTTTCAAGTTTTCCAATAAATTTTAAATTCTTTCTCCTGGATTGATTTTCCAGATCAATTGTTTCTGCAATGAGATATTTGACATTGTCTTTTTTTTTCATTCTTTTGGCTTTGTTTAATTGCTTCTTGTTTTCTCATAAAGTCATTCGCTTCCATTTACAACATTCTAATTTTTAAGCAATTATTTCCTTAAGTGAGCTTTGGGACCTCTTTTGCCATTTGGCTTGGTTTGTTTTGTAAGGTGTTAGTTTCTTCAATAGTTTTTGTGTATCCTTCACTAAGCTATTGATTCTTTTCTCATGATGTTCTTGCATCACTCTCATTTTTATCCCAACTTTTCCTCTACCTCCCTTACTTGATTTTCCAAATCTTTTTTGAGCTCTTCTATGGCCTGAGGCCAACTCATATTTCTTTTCTTGTAGGCTTTGTATGTAGGAGCTTTGCCTTTTGCTGTATTCTTCCATGTGTGTATTTGATCTTCCTTGTAACCAAAATAACTTTCTATAATCAGAGTTATTTTTCCCTGTTGTTTGCTCAGTTGTCTCAGCCTATTACTTGACTTTGAACTGTTTCTTAAAGTAGGAGTCTGGTTCCAAGGTAGAGTGTACACTGTCCCAAGCTTCAGGGATTTTGTGGAGCTATTTTCAGAGTTACTTCAAGACACTTATAAGTTTTCAGTTCTTCCAAGGTGATATGATGTAAAGAAAGATGTTTTCTACCTTCTTGGCCTGCGCTTTGGTCTATAAGCAACAATAAGCACTCTTTTTTGCCTTGGGACTGTGAAAAGGGTCTCACATCCACTGCTGCTGCAAGTTCTATTATGCTAATGCTCCTCCTCACCCTGAGACTGTCAACCAGAACTGGGACTCAGATCCAAGAGTGGGCAAAATATCAGAATCCTGCCTCAGTGCAACCAAAGAGACTCCTATTATCTTCTGATCACTCGTACCATCTGGTGGCAGGGAATCTCAGAAGCAGACATTGCCACTGCCACTGCTTGGTCCAGTCACTCCCAAAGCCTGCTCCTGGCCTACTGGTGCTGTACTATGCTGGATGGGCATGTATTGGACTGAGCTCTGCTCCCAACCTACCAGAACAGACTTCTCTTGTGATCTTCTACATTGTCCCTGTTGTCTGTGGGCCAAGATGTTCATAAACTGCCCCAAGTTCCAGGAATTGAATTGCCCCAAGGCCTGCCCCGAGCTCACTGGAGCTACTCTACTCTAGTACATCTGGTGTCAGACTACGCTCCTCTCTCAGCCTGGTGCAAGAGACTTTTCCTGGCAACACTGTAAGTTGTCTTGAGCTTAATATTTATTTCATTCCATGTTTTTTATGATTCTTCTGCCCTAGAATTTGTTTAGAGTTATTTTAAAAGGTATTTGGAGTGTTTTAGAGGAGAGTTCAAGTGAGTCCTTGCCTTTACTCTGCCCTCTTTACACTCTGAGTAGTTGATTCTTGATTGTAGTCCATGATCCTTTGTCTTCCTGAATATCATATTCTGATCCTTTAATGTAGAAGCTCCTAAGTCCTATGTAATCCTGATGGTGGCTCCTTAATATTTCAAGTGTTTCCTTCTGGTTGCTTGTAGTATTTTCTTCTTGATTTAATATTTCTGAAATTTGGCTACAACATGCCTTTAAGGTTTTATTTAGGCATTGCTTTCAGGTGGTTATTGGTGGATTCTCTCAATGCCTCTTTTACCATCTGCATCTAGGATATTAGGGCAGTATTTCTTGAGAATTTTTTTGAAAGATGCTATCCAGGTTCTTTTATGATCATGGCTTTCAGGTAGTCCAGTAATTCTTAATTTATCTCTCTTGGATCTATTTTCCAGGTAAGTTATTTTTCCAAAGATGTATTTTACATTTTCTTCCACTTTTTAATATTCTTTTGATTTTGATAGACTAATTCTTGATGTCTCATAGAGTCATTAGTTTCCACTTACTCAGTTCTAAATTTTAAGGAATTATTTTTTTCCAGCTGACATTTCTACCAACTTTTCCATTTGACCAATTGTACTTTTTAGGTAGTTTTCTTTGGGGCATTTTTTTTTTTATTTTGGGCATTTTTTAAGGTATTGTATTTTTAAGGAATTGTTTCCTTCAGTAAATTTTTGTCCTTTTCCCAAGCTGTTTACTCTTTCCTACATAATTCATTTCTTTTCTCACTTTTTCTTCTACCTCATATTTAATTTAAAGAATACTTTTTAGGCTCTTTCATGAAGATATTTTGGGCTTAAGATCAGTTCATATTCCTCTTTGAGATTTTGCATTTAAGCATTTTGAAATTGTTGTCCTCTGAGTTTGTGTTTTGAGCTTCCCTGTCACCATAGTAGCTGTCTCTGATCAAGGCTCTTTTCTGGATGTTTGCTCATTTTTAGCTTATTTCGTCCCTTTAAAGTTGACCTCTGCTCCTTGGGAAAACAGTCCCATGCTTCTTGTGCTGGGGGCCAGGAGCCTGGTCACTGGCTTTCATTGTTGGGTCTCAGATGCTGGTTGCTTTCACACAGAGATTGAGTGGCCCAGCCTAATTGTATCTGCTATGCTGGGAGTTCTGGTGCTGGCAATTTGCATTTTGTCCTGAGACTGAAAACCTCACAAATATAATCTTGCACCATTGGTCTGCTGACCCTGGACTGAGTGGATCTGGCTCCTGATCTGTGTTGTGGCTAATAGCCTCCTCCTGGCTTGCCCACATACTGACTATGCTGGGCTGTGCTCCCCTTTAACCCATATAAGAAAGACCTTTCCTGAAGTTCTTCTAAGTTATTTTAAGCTAGAAATTCTTTTCATTCCATCTTTTTGTAGGTTTTGTTGCTCCTAAATCCATTTAGAAGCTTGTGGAGAGCTTAGGCAACTTCCTGAATTTTCTTTGCCATCTTGATGCCATACCTATACCACAATTTTCTCATGTATTAAAAGAGGGAGTTGGACCAAGCCTTTTCTAGGTACTGGTAGAGATAAAAAGGTTTGATAAAACACAATCCCTGCTCTCAAAGAGATTTCAGTGTGGTAGGGCAGGATAAGATACCAACAGAGATACAATTTTTAAAAAATTATGTTTATTTGAAAGTTACAAAATAAAATAGTATGTGACATCTGAAAAACTCTTCTCTTAAATTGTCATTAAATTGAACCTGTATCACTGACTAAAAAAAACAGTATTTAAAAGACATTTTCAAAAGTCATTCAAAATTCCTCCAAAAATATTAATTTGAAATAAGTATTCAAATGTATCAGCTTATCAAAAGACTTTTATAATTAATAAAATACTCTTATTAAAAGTGATCCTGCTCTCTTTCTTCATATCAATATGACTGCCTTAAATACAAGATGATATGACTGGAAACATAACCATTCACAGTTATTTAAACCAGCAGAATATATCAGAAAATGAAATTAACCTGGTGAGAAATCCAAGGTTATCCTAACCAGGTAGAAGTAAATCGCATTTACCAAGTTTATTCACAAGCAAATGCAATTCAAGAAAAAAAATGTACTAAAAGCCTCCTACTTGATGTGTCAAATATTTAAATATCATTTAAAAAGTCTTCCATGTCTTCATTATAAATATCATGTAACTTCCTTTTACAGCAACTAATAATTGTTAGATAAAGGACAGGGAGGAGAATGACAGGACTGAAGATTAGCTGAACTGAAAATTACTTCATCTGACAAAGTACAACTCTACTAAGTCAATGAAATGACTCATTTATACTCTAAGACACTCTGATTGTTCTTAAATGTTTTCTTCTCTTTTTTTCTCTATTTCTCTCCTGAATCTAAACCAAACAAACCGAAACTGGTAGGAAAAATTAGCAGTCTTTTTTTTTCCACATAAACATTTAGGTGAAGTCTTCTCAAATTACATGATTTATATATTCAAGTTAAATGATTTAATCTTGTTACATTCACTTCATTATTGACTTTATTTTATTAGAGAAAATTGCCTTTACCTTGGGAATGGAACCATTTTTTAATGATTTTGCATTTGAGTCAACTTGGCAAATCAGGAAATATGGATAAGTTCTTAAATGTAGAGAGATGGGAATTTGACCACTTTATTCTTTCCTTTTAGTTTCATTCATGTATATACATATACATCACATGTAATAAAATATATATATAATATATATGTAATATATAATATATATATGATATGTATATATATTTTTTTAAGGTACTACTATGAAGAGGTTGGAGTTCTTACTACAGTGCTTCAGTATCTATGGCTTTATTAAACATGCCTTGGACTTACTTATTATATTCTACTTTGATATCACCTCTCGGGGCTTTTTTTTTTTTTTTCACACACCAATACGTTCTCTCTCTCTCTCTCTCTCTCTCTCTCTCTCTCTTCTCTCTCTCTCTCCTCCTCCTCCTCCTCCTCCTCCACCATCACTTTTGTGATAAATTTGAGAATCTGGTGACATTTTCCATAGCGTTTTAAGCTTGATTTTGCAAGGATAGTCCCCCAAAGGTCGTGCCTTTCATCTTTCTTGCAATTAAAATATGTTGCTGCCATTAAAATGGTAGTACCTTCACTTTAACTTTATGTTCTCAATACCTAAGCTTTCCTAAAATGAACTTAACCAAGAAAGATAATCTAATTTCTTTCTGTTCGCTTAAATTATTAAGTATTTGTGGTCATGTAACAAATGTCATGGTGTTTTATTAGTCCCAAATGCAATGGGTTCATTCAATTTAACTAGATTTGAACTCCAAATGAGAACTATGCTATCATTTTATGAAGTGGGTTTAAAAATGAGTCAATAGAATAAGCATCTTTGATTTCAGTTCAGATAGAACAACAATATGGATAGTTTCTCACTTTTATTGGCTATAAATGTTACACACATTCATTTGTATAACTTATTAGGCAAGTCTCAGGAAATTGCATAAGATAGAGTATAATTAATGTCATCCATGGTCATAGTCAGGAAACATCAGAGGTTGAATTTGAACCAGAGTTTCCTAATTAAATTGTGTATTCTATCCATTATGCCTCTTTGACTCTCTTTAAAACAAAAAAGTAATAATCATGGTTAAATTCAGAATTTGCAAAACAAATCCTTGATCTTTTGTTTCAAAATTATCTTTTAAAATATTTTTATATATTTTGATTTTATGTCACCATCACTTCCCAATATGTCCTTTCCCTCATCCCTACTCAGAAAGCAATCCTTCACAACAAAGAGTAAGTAAAAGAAAAAAATAACAAAAAAGAAAATGAGTGGAGTAAGTTCAACAGTATATGCCTTTACACCCTTTGCCCCTTATTTCTTTAAAAAGGGGTAAGAAATGCACGCACATTTTTCTTGTTGATGAAATAGATTGGACATCATAGTTATAAAGAATTCAGTTTTGCTTTTTACTGTTGCTCTTTGCATTTGCATTTACATTTTCATAATCACTATTTTCATTATTATCCTGGTTCTGCTGAAATCACATTTCATCAGCTCATGTAAATCT
The DNA here is from genome assembly GCF_028372415.1 of Notamacropus eugenii. Classification (NCBI taxonomy): domain Eukaryota; kingdom Metazoa; phylum Chordata; class Mammalia; order Diprotodontia; family Macropodidae; genus Notamacropus; species Notamacropus eugenii. The sequence continues at coordinate 375,623,587 of NC_092875.1, forward strand.
CCCTATGCTTCTCTGAATTCTTCATATTCATCATTTCCTATAGTACAGATAATGATTCAAGAGTATTATAGTAGTAAAGGAGCAGACTGAAAAATCAGCTGGCAATCCTTATACCACAATAGATGCTAGCATTTTCAACTTGATTTTCCTTGCTAAATGAAAAACGAAGAATCCATAGGATTTACCAGAAAGATAGTTCATCCACCTCTAAGAAGCCAGCATTTAATTCCAACAAAAGCAAAGTACAAGCAAAGCTTAGAGAGATGTAGGATTCCTGGCTCTGGAAGAAGGCAGAAGAAATTAAGTTTTATGCTGATAGTAACAATCCAAAGTGCTTTTATGATTTCCTGAAAGCTATTTATGGACCATAAACCTATGGTGCATCACAACTACTCAGTGCTGATGGAACCACATTGATTAGTGATAAGGAAATCATCCTAGAAAGATGGGCTGAACACTTCCACAGTGTTCTCAGCAAGCCATCATCAATCAATGATCAGGCCACTGACCCTTTACTTCAGGTTGAAGTCAATCCCTTCTTAGCTGAAGTTCCAACTGAAAAAGAGGTTTGGACGGCAGTTAGACTCCTTTCATGTGCAAAGCAACTGGTACTGATTCTATTCCAGCTAAGATTTAGAAGGTAGGAGGACCATTGCTCATACAAAAAGTGACTGAAATTTTCCAGGTTATATGACAAGAGGAAGTTATCCCCCAGGAATTCAAGGATGTCTCTATTGTCTATCTCTGTAAAGGTAAAGGGAATAGATTTTCCTGTAATAATCACAGAGGGATCTCTCTCTTCATCATTGCTGGCAAAATTCTTCCTAGAGTCCTCCTTAATAGGCTCATCCTTCCCTTGGAAGATAGTCATACACCTGAGAACCAGAGTGGCTTCAGAAATGGCCAAGGGAACAGGTGATATGGTGTTTGCTGCCTGACAATGCCAGAAGAAATGTCAGGGGCAGAACAGAGATCTGTACACAACATTTGTAGATATGACCAAGGTCTTTGACATTGTTAGTCATGAGGGCTTATGGAAACTGATGTCAAAATTTGGTTGTATGGAGAAGTTCATCAATGTTGAATGTCAGTGTCATGATAGCATGTTTGCCCAGGTTCTGGATAATGGACAATGCTCTTGTGCCTTCCCAGTCACCAATGGAATAAAATAGGGCACTGTGCTTCCTCCCATACTTTTTAGCATGATGTTTTCAGCCATGTTGACAAATGCTTTCAGTGAGGATAAACATGACATAAATGTCAACTATCCTATTGATGGTAATTTCTTCAATTTGAAAAAGCTGTAAGCCAAGACCAAAGTGGAGGGAGTGTTGGTGCATGATTTTCTGTTTGTAGATGATTGTACACTCAATACAGCCTCTGAATCTGAGATGCAACAAAGTATGGATCAATTCTCTGATGCCTGTGCTAATTTTGGCCTAATAATTAACACCAAGGAAAGACAGATAATCCATCAGCCACTACTACACAATCCATACGTGTAAACATTGGTTTCAACAAATGGAGAAGTTCTGAATGCTGTGGATAAGTTCACTTACCTTGGTAGTGTACTTTCCACAGATGTACACATTAACAATGAGGTTGATGTATGCATTGCCAGAGCTTGCTCAGTGTTTGGGAGGCTCTGAAGAAAAGTTTGGGAGAGAAGAGGTATTACACTGACTACCAAACTGAAGGTCTACAGAGCCGTGATACTGACCTCACTGTTAAATGCTTGTGAAACATGGACAGTCTGCCAGCACAATGCCAGGAAACTGAATTGCTTCCATTTGAATTGTCTTAGGAAAATTCTGAGAATTACCTGGCAGGATAACATACCAGACACTGAAGTACTTGCTCGAGTTGAACCGCCAGTCATTCCAACTATGCTTCAGAGACCACAACTCCAATGAGCTGGCCACTTTGTTCAAATACAAAATGTACGTTTGCCAAAAAGACTATTTTATGGAAAACTTGCATGGTTCAGATGATCACATGGTGGCCAGAAGAAGCGATACAAGGACATTATTAAGGTCTCTCTCAAAATCTTTGGATTTGATTGTGGGTCATGGGAGACACTGGCACAGGACCACTTAGCATGGCATGCCTACATCAGAAAGGATGCTGTACTCTTTAGCAAAGCAGAACTGAGACAGCACAAATTAAACACAGGATCCCCAAATTTGGGATATCAACCCCAAGTATTCAGACAGACTGTCTGTGCCCATCCTGTGGTAGAACATTCCAAGTTCATATTGATCTGATTAACCACAGTTGGACATACTGAAATTTCACTTTGTAATGGTGATGTCATTTTGGTCCTCTTAAACAATGAAGGACAACCACCATATGGATCAATCTAACTATTCAGCATTTAATTTGAGTTATACCTCACAGTTTGAAAACCAATACTAACAGGAATATTTTTAATATAGATGTGAACTTTTGAAAGTTTTGTGGGTATTGTAACCAGTATGTCACTGAATTTCTTTATCCCTTTTATTTCAATATAATTGATTAACAAGGCAACTGACAGATCCAAAGAAAATCTTACAGAGAAATTGTTGGATTCATTAAAATGGCAAATGTATAAGCTATGAGATTTTTATTCCATCTCACTTTTCTCTACATTTGGAAAGATCTCCATTAATTCCACTTGTAGTGAGTTAAAGAAAGCTTCTTTATACTTCTTTGTAGCTTTATACTTTTACAATTCCTATTGCTAACCCAAAGTACATACATGTACATATGAGGAATCTTCTAGTGACATCAACAAACTTTTTCTTTCATGTTTCACCTCAGAATAGGTGTCAGGCTTGGAAGATAATGAAAGTTGAAACCATGATCCTATCCTGATTGTCTTGGATAAATTGTTCAGCAAATATCTTTTTTCAAAGATCCTCCTAAGCTATAGCCATTTTTAAAAGGCTAGTATGCTCTCCGAGGATGAAGGACTTGCATTTTTTGGAGAAACTTAAAAATCATAATTCATATCTGTAGAGCATATTAAGTTTTATTGTATGCTTTGTTTTCAGAACAATGTCATAATATATTTAATATAAGTGTTATCCTCATTTTACAGGTCATAGGATTATTGCTCTAGAGCTAGAATGGAACGACCATAGAAATCATGTGTCTCAAAGTACCCATATTTTTCAATTGAATAAAAAGAGATTCAAAAAGGTTAACTAACCCAGCCAATTCAATAGAGCAAGTGGCTTTAAGAGTTGGTATTTGACTAGATTTTCTAATCTGTCTACATTACACTATGTTGTTATAGAGATATAGATGGTAAATATAGATGCATATAAATATATATATGTAGAGATGCTATATAGAGCACACGTATGTCCTTGGACTCAAAACATTTTTGGTTAATGTCTTTCCTCTTATATAGTCTATCTCAGTGATACAGACAAACCAGTTAAACTTTCAGGGTCTCAAAACAACTGACTGATCATAAGTTGAAGAAGAAATACTGATCTCCTTTGGTAGAAGGAGTTTCTATACAGGGAATTCCTTACGCCAAGAGACTCAAAGGTTCAAAAAATAAATCAACAAATTGATGAATTAACAGAAGGCTCAGTAGATAATTTGAAAGGTGTCTATAGATAGAAAAATAGATAGGCAGACTGACAGGCAGATATATATATATATACAGAGAGAGACAGAGAGAGAGAGACAGAGACAGAGAGAGAGATGGATAATTAGAAATATGTATCAGTTTACTGTCATGATCTCAAACCTGACACCCTGTGGAGACAGAATTTTGATGATCAAAAGCAGAGAAACATATCAGCAGTTGTAGAGATGAAATTCACTAAGGTTAACAGTGGTAAACATGGAGATAAATCAGCTGACTTGTAGTAGTTAAGAGTTGCCTCTGATTGATAGCATCAGTTCTGTAGTCTCACCAAATAAAACAAGAGGAGCAAAGGAGCTGTCATGAGAGAAGTTTAATAACAACTTAAAGCAGCCCTCCCTCTAGTGAAGTCAAAGCATTATTTCTACACTTTTATTCTTCTCCATGAGAAGGTATTTCCTTTACCCCAAAGATGAAGGTGTCTCTTGTGGTTATTTCTTGTTTCCAATTGATTTTCGAGGGATTTTAACAATGGTTTTATTCCATGAATTTTCCCGTTAATTATGTTGGTTTTCTGTTCTTGTTTTCTTGTTATTCATTGGTTTAGAAAATCTTCAGTCTTACAGATTAACAACTCATCTGCAACTGAGTTTTTGACAGTTGCCTTAGGCACAAAGAAGTCATTTGAACTACTTAAGACCACAAATTTCAGCTATGTTGGATTTGAACCCAGATCACTCTGAGGCTTGCTCTCTGTTCACTGAACTAAAATTTAAGTATATTTTCTTTGAAAAGTTCAGTGAAGCACTTTGAAGTTTTCATTCTGGTAATTTATTTGTTCTCTGAGTGGACTCTGTAGCTGATGGGGGTATGCAGAGAATATGATTCATTTTTCTGCCCTAAGGTGGAATAATATAACATAAAGTCTCACAGGATAAAATGGGAGAATTATGTTGTATTTCCTGTAGTGTTTTATCCAGGATTTGTTTCCCCACCATTATCTAGGCTACCTCCAACTATAAGACATGGGTCAAATAGCAAATTCCTGTTGAATTTCTGAAAGGTTTTCTCTGGTATGTATTTTGCTATTGATTAAAGCGCAAGTTGCTCCCAACTATATCTGTAAAGACCCATTAATTGCAGAAGTTTTTTTCCTTTTCCCTCTACATCTACTCTGTAATTTTGATTTTTTTAAAATTTAGTTTTGAGGGGTTATTTTTGGCTCATTTTTTTCAAATTTTGTTAACTATAAACAAATTTACCTAAGACACAAGTAAAGAATACTGTCAAAATGCAACATGTCAAATTTTAAGATATATTTTAAGGATCATACATCTAGCATTAGAAGGAAATTCAAAAGCCATCTAGTCCAATCCCCTCATTTAACAGATGAGGAAATTGAGGCCCTGATGATTTAAATACCTTGCCTGAGATTACCCACATAATAAGCTCAGGAGATTTGAAACTTGTTACCATTCTGTCATTGCATTTGTGAATAATCATAATAGTCAATCTTTTTTTTTTTGCAAAGCTAGTGCTTAGTGAACAGATTTGGTCCTCATTCACAATGTGTCTATTTGTAATAGACAATGACATTACTAAATCAGCCATAATTTAACAAGTATGTTTGAAAATTGTCTACTTTCACAGTAAAGGCAGAGGTCAGAGTACTAGGTTCAGATTTCACATGTGACACTTTTGTAATTTTAAGCAAATTACAATCTCAGTTGTAATGGTCCTCAGTTTCCTCATCTGTAAAAAAGAATGAATTGGACCAGTTGTCATCAGAGGTCCATATCTGCTGTAGATCTATGATGCTCTTGGATGTAGACTGACAAAATATGAGTAATAGAACTAATGGAACTCATTATATTATGCCAAGATTTCAAGATGGCCTGAATGGTTTCCTAGTACACCAGTGATTTAAAGGATTAATTCTAAACAGTGGATACCATCAATTTCCCGTGGCAGAAAATGATGAAGTAAAGAATTCTTCTGTCTTCTGCAACCTTTAAAAATCTGCTTGCCTCAGATTTTTTAGTCATCCTCTTCTCCTCATGTTCATTATTAGTTGCTCCTAAAATCTGTTGATATTGTTTTCTGTCTAACCACTCCTCCTTATTCTCATTTGTTGGATTATCAAGAATATAACACTATCTAAATATGAGTGCACCACAAGGTTGTGTGCTAGACCATCTTCTACTTCTATAATCCTTCTTTTGGTGACCTCATCAGCTCACATGAGTTTAATTATCAGCTCTATGTAGATAATTTCCATTTCTATAAATCCATCCCTGCTTTCCCACGTGAGTGATCTCAAGTTGAACATCTTCAGCTGAATGTCCTAATGGCATATTTAGGTTGTTGTTGTCCTGGTTTGTCCTTCATTCCTGAAGAGGACCATAACACTAGGAAGATGATGTCATGACTTGCAAATGAATCAGATTTAAGTCCTTCTTGGAGGACTTGGAGGCTCTTGAGAGCCAAGATGATGGAGTAGAAGCAGGGAATTGCTTGAGTTCACCTCCAAACTCCTAAAAGTAACTGTAAAAAATGACAGTGTGGTGTTGGCCATGCAAGCATAGAGGAAGGTATAGTAGGCCTTAGAGGACTGAATCTCTGGTGGCTGGAACTGTTTCCAGACTTCTCAACAAACAAACACCAAAGAGAGCTTTGAAGGCCAGCCCCAGGGTAACAGCAGCCTCTGCCAAACCAGTGCCTGCTTCTGGAGCTCTCCATTTAAGAAAGAGCTCAAAAGTCAAGTAATTGGCTGGGAAATGAGTAAACAGGGAGCAAAAACAGCCTATAGATTTTTACTTACACGTTGAAAAGATATTTTCTTACATCATTGATAACAAGGAAAATCAAAAATACAACCAGAAGAACACAACAAAGACAAAGCTACTGAAACCAAAGCCTCCCAGAAAATTTTGAATTTGTATCAGGCCACAGAGAAAGTCAAAAAGGACTTTGAAAATCAAGTAATAAAAGTAGAGGAAAATTTGAGAAGAGAAATGAGTGATGCAAGAAAATCATGAAAATGACTCAGTAGTCAAATGAACAAGAAGACAAGTCATTGCTCAATTGATAAATGACCAAAGGATATGAACAGTTTTCAGAGGAAGAAAGTAAAGATATCAATAGTCATATGAAAAAATGCTCTAAACAACTACTGGTTAGAGTGATGCAAATCAAAACAGCTCTGAAGTACCAGATCACACCTATCAGATTGGCTAATATGACAAAACAAGGAGATAATAAATGCTGAAGAAGATATTGGAGAGTTGGAACACTAATTCATTGTTGATGGAGCTGTGAGCTGATCCAATCATTCTGGAGAGCAATTTTGAACTATGTCCAAAGGGCTAGAAAAATATGCATACATTTTGACCCAGCAATACCACTTCTAGAACGGTGTCCCCAAGAAATCATAAAAATGGGAAAGGGTCCCACATATACAAAAATACTTATAATAGCTCTCTTTGTGGTGGCCAAAAACTGGATATCAAGGGGATGTCCATCAATTGGCGAATGGCTGGATAAATTGTGGTATATGAATATAGTGGAATATAACTGTGGTATAAGAAATGATGAACAGGAAGACTTCAGAGAGGCTTGGAAAGACTTATATGAACTGATGCTGAGTGAAAGTTACAGAAAGAGAACCTTGTACACAGCACCAACCAGTGTGTGAGGAATCTTTCTGGTAGATTTAGTACTTCATTGCAATGCAAGCACTTAAATAATTACCAATTTGCTCTTAAGGCAAAATGCCTTCCACATCCAGGGAAAGAACCATGGAATTCAATTGCAGAATGAAGCAGATCATTTTCTTTTGTATTACATTTTGGTTTGTTTTATGATTTTGCCCATTCATTTTCATTCTTCTATGCAGCATGACTAAGGTGAAAATGTATTTAATAGGAATGTATGTGTAGAACCTATATAAAACTGTATGCCATCTCAGGGAGGGAGTGTGGGAAATGGGGGAGGGAGGGAAAAAGTCTAAGATATATGGAAGTGATTGTAAAACATTGTAAACAAATAAAATAATAGAAAAAGAAAAATGACTCAATAGCTTGCTAAAGGAGACTCAAAAAAAACTGCTGAAGAAAATAAAACATTTAATGCTAGACTAACCCAGATGGCAAAAGAGGTCCAAAAAGCCAGTGAGGAGAAGAATGTCTTAAAAAGAAGAATGGGCCAAATGGAAAAAGGATCCAAAAGCCCACTGAAGAAAGTAATTACGAGCCAAAAGAATGAAAAAATATGAAACTATGTGAAGTATCTTATTGGAAAAAATAATTCACTTGCAAAACAGATCCAGTTGAAATCATTTTAAAATTATTAGACTATCTGAAAGTCATGATCAAAAACAGAGGTAGACATAATCTTTCAATAAATTATCAAGGAAAACTGCCCTGATATTTCAGAACCCCAGTGTAAAATAGAAATTGAAAAAAATCCATCAATCATTTCCTGAAAGAAATCCCCAAATGAAAACTCCTAGGAATATTGTAGCCAAATTCCAGAGCTCCCAAGTAAGGAGAAAATATTCTAAGCAGCCAGGAATAAACAATTCAAGTATTGTGGAAATAAAATCATGACAAAACATGATCTGGCTGCTTCTAAATTAAGGGATCGAAGCGCTTAGAATATAATATTCTGGATGTCATAGGAGCTGCGTGTGTATGTATATGTATGTACACACATGTGTATATACACACATATACACACAAACATGTGTGTGTGATTCCATGCATAATGAGTAACCTTTGAAGGTTTTTGAATATGGATCTGATATGATCATACTGTTCACTAAGAAGGTTGTATTGCTAACAATTTGATTGATTTTGCAGATGTACTCATTGCATCTTGATTGAAAAACTGACCCTATTGTACAGGCAACAATTCCACACAAAATTATCCAAATCAAAAATGTTTTAAAGTGATAGTTGTAATTGAAACCTCTCTAAAGTCAAAACTCCCGACTATATTATAATAAAGCTAAGTCAACACAAGTTACCCAATTCAGCACTGATACTATTATTTCAGGCCATTATTTTCATCTTAGTTTTAAAGCTGAACTCAGAAATGGTATTAAGAAATGTGTTCTTTCGTAAGGATGACATCCATAGCAGCCTTATTCACAGTGAAGAGAAATTGAGCTAATTTTCATCTTCTCATTTCTAGGACTCAAAAGACAAAAGAGGAAAATATTAAGTTAAAATATTTTCGCTTCATTTATGTAACTTCAAAGTCTCTCCTCCATTGTGCTACTCCTTCATCCTTTGCAGATGAGATTTCAGGGGTATTTGACTCTTTAACCTCCATTGCACCATTCTAATGAACAATCCCCACATTGCATACTCCACATCATCATTTTTCCATAGCTCTGTTTTATTCAATTGAATCCCATAATGATTAAGAACCAACTGTGTGCTGATGTGAGAAGAACTATGCAATGGTGGAGGGAATGGTGGCCTTACAGCAGGAAAATCTGAGTACATATCCCAGAAACATGCTGATCACAACATCCTGGGCAGATAATTTAACCTCTTAGGGCTATAGGCAACTCTTTAAGGCTCTAATTTGTAGAGAAGGTGCCCATCTGCATTGGTAGAATTATGGTCCTCATCTGGGAGTTTATAAAAATATTTCTATACACTAGGTATTATGTTAAACACTATGTATCCAAAGATAAAAATAAAAAGTCTATTGCCATAGGGCTTTATTCTAGTTGGGAAAAAAAGCAATATGTACAATACTTTCCAAGGGATGTACTCAGATCTAATGTTGAGGACAAATTATTATAATAGGATGATAATTGCAGGGGCAAAATGGAAGGTTGAGGTAGAAAGGGATACAGAAAATGAAAGAATGGATCTCATATAGATGGATGAGGAGAAGCTGGGAGCATCAGCTAAGGAAGGGAGCATTAATATATGTACTTCAGAAATGTATTGGTAAATGATATTTACGTAGTAGTGAGCAAGACATGGGAAGTAAAATCTATATGGAAGAAGTTAAGGAGGAAGAGAGGTGGCACAGGGAGGAAAGTGATGCATATGAAGCTTTGGGTCAATGACAAGTCCCTATATAGGGCCTAGCCCTTGCTAATGGTCACAGTAGGTTGAAGAGCAACCTTCAGATCTAGACTCCTGGTGAGATGACTTGTACTTTCTCTTGCTACAGACTCAATAGATTTGTTTAAGAAACAATGATTTACTCTAAGAATTGTCTCAGTCTACAATTTAAACTAAAGATAAATGCATTTCTGTGGAGAAAATATTTAGCTTTTTGTTCCATACCCTTCCTAGCATTTCACTGAATTCTTTACATCTCATTCCTGAACTAGTAGACCCACCGCCCCAGCTTTCTTCTCCCTCTGTTATATACCAGGGCTCTCTGTGACTCTGTCTGCCCTCCCAACACACATCCAGATACTAGCCTCAGTCAGATACCAATATAAACTTATCTTTCTTTCTCTCTAGAATTGTTTCTTCCATTTATAAAATTAGTACTATGAAAGTAATTGTTCTCTATAATATATTTAAATTGAGTATCATGTTTTGTGAAATCAATGGTGTGTGCACAGGGAAAGAGAGTATGTATATAATTGTAAAATTCCTGTCATCATTTGCTTTGAATAGGGGCACCACAGATACTTGTTGTAATCCTCAGGTCAATTTGTAAATGTGAACTTTAATAATATTTAGTCACTGTAGAAGTAAGCACCCAAAAATACACAAGGAGGTGTGCTATCACAGGTTCTCAAATCCACATTCATAAAAGGAAAAGCAACATTTGAGGGGTTAACAATCACTTTAATCAGGCACATGTATCATTCCTTTAACCAAGTACATATATCATTCAGTTAATTCAAGGAGTCAGCACCCTGAATTTGAAAGAAAATACAGAGAAATCAAAATGTCAACACACATGGCTTCCTCTGCCTGAACTCAACAGGTGATTGAACCTTGACTGTCTGACCATCATTACCAGAGAGGGAAGCATGACATCGGAGTTCTCAAAGCTGGAGTGGGGACAGTTCCTTAGCAGCTTCCCAGAATACTCATCTGTCCAAACCTTCTTACCAAAAGTTAAGTCCCAAAGTAAAACCTCAATACAGAATAAGTATACCTTTTTTTAGAGCCAGAGAGCATCAAAACCCTTTGACCCAGTGCCTCAATAAAAAAAAAAAAAAAAAAAAAAGGTACTTGGGAACCTCCTACAAGACAACTCCTCGAATCAAGTTTCCCACAATGGGTAGACCCATCAATGGGTGGGAAAGATCTTTAATTATATTAAAATTATTAACAATACAAATATATATACTGTTTATAGTTAAGGACATTCTTGTTTCTGTATTTTACTCCTTGTAAAGACATGATTAATGAAGGGAAGATTCTATCAGAGGCACTTGATTATACTAAAACAAAAGCAGCAAAAGATGCTATTTTGATTGCCATCACTGTCATTGAAACCACAATATTAGTAATATAATTTATTGGATTCCATTTCAACTTATGTTTGCTTTATTTTATTACTAGTATTACTAATATTCATATAGATACCTTCTTGGAATATATGAGATGTTCAGAAATGAGTAGCACCTCTGTTGTAAAGACTTGTCCAGCCTTTTTCAGAGATGTTCATAAACCTCTGGCTTCTCATCTTCACTAAATTCTCACTGGTGCCTCCAAGAAGCTGTAGTATACACAATTATTATGTCTCAGTAAAACAATCTTGTCAGATGGACTAATCCAGGCCGATGGTAACTAACATGCCTCAAACACATCAATGTCAACCCTAATTATGTGAAAACTTCCTTCAGAAAAATGGGAGGATAGAATATTTTTTTTCCAAAGGCCATGAAGGTAGCTGAAGCAGGAGCTCTGGAGTGTTTAGAGCTTAGTCAAACATTAAAGATGCCACGTCATCCATTGCATCGTGGGCCATCACCAGTCATCCTGACTTTTGTCTTTCTATGGACTTTAGGAGTGAAACTATGACTTTGTGCTACTCTGCCTCACTTAAATCCAATTCATGTGAGACTTTAGACATCATCCCACGATGGCATTAGTCCTCTTCGAAACAGAAGTCAAAAAACATAGGTACCTCCTTTGTTTCTTATTTCTTTTCAATCACCCAGCCTTTTCTAAAAACTCAATGAAAGATAAAAATACAACGTATTCCTTCTTTCTGCAAATGTTGAAATAGCTATCAGTTTGACTCCATTGTACATGTAGTGGCATTTGGTAAAGAATTCTTTTTCTGCCAAAGAAAGACGACCTGTAAAAGTGTGTGTCCATGACCTTGACTATTCAGGGCAGGTGGCCACTGATGAGTATTAGACACAAGGCAGGCAAATTAGATCTTCTCTGTTATCATGGCACTTAGGCAAACCATGTTTTCTCTGCCATCAAGGAAATGTGAAGCATTATTACCCACACCTATAAGAAAACGCTTTCAACACTACTCTGTCATTATTTATTATAAATATACATGATGTATTTGATCATTGACACAACATGCAAACTTTTTTATATTTCAATATTTTTGTGGGTTCATTTTGCTAGTACTTCTGATTTCATCATTGTAACTTCTGACATGGAAACTCCTTTCACCAAAGTATATCAGTTACTTGTGGTTATCTTGTAATCTTAGAGATTTACCTGAAATGGTGAAAATTTAAGTAACTTTCTTCAAGAAAAATCCTGATTCTCCCCCCGCCCTTCTCCATACTACTAGCATCTTTCTTCTGATATTACCTTCCTTTTTCGCCTTATATGTTGTGTAATTTTTTTTTTATTTTCATCACCATTAGAATGTGAATTCTTGAAGAGAAGGAATATTTTTATTTGTCTTCCTTCACATACTCAGCACTTATGAAATGTCTAACACATAGCAAGCACCTAATCAAAGCTTGTCTGTTGATGATTATTGACTTGCCTATGGTCACATAGTCACTCTCAAAAGCAAGACTTGCATAAAGATTGTCCTGACTCCAAAGCTCTCTTCTACCCAATGTATCAAACTACTTCTCTGCTACCTCATTTGTTAAATGATGAGGTTGAACTAGATGATTTCTAAATTTTGTCCATCTCAAATGTGACTATAAGGTTATTCATTCTTGAAAAGTACCACACTATTTTAACAGTAATTTTGTTCATTCAAATACTTAATAATACATATACCTGATATTTTAAAATTTATACTTTTTTTTATGTCAGTTGGAATATATAAAGTTTAGCAGGCTTTTGGATCAAAATAATTCTGAAAAGGAAATATGTGTACGTATATGTGCACATTTACATGGACATGGTTATGCCAGGCTATATAATTAGCTGCTAAAGAAGATTGGGCATAGAGTTTTGGTGGAGTTATTAACTTCTTCCATCATATAAAATCATAATACCTTTTGAAGAAATATTTTTTACCTGCTTCGGGAAAGAAGGGATAGCAGTGAGTAAAGGTGGATTATTCTTGGCAGCAGCACTGAAGTTTAATGCCAAAATTAGACCACTTGTATGCCAGTGGGCTAATCTGATCATTTCTCCCTTGATAATACATAGATAAGTCTTTCATATATGATCAATATAAACCATAAACTTGGCAAACAGTTGAAGCTCTTTTATGTGTCATCACTGAAATGTTATTATCTATCATTTCAAAGTGACAGCCATGGCTCAGTTTAGCAAACAAAGTACTTTGGTTCCAAGATTTTGACTTGCGATTAATCCAATTATCTCCTCTTCTATAAGGGAGAGGAGATTATATTAGATGGTTTTGTTTCCTGCAGCAAAGTAATTTTCTGCATGACCAGCAATAATGTAATGTGGGGGATTTTAATAACTGGCAATTATTTTTAAAATTAAACTTTAAACAGAATGCAGATTGCAATAATATGGCAGAGATGTGCACAAAATTATGAGCCATTTTAAAAACTGTTAACCCTACAATGTGATTTGGATGAATCAGGGCAGTCAAGAAAAAAATAACTGTCACAGGATGAGATTTCTGAGAAAAATAATATAAAAAACCAACATATAAATTACAAGTGATTAAATGTTTCTAACTGTGAAATCAGAGGCTAGTACTGTTTTTGATAAAGAAGGGGAAAATGTATCTCCAACAGTCTTACAATATCTCTGACATGAAAAAACTTTTCCTGAATAGTATAGTACATATATATATATATATATATATATATATATATGTGTGTGTGTGTGTGTGTGTGTGTGTGTGTGTGTGTGTGTGTGTGTGTGTGTAATATAGTATATATAATAGTATGGTGAATAGGATTTTCACTTGTAATGTCTCAAGGATGAAAAAAAAATATTTTTTATATATGGGGCTGATTGAGGGAAATGGGAATATTTTTTAACTTCATAAATTTTTAAAGATCTATACTGATAAATGAAGATTCTACAAATGGCTATTTATAATAGCTCTCATAGACCTATGCCAAAAGAAAATATAATATTGCCACAACTTAAAATATTTGAATATCCTTCAAATTCTCCCTAAACTTCTGGACAACCTCAAAGGAGGTGGTTCAAGAAGAGATGTCTAATCATGTGACCAACAGGAAGAAATAGATATTTAGTTTTGGAAAGAGGTCATAAATGTAAATGAGAAAAATGCCTCCCTCATCCCTCCTCACTGGATGTATTTTTATTGGAAATTTTCCTTCCTACATTGTGGCAACCAGAATTGAACAGAGTAATCCACAAGTGCTGCAATTGTAGCAGACTCCCTAATTAAGTGTGCCATGCTTCTTTTCATGTAGTCAAAGAACCAACTAAAAGTTTCAGATAACAGCATCCCTCTATACACCTATATTGAGCTTTAAGTTTACTTGGTTTGGCCCTAGCCCTAGAACAGGGGCAGGGACAGCCACTGTTGCAGTGGCCATGTGCATGTGGAACTCTCAGCCTACAGATGGGGGAGAAATCAAGCTGTTGATCTAGGTCTAAGTCCTGGGTGATGGCCCTGGGGAATGGAGGAGCACTGGTATAGCAGAGCTTGTGGCAGCTTTGGAGAGGGAATGCTACTCACAGATCCAGGGCAGAAAAGATTGCTTGTGGTTGCTCACAGATCAGAGAGCTGACCAGGAGAGGACTACCCACCTCTCTTTTGATGATACCAATTTGGAGGAGCTGAGTATTAATAGGTCTCTGGAGATTTCTCTGAAAGCAACTACACAAAGTCCCTGAAACATGGGGCAGCACACCCTCCTTTTAACAACGTGCTCAGAGGTAAAGTAAATGTCCAGAAGAAAAATCAAAAGGAAGATAATAATACTATAGAATGTTACTTTTGGTGAAAAGTTATTTTCGGTCACAGGGATGATTAAAGAATACAACTGGAGGAAGACAGTTAGGTCAATGCTCCTAAATGCAAAGCCTCTAAGAAAAATATGAAATGCTCTGAAGCCATGGAAAAGCTCAAAAAGGATTTTGAAAATAAATAAGAGAAGTGGGGTAAAAACTGGGAAGAGAAATGAGGGCAAAGGTAGAAAATCATGAAAAACAAGTCAACAGCTTGTTAAAGGAGACCTAAAAAATTCTGAAGAAAATAATACCTTTAAAAATAGACTAACTCAAATGGCTAAGAGGTTCAATAAGCCAATTAGAAGAAGAATGTCTTAAAAAGAAGAATTGGCCAAATGGAAAAGGATATGCAAAAGTTCACTGAAGAAAATATTTCTTTCAAAATTACAGTGCTGTAAATGAAAGCTAATGACTTTGTCAGTAATCAAGAAATTATAAAACAAACCAAAAGAATGAAAAAATAGAAGACAATGTGAAATATCTCACTGGAAAAACAACTGACCTGGAAAATAGATGCAGGGTAGATAATTTAAAAATTATTTGTGCACGTGAAAATCATAACAAAAAAAAAGAACCTAGACATTTTCTTTCAAGAAATTATCAAGGAAGGGGTTGGAGCCAAGATGGTGGAGTAGAAAGATGGACCAGTAGAAGCTCCTCCACACACACACAACCCATAAAATAACTGTACAAAATGACTCTAAACAAATTCTATAGCAGCAGAGGCCACAAAATGATGGAGTGAAAGAGATTTCCAGCACAAGGCAGCCTGAAAGGTTGACAGGAAAGGTTTATGTCACCAGGTTCAGAGCAGAAGACAGCCCAGTCTAGGCCTGGTCACACAGTGGGGACAGGTGTAGCAGGCTTCATAATGTGGAATAATGGGAAGCAACTGTGGTTCCCAGATTTCTCAACACAAAATGCCAAAGACACCTTCAAAGTTCATTGAGAAAGCTCTTTCACCTGGGTTAGAAGGGAGCAGGCTCTGGTCCTAGCCCCTGTGCAAGGGCAGTGGTAGTCACTGCAGCAGTATCCTCTTTTGGAACTCTCAGCCTAAAGACCCTATAGGAATAGAGCAGCCAAACCAGGTCTCAGTACTGAGTGCTTGCCCTGTGGTGAGGAAGAGTGCTGGTGTGGTTGAACTGGTGGAGGCAGTGAAGAGGGAATTCTATTGGCAGATCCTGGGCAGAAAAGAGTGCTTGTAGTTGCTCCCACACCAGAGTGCTGGTCAGGAGAGGAGTAACTCCTTACCATTGATTGTGCCACTTTGGAGGAACTGAGAAATTACAGGTCCCCTGAGTATACCCTCCTCTTGACAAAGGACTCAGAAGTGAAGCAACTGGCTGAGAAAATGCCAAAAAAGGTAAAAAAAATATAAGACTATAGAAGGTTACTTTCTTGCTGAACAGGTATTTTCTCCCATCTTTTTGGATACAGAAGAACAAAGCATACCAACACAGGAAGAGCTCAAATTCAAGGCTTCTGCATCCAAAACCTCAAAAAAAAAAAATGCAATGGTCTCAGTACATGAAAGAGCTCAAAAAAGAATTTTGAAAATCAAGTAAGAGTGGAGGAGGAAATATTGGGGAGATAACTGAGAGCAATGCAAGAAAATCATGAAAAATAAATCAACACCTTGCTAAAAAAACAAAAATGGTGAACAACATAAATCTTTGAAAATAGACTAACCCAAATGGCAAAAGATATTGAAAAAAAGCCAATGGGGAGAAGAATGCTTTAAAAAGCAGAATTAGTCAAAAAGGGAGGTTGAAAAATTTAT
Organism: Notamacropus eugenii; assembly: GCF_028372415.1. Classification (NCBI taxonomy): domain Eukaryota; kingdom Metazoa; phylum Chordata; class Mammalia; order Diprotodontia; family Macropodidae; genus Notamacropus; species Notamacropus eugenii. Next base: position 375,640,289 of record NC_092875.1, read on the forward strand.
TGAAAAAAATAGTTCTTTAAAAATTAAAATGGAGCAGATGGAAGCAAATGACTTTATGAGAAACCAAGAAATTACAAAACAAAACCAAAGGAATGAAAGAAAAGAAAACACTGTGAAATATCTCACTGGGAAAAAAAAATCAGACCTTGAAAATAGAACCAGAAGGCAAAATGAATTTTGAAAGAATTCACTGATCACCTCCTGAAAGAGATCTGAAAAGAAAAACTCCTAGAAATATTATAGCCATATTCCAGAGTTGCCAGGTTAAGGAGGAAATATTGGAAGCATTCAGAAAGAAACAATTCAAGTACTGTGGAAATGCAATCAGGATAACAGAAAAACTTGTATGATATTGCAGAAGTCAAAGGAAGCAGGATTAAAACCAAGCATCACCTACCCAGAAAAACTGAGTATAATACTTCAGGGGGAAAAAAATGGTCATTCAATGAAATAGAGAACTTTCCAGCATTTTTGACAAAAAGACCAGACCTGAATAGAAAATCTGACTTTCGAACACAAGAACCAAGAGAGCATGCAGAGGTATACAGGAAAGAGAAATCATAAGGGATTTACTAAAATTGAACTGTTTACATCCCTACATAGAAAGATAATATTTGTAACTCTTGAAACTTTTCTCAGTATATGGGTATTTGGAGGGATTATCCATCCATCCATCCATATGTATGTATATATATATATATATATATATATACACACACATATATACATATATATATATATACACACATATATATGCACATGTATATATGTGTATATGTGTGTATATACATATATATGCATCAGGGCAACACAGCGTTTGGGAGATTCTACACTAAGAGAGCAGAGGGCTTGGAATATGATATTCCAAAGGTCAAAGGACCTAGGACAAAAACCAAGACTCACTTACCTAGCAAAATTGAGCATAATACTTCAGGGGGGAAAATAGAATTTTAATGAAATATAGGACTTCCAAGCATTCTTTTTTTTTAATAAATAAATTTATTTATTTAACTTTTAACATTCATTTTCACAAAATTTTGGGTTACAAATTTTATCCCCTTTTGTCCCCTCCCTCCCCCAAACACCAAGCATTCTAATTGCCCATATGACCAATCTGCTCTCTCTTCTATCATCCCTCTCTGCCCTTGTCTCCGTCTTCTCTTTTCTCCTGTAGGGCCAGATAGCTTTCTATACCCCTTTACCTGTATTTCTTATTTCCTAGTGGCAAGAACATTACAGTTGATCCTAACACTTTGAGTTCCAACTTCTTTACCTCCCTCCCTCTCCACCCCTTCCCTTTGGAAGGCAAGCAATTCAATATAGGCCAAATCTGTGTAGTTTTGCAAATGACTTCCATAATAGTTGTGTTGTATAGGACTAACTATATTTCCCTCCATCCTATCCTGTCCCCCATTACTTCTATTCTCTTTTGATCCTATCCCTCCCCATGAGTGTCGACCTCGAATTGCACTCTCCTCCCCATGCCCTCCCTTCTATCATCCCCCCCACCCTGCTTGTCCCCTTATCCCCCACTTTCCTGTATTGTGAGATAGGTTTTCCTACCAAAATGAGTGTGCATTTTATTCTTTCCTTTAGTGGAATATGATGAGAGTAGACGTCATGTTTTTCTCTCACCTCCCCTCTTTATCCCTCCACTAATGAGTCTTTTGCTTGCCTCTTTTATGAGAGATAATTTGCCCCATTCAATTTCTCCCTTTCGCCTCCCAATATATTTCTCTCTCACTGCTTGATTTCATTTTTTTAAAAATATGTTCCCATCCTCTTCAATTCACTCTGTGCACTCTATCTCTATGTATGTGTGCTTGTGTGCATGTGTGTGTGTGTGTAATCCCACCCAGTACCCAGATACTGAAATGTTTCAAGAGTTACAAATATTGTCTTTCCATGTAGGAATGTAAACAGTTCAACTTTAGTAAGTCCCTTATGACTTCTCTTTGCTGTTCACCTTTTCATGGTTCTCTTCATTCTTGTTGTTGGAAAGTCAAATTTTCTTTTCAGCTCTGGTCTTTTCATCAACAATGCTTGAAAATCCTCTATTTCATTGAAAAACCATTTTTTCCCCTGAAGTATTATACTCAGTTTTGCTGGGTAGGTGATTCGTGGTTTTAGTCCTAGTTCCTTTGACTTCTGGAATATCCTATTCCATGCCCTTCGATCCCTTAATGTAGAGGCTGCTAGATCTTGTGTTATCCTGATTGTATTTCCACAACACTTGAATTGTTTCTTTCTAGCTGCTTGAAATATTTTCTCCTTGACCTGGGAACTCTGGAATTTGGCCACAATATTCCTAGGAGTTTTTCTTTTTGGATCTCTTTCAGACGGTGTTCTGTGGATTCCTTGAATATTTATTTTGCCCTCTGGTTCTAGAATCTCAGGGCAGTTTTCCTTGATAATTTCATGAAAGATGATGTCTAGGCTGTTCTTTTGATCATGGCTTTCAGGTAGTCCCAGAATTTTTAAATTGTCTCTCCTGGATCTATTTTCCAGGTCAGGTGTTTTTCCAATGAGATATTTCACATTATCTTCCATTTTTCCATTCTTTTGGTTTTGTATTGTGATATCTTGCTTTCTCACAAAGTCCTTAGCCTCCATCTGTGCCATTCTAATTTTGAAACAACTATTTTCTTCAGTGAGCTTTTGCATCTCCTTTTCCATCTGGCTAATTCTGCTTTTGAAAGCATTCTTCTCCTCATTGGCTTCTTGAACCTCTTTTGCCAATTGAGTTAGGCTAGTTTTCAAGGTGTTATTTTCTTCAACATTTTTTTGGGTCTCCTTTAGCAGGGAGCTGATCTGCTGTTCATGCTTTGACTTCATGTCTCTCATTTCTCTTCCCAGCTTTTCCTCTACCTCTCTAACTTGATTTTCAAAATTCTTTTTGAGCTCTTCCATGGCCTGAGCCCATTGGGTGGGCTGGGACACAGAAGCCTTGATTTCTGTGTCTTTGCCTGATGGTAAGCATTGTTCTTCCTCATCAGAAAGGCAGGGAGGAAATGCCTGTTCATCAAGAAAGTAACCTTCTATAGTCTTATTTCTTTTCCCTTTTCTGGGCATTTTCCCAGCCAGTGAATTGACCTCTGAATATTCTCCTCACACCCACCTCGCCTCCTGATCCTCCCAGCCAGCGTTTGGGGTCTGAGATTCAGATGCTGCTTCCAGCCTTAGGGCTTTTGGCGGGGGCAGGGCTGCTATTCAGTGTGAGATTAAGTTCAGGTGGTCAGGTCAGGGCAGGGCCACCTCTCAGGCTCAGTTCCCTCAGGGGGTTAATGCACAGACCTTTCACAATGGATTCAGTCTCCCGCCCACTTGGGGAGCCCCAGTCTGCAGCCGCCTCTCAGCTTCTACTCCCTGGGGGGGCCTGAATTATGGAGGCACCCCACTTCCCTCTCGACCCGCCAAAGAGACTCTCTCACCAACCCCCATCACCTGTGGGTGGAGGGACTTGTGCGGCCACTAGAGATCCCATCCCTGAAGCCTGCTCGGATCTGTACCTCTCGGTGCTGCGGCTGCGGCAGGGCTGCACTCAGCTCCCAGTCCCGCCGCCCAGTCCGCAGCGTGAAAGACCCCCCCGTGAGAGGTTTGCAGGTCTCTCCGGAACAGAAATCTCCCTTGCTCCAATGTTCTGTGGCCTCTGGGACTTCCAAGCATTCTTCCTGAAAAGACTAGACCTGAATCACAAGTGTGACTTTCAAATACAAGAGTTAAAAGAAGCAGGTAAAGGTAAACAAAAAAGAGAAAAAGTAAGAAACTCATCAAAGTTGAACTCCTTAAGTTCCTACATGGAAAGATGATATTTGTAACTCATAAGACCTTTCTCGGTATTAGGATAGTTAGAAGGGAGAGATAGATGCAGAGAGAGAGAAAGAGATAGATACACACACATATATAATTCACAAACATATATACATATTATATATATATATGTATGCATGTATGTATGTGTATATTATATATGTGTTGGTATGTGTATATACATGCACATATATGAATGTGTGTACATATCCATATACCTACACCTATAAAGCATACACGTACATATGCACACACATACACATACATAAATACATGCATCTATATATGTATGTGTGCACACGTGTGTATCTATCTATATCTATCTATATCCATATGCCCCTAATGGCAAGGGCGAAGGCTATAGGAGAGGGAGGATAATAGAAGGCATAGAAGATTGGGGCAAGGGGTAATCAGAAGCAAAGGGAGGACAGGTCGAGGGAGAGATTGGAATAAATGAAGGGCAATATTATTCAGAATTATATTAGAAACACTAGGAAAAGCAATAAGAGCAGAAAAATAAATAGGAGGAATAAGAATAGGAAATGAGGTAATACATGTATGTTTGTGTTATGTGTGTATATATATACATACTTATGTGTGTACACATACATATACATATATACATATATATGCATACATATGTGTGTGTTTGTCCTTCATTGTCAAAGAAGATTATGGCATCAGAGAAATAACAGCATGACTTGCACTTGCCTTTGAGTGAGGGAGAGCTGTGCAAGGTCACCAGCCTCACTTCTCCTCCAAAGCCAATTGAATCCAGTGACCAGATATTCATCAGGATGACTGCAGATGACCCAGAATGAGGCAATTGGGGTTAAGTGACTTGCTCATGGTCACACAGCTAGTGAGTGTCACGTGACTGAGGTGAGATTTGAACTCAGGTCCTTCTGACTCGTGTATGTACATATATATATGCAGCACTTTTTTGTTCCCCATATGTGATACTCCATATCAGCTAGGCAGGTGTCACAGTGGTTAGAATACTGGACCTGGAGTCTGGAAGATCTGAGTTCAAAATTGACCTCAGACACTTACTAGTTGTGTGATCTTGGAGAAGTAACTTAACCCTGTTTCCCTCAGTTTTCTCAACAATAAAATTGGGATAACAGCACCTATCTCTCAGTGTTGGTGAGAGAATTAAATGAGACAATATTTGCAAAATGTTTAGGGTAGTCCCTGGTATATAAAGTGCACTATATAAATTCTAGTGGTTATATTATCATCTCCCTTTGCACTAGTTATCTTTCCTCCAATACCTGGAATATATTCCTTCCTTGTGACCCTTGTCCCCCAAGACCCTGTCTTCCTTTAAGATGCAAGCATCTTTTGTGGAAGCTTTTTTTTATTTTATTCCCTCGATGGTTAGATTATTATCTCAAACTGACATATTCAAATCCTTCATATATTCGTATGTATTTTGCAGTATGCATGTATATATATATGTATATATGTATATGTATGTGTACACACATAAGTATGTATATATATACTGTATATATATAATGTATATATATAATGTATATATGTGTGTGTATCTATGTCTGGGTATGTCTGTGTATATGTATATATACAGACATATAATTAATATTTATATTGTGAGAGTATACATACACTTGTTTCTCTCAGTAGAATGTAAACTTTTTAAAAATTAATTTATTTTAAACTTAAATGCTAAAATGTAAATACACAATAAGAAAAGAAAAATAAACTAAAACTTGAATACACATTAAGAAAAGCAAAAGAAATTTATTATAAACTTAAAAACAAAATACGAAAAGAAAAGTAAGTATTGCCATGTGCACAGGTAAATGTAAGAGAGGATTCAAAATAAGCGGCAATAAATTTCCATTCCAAAAAGCGTATATAATAAATATTACACATTGTGTTGAGAGCTGTGCATCTTTTCTTTTCTTCCTTTTAAGTTTTCTTTTGTTCTATCTGCACTTTTTCATTGTTCTTTCCCTCCTCCCCCTCCTCTCTGAAGGCTACAATGAAGTGTGGATAAATACAAATATATATGTGTGTGTATGTATGTATGTATGTATATACACATAAATTTACATACAACACACACATATTGAGACATACACACAAAGATATATATGTGTACATATACATAAATATACTTACATATACATATGTATATATATATTGAGACATCTATAATTTTTCTCATATTTAGACATGTACATTCATATGCACCTATGTAAAACCATACAATACTTATTTGTCCTCTGTTTCTCTGGGGATAATTTCTTCCTTCATATGTCTGAGTCTTCCTATATTTTCCCATCTACCAACTTGTCATTTTCTACACCACAACAAGATTCTAGCCTTATATTGCCTAGTTATTTTAAATAGTCTAAAACAACATTGATGAATATGGTTGACACAAAATAGTTTCCCTATTTTTCTCTTTTCACTAAATCTATTTTAAACTTAACTCTGGCCAAGATCATAATTACCACCCCTACATTTTTGCTAAAAAAAAAAAATCTACCCCTGATCTTTATTTATGTTTGTGCATATCTCTTATTTCCTATCCCTCCTACTTTGTCAACTTTACTTCTACCTGCTATCTTGCCCTCCTATGACTTGACCTACCATCCCCAGGATTCCTCCCTTATCCCTCCATTCCCATTTATCTAAACATCCTTCTATACTCCCCCTTTATCCTATCCCCTCCCCAACTCCCCTCTAAAGATCCCTCCCTTATCCTCTTCCTTCAATGCCCTGAGCATTTTATGTCTTTCTGAATTTAGAAGACTTTTGCATCCTTCTAGATATGTAGATATAGTTCCCTCTTGAATCTATTCCTAATGAAAGTAGGTTTCCAGAACTACCAGCCCTCCTTTTTCTTCTAATTTCTCTATGTCAGTTCTTCCTCCCTTCCTCATATTTTGTTTAAAAAATATATTTCTAGGATGAATTCTTTTTGCCCTTTAACTTAATATTTATAGCATTTTATTTTTTTATCCTTTCTCTGTAACAGCACAATATGTTTTAAGTAATATTTCTGAAAATTGTCCTGAATACTTGAAGAGTCCTTCGGAGGACAATTCCCAAACCTCTTAACATCATTGGAATAGTTTGAGACATTGAGAAAATGTCTTTAAAATTACATGATACTTCTTTCCACCCCTTGAGCCTGAAATTTCACTTTTCCAACATGTTCTCAGTTAAAAGCACTTTGACAAAATCATACTGTCACATTCTTGGTCTTACTAATCTTATCTCTTATGTACAGATATGAAAGGAGGTTTTCAAAGTATTCAAGAACTAAATAATATGATATGAGAGGATTTGAATATAAATGCAACTTCTTGATAAGTAGAGCCTCAGAGGCCCATTTGTTGTGAGCTCTTACTGGAATTGCTTTTCATCTTTCCTGTGAAAAGTGATCACAAGGAAACATACCTACCTTATGGGGACAGGAGGAAAAGAAAATTATATAATATATTGAAAAAATAAAAAAAGTAATGTTTTATTCAATTGAGCATTGTTATAATATTTATTAGCGATATGAAGTTACATAAACTTGCAGGTCAATGAGGTCCAAAGAACTTAAATTTCAGTGCTCAAATCTATTATTTTGCCTTATGTTGATGAGATAGAGTGTGCTTTTTCCTCTCCTAGGTAGTATTCAGATTGTAGAAAATAATGGTCATTTATCATGTGCTGAAAACCTACTGTGTGCTGTGCACTTAATTGTAACAAAATAGGTGTAAAGGAAAAGGAAACAACAGAAGAAATCAAAGTCCTTTGTCAATGTCTTTCAAGGCTTTGGGTGAGAACCCAAGGATGACTCAGAAATTATGAATTTAGGTTTCTAGAAGTGAAGGATCTTTGAAAGAAGTAAGAATTCTAGAGTTGGGGTTCATTTACAGGAGAATTTAAACGACTTCTCTTTTGGAAATATTAAACATACAGAAATGTTCAACAGGTAGTAAAATGGTAATGAAGTTCAGAAAAATAATTAATAGGAAATGTAAATATTTGGGAGTCATTTACACAGAAATGATAGATACACTGATGGAAATTGCTAAGATCACCAAGTGAGACTGCAGTCAAAAATAGAAGAGAAGTGACTCCAACAGAGAATTTTGGGGGATAATCAAGATTAAAGGACAGCAGGAGGGAGATGAGCCAGCAAAAGAGAAATAGAATCAGTCTGACTGAGAAGGGGAAAACAAGAAAGAACAAATAACAAATAAGCCAATTGAAGGCAGTACCCAGGATGTAATTTATGTAGTGGTATAAGGACAGTGATATTGATTTGCTGCTTTAAACATTGGAGAGCTAAGGACATAGACAGCAGGTAGCGGAGGCAGCGAATTCAGTTATGTGCCAAGAATTTATAGGCACTGAGAAATAATGACAAGAAAGAACCAGTCCCTGATCTCAAAGAGTTTATATTCTACAGTAGTGAAGGGGTAAGAAGCAGGGGGACATATGTCCGCAGACAAGTAAGTTGAAAATACATCCAAAATAAATGATTAGTGATATGATAGAGGACAGGTTTAAAAGAACCAGAAAAGGCTTTTTGGAGAATGTAAAACTTGAGTTTAATCTAACAGCCAGCTAGAGGTCCAAGGAGAGGGTTGAAGAAGAGAATTACAGATGGGGAGAGGCTGCACTAAGATACAAAGATGGAAAGGGAATACCATATGTAAGGGGGAAAATAGGCAAAATTGACTAGAATACAGTGAATATGCAAAAAAATAATGTGCAAGAAATCTGGAAAGGTTGGGTGGAGCTAGCTGAGGTACAACTTTAATCAAGCAACAGAAGAATTCGTGTTTTATCCTAGAGTACATTAAAAGGAATTCATTGAAGTTTCTCAAACAAGAGAGTGACATATTCAGACCTGATTTTAAGGAATATCAATTTTTCAGCTGTATGAATATTTGGGAATGGAAAATGTTGGATTTAATGAGGCCAATTAGGATACTAATGCAATAGTCTATGTGACAAGCATTGAGTCTCTAAAACAGTGTGGTTATTCTGTGAGTGGAGCGTAGGGGATGAATGAATGAAATATTAAGGGAGTAGAACTGAAAAGTCTTAGCAACTGATAGGCTATGGGGCAAATAAGAAGACAGGTAAATGGATACCTTGAGGTTATGAAACTGGGTAATGCATAAGGATATCCAGATAAAGATCTCGATTGGGCAGTTGAATATTCATAATTGAAACTCAGGATAATTAGAATATTATGTACAACTGGGATTTAATCTACCTCCTTACCTCTCCTTGGAAAGTTACTTAAAGAAATTAAAGAAGCTTTCTTTAATTCATTTACAAATTGAAGGATTGTATTATATGAACTCTAAGGCTTCTTTCATTTCTAAAGCTGTTTTATTTTCCACTCACTTTTGTTATATGTCACATTATTTTAGATTCTGTCATTTGTATAGATGTAGTCATTTCTTCCAAAGGGCTAAATCTGTGAAATCCTTAACCCTAGAGAACAGAGAATATCACCGTATACTGAAACCTCTCCCGGCTACTTCCAGACCACTCCGTTTTTATCTCCAGTTCATAGTATTGTTCACCCAGAAAGAAAAATTCAGTTCTGAGAGATCATTGTTTTTAAATCCTGCAGTTGAATTGCTTTGCTAACTAAACTTCCTAAACATTGAATTGATCAATGTTGTCATTACCCAAGTGACAGGAGAATCACTAGAATGTTGCTTCCAATTTAATATTACACTTTGTAAATTATTGCAGTGCAGGAGAGGTTACATGAGGCTCAGCTCCAGGATAGTCATTTACCCTCTCTTTGCCTATACTGGATGCATGGTTTTGTTTTGTACACTAAATAAAGAAGATGAAAGATGTTTTCAGTAACTGCTATAAAAGGGAAATAAAGAGAGTGGCATATATAATATGCAAAATGCAGCTGTGCTTTGGGGCATGGAGTCATTTAAAAAGAAATGGTATAGTTTTCTTACTATCATATAATAGTCCCAATCCTCTTCATATGTTTTAAAGGTCCTCAAGAGGGCACCCCAATAGGGAAATTTCTCCTTCCCTACATGGAGACTAGGTAATTATCCAGGAACACACTGAAAGTATGGCTTGTGAAGGAGTAGTAAGCTTTGTATTCACCAATAACAGGCAAAGTCACTGATCTAGATCTCCTTCCATTTGGCATGACATGGAAGGACATCAAGGCAAATCAGTCTTGTTGTCATCTCCCATAGATAACAAATTTTAAAATAAACTAATTTCCCAAAGAGACAGACTTATTGAGACTTTTGCCAGTTTTGGAATGCTCTCCTGACTTCTATTAGTCTTTTATAACCTTTAGCTTGCTTCAGGGTTTGTCGCAATCATGCCCTTCTATAAGAAATCTTTCTTGAGTCTCTCAGTTGTTACCATCACTTTCCCTGCCCACTATTCCCCTTCTCCAATCACTATGCATATGTATGTATGTATGTGTGTGTATGTACATACATATACAAATATACATATGTATACACACATATACATACATGTATGTGTATGTATCCTGTATATACTTATATGTATGGGAGCATGTTCAAATGCCATTCTTTTCTCTGGAAATATTAGGAAATAATATTTCTCTTGATGAAAAAGAAATCTTTCAAAATCCTTGAAAAGAGAACCTGGAAAGGTGGATCATAATCCATAAGTTGAGGACTAAAAGGCATGAAAGATGATATTCAAACTAAATTTTTGTCTTATTTATATCATTGTCCTTCCATTTCTGAAGCAAGTAGCTCTAGGACACAACCTTTGGAAATGGTATCTATTCAGCTGAAAGGGAGGGAACCTCACTGCTCCTATTCATAAAATGTAATTGATATTATTGTTTCATTGATCCCTCAAGGAGCGAGACTGCTCCTGAGAGGAATGGGATGGTGACTTTATTACTCAGTTATTTTCTTTTACCCAGGAAACCTGAGGGTCTTAACCTCCAAGTTTAATTTTGTTTTTGTTTTTTTATTAAAAGGGGCCATCCCTTGAGTAATTACTTAAAGAGGCCTATTCATTAAATGAATATATTACATTCAAAATGAGAACATGATAAGATCTTAGCCTAAAATGACCAGGGTCACACATTGCATCCTGGGTCAATTCCAGTCATCATTGCATCCTGGGTCAATTCCAGTCATCTTGAGGAATATCAGGCCACTGAACCCAGATGGCTCTGGAGGAGAAAGTGAGGCTAGTGACGTTGCAAAGCCTGCCCTCCCTCAAATCAAAGTCAACTGCAAGTCATGTAATCATTTCTAAGTAACGGTCTTCTTCGAGAATAAAGGATGACAATTCTAAAATATGAACACAAATTGTTGTTTTTTAGTTGTTATGGTTTTCTTCTTCAGGATTCCCATAAATTTGATCTGAAATCATCTAATCATCTTGGGACAAAAAACTATAACAAAAGGTGCTGGAGTATAATGCTAATTGTTCTCTCTGTCTCTGTCTCTCTGTCTCTGTCTCTGTCTCTCTGTCTCCATCTCTGTGTCTCTGTGTCTCTGTCTCTGTGTCTGTGTCTGTGTCTGTGTCTGTGTCTGTGTCTGTCTGTGTGTGTCTCTGTGTCTCTGTCTCTGTCTCTGTCTCTGTCTCTGTCTCTGTCTCTCTCTCTCTCCTCTTTCCTCCTCTCCTTATCTTCTTCTTCTTCTGTAACTCCCCCCCAGCCAGAAATGGCTTGGTTATAGAATAGTGTTAAATTAAATAAAATTAATTTTGACATATTCAAGCCTAAATGAAGAGTACAAGTAAAAATTTTCTTTAACAGATGCAAATAAGTTCATCCACCTGTGGGCAGGAATTTTCCTTTTACTTTTGTTCACATCATAATGACATGCCATAGTACAATCTCTGGAAAAGTGTGGGAACATAGATGCTGACAAAGTCAATGCATGTACAGGCATGTTTTTTTTTTGTGGTTAAACATGACCCTTCATCAGTGGAGAAATTAGTTGTGAATAAAGTTGTGAATAAAGAAGCATACTAAATACCATTTCCACACTGATAAATTATTGTTGTGTTTGTTCTTCATTCTCAGAGATGATCATGACATCAAGATGACATGACTTGCAGTTGATTTTGATTTCAGTAAGAGAGGGTTGTACAAGGTCACCAACCTCATTTTCTACTCCTGAGACATCTGGGTGTAGTGGCCTCATATTCTTCAGGATGACTGGAGATGGGCCAGGATGCAATGTGAGACCCTGACCCTTTCAGGATAAGGTCTTATCACATTCTCACTTTGAATGAAATACACCCATTCAATGAATAGGTTTTTTTAAGTAGTTACTCAAGGAATGGCCCCTTTAATAAAATAAAATAAGATAAAATAAAATAGAGAGAGGAAGACTCTCAAGGCTCCTGAGTAAAAGAGAAACAATTACTATTTATTAATTACATTCACTCACTAGGTGAGTGGGGACTTGTCGTCCAGTCAATGAGCTCCAGAGGGAACTGGGTTTAAGGCTTAACCTCTGAGCAAGAAATGTAGTCAGTAAACCCAAAAGGAAGAAGGCAGCTTTTGCCCATGGAGTGTACCTTCCCCTGGATAGAACACCAGAGGACAGGAACAGAAAGGGGGAGAAAGGAGAGGAGAGGAGGGGAGAGAAGGGGAGAGGAGAGGAGAGGAGAGGAGAGTCATAGCACCATACAGTAAGGATGTGTGTGTGTGTGTGTGTGTATACACTATTTTTGCAAAGAAGGTGTCTTGCTGGGAAGCGAATACACAAACATACATAATAGTGTATAGCTTAGTAAGTCTTATATTGACATCAAAATTCTACCACATTTTTTACCTTAATAGTATTTTATTTTTTGACCAATTGAATGTAAAGATAGTTTCAACATTCATTTTAGTAAAACTTCTACTTCCAAATTCTTCTCTTTTCCTCCCCCCATCTCCCCTCCCCAAGAGAGCAAGTTCTCTCATATAGGTTATACATGTAAATCATGTTAAACACATTTCCACATTAGTTATATTGTGAAAGCAGAATCAGAACAAAAGGGAAAAGCCATGAGAAAGAAAACAACACAAAAAGCAAAAGTGAAAATAACATGCTTTGATCTGCATTGACTCCATAATTCTTTAGTCCTTTGAAATTTTCCTCAATAGTGGTATTGCTGAGATTAACTGAATCTATCATAGTTAATCATCGCACAATGTTACTGTTCTTACGCACGATATTTCCCTAGTTCTGCTCACTTCACTCAGCATGAATTCATGTAAGTTTTTGCAGTTTTTGTCTGAAATCTGCCTATCCATCATTTCTTATACCACAATAGTGTTCCATTACATTCATATACTACAAGTTGTTCAGCCATTTCCCAGTTGATGAGTATCCTCTCATTTTCCAATTCTTTGCCACCACAAAAAGGAGCTGCACTAAATATTTTTGCACATGTGCATCCTTTTCCCTTTATTTAGTGATCTCTTTGGGATACATATCTAGTAGTGATATTGCTGGAGAAAGGGTAAGTACAGATTTATAGGCCTTTGGGCATAGTTTCAAATTGTTCTCTAGAATGATTGGATTGGTTCACAACCCCACCAACAATGCATTAGTGTCCCAATTTTCCGACATCTCCAACATTTATCATTTTCCTTTCTTTCATATTAGCCAATCTGATGTGACATAGATGTGAGGTGGTACCTTAGAGGTGTTTTAATTTACATTTATTTAATTAATAGTGATTTACAGCATTTTCATATGACTATAGGTATATTTCTTCATTTCTTCATTTGACAACTGCCTATTCGTATCCTTTAAGCCTTTATCAATTGGGTAATGATGTAGTCTTATAAATTTGAATCAGTTCTCTACATATTTGATAAATGAGAACTTTATGAGAAATATTGGCAATAAAAGTTGTTTCATAGCTTTCTGTTTTCCTCCTAATTTTGATTACACTGCTTGTTTGGGATTTTTTGTGTGTAAAATTTTTTTTTTAAATTACATATATTCAAAATTATCCATTTTGTGTTCCATGATGGTCTCTACTTCTTATTTGGGCATAAATTCTTTCATTTTCCATGCATCTGACTGGTAAACTATTCCTTGCTCTTCTAATTTCCTTACAGTATCAGCCTTTGTGTCTAAATCATATACTAATTTCTACTTTATCTTGGTATAGCGTGTGAGATGTTGATCTAAGCCTGGTTTCTGCCATAGTATTTTCTAGTTTTCCTACAAGTTTTTGTCAAATAATAAGTTCTTGTCCCAGAAGCTGAAGTCTTTGGGATTATGAAACACTAGCTTAGTATAGTAATTTACTCTGCGTCTTCAGTAGCTAACTAATTCACTGATCCACATTTTTTTTTTTACCAGTACTGAATAATTTTTATGATTGCCACTTCATAATATAGTTTTAGATCTGGTATGGATAGGTGATATTTCTTTGCATTGTTTTTCATTAATCTGTTCAATGTTCTTGACCTTTTGTTATTGCAGTGAAATTTTGTTACTTTTTTCTAGGTCAGTAAAATATTTTTGGTAATTTGATTGATATGGGACTGGATAAATAAATTATTTTAGGCAAGCTTATCATTTTTATTATATTGACTCTGCCGATCCATCATCAATTGATATTTTTTCCAGTTCTTTAGATCTAACTTTTGTGTTCATATAGTTCACATAGTTTTATATTCATATAATTCCTAGGTTTGTTGCAGCAAGAAAACCCTCAAATATTTTGTATTGTCTACAGCTATCTTAAATAGAATTCCTCTTTCTAACTCTTGCTGCTAGGCTTTCTTGGTCATATATAGAAATGCTGATGATTTACATGAGTTTATTTAATATACTACAACTTTGCTAATGTTGTTATTTCAAGTCATCTTTTTTGTTGGCTGTCTAGTATTCTCTAGAGAACAACAAAAACAATCACAGCACCTACAAAGAGTAATAGTTTTGTTTCTTCACTTGCATATTCTAATTCCTTCAATTTCTTTTTCTTCTCTTATTGCTAATGCTAACATTTCTAGTATGAGATCAAAATTAGTGGCGAAAAGGGGATCTGTATTTCATCCCCAGGTCTTAACAGAAATACCTCTAGCTTATTCCTATTTACATAACACTGGCTAATGGTTTTAGAGAGACACTGAATGTTATTTTAAGGAAAACTCCATTGATTCCTATGCTCTCTACTCTTTTTAATACAAATGAGAGCTATATTTTGTCAAAAGCTTTTTTGACATGTATGGAGAAAATCATATGATTTCTGTTTTGTTATTGACAAAGTAAATGATACTGATAGTTTTAATAATATTGAATCAGTCCTGTATTCCTGGTATAAATCCTACCTAGTCATAATGTATTATCCTTTAGATAAATTGCTAGGATCTCTTTGCTAATATTTTATTTAAAATTTTTGCATCTATACTCGCTAAGTAAATTGGTCTATAATTTTCCTTCTCTGTTTATGCTCTTCCTGATTTAGGTATCACAACCACATTTGCATCATAATAATAATTTGTTAAAACTCCTTTGCTGATTTTCCCAAATACAGTATTGGAATTAATTGTTCTTTAAATGTTTCATAGAATTCAGTGGTAAATCCATCTGGTCATGGAGATTTATTCTTTGCTAGTTCATTGATGGCTTCTTCAATTTCTTTTTCTGTAATAGAGTTACGTATTTTATTTCCTCTTCTATTAATCTGGTCAATTTATATTTTTGCAAATATTCATCCATTTCAACAAGACTGTAAAATTTCTTGACATATAGTTGGGCAAAAGAGCTCCTAATTATTGCTTTAATTTCCTTTTCATTTGGAATGAATTCACTCTTCATTTTTGATTCTGGTAATTTGGTTTTCTTCTTTCTTTCTAAATCAAATTAACCAAAGGGTTATCTATCTTATTGCTTTTTTTCATAAAACTAGCTCTTCAGATTTTTTTTATTAGATCAATAGTTTTCTTGATTTCAATTTTATTACTCTCTCCTTTGGTTTTCAAAGTTTCTAATTTGAGATTTAATTGGGGATTTTTAACTTGTTCTCTTTTTAGGTTTTTTTTTTTTTAACTTCCATGTCAAATTTATTGATCTCCTTAGTCTTTATTTTATTCATGTAAGCATTGAGGGATGTAAAACTTCCCCTAAGAGGATGTTTTGCTATATCCCATAAGTTTTGCTATGGTTTCTCATTATTGTCATTTTTCTGAATGAAGTTATTTATTAGTTCTATGGTTTGATGGTTGACCCGCTCATTCTTTAGGACTGGAATATTAGTATCTAATTCATTTTTAGTTGATATTTCTTTTTTAAATTTATTTAGTTATGTTGAGTTTTCAATATTCATTTCCACAAGATTTTAAGTTCAAAATTTTCTTCCCATCTCTCCCCTTTCCCAGCCCCAAAACACCATGCATTCTGATTATCCCTTCCCCCAATATGCTCTCCCTTCTATCACATCGCTCCCTTCACTTATCACCATCTTCTCTCTTTTCTTTTAGGGTAAGATACATTTCTATATGCCATTCTCTATTTCTTATTAGCTAACTGCATGCAAAAACAAATCTCAACATTTGTTCCTAAAACTTTTGAGTTCCAACTTCTCTCCCTCCCTCCCCACCCATCCCCAGTGAAAAGGCAAGCAATTCAATATAGGCTATACATGCGTAGTTATGCAAAAGACTTCCATAATAATTATGTTGTGAAAGACTAGCTATATTTCCCTCCATCTTATCCTGCCCCCATTTATTCTATTCTCTCTTTTGACCTTGTCCCTCCCCAAAAGTGTTTACTTCTAATTATTCCCTCCCATTTAACCACTATTCTATTATCCCCATACACCCCACTTATGCTCTTCTCCCCTACTTCCTCTAGTATAACATAGATTTTCATATCAAATTGAGTATGCATGGTATTCCCTCCTTGAGCCAAATGTGATGAGAGTAAGCTTTGCTTTTTCTCTCTCACTTCCCCTTCTTCCCATCCATTGAAAAAGCTTTATTTTGACTCTTTTATGAAAAACAATTTGTCTCATTCCATTTCTCTCTCCCCCCAATATATTGCTCTCTCACTCATTAATTTTATTTTTTTAAATATCATCCCTTCTCATCAACTCACCCTGTGCCCTCTGTCTATATGCATATAATCCCTCCAACTACCCCAACACTGAGAATAGTCTCAAGAGTTGCAAATATTATCATTCCATGTAAACAGTTCCACTTTAGTAAGTCCCTTCTGATTTCTCTTTTCTGTTTACTTTGCATGTGTTCTTGTGTTTGAAAGTCAAATTTTCTATTCAGCATTGGTCTTTTCATTAAGAGTGCTTGGAAATCCTCTATTTCATTGAATGACCATTTTTCCCCTGAAATATTATGCTCCGTTTTGCTGCGTGGGTGATTCTTGGTTTTAATCCTGGCTCCTTTGACTTCTGGAATATCATACTTCAAGCCGTTCAATCTCATAATGTAGAAGATGCGAGATCTTGTATTATCCTTACTGCATTTCCATTATACTCAAATTGTTGCTTTCTGGCTACTTGAAATATTTTTCTTCTTAACCTGGGAACTCTGGAATTTGACCACAATATTTCTAGGCATTTTTCTTTCTGGATCTCTTTCAGGAGGTGATCAATGGATTCTTTCAATATGTATATTTTACCCTCTGGTTCTAGCATATCAGGGAAGTTTTCCTTGATAATTTTATGAAAGTTGATGTCTAGGCTTGTTTTAATTATGACTTCCAGGTAGTCTCATAATTTTTAAATTGTCTCTTCTGTATCTATTTTCCTGGTCAGTTGTTTTTCTACTGAAATATTTCATATTATCTTCAATTTTTTCATTCTTTTGGTTTTGTTTTCAATTACTTTGTTTCTCATAAAGTTATTAGATTCAATCTGCTCCATTACATTTTTATTTTTTATGTTTTTAATTTATTTTCAGTGTTTCACAATCACTACCATAAAACCTAGATTTTTTCCTTTGCCTCCCTCCAACCACTTTTCCCCTCACTCCCCAAGACAGCATGCAATTTTATATAGGTTGTACACATACATTCCTATTAAATACATTTCACCATAGTCATGTTGTATAGAAGAATTAAAATGAATGAGAGAAATTTTATGAAAAAACAAAACATAATAAAAAAGAAAATGATCTGCTACAATCTGTGATTGAATTCCATAGTTCTTTCTCTGGATGTGGAAGGCATTTTGCTTAAAAGACCACTGGGAACTTTTTAAGTCCTTGAATTGCAATGAAGTTCAAAGTCTACCTGAAAAAATCCTCACACTGTGGTTGTTACCTGGTACAAAGTTCTCCTGGTTCTGCTCCTTTCACTCAGCATCAGATCATATAAGTCTTTCCAGGCCTCTCTGAAGCCATCTCGTTCATCATTTGTTAGAGCACAATAGTATTCCATTACAATCATATACCATAATTTATTCAACCATTCCCCTATGGATGGGTATCCCCTCGATTTTCAGTTTTTGCCACCACAAAGAGTGCTGCTTTAAATAGTTTTGTATATGTGGGACCTTTTCCAATTTTTATTATCTCTTGGGGATACCATGTTGAGGATACAGTTCTAGACACAGGCATTGCTAGCTCAAAGCATATGCACATTTTTGTACTCATTTGGGCATAGTTCCAAAATGCTCTCTAGAATGTTTGGATCAGCTCACAACTCCACCAGCAAGGAATTAGTGTTACAACTCTCCCACACCTTCTCCAACATTTAATATCTTCCTGTTCTCTCATGTTAGCCAATCTGATGGGTGCGATGTGGTATCTCAGAGTTGTTTTGATTTGCATCTCTCTAAACAATAGTGATTTAGAGCATTTTTAAATATGATTATAGATACCCTTATTTTCTTCCTCTGAAAACTGCCTGTTCATATCCTTTGACCATTTATAAATTGGGGAATGACATGTATTCTTATACATTTGAATCAGTTCTCTATATATTTTAGAAATGAGGCCTTTATCACAGATACTAGTTGCAAAAATTCTTTCCCAGTTTTCTGCTTCCCTCCTAATCTTTGTTGCATTGGATTTGGTTGTGTAAAAACTGTTCAGTTTAATGTAATCAAAATTATCTATTTTTCACTTCATAATGCTTACTATTTCTTCTTTAGTCAAAAATTCTTGCCTTCTCCATAAATCTGATAAATACACTATTCCTTCTCCACTAATTTGTTCATAGTATCATTCTTTATGCGTGGATCACGTACCCATATGGTCTTTAATCTTGTGTACAGTGTCAGTGATTGATCTATGCCTTATTTTTGCCACATTTTTATCCACTTGTCCCAGCAATTTTTGTTGAACAGTGAGTTCTTATCCCAGAAGCTGGGGTTGTTGGATTTATCAAACAGTAGATTGCTATATTCATTGTCTTTTGTGTGTTGAGTACCTAACTAATTCCACTTGTCTACCATTCTGTTTCTTAGCCTGTGCCAAGTGCTTTTGATAATTGCTACTTTATAATACAATTTGAGATCTGGTAGAGCTAGGCCATCTTACCTCCCATTTCTTTTCATTAGTTCCCTTGCTATTTTGGACCTTTTGTTCTTCCAGATGAATTTTGATATTATTTTTTCCAGTTCTAGGAAATAATTATCTGATAGTTTGATTGGTATGGCACTAAATAAGTAAATTAATTTAGGTAGAATTGTTGGTATGTCAGTAAAGTAAATTAATTTAGGTATAAGTGTCATTTTTATTATATTGGCTTGGTCTGCCCACCAACAACTAATGTTTTTTCCAGTTACTTAGATCTTACTTTATTTGTGTAAAACGTGTCTTGTAATTGTTTTCATATAATCCCTGGATTTGTTTTGGCAGGTAGACTCTCAAATGTTTTATAGTGTCTGCCCTAGCTTTAAATGGGATTTCTCTTTCTATCTCTTGCTCTTGGGCTTTGTTGTTAATATGTAAAAATGCAGAAGATTTGTGTGGGTTTATTTTGTAAACTGCAACTTTGCCAAAGTTGTTTATTTCAAGTAGTTTTTTATTTGAATCTCTGGGATTCTCTAAGTATATTGTCTTATTATCTTCATTAGTTCGCTGAGGTGGGGCTGTCTGGGACAACTCAAGTCCTTTGCCACAGTAAGAGGAATCTTCCTTAGTGATTTTTCCAACCTCAGGTGCTATGAGACTGTTTGACCCTTCTGGTGATTCCATTCATCTAGGATTTTTCTAGGGAAATACTTTTTGGTTCTTTCAAAGTCAACAAGGGGAGGGGGAGAGAGCATTTATGGTTTGTTCCACCATTTTGACTCCCAGATGTTCAAGTAGGAGACTTACAGACATTTAATCTGTGGGCTGAAAGTCTCAGGCACAGCTGCTGCAGAGATTCCTGGGGCTCCATCCACAGCTCTCCCTCACCTAGCTCTGCTGGATTCCTACCCTGGGCTACCCCATTCTACTTTTTAAAGAACTGTTTTCTTCCCTGAGCTTTTGAACCTCCTTTTCCATTTGGCCAATTCTGCTTTTTAAAGCATTCTTCTCCTCGTTGGCTTTTTGGACTTCTTTTGCCATTTGGGTTACTGTATTTTTAAAGGAGTTATCTTCTTCAGCATGTTTTTTGGATCTCCTTTAGCAAGCTGTTGACTCACTTATCATGATTTTCTTGTGTCACTCTCATTTCTCTTCCCAATTTTTGCTCCACCTCTCTTAATCGATTTTTAAAATCCTTTTTGAGGTCTTCCATGGTGTGAGACCATTGTATATTTATTTTCAAGGTTTTTGAACTAGAAGCTTTGACTTTTATGTCTTCCTCTAATGGTATGCTTTGTTCCTCCTCATATGAAAGGATGGAAGAGTATAACTGTTCACCAAGAAAGTAACCTTCTATGGTCTTATTTTTTTTCCCTTTTTGGGGGCATTTTCCCAGTCAGTTACTTGCATTTTTGAGCCCTTTGTCAAGTGGAGGATATACTCTAGGGACCTGTAAATTCTCAGTTCCTCCAAGGTGACACAGTCAAGGAAGAGCAGTTTACTACTCATGTGGCCTGCCCTCTCATCTGGGAGCAACCACAAGCTTTTCTGCCCAGTATCTGTGAGTAGGACTTCCTCTCCTCAACTACTTCCACCAGCTCCACCATACCAGTACTCTTCCTCACCCCAAGATTGCTACTCAGGACTAAGATTCAGAATGCAGCTTTATTCCCCCAGGGTCTTTAGGCTGAGGGCTCCAAAAATGGATGCTGTGCTATAATGACTTCTACCACCTGGGGCCCAGAGCTAGGACTGGACCCTGATCCCTTCCCATCCAGGTAAAAAAGCTTTCTCACTCACCTCTGAATCTGTCTTTAGCATTTCTTGTTTGAGAAATCTGGGAACCGCAGCTGCTGCCCATGGTTCCTCACCCTGACACTTACTCTAGTCCTGTCCTTGCCATGTTAAGCAGCCAAGGCTGGGCTGTACTCCACTCTGAGCCCTGTGTGATAGTTCTTTCCTGTTGACCTTCCAGGCTCTCTTGGGCTGGAAATCTCTTTCACTCTGTTGTTTTGTGGCTTCTACTACTCCAGAATTGGTTTAGAGTAATTTTTTACAAGTATTTTATGGACTGTGGGAGTAGAGCTAGAACAGGTCTGTCCTTCTACTCCACCATCTTGTCTCTGTCCCCCTTTAGTAAATATTTCCATGGCCCTTTATTACAGGTAAGATTTTTTGAATCATGATCTGGAAATGATGCATTTAATATTTCTGCCTTTCAACACTTGATTGTGAAGTTTCATGCCCTAATACATTAGTTTTTGTGTAGATACCATATTCCACTGAGAAAAAAATGCATATTCCTTGCTATCCCCATTCATTTTTCTACGTAGTTCTATCATCTCTAACTTTTCTAAAATTCTATTCGCATCCTTCCCTTCTTTCGTTTATTTTATTTTTGGTTAGATTCATCTAGTCATACGAGGAGGAGTTTGATGTCACCCATTAGTATTATTTTGCTGTCTATTTCTTCCTAAAGCTTTCTTAACTTGTCCTCTAAGAATTTGGATGCTATACCACTTGGGGCATATTTGTTTAGTAATGACTTTAATTCATTGTGTGTTGGGCCATATTTAACAATAGCCATTTTTCTTCTTTATATATTTTAATTAGATCTATTTTTGCTTTTGTTTTGTCTGAGTTAAGGATTGCTATCTCTGTTTTTTTTTTTTTTACTTCAGCTGAAGCTTAATAGATTTTTTATTCCTTTACTCTGTGTGTAACTCACTGCTTCAAGTATGCTTCTTGTAAACAATGTATTGTAGGATTATGACTTTTAATCCACTCTGTTATCCAATTATTTTTTATGGGAGAGTTCTTCCCATTGCCATTCACAGCTTCATTACTAATTATACATTTCCCTTAATTCTATTTTCCCCCTTTTTATATATTTCTTTCCTTTCATCCTCTTCCTCATCACCAGAGTTTTGCTTCTGAGCACACCTCCTTCAATCCAGCCCCATCTTTTCTTTCCAGTACTACCATCCCCTCTATCAATCCCCCTTTTATTTCTTTTCCCTTTCTCATTCTATTTCTCTATAAGGTAAGATAAATTTCTAAACCCAACTGAATGTGTATGTAACCCTTCTTTGAGCCAAATCTCATGAGTCAGATTCACACAATGCTCACCCTTCCCTTCTTTCCCTCTATTGTAATAGTTCTTTTGCACCTGTTCATATGATTTAGATTATTCTATTCTGCCTGTCTCTTTCCTCTTCTCCCAGTACAATCTTCTTTTCTTGACTTCTATTTTTATATATCATCACATGAAAGTCAATTTATATCCATTCCCTCTGTCTATGAATACTCCTTCTAACTGACCTAATAGAGATACAGTTCTCAGGAGTTAGAAGTACCACCTTCCTGTGTAAGGAAAACAGTGTAAATCTTATTAAATAATATATTTTTCCTTCCTGTTAACCTTTTTTTATGGTTCTCTTGAGTACTTTATGTTAATATTGAATTTTCTGTTCTGCTCTGGTGTTTTCATCAGGAAAGTCTGACAGTCCCCCTTTTCTTTCAATGTCCATCTTTTCCCCTGAAAGATTATGTTCAATGTTGCTCACTAGTGGATTCTTGGTTAAAATCAAAGCTCCTTTACCTTTTGGAATATCATATTCCAAATCCTCTGATCCTTTAATATGGAACCTATTAATTCCTATGTAATCCTGACTGTGGATACTTAATATTTTAATCACTTCTTTCTGGCTTTTCTCCTTGACTTTATATTCTGGAATTTTGCTATAATATTCTTTTTTGAAGGTTTCATTTTGCCATCTTTCAGAAGTTGAAGAATTCTTTCAATGACTCTTTTACCCTCTGGTTCTAGGATATCAAGGCATTTTTTCTTGATAATTTCTTGAAAGTTGCTGTCCAGACTTTGTTTTTTTCCCATGGCCTTCAGGTAGCCCAATAATTCTTATATTATCTCTCCTGGATCTATTTTCCAGATCAGTTGTTTTTCCAATGAAGTATTCTCTATTTTCTTCAATTTTTTTTTCATTCTTTCAATTTCATTTGACTGATTTTTGATATCTCATAGAGTGATGAGCTTCCACTTGCCCAATTCCAATTTGTAAGGAATTATTTTCTTCAGTTGCCATTTTAACCTCCATTTCTATTTACCCAATTCTACTCTTAAAGGAGTTGTATTCTTTAGTGGTTTTTTTTTTTTTTAACTTGGCCAATTCTATTTTTAAGGAGTTGTTTTCTTTGGTCAGTTTTTGTGTTTCTTTTTTCAAGTTGTTGATTCATTTTCTTAATTCACTTGTATAAAACTCTGATTTCTTTCCCAAATTTTTCTTCTGTCTTACTTACTTGATTTTTGAGATCCTTTTTGAGCTCTTCCAAGAGGAGTTTTGTGGCTTGTAAGTAATTTATTTATTCCCCTTTGAGGCTTCACATGTAGGCATTTTGATATTGTCCTGTTCTGAGTTTCTGTTTTGATCTTCCTTGTCATCACAGTAGCTTCCTATGGTCTTCTGTTTCTTACACATTTTTTCAGCCTATTTCAAAACTTTTGAAGTTGAGCTCTGCTTCAGGGGTACAGAGGGCAAGCTTCTTAGGTTAAGGACTGGGCTATACTGGGCTGCATTTCCCTTTTATCCAAGGAGACAAACCTTTCCTGAATTCCTTCTAAGTTATCTTAAGCTGCAAATTTGTTTTAATTCTTCATTCTATCACTCTAGAATCTCTCCAGAAGTTTTGTTTTAACATTATTTCTGAGGGAAACTAGGGAGAGCTCAGGAAACTTCCTGGTTTCTCTCTACCATCTTGGCTTCACCCTCCAGAATTCCACAATTAAATTGATGAAATTGACTCCTATATAATGCCAAGTTAATGTTCCAATATTCCCTTCTTCATATATGGTCCCTTGTTTCTGACCTCATAACTCAACTAAAACTCTACCCTCCAATAATTAATTAATCAAAAAATCTCATGATTTTTTTTTCTCAGTCCTCATCCTTCCTGATCCCACTTCAGGATTTAATGCTGCTGACAATCCATCTGTGCGTAAAGACTCTGTCATCTTTATATTTTTGTGATGCTTTGCCCTGGTTCTCTGGCTACTTGTCTGATCTCTCCTTCTCTGGCCCCTTTTGTGTATTTTCACCATAATAATATTCTCTAATTAAAAATGTTTTTCAAGTAACTGTGCTATGGTCCAGTCAAAATACAAATAAAAATGGGTTCCAAAAATTGTACATAAGTGTACCTGTAGACTGCATATTGAATTAGAAAACCACGTATATTTTTATCTATACCCTATAGTATTTTTTTAAACTTTGCTAAATGTTTCTCAGATGCATTTTAAGTTGTTTGTGTCAAGTTGGGGAGTGTTTTAGGCTCATATGATAACAAATTGACACTTCTCTTGTCCATACATTTTCACTGCAAAATTAATCAAATTCCACAGCTTTAATTATTGTCTCTGTGTAAATGACTCATAGATCTGTATATCCAATTGCGTTCTCTAGCCTTACTTCTAGTCCCACTTCAACAATTGCCTATTGGACACTTTGGGTTGGATGCCTCCATAAACATCTCATATTTGACTTGTCCAAGACCAAAGCCATTTTCTTTCCTCTCAAACTCATCTTTCTCTGAACTTCCCTGATTCTGAATAGTGCATTACTATCCTTCTGATCATCTCCCAGGTTTACACATGAAAAACTGCCTTGAATTCTTACTGTCCCCCATACCAACAGGTGGTATATAGATTCTACCTCATCTTACTTCTGTCCTCTTCTCTTTACTCATACTCTTTACTCATATAACTACCAACTTAGTTTGAGTTTTCATTACCACTTTGCTCAAGTATTTCCAAAGCCTCCTAATTAGTTTCCTTAACTAAAGTCTCTACCCACTCCAATACATCCACATAACTGACAAAATAATTATCCTAAAGCACAGGTCATAGTATTTCACTCCTTTGCTCAATAATATCTATTATTAGCTCCATGTTATTTCTTTGTTCAAATGCAAATACTTATTTGGCAATTAATTTTCCATAAATTTTCAGACTGCAGTCCACTCTTTCACTCTCTCTCTTTTCCAAGATATGTGTGTATGTGTGAGTGTCTACACATACATATAGGTGTGTCTATATCAGCATACCTATATGTGTATATATGTATACCATACACATATACATATATTTGATAGTGTGGTAAAGATAAATCTCCTTTCTTGACTCAAGCTAAATAGACTCAATCCTAACTCTCACACTTACAATCAACGTGACCTTAATTAAGTCTTTTAATCTCACTGGGCTTCAGTTTCCTCTTGCATAAAAAGATGGTTTGAACTAAAATGAGATGGCCTCTCAGACCTTCTTACCTTCTATATCTGTGATTGTTTAATATATGCTGAGATTCCTTCTGAACAACCTCCTTATTCAGTCTTCTTGGTTTTTTAACATATATTACAGTGTGAATACATTTAAGAATCTTTCAGACACTGTGATATTGATTTTCAAAATGTATGCTGTAAAGTGTATTTTCTTTGGGTATGAGTTGGAATAGCCCTGACAAACTGTGGTACATATATATATATATATATATATATATATATATATATATATATATATATATATATATATATATATATGTATGTATGTATATATATATGTGTATGTATGTATATGTATGTATGTATGTATGTATATGTATATATACATATATACACATATATATATACATACACACACAAACACACATACATACATATGTATATATATATATACATGTGTGTATATGTGTATATGTACACATAAATATATACATATGTGTATGTGTGCCATATGTGTGTGTATATACATATACACACATGGTATTTTTTTTTTCTAAATTTATATTTCTATATATAAAGCTTTTTATATATCATCTTTATAGCTCTATTTAGAACTACAAACATAGAGATATTATATGAAATGTTTATATAATATATAATGTATATATGCATATATTTTGTGTGTGTATATATATACATATATACACATATACACACATACATATGTATATAATTTTTGTGAAGATGTCTTGCTAGGATAGGGATACATCAACATACATAATAGTATATAGTTTAGACTGTGTCAAATGTATTGATTAGTATAGCTGAACTATTTTGTCCTTTTGAGTTTATTCTTTGTGCCACTAAATGGCTTACAGGGTAGGGAATATATACATATATTATTACATATTATATGTGTCATATAGCATGTGTTCTGTGTATTATATATAAAAATATTTTAATGTGAGTATGTCCTCCAAAGAAGAAATGCATGACAGAAGATGGCCTGTTGGGTGGAAATAAATACATGCACATATTATATTATATATATACATACATGCATATATGTATATAAATATGTAATATAGAATGTGTTATATAACACATGATATAACGTATTATCTGTTATGTAGTATGTAAATCATAATCTACAACATAATACGCATTTACATATTTTCCACCCAGACTGCCATTTCATCATAAAGAATAAAATGAAAAGAAAAAAATTTATCAGTTAAACTAACAAAAACTTTTGATGCAGTCTGAATGTATATTCTATAAACTGTAACTACACTTTTCAAGTGTTTTGGAAGAATGGAGACATATTTTCTCATCTCTTCCTCAAAGCCAAGTTTGACCATTATAATTATATAGTATCCAGATATACTGTTTTTCTTCACATTTACATACATGCCAGTAACTATTTACGTTTATCAGATTCTGCTTACATTACTCTATATTCATTTAAATTAATACCTCTGTACTTTCTGAATTCTTCATGTTCATCATTTCTTATGATTCAGAAATTTTACTTTATTTCAAATAATACAGTTTGATAAGTTGTCCCCCATTTGAAAGGTAGACACTTTGTTTCTACACCTTTGCAACCTCAATAAATGCTGTCATTAATATTTTTCTACACTTGGGACATTTCTGTCTTTGACTTGGAGTATGTAGCTAACAGGAATCACTAGATCAAACATCATGCTTCCTATATATTTAGTCTTACAAAAATGAAAATACTTAATCAAAAATTACAAAGTATCTCCCTAGTGAAGGTGCTCTTCCAGCTGTTGGCAATAAAAAGAAAAAAATTCAAAATGTGCAGATCCTACAGGAGTTTAAATTCTATTGTGTGAAAAAGTAAACTTTATTCAAATTGACAATGTATAGAATGGAATAGTAAAAAGTAAAACTATATAGGGAAGATAATAGGACCATAATTTAAAATTACTTACTTAAAGAGGATGTTAAAGGATTGGGAGGACTAGAATAAAATAAAAGCCAAGTTTCATAAAATGCATTTATTTTTTATCAGGACCAGGCAAAAGCCCTCTAAAAATCATTTTGTCTGGAGATCTACTTCAAGGTAGTTTCTCTGTATAGGTTAGTCACTTATGTAAAACATCCCAATGTGCATGCAAAAACTGTATAAGCAGCATGTAAGCACACACACATTCATCTCACTGTTAAGTATCTCACAGCAGGGTAGTTGAAGGGATCCTCTTGTGAAAATAAAATTTGATAGTGACATTATTTATAAATTGTAAATTAGGTAGATTTTTGGATAAATAAACTAACACACTAATTAAAATCCAAAGAGTGAGGGTTTAGAAATTGTAGCAAGGTTAACATGGTTCACTTAACTGAACAGTATTTTATTTTGCAGCTGAATATAATTAAAGTTAAGAAATGTATTCTTTTTACCCGTGTATACTGTACAATTGCATAAATTCTGCACACAGTTGAATCCCTGAGGCATATTTCTGAGAATTACTCAATTCAATGTTCCCAGGACCCTGTGAAAATAAATCTCTTTTAAGTTGAATCCCTGTAGTTTATCATATATGTTTCTTCTTTTCCTCAGCAGATCATCGGAAATTGAATTCCCCTCTTGAATTATCATGTCTGGAGCTCCCTGCACTGCTCCTCAATTTCTAGAAACATGGATTTTTGAAATGAAATATCTTAAATCTACTCAACTTTTTTTTACTACAAGGGTCCTTTTAAATTGAAATCTTTCAGAAGTTGATTGTTTTAGATTTCCTGTGGCAATGCCCATGCTTTCCACAATGACACATGAAATGGACCCTTACTGACTAATAACTTATAAACAGACAATTGACAATTATAGATTTAGAAGTAGAACAGAGATGGTCTTGTTCCATCCCCTTCATTTTACAGATAAAGAAATCAAGCTAGAGAAAGTTTATAAGACTTAAACAAGTTCAAATAATTAACAAGTGGCAGATATCATTGCTCTACCTTGACACCATGCCTAGAAGACATAAAATTAAATTAAGTTCTTTAAAAGCATATACCACATGAACCCAAATAATTTCAGTAATAGTAAAGAAAGGAACAAACAAGAGTCTGTTTCAAGTCTCATCTGTACTGGCCCCAAGTTCCAGATAAGGATCGAAAGAGTAAGTCAATGAAATCGATGAAAAAAAAATAATAACATACATTTAACAACAAAAAATGTGTAGCAATGATAGCTATTTGCCTGTGTAGCTATTCAGGATACCAGTTAGACTGATAACAATCACAGTCTGCACTGTCTGACTGTACTCCTTTCTCAACACTTGCTTATATATTCATCAAAATGTGGGCACTGGTGAATTTAGCCTTTCCTTATTCTGTTTCTCAACGACTAAGGACTGAATTTATACTTTAAATAACCAATACCATACAGCCTTTGTTTCCTGTTCGGGCCTCTGGATTGAGCAAAACTAGTAATCCCCATGACATATCTTAATGAGGGAACAAGAAGACAATAGATAAAACAGGGATATCAATCTATCATATTGAAATTAACTTTATAGATGCTAATTTTCCGCCCTTATGGAAACATATTAATTTATTGGAAACAACCTTCAGGATGGGGAGAGAGAAGACAAAAGGAAGCTCTGTTAGTGTACCAATGACATTAGAAGAACCATGAAATATATACTTCTTTTAAAATGTGGATAGGTAAAATGAATAAATGTTTTCCCAATTTTCAAAAAAAGGAAAAAAAAATATGCATCCTATACTTCAGCCCTGTATGATCATGAATCTACACCAAGAAAAATATTTTATTTTTATTCTTAAACTATCAAAAGAGCATTTTTTCCAAACCTAGAAAGGAAAGCAATGAAAATTTGAAACATAATTTGGATTGATTCAGAACAGATAAAGGATAAATAATATTGCTTAATAGAATTTCAGTTCTTAAGTTGTATTTACTATAAATTCATGACATTAAGTCACAACTAGACCCTCCCTGCAGAATCTCTATCGTATTCCCCTCAGGAGCTGTACTAAAACTTTGTTTTTCCTCTCCTAAAATGTACCCCATCTCCTATCTTCTTAGGTGCAGGTCTCACTCACACTTGACTAAGAAATTATAAAATTCATTGACCATGAGTTTCCTCTTCTCTTAATTTCAGAAACTTTGACAGCATCACTCACTTTCCTTCACTCCAGTCTCTAATGATATGATAATACGGTAGATTCTTCTCATGTATGTCAACATAGTTACATGTGCCTTCGATCTCATACTCTTTAGTCTTTTTTTTTTATTTTATTAAATTTATTTATTTAACTTTTAACATTCATTTTCACAAAATTTTGGGTTACAAATTTTCTCCCCTTTTATCCCCTCCCCCCCCCAAACACCAAGCATTCTAATTGCCCCTATGACCAATCTGCTCTCTCTTCTATCATCCCTCTCTGCCCTTGTCTCCATCTTCTCTTTTGTCCTGTAGGGCCAGATAGCTTTCTATACCCCTTTACCTGTATTTCTTATTTCCTAGTGGCAAGAACATTACTCAACGGTTGATCCTAACACTGAGTTCCAACTTCTTTACCTCCCTCCCTCTCCACCCCTTCCCTTTGGAAGGCCAGCAATTCAATATAGGCCAAATCTGTGTAATTTTGCAAATTACTTCCATAATAGTTGTGTTGTATAAGACTAACCATATTTCCCTCCATCCTATCCTGTCCCCCATTACTTCTATTCTCTTTTGATCCTATCCCTCCCCATGAGTGTCGACCTCAAATTTCACCCTCCTCCCCATGCCCTCCCTTCTATCATTCCCCCCACCCTGCTTATCCCCTTATCCCCCACTTTCCTGTATTGTAAGATAGGTTTTCATACCAAAATGAGTGTGCATTTTATTCTTTCCTTTAGTGGAATGTGATGAGAGTTGACTTCATGTTTTTCTCTCACCTCCCCTCTTTATCACTCCACTAATGAGTCTTTTGCTTGCCTCTTTTATGAGAGATAATTTGCCCCATTCAATTTCTCCCTTTCTCCTCCCAATATATTTCTCTCTCACTGCTTGATTTCATTTTTTTTTAAGATATGATTCCATCCTCTTCAATTCACTCTGTGCACTCTGTCTCTATGTGTGTGTGTGTGTGCATGTGTGCATGTGTGTGTGTGTGTAATCCCACCCAGTACCCAGATACTGAAAAGTTTCAAGAGTTACAAATATTGTCTTTCTATGTAGGAATGTAAACAGTTCAACTTTAGTAAGTCCCTTATGACTTCTCTTTGCTGTTCACCTTTTCCTGGTTCTCTTCATTCTTGTGTTTGAAAGTCAAATTTTCTTTTCAGCTCTGGTCTTTTCATCAAGAATGCTTGAAAGTCCTCTGTTTCATTGAAAGACCAATTTTTCCCCTGAAGTATTATACTCACTTTTGCTGGGTAGGTGATTCTTGGTTTTAGTCCTAGTTCCTTTGACTTCTGGAATATCCTATTCCATGCCCTTCGATCCCTTAATGTAGAGGCTGCTAGATCTTGTGTTATCCTGATTGTATTTCCACAATACTTGAATTGTTTCTTTCTAGCTGCTTGCAATATTTTCTCCTTGACCTGGGAACTCTGGAATTTGGCCACAATGTTCCTAGGAGTTTCTCTTTTTGGATCTCTTCAAGACGGTGTTCTGTGGATTCCTTGAATATTTATTTTGCCCTCTGGTTCTAGAATCTCAGGGCAGTTTTCCTTGATAATTTCATGAAAGATGATGTCTAGGCTCTGCTTTTGATCATGCCTTTCAGGTAGTCCCATAATTTTTAAATTGTCTCTCCTGGATCTATTTTCCAGGTCAGTTGTTTTTCCCATGAGATATTTCACATTATCTTCCATTTTTCCATTCTTTTGGGCTTGTATTATGATATCTTGCTTTCTCACAAAGTCCTTGGCCTCCATCTGTGCCATTCTAATTTTTAAAGAACTATATTCTTCAGTGAGCTTTTGAATCTCCTTTTCCATCTGGCTAATTCTGCTTTTGAAGGCATTCTTCTCCTCACTGGCTTCTTGAACCTCTCTTGCCAATTGAGTTAGCCTCTTTTTCAAGGTGTTATTTTCTTCAACATTTTTTTGGGTCTCCTTTAGCAGGGTGCTGATTTGTTGTTCATACTTTACTTCATGTCTCTCATTTCTCTTTCCAGCTTTTCCTCCACCTCACTAACTTGATTTTCAAAATTCTTTTTGAGCTCTTCCATGGCCTGAGCCCATTGGGTGGGCTGGGACACAGAAGCCTTGCCTTCTGTGTCTTTGCCTGATGGTAAGCATTGTTCTTCCTCATCAGAAAGGCAGGGAGGAAATGCCTGTTCACCTAGAAAGTAACCTTCTATAGTCTTATTTCTTTTCCCTTTTCTGGGCATTTTCCCAGCCAGTGACTTGACCTCTGAATATTCTCCTCACACCCACCTCGCCTCCTGATCCTCCCAGCCAGCGTTTGGGGTCTGAGATTCAAATGCTGCTTCCAGCCTTAGGGCTTTTGGCGGGGGCAGGGATGCTATTCAGTGTGAGATTAAGTTCAGGTGCTGAGGTTTGGGGCAGGGCCACCTCTCAGGCTCAGTTCCCTCAGGGGTTTTATGCACAGACCTTCAGCAATGGATCCAGGCTCCTGCCCGCTTGGGGAGCCCCGGTCTGCAGCCGCCTCCCAGCCTCTACCTCCCGGGGGGGGCCTGAGTTATGGGGGCACCCCACTCCCCTCTCGACCCGCCAAAGAGACTCTCTCACTGACCCCCATCACCTGTGGATGGAGGGAGTTGTGCAGCCGCTGGAGATCCCATCCCTGAAGCCTGCTTGGGTCTGTTTCTCCTGGTGCTGCGGCCACAGCAGGTCTGGGCTGGGCTGGGCTCCGCGTCTGCAGTGCGACAGACCTTTTGTGAGAGGTTTGCAGGTCCCTCTGGAACAGAAATCTCCTTCTCTTCACTGTTCTGTGGCCTCACTGCTCCAGAATTCGCCGTGAGTTACTTTATACCGATGTTGTATGGGTTGTGGGTTCGGAGCTGTGTGTATTTGCGTCTTTCTACTCCACCATCTTGGCTGTGCCCCACTCTTTATTCTTTACCAGAATATTATTCTGCTCACCATTGCACCTCTCTCTGCTCCTTAATCTTTCTCCTTCTACTTTCTCCTTCTACTGGATCTTTGTTTTATTGACTAAAAAATGTCTGTCTCCTCAATCTACTACTTACTACATCTTCTCATCTCTTTCAAAATTATCTAAATTCATAAAGGAAAAAGTAAACTGCAGCTGGAAATAGAGAGCAAAATTATAGTAGTAGTGGACATAAACCTTCACCTCTCATAACTAGAGGAATTTTTAAAAAGAGAAAGAGATTAAGGACATACACAGAATCTTAGATAAGCTAGATATGATACACATTGAAGAGAATAGAAAAGAATACACCTTTTATTTTTCCTTGGTGGCACATTGCACCTTTACAAAAATTAACCATATATTAAGCTACAATTATTGTCAAATGCAGAAAAGAAGATATATTAAGTGCATCCTTCACAGATCAAATTCCAATAAAAACACATTCAATTTAGGACCATGAAAACACAATTAAAAATTCAGATAGAAGCAGAGAAAAAGAGGCAAAGAACAGGCAAACACTAACCTGAAATCTCCTCAAAACACCTCCAAACAGCTTTAAATAATGCCTCAAAACAATTTCTGACATAGAAAATTCCACAAAAGAATGTGTTAAAACAATTTTGTCCCCCCCCCCCCAATTCAGTTTAGAAGGTCAGCAGGAATGGTCTATTTCACCAGGGTGAAAGTGGAGCACATGCCATGCCCTAGAACACCAACAGTAGATCTTGGGGTATTTGAATCAATGGTAGTGGCAGAGGTTTCAAGATCTCTCAGACCACAAATGGTAAGGAGGTTCAGACAACAGGTCAAAGGAGATAATGTATGCCCCTTTTCTAACACCAGGGGCAAGACACTGTTGTATTTGCCATACTTGGATCTGGGTCACATTCCTGGACTTCAGTTTCAGGGAAAGGAGGAGCATAAGGACATCACAGTTTATGGTCACAGTTCCAGGGTGGAACAGAGTGCTTGTGGTTGTTCACAGACCAAAGCAAAGGCCAGGAGAGTAGTAAATACACCTCTTCTTAGACAGTACTGCATTGGACATAGAAAAAAGATGGAGGTACCCAGAATTATCTCTGAAAACAGCTGCACACACACACACACACACACACACACACACACCAAAAAAACCCAAAACTCTAATGCTTGTGACTGTGTCTCTTCCACTCCACTGGAAGCAAAGAACCACTTAGGCAGAAAGTTAAAAGTCAAGAAATAGGCTGGGGAAAAATGAGCAAATAACATAAAACAAATCCTGTCTGTAGAAATTTGCTATGGTGGCAGCAAATATCAAAGCACAAACTTAGAAGACAAACACAAAGTCAAAACTGCTAGATATAAAGTGTAAAAGAAAAATGTCAATTAGTCTCAGGCAATGAGAAAGCTCAAAATGAATTTTGAAAATCAAATAAGAGAGATACAGGAAAAATGAGAATAAAAATGAGAGTAATGCAAGAAAATCATGAAAAAATATCAACACCTTCACAAGCAGGAGCAGAAAAAGAATTCTGAGGAAAATAGACTCTTAAAAATAGAATAGACTGAATGAGAAAATAGAAAATAAAAAAAGGTACAAAAATCCGGTGAAGTGAAGAATGCTTTGAAAATAAGAATTGACCAAATGGAAAACGATATACTGAAATTCACTGAGGAGAAGAAGTTACTGAGAAAAATATTTCCTCTAAAATTAGAATTGGGCAAGTAGAAGCAAATGACTTTATGAGACAACAATCAATCAAACAAAATCAACAGAATGAAAAACACAGAAGAAAAGGAGAAATATCTCATTGGAAAAACAACTAACCTGGAAATAGATCCAAGAGAGATAATGTAATGATTATTGGCCTACCTGAAAGCCATAAATGAAAACAAGTCTTCACATCATCTTGCAAGAAGTTATTAAGGGAAACTTCCCTGGTATTCTAGAAGTAAGGGGCAAAATAGAATTGTAAAGAATCCACTGATCACCTCCTTAAAGAAATCTTAAAATGAAAACCCCCAAGCATATTATAGATAAATTCAGAGCTCTCAGTTAATGGAGAAAATATTGCAAGACCTCAGAAAGAAAATATTAAATATCATGGGGTTACAATCAAGATAACACAAGATTTAGCCATTTCTATATTAAAGGATCAGAGGCCTTGGAATAAAATATTTCAAAGGACAATAGCACAAGGATTACAAAGAAGAATCACCTACTCAGTAACTTTAAAAAAGTGGAAATTCAACGAAATAGAAAAAAAATGTAAAAAGAAACCAAGTGAATAGAAAATTTGATTTTTAAATACAAGACTCAAGAGAAGGATAAACATGTAAGAGGAATCATAAAGGATTCAAGGAGCTTGAAGAACATTTTCATATGGAAAATAATACCTGTAACTACTAAAACTTTCTCATTATTAGGGCAGTTAGAAAGAATAGACATACATACAGAACATAGCTAAAGGATGGAGATGATGGGATAATTATCTAAAAAATGAAATTGAGAAATTCACTGGGAGAAATGGACATGATGTAAAAGGGGTAACTTATATGACATAAAAGAGCCCTGACAGAGGGAGAGAAAATGGGAAAGGTGAAGAAGGGGGAAATTGGTGAACCTTACTGTCACTGGAATTAACTCATAGTTGGAATAACATAAGCACTCAGTTGCTTTTTGAAATCCATTTTACCATGCAGGAAAGTAAGAGTGGAAGATGATTAGAAAAGGAGGAAAGCTAAAAGCAGGGAGGGTAGATTAAGAATGGACAGGTTGAAAGGAAAGACAAGCAGGAGGAAATGGAATGGAGGGAAATACATGGTAATAAAAACTTGTGAAAAAATTTACAGTAAGTTTTTCTGATAAAGATATCATTTCTCAAACACATAGAGGATTGGATCAAATTTTTAGATGTAAGAGACATTCCCCAATTGACATATGGTCAACGGATATGAATAAGCAAGTTTCAGATGAAGTAATAAAAAACGATCTATGTAATACGAAAAAAAAATACTGTAAATCAATATTGATTAGAGAAACTCAAATTAAAACACCTCTGAACTACCACTCCACACTTATCAGATTGACTAATATGACAGAAAAGGAAAATGACAAATATTGAAAGAATGTGTGTAAACTGAGACACTAATGCACTACTGTTGAAATTGTATGCTGATTGTACTATTCCATAGAGCAATTTGGAACTGTGCCCTAAGGGCTATAAAACCATTCACACCTTTGACCAAGAAGTATTACTACTAGGACTGTAATGCAAAGAGATTTTTTAAAAAAGGAAAAGTGTTAAAATGTACAAAATATTTATAGCAGCTCTTTGGTGGGGGTGGAAAAGAATTAGAAATTGAAAGCTGTCTAGCAATTGAGGAATGACTGAACAAACTGTTGTATATGATTATTATGAATTACTGCTGTGCTATAATAAATGATGAGCCTGGTGTTTTCAGAAAAAGATTTACATGAACTGATGTAAAGTGAAATGAGCAGAAGCAGGAAAACATTGTACATAGTAACAGCAACATTCTATGATGAACTTACCTTTTATTAGCAATAAAATGATCCAAACCAATTCTGAAGGAATTACAATGAAAAATGCTATCTCCAGAGTACAAACTGATGGAGTCTGAATACACATTGAAACTATTTTTCTTTACTGTCTTTATTTTTCTTGGAGTTTTTGTCTGTTTTCTTTCACAATGACTAAAATGGAAATTTGTTTTCCATGACTGCATGTTTATATCCTCTATCAAATTATTTGCCTTCTCAATAAGAGGTAGAATATTGAGAGGGAAAGAGAAAATTTAGAAGTTGAAAAAAAGATCACAAATGTTAATTTTTTTTACCTTTAACTTGAGGAAAATAAAATATTAAATTGAAAATTAAATTGAAAAATATTAGAAACTAAGTGATCTTAAAGAATCAGTGAATCAAATAGCAAATTGGAGAAAGAAATACTTAATTTTAACTATATAATTAATTACTAATTTAATTATTTTATTATAGGGGGTGAAAATGTGAAACAACACACCAAAATTTATGGTACACAGCAAAAGCAATAATCAGAGGAAAATGTATATCTTCTAGTGCTTCTATCAATAAAATAGAGAAAGGACAGAGCAACGAATTGTGTGTGTATTTTTAAAAAATAGAAAAAGAACAAATTTAAATACCAAATTGGAAATCCTGAAAATTAGAAGTGAGATTAATATAATTATATGTAAGAATATCATTTGAATTAATAATAATAATTGCATACACACACACCTTTGGTTATTACGATTTTTTTCTAAAAAAGTGAGAGAAAAACCAAAACACTAATATGAAAAATGAAATGGGTTACTATATCATTAATAAAATGATATAAAAGCAATTATTAGGAGTTATTTTAACCAATTACCTTTCAATTAATTTAAAAACTTGATTGAAATGGTAGAACACTTATAAAAATATGAACTCACGTACAAATACCAAAGAAATTTTAAAACATACAATTTGGGATGAAGGGCAACAACGATTAAAGAGATCAGGAAAAAATTCACAAAAAAGATCGCGTCTGCATCTTAAAAGATGAGAGAAACTCTTTGAGGCAGATGTATGGAGTAATTGCATTTCAAGTTTATGAGATGTCCAGTGCAAATACACAGAAGATGCAATGTCTTATGTGAATAAAAGGGAGGCTAGTTTGACTGGATTGTAGAGTACAAGAGAGAAGGTAATATACAATGAATATATGGGATTGGGCTGTGATTGGTTTTAAAAACTAAATAAAGAAATGTCTTCCTTATTTTAAAAGCAAAAGTAAGCCACTGGTGTTGATTGAGTTTATATTGTCAGATTTGAACTTAAGAAAAATTACTCTTTGGCAGCAGTGTGTAGGATGGACAATAATGAGGGAAAGAATTGTGTTAAGGTGATCAATTAAGAACTTGTAGAAATCTAAGTGGTAGGTGATAAGAGTAAACTAAAGGGTAAGCTGTATGAATGGAGAGAACAGAGATGAAAAAATATTCTTATTCTTTTGCCAGCTCATGGCAAGAGAGAGAAAAGCATTCAAAAGTATAAACAGAGAATCCTGGACTACTACTTCCAATCAAAACAAGTTATATTCTTCAAAAGCATGTCTCTATCCATCACTCAGTGTAGCTCACCTTCTTAACACTTCCCACAAACTCCTCCCACCACCAAAGTTGAAATGTCTCCAGTTGTAAACTGCCAAGAAATAATTCATGAATGAGAGAGGTTTTTCAGAAATAAGAAACACAAAATCTAGTTCGGTTCAGTTCCTATGAATCATTGGGAGAGGATACTTTGGAAGGAAGACCCTGCCCTGAATTCACAAAAGAAAGATATCTTTTAACATTTAGCCAATCTGAAGATCATCTACATTCACTGAAAATAGGTGGAGAAGGGACAGACTGTTACCACTTATCTCTATTCAAATAATTATGCCAGGACATTTATTGAAATGAATAAAATCAAGGCTGATGGAGCTGGGGGAAGAGGGAGTGATGAAACAAGTTAATAATTATTATTTTACCGTGGAAAGCAGAGAAACCAAAACACAATAATTCAAGGTGACATGATAACTACCTACAAATTGTGAAATCACTTACATATGGAAGAGGGTATAGACATACTCTGGTCAGAGAAGAAAAATGGATGAATGGATTGAGATAGAAGGAAGGAGTTTCTGTTTTGTTTTACAAGATAAGGAGGAATTTCCTAACAATAAGAACTATCTTAAAATGCAATGAAATGCAAGGTATTCAAATGAAAGCAGAGAGGTCATTTCTTAGAGATGTAGAAGTAATTCATTCCTTAGTGAGAGACCTAGATTAAATATCCTTTATGTTGCATTCCTGTTTTTTTTTGCTTCTAAGAAATTGTACCCAAGATGATACTAGTCCTGACATAAGTCAATAAACAGGACTACATAACATATCGGACTTATTAACTCAAGAAAACTGGGAATGCTTTCAATAAATGTTCATTTCTACCAATCTATTAATGTTCTTTACATGTGAAATTGCAGACTTCTCCAGGTAAAAATTTAATTGAAGTATTAAAACTGTCCATACTTCCTTTGATTGCACACAGGAAGTAATAATTAATATAGATTACTGCAGGAAGTATATATTTTCTTCATTGAATACATTTTTATGGTTATCTACTCTATTACTTTTACATAGTATGGGCCACACTTCAGAATGCTAATAGATTAATATGAAAATTGTGACAAAATAAGTGAGGCAGTTAACACTTTTATATCATTGTAAGTAATAAGATGGATTAATGTAAATTCTATTTACTGCCTCTAATTTAATTCGCCAGTGTTTCAAGAACAAAATATATTGTTGGAAACAAGCTTCCTCAGAGTGTTGTCTAATGTATGCATTTGGAGTTTAGCTAGGGAAATTCATCATTTGAAAAAAGAAACATAAATAGAATTACTTAGGAAATTTAAATGCCTCATGAAATATGTGAATGTCAGTTATAACAGTATAATTTGTTAAAATAAGAATATGCTTCCTTTTATTTGATTCTCTTGCCATAATAAAGAGTTAAGCAGCTCATAAATCTAAGGACAAAATATGTTTATGCTGGGAATAAAATTTGCCTCCCCTCCAAACAAAATTGGAGCAATGCCGTACAAAGTTTTTTGCTATATTCTTTCTAGGACTGGCACACACTTGAGAAAATGGCAATGACCTGGCCAAGACTGAGTAGAAAGACAAATTATTCTAAGTATTTAGAAATGCTAAAATTCTATTTGATACTTCTTAGATGCCATACCTGATGGTTTTCAAGACTTGGGGGAAGTAATTCTGTTGAAAATCAGAGTATAACTGATAATAATAAACAGATGACTTTCCCCTTCTTCTGGAAGTAAGTAATATTTGAAGGTAGCTTGTCTATTTCCTATAGTAGGATGATGTCCAGGTAACTAGTGTAACAGGGAAATCATGATATTTCATGATTCATATTATGTAGTGCTTCCAGAAGAATACTGGTGTGTTTTATGGAATGAGGGAAATATACAGAAAAAAATGTTGCCTCTACTATTAACCTATTTGTCCAGGACAGGTTTTGGTCTGCCTGTACCCATCATGATCTATCATTACTTTTTGAATGATATGAATATTTAATTCTTTGGGGACAATAGTATTCCATGATTAATCTTTCTTCATGATGACTAAGATAACATTGTTAATGATTTTGCCAATTTTGCCCAAAGTATCTTTTGGGCATTAAAGGCACTGCATAATTTTTCAAAGACAATCCAGTTTGCTCACCTCACCTCCTGTTCATCTCTGAATTCAGATTTTTCCCTGTTTGTAGTACCTGTCCAACATATATATGGGCATCTAAGATGTACAATAGACAAGCACCAGGCCTAGAATCAGGAAAACCTGAGTTAAAATTTATCTTCAAAAATCAATTGCTGTGTGACCCAGGGCAAATCATTTAACCTTGTTTGTTTCAGTTTCCTCATTTGTACAATGAGCTAGAACAGGAAATAGAAAACCAATGTAGGATCTCTGCCATGAAAACCCCACAAAGATTGGAGAAGACTCAACAATAGCAACAAAATACTGTGTGTATATATATATATATATATATATATATATATATATATATATATATATATATATATATATATATATATATGTGCATATACACACTGATTGATTGAGGCACAAATACATGCAATATACACATTGATGTACCAGTTGTATGCCCCAGTCAGCTTATGACAACCATGTGAAATATTATCACAATTTTTTAAATAAGGAAACTAAGGCATATCAATCAGAAAACATCTATTTTTGAGAGCATTCTGGCAAAATGGGGGAGTAGGTAAGAGAATTCCAAGCTTTCCATATTTCCCCCATAAAATATTAAGTGGTTAAAAACAAATAAGAGTGGGGGGTGAAGGCAAGATGGAGAGTAAAAGCTGGGAATTACTGGAGTTCTCCCTCCAAACCCAGCAAAGTACCTGCAAAAATGACTTCACAGAAATTCTGGAGCCGCAAAACCCACAGAAGGAAAGTGTGAAGCAAATCTCCAGTCCCAGACAGACTGGAAAGTCAACAGGAAGTTTCTATTGTGCTGGGATGGGAATAAAGCACAGTCCAGCATGCATCAGCAGAGACAGAGTCTGAGCAGGCCTCAGGGGGACTGAATCACTGGCACCAATGGCGATTTCAAGACCTCACAACCCCAAAATGCTGAGGACAAATTGGAAGGTCAGTGGCAAAAACCTGTCAGATGTGTGTGAGAGA
This sequence comes from Notamacropus eugenii, assembly GCF_028372415.1. Lineage (NCBI taxonomy): Eukaryota > Metazoa > Chordata > Mammalia > Diprotodontia > Macropodidae > Notamacropus > Notamacropus eugenii. The sequence goes on from NC_092875.1 coordinate 375,681,236, forward strand.
ATAGAGCAGTCCGGACTCAACATCAGGGTTGAAGAGGGGGTGGAGGAGCCCATTAATCCAGAACCAATTTTCATTTCATTTTGGAAGCCTGAATCACTTCCATTTCTGAAGTTGTTTTGTTTTTTTTTTAATTTGCAGAAGTGTAGGAACACAAAAAAAATGTCTCATAATTTTATGGCTCTTTAATTATTGACATACATTTAAGGAAACTGAAAAGATTAATTATTTACAAGGTTAAGTGTGCCATTCTTTAAAATTATCTGACACCATTTTTAGAGCCTTGTGGTTGAAAAGCTGACATTCTAGAAGACATTTAATCACATTATAGGGTGTTTTGTTTTTCTTTTTTGCTTTCCTTTCTTTATCAGATTTACACATTACTAGACTGCAAACGGTGTTATAAAAATTAGAAAGAATTTTAAATCCATGACGAATGAGTAAATGTAAAGAGAACATTGCTGCTTTCAATGATTGCAAGTAGCCAAGGATGGACAATCTACCTCTGAGGTCAAAGGAAAAAATGCAAATGTGCTTGCTGAGTCACTCACTCACTTTTGAAAAACCATGGAGAAGAGAAGAGATTAAAAAACTGGAGAGAGGCAAATGACACAAAATGGAAGAAGAGAAGTAGATTACATTTTCCAAATTATAATCCAGGAAATTTTCATAAAATAATACATAAACAAATAAATGCATAAATAAATCATGGATGGATGGAAGGGTTAAAGAATGAATAAATGAAAAAATAAAGTACTAAGCTCAAAGCAATATCCTAAATTCTGGTGATATAAATAGAAAAGTGAGACTAGTCTAGCTTTGCAGGAGCTTTCATTCTAATAGGAGGAGGCAAAAAAAATAAATATTCAATGAAATAGAAGACCTTCCAGCATTCCTGACAAGAAATCCAGAGCTGAAGAGAAAATTGGACTTTCAAATATAAGAATCAAGAGAAGCATAAAAAATATAAATAAGAAAGGTAAATCATAAAGGACTTAATGAGGTTAAAATGTTTACATTGCTAGATGTGAAGATAACACATGTAACTCATAAGAACTTCCTCACTATTAGGCCAGTGAGAAGGAGTATATATAGATAAAGTGCACAGGTGTGACTTGAATATGGACAGGTGATATATAAATAAATAAAATTAAAGGGTGATAAAGTAAAGGACTGGGAGAAAGAGAAAGGGAGAGTTAGAATAAGAGGAAATGATCTCACCTAAAAGAGGAAAGAAAAAACTTTTACACTCCAGGGGCCTGGGGGGTTGACCCAACCTATTCTCATCAGAATTGATTCAAAGATGGAAAAGCATACTCACATTTGGGTATTGCAATCTATCATATCCTACAGCAAAGTAAGAGGGAAAAGGGATAAGAGAAGTGAAGGGGTGATAGAAAGGAGGGCAGATTGAGGGAGGAGTCATCAGAAGTGAAACACTTTTCAGGAGAGACAGGGTGAAAGGAGAGAGAGAGAATAGAATATATGGTGGAGAGAATAAGATGGAAGGAAATACAGTTGGAAACTCTAATTGCGTGTAATGTTAATTATGTTAAAGAGAGTTGAAGATCTTACACATTCATTAATGGTCCTGCCCATTAAGGAAAGGTTGAATAGGGGGGATTTGTTTCGCAGGCAGGCCTTCACTTTTTCTTAATTTCTAATGAGGCATTGGTTCTCAAGGGTTGTGATGCCATCTGGCTCTGAGAAGTGTATATATACTCTGAGGTAAGGTTCTGTTTAGGGACTTCATCACTGGAAGCATTTGTTTGGCCAGATGAGACTTTGAGTAGGTGTTAAGGAGCCCCCTCCACGACTACCACCCCACTTTGAAAACTCAGATGTTGGTGCCTCTATCTCTGCTAACTATGTAGGTATGTAATGATCAAGCAGTTGGATCTCTGTTGATCTGTGCTGCATGTGTTGCTTATGAACAGTTGGAAACCCTGCCTGTTGTTCTTTTATTTCTCTGTTTGCATTTTCTCTGAAGTTCAGGGTGTTGACTTTTCCCCCTGAACTTAGTGAATACTGTATTTGCTACATTAAAATGGATTGTTGATCCCTCAAAACTTGCTTTCCTTTTAGAAAATCAGATTTAAGAACCTATAACGCAGGTCCTCCTATGTATGCTGGGGTCCTGGTTATTAGACTGGGATAAAATCTTGAAATAAGTTTCTCTAATAAAGGCCTCATTTCTCAAACATATAGAAAACTGAATAAAATTCTTAAAAAAATAAGAACCTCCAATTGATAATGATCAAAAGACATGAATGGTTTTCAGATGAAGTAATCAATGCTCTCTATAGCCATATGAAAATGGTCTAACTCTCTATTGATTGGAGAAATTCAAACTAAAACAATACTGAGGCACCACCTCAACCCTATTAGATTGGCTAATAGAACAGAAAATAAAAATGGCAAATATCAGAGGGGATATAGGGGAAAAATAGTCATTAGTGCACTGTTGGGGCAAGTATGAACTGATTCAATCATTCTGTGGAGCAAACTGGAACTATGCCCAAATGGCTATAAACCTATTGCATATACCTTGGCCTAGCAATACCACTACTAGGTGTATACCCCAAAAGAGATTTGGGAAAAAAAACAAAAAGATCTATAAGTATAAAATATTTATAGCAGCTCTGTTTTGGTGGCAAATAATTGGAAATAGAGGGAATGCCTATCAATTAGGGAATATCTGATCAAATTGTGGTATGTGATTATAATGGAATATTATTATGCTATAAGAAATTATAAGAAGGATGCTCTCACAAAAACTTGGAAAGACATACATGAGCTGATGCAAAGTGAAATGCACTGTGTACACAGTAACAGCAATATTGTAAGATGATCAGCTGTGAATGATGGTCTCTGAATACAAATTGAAGTGTACTTTTTTTTTCTTTTTTACTTTCTTTATTTTCCTCAAGGGCTTCTTTTTTTTGGTCTGTTTCCTTTCATAACATGACTAATATGGAAATATTTTGCATGACTATAAATTTATAACCTACATGGAATTCCTCACCTTCTCAATGGGAGTAAGGGGGGGAGGGAAGGAGATGATTTCAAACGTAAAGCTTTAAAAATGAATGTTAATTTTTTTACATGTAATTGGGAAAAATAAAATACTAAATAAATTCAAAAATAAAGTTTAAATGGAAAAGAAAAAGCACTTTAAATTATATTGACTGGATATATACAGACATTGTTTGGAATTAAGCTTTTAAAGTTAAATTTGAATTGCCTAACAATAGAAAGCATTCAGAGGGATGGTATTTTGTACTAGTAATTTAATTAATATTTTAAAGTGACTCCACAAACCTCTGTACTCTATTTTAATATTTCTAACAGCACTTACCATATGATGTCTGAGTTGCAAATTAATGTTATAAATTGCTTAGAAAAATGATAATGACATTTTTATAGAATGGGAGCCCAGTAGCATTTTTTTCATGCTATACCAAATGTCACACATAGTACATGACTGGTAGCATCCTCACAGTCACCATGGTACAATCACTGCTGGAGGAAGAGAGAGCATGAAATACCCTTCCACCATTCTTCCTAACTACTTTCATTTTTCTTTGATTTCTGCTGAGGCAGCTGTGAAGTGCTGGGGTAGGCAGATGTGAAAACAGCAGCAGTGACCACTTGACCACTTCTGAAGATCCATTTGTCAATATTTGGCATCATGCCTTTATTACTGCAATGGCATACTGCTAGAAATACAGCCAGAGAAAGAGCTTATGAGGTTGCAGTGCCCTCCTCAGGCTAAGCACGCACTAAATGCTTCTAGGGCCCAGAAATACACTTTGAATGTTTAACAAGACCCTAATGATCATCTAGACCAACAACCACATTGTAAATGTGAAAAATGGAGCCCAGATAGATCACATAGTTCAAAGAATTGCCCCAAACTATGGAGATGGGGCAGAGCTAAAACTAAAATGCACCTTTTATCTGTTTTAAAATCTTACTACACTATCATTACTTGTGGAGTTGGGAGATGGTTATGTATGTCACATTCTATTTTGTGGCAAAATGCAGGAGCATAGAAAATTTTCAGTTCCCTGTTCAGAGCTCTCTATAGGATTTTGCACAATAGCTTTTTTCTTATATGCCATTCTCCCTGTTAGCTCTATAGGTATGGAATTAGGTCATACATAACTTTTAAATGATTATAGTTCCTATAGAAACGGAAGAAATTTGCCTCTCAAGAGCTTGCAATATAATAGGTTACAAAGGATAATGTGAAAAGGCACTAAGAAGAGATCATAACAAAACTCCTTGAGAAATTTGAGTTTGGGAGAGACCAAAAATGGGAGGACTTATTGAAGCAAATAGTATCTACGTCACACTTTGTACAAAGGGAAGGACTTCAACTAATAGAGGTGAAGTGGGGAATTAGTTCATTCCAACTATAAAGGATGGCGTGAATAGTTCAACAGAGGTAAGTAAAGTCAAGTCAACAAGAATTTATTAGTACCAACTGTGTGTTAAGCTCTATGCTAAGCACTGGATATGCAAATAAAAATAACAATAATGTCCAAAGAAACTTTCTGTTCTTAAGGAGTTTACGGACTAATGGGAGAGACAAAATGGAAACTGTATATAAGTAAGGTATATACGGGAGAAACTAAAAACAATTTCACAGGGAAGGCACTAAGATTACAGAGGACTGAGAAAGATTTCTTACAAAAGATAAGATTTTAGGTAGAACTTGGAAGAATCTAGGGAATCCAGGAGGCAGAGATGAGAATGAAGATAGTTTCAATCATGGAAAATTGCTAGTAAAAATGGCCACAGTACTTTTACATTTTTTTTTTATCATGGAAAAACTGAAATGGAATGTGTACAAACATACACACAGAGAGAATGTTTTTGTGTGTGCATATGTATTATGTATGTATGAACACTGGAATTAACTTATGGAAAGCCTTCAGTGCCAGGGTGAAGACATTATGGTTTATACCATAAAAAGATGAAGAGTCACCAGAGATTTTAATTATGGATGTGACAATTCCAGGGCTATAAATTAGGAAGATTATTTGGATAGGTTTAAGGTTAAAAAGTGAGCTAGGAGGCAATTTAATGGATTGATAGTCATGTAGAGACTTTATAGCAATGAATACCCATATTTTTGCCACCCCAAATAAGAATGAGATAGTCATTTGAGCTTTTTTGAAAAACTTGTAAATTTGCATGTTTGTAGTGGTATGCTTTCCCTACCCATATGGTATAATTCATTAGACAATTTAACGAAAGTATTCTTCAAAAAAAAATCTCAGAGGCAGAGCCAAGATAGCTGAGTAAAGCTGGGAATTCACCTGAGTTTTCAAGTAATCCCCTCCAAATAACTGAATAATTACTCTAAAAAAATTCTAGAGTGGCAGATCCCACAAAAAAGATAGAGTGAAATAATTTTCCAGGCCAAGACAATTTAGAAGTTTGACAGGAAAGGTCTGTTGCAGAGGAATGAGGAAGGAGCACAGAGCAATGCATGCTGCACCAGAACAATTGAGGCCCCAGCAAATGATGAGTAGGCCTTGAGAGCCATTGAATCAGCAGTGGTAGCAACTGCTTTCAGAGCTCTCAGTTCATAGACAGTAAGGGGCTTGAACAACTGGTCAGAAAGACATTATAAAGGTCTCTTTGCTAGCACTATGGCAGGACTCTGATGCTTTGTCCATAACTGGATCCAAGTCACAGTCCTGAATAGGAGCCCTAGAATGAGGAGGAGCACTAGCACACCAGAGCTTGAAGCCACAGTGGAACAGAATCTTCCTCACTCTTTGAGGACAGAAAAAATGTTTGTCATCACTCAGACCAGAACACAATCAAAGAGAGTAGCAACTACCTGTATTCAAAATGTATTTTTGCTTATTGTTAATGTAATTTGCTTCCTAATGGGAAGATATTTCTCATCCATTAATTTTGAACCTACCTGGTTCAAAAGGAAGACTGAGTCACATGAGTCTGAGTCACATGGAACCTATGGTGGGAGGAGTTTGCTGAATGGGTAGAAAAGGAAAGGTGGATCAGGAAGAGATGGAGCTAGAGCAGAGCTGAGAAAAAATTTGGAGCAAGCAGTCAGAGCTAGGAAGAATGCAGACTGCTGGCTACTGTGAATAAAAGAACTTGTTTGTCATTTTGTTTAAGAGATACTGATTGTGATTTGTCTAATGGAGCTGATTTGTGGGAAGTCTAGCAGGGGAAGGTTTCGGGCTGGTGTTGTCCTGTGCATTTTTATTATGTATAGATTTTTGTTGCTATAATGAATTTAGTCTTCTGTTATCTGAATAAATGTTTTGATTCTGTCTTCCTTGTGGACAGTCTGCTATATTTTATGATTCAGAATTGAATTGTGCTGGGATATTTATGGCTGATGTAGGGGCTGTGAATATTGCATTAGCACTACGCCATCTTTCCTTAGATCATACCACCTAGGAAGAACTGAAAACTTACAGGTCCCTATAATTTATATCTCAAAACAGCTGCATGAAAGCCCTAAACTTTGGGAAAATGTGCCCTCTAACCTGGAAGTACTCTAACAAAGAGTTAAAAGTCAAGTAATAGGCTGAGAAAATGAGCAAACAAAAAAAAAAGAAAATTCTGAACAGAGAAGTTTATTTTGCTTACAAAGAAGATCAAAATACACACTCAGAACAGCTTAGCAAAGTAAAAGCTACTATATCCAAAGCCTTCAGAAAAAATATGAATTGGCCTCAGGCAATGGAAGAACTTAACAAGGATTTTGAAAGTCAAGTAAGAGAGGCAGAAGAAAAATTGGGAAGAGAAATGAGTGATGCAAGAAAATCATGAAAAATGAGTCAACAGTTTGGTAAAGGATACACAAAAAAATACTGAAGAAAATAATACCTAAAAAAAAAGACAAGGTCAAATGGTAAAATAGGTACAAAAAAATGAGAAGAATGTCTTAGCAAGCAGAGGTCCAAAAGGAAAAGAAGTAAAAAAAAAAAAAAAAAAAAGAAAGAAAGAAATAAAAAAGCACTGAAAAAAAAAAGCTTCTTAAAAAGTAAAATAAGCCAAATGGAAAAGCAGGTACAATAGCTCTCTGAAGAAAAATAATTCCTTAAAAATTAGAATTGAACAAATGGATGCTAATGACCCTATAAGAAATCAAGACACAATAAAACAAAACCAAAAGAATGAAAAAAATGAAGATAATATGAAATATAACATCAGAAAAACAACTGACCTGGAAAATAAATTTAGGAGAGACAACTTCAAAATAATATATTGACTTACCAGAAAGCTATGATTGAAAAAAAAAAAATGAAGTCTAGAAATCTTTAAAGAAATAATCAGGGGGCGGAGCCAAGATGGCGGAGTAGAAAGACACACATACACATAGCTCCGAACCCACAACCCATAGAACATCTACAAAAAAGTAACTCACAGCGAATTCTGCACCCAGAGGCCACAGAACATTGGAGCGACGGAGATTTCTGTTCCAGAGAGACCTGCAAAACTCTCGCAAAAGGTCCTTCGCGCCGCAGACTGGGCGCCGGGACTGGGAGCTGAGTACAGCCCTGCCGTGGCCGCGGCACCGAGAGGAAAAGATCTGAGCAGGCTTCAGGGACATGATCTCCAGCTGCCACGCGGGTCCCTCCACCCACAGGTGACAGGGGTCAGTGAGAGGGTCTCTTTGGCAGGTCGAGAGGGGAGTGGGATACCCCCATAACTCAGGCCCCCTTGGGAGGCAACAGCGGAGGCAGGAGCAGACCAGGGCTCCCCAAGCAAGCAGGTGCCCGGATCCATTGATGAAGGTCTCTGCATAAACCCCCTGAGGGAACTGAGCCAGTGAGGCGGCCATGCCCCAAACCTCAGCACCTGAACTTAATCCCACACTGAATAGCAGCCCTGTCGCCGCCAAAAGCCCTGAGGCTGGGAAGCAGCATTTAAATCTCAAACCCCAAGCGCTGGCTGGGAGGATCCAGAGAAGAAGTGGGTGTGAAGAGAATATTCAGAAGTCAAATCACTGGCTGGGAAAATGCCCAGAAAAGGGAAAAGAAATAAGACTATAGAAGGTTACTTTCTTGGGGAACAGGTATTTCCTCCCTTCCTTTCTGATGAGGAAGAATAATGCTTACCATCAGGCAAAGACACAGAAGTCAAGACCTCTATATCCCAGCCCACTCAATGGGCTCAGGCCATAGAAGAGCTCATAGAAAATCAAGTTAGAGAGGTGGAAGAAAAGCTGGGAAGAGAAATGAGAGACATGCAGTCAAAGCATGAACAGCAGATCAGCTCCCTGCTAAAGGAGACCCAAAAAAATGCTGAAGAAAATAACACTTTGAAAAATAGACTAACTCAATTGGCAAAGGAGGTTCAAGAAGCTAATGAGGAGAAGAATGCTTTCAAAAGCAGAATTAGCCAAATGGAAAAGGAGATTCAAAAGCTCACTGAAGAAAATAGTTCTTTCAAAATTAGAATGGAACAGATGGAGGCTGATGACTTTATGAGAAACCAAGAAATCACAAAACAAAACCAAAAGGATGAAAAAATGGAAGATAATGTGAAATATCTCATTGGAAAAACAACTGGCCTGGAGAATAGATCCAGGAGAGACAATTTAAAAATTATGGGCCTACCTGAAAGCCATGATCAAAACAAGAGCCTAGACATCATCTTTCATGAAATTATCAAGGAAAACTGCCCTGAGATTCTAGAACCAGAGGGCAAAATAAGTATTCAAGGAATCCACAGATCACTGCCTGAAAGAGATCCAAAAAGAGAAACTCCTAGGAACATTGTAGCCAAATTCCAGAGTTCCCAGATCAAGGAGAAAATATTGCAAGCAGCTAGAAAGAAACAATTCAAGTATTGTGGAAATATAATCAGGATAACACAAGATCTAGCAGCTTCTACATTAAGGGATAGAAGGGCGTGGAAAAGGATATTTCAGAAGTCAAAGGAACGAGAACTAAAACCAAGAATCACCTACCCAGCAAAACTGAATATAACACTTCAGGGGAAAAATTGGTCTTTCAATGAAATAGAGGACTTTCAAGCATTCTTGATGAAAAGACCAGAGCTGAAAAGAAAATTTGACTTTCAAACACAAGAATGAAGAGAAGCATGAAAAAGTAAATAGCAAAGAGAAGTCATAAGGGACTTTACAAAAGTTGAACTGTTTACATTCCTACATGGAAAGACAATATTTGTAACTCTTGAAACTATTCAGCATGTGGGTACAGGGTGGGATAACACACACACACACATGCACACACACACGCACACACACATAGAGACAGAGTACACAGAGTGAACTGAAGAGGATGGGATCATATCTTAAAAAAAATGAAATCAAGCAGTGAGAGAGAAATATATTGGGAGGAGAAAGGGAGAAATGGAATGGGGCAAATTATCTCTCATAAAAGAGGCAAGCAAAAGACTTTTTAGTGAAGGGAAAAAGAGGGGAGGTGAGAGAAAAACATGAAGTTTACTCTCATCACATTCCACTAAAGGAAGGAATAAAATGCACAGTCATTTTGCTATGAAAACCTATCTTACAATACAGGAAAGTGGGGGATAAGGGGATAAGCGGGGTGGGGGGGGTAATGGAAGGGAGGGCATGGGGAGGAGGGAGCAATTTGAGGTCAACACTTGTGGGGAGGGTCAGGATCAAAAGATAGAACAGAAGTAATGGGGGACAGGATAGGATGGAAGGAATTATAATTAGTTCTTATACAACACTACTATTATGGAAGTCATTTGCAAAACTACACAGATTTGGCCTATATTGAATTGCTTGCCTTCCAAAGGGAAGGGGTGGGGAGGGAGGGAGGGCAGATTGGCAGACAGGGGCAATTAGAACACTTGGTGTTTTGGGGTGGGGGGAGGGGACAAAAGGGGAGAAAATATGGAACCCAAAATTTTGTGAAAATGAATGTTAAAAGTTAAATAAATTAATTAAAAAAAAGAAATAATCAAGGCTAACTGCCGTGATATTCTAGAACAAGAGGGTTAAACAGAAATTCAAAGAATCCACTGATCACTTCCTGAAAGAGATCACAAAATGAAAACACCCAGGAATATTATAGTCAAACTTCAGAGTGCCCAGGTCAAGGAGAAAATATTTCAAGCAGTCAGAAAAGAACTAATTTAAATATCAAGGAGCAATAGGAAACACAAAATTTAGCAGCTTCTACATTAAAGCGTCCTGGGGCTTGCAATATTATATCCTAGAAGGCAAAGGAGCTAGGATAACAACCAAGAATCACCAACCCAGGAAAACTGAGTATTATCCAACTGAGAAAAAAATGGATATTCAATGAAATAGAGTACTTTTAAGTATTCTTGATGAAATTTTGAGAGGTGAAAAGAAAATTGGATTTTCAAACACAAGAATCAAAGAAACATAAAAACTGAAAACAAGAAAGGGAAATTATAAGGGCCTAAATAAGATTAAACTGTTTACATTCCTACCTGGGAAGATAGTACTTGTAACTCATGAGAATATCCTCATTATTAAGGCAATTAGAAGGAGTATATGTAGACAGAGGGCACAGGTGTAAATTGAATATGGAGGGAAGCTATCTCAAAAGTATTAAAATTAAAGCAAGAGAATGGAATATTCTGAAAGAAAGGGAAAGCAAGAGGTAGAATAGAGTAAATTATCTCACGTAAAAGACAAAGCTTTCAAGTGCAGGGAAGAGGGGGTCTGTGGGGCAGACTATATCAATCTTACTCTTATCAGATTTGGTTCAAAGCAGGAATAACATGCACATGAATTGGGCATAGAAATGTATCTTACCCTACAGCAAAGTAGGAAGGAAAGGAGATAAGAGAAAGGGAGGGATGATAGAAAAGAGAACAGATTGGGGAGGGGTAATCAGAAGCTAACCACTTTTGAGGAGGGGCAAGGTGAAAGGAGAGAGACAGAGAATAGAATGAATTGGGAAAGAATAAAATGGAAGAAAATGCAATTGTGAATCATAACTGTGAAAGAAATTGAAGCAATGTTCTCTGGTAAAGGCCTCATTTCTCAAACACATAGAGAACTGAATAAAATTTATAAAAAATAAGTGTCTCCAATTAATAATGATCAAAAAATATGAATAGTTTTCAGATGAAGTAATCAAAACTCTCTACAATCATATGAAAAATGTAATACCTATTAGACTGACTAATAGGACAGAAAAGGAAAATGACAAATGTTGGAGGGGACATGGGGAAAAATTAGACACTAATGCACTGTTGGTGCAGTTGTGAACTGATTCAACCATTCTATAGAACAACTCGAAACTATGCTCCAAGTGCATGCCCATGGACTTAGCAATACAACTACTAGGTTGATATCTCAAAAGAGAGGGGAAATAAAGAAAAGGACCCATATGTATAAAAATATTTACAGCAGCTCTTTTCTGGTGGCAAAAAAAATGAATATTGAGGGGATGCCCATCAATCGGGAAATAGCTGACCAAATTATGTTATGTGATTATGATGGAATACTATTTTGCTATAAGAAATGATAAGCAAAATGCTCTCAGAAAACCTTGGAAAGACTTACATGAACTGATACAAAGTGAAATGTGCTGTGTACACAGTGAAAGCAATATTGTAAGATGAACAGCTGTGAATGATTTAGGCAACTCTTAAGGACTTATGATGAAAAATGTCATCCATCCCCAGAGAAAAAGCTGATGGTGGGTAAATGCAGACTGAAGCATTAAAAAAATCTCAAAATTCTAAGATTTTTTTGTTCATGAGTTAACATTACAATGCTTTCAGAAACTGTTGCTCCCTGCCCTATTCTGTAGCATGTTTTGTATTATGCAAGATATTCAGAGTTAAACACTATTTGCTTGTTCCTATCAATCCATTCTTTCAAGAAATGTACGTTAAATTCCAGCTATGTTATAAAGCACTCTACATGAAGGTATCTGTAGAGCTTGAGAATGATGATGACATATACCTGTTTAAGGATTTGACAATCTGACAGTAAATATAAGTCACATCTGCAAATTACTATTATAGTAGAGCATATGAAATGCTCCAGAGGGCAGTTTCAAAGTTCTCTGGGGCTCCAGAGCTAGGAGAGATCTCAACCAATTATGGAAATGAGGGAAATCTTTAATATGCAGTAATGTTTGGTATAAACTATAAAGGATGTAGGTGGAAGTCAAAGGAGAAGGTAGCAGAAAGAGAGTGAAATGAATTTGAGGTGAAGGGAACAATGTGAATAAAGATTTAGAAGGAGAAAACATTTTATTTGATTCAAATATTTTCCTTTATTCACTCCCGTACTAAGAACTGCCAAAAAACTAAAGTACTGTCAATCTACATTTGGATAAAGTACACATAGGTCAAACATGGTGAGACAATACTGACTTCATTTGACTTCTGACTTATAACCTCCAAAGGGAAGAGAGCATTGATAAAAAAAAATTTTCTGGGTTATTGCTTTGTACTCATCTGTAGCAGCAAAGCTGCCCTAAACTCAGCATAGCACTAAGAAAGTGGTCTAAGCAGGGCAAACTGTAAATTCAAGCAGCAAAACTTGTCTGAGCAAAGTAACTTTCATCTACCTTGATGGTGTAAGTAGAGTAAATTTTGATCCTCTTAAAGATGAGGAAATTGAACTTCATGAATTTTAAACATTAGCTATTAATCTGACATATCAAAGTGACACAGTTAATGTGAGAGCCCCAGAATTCCAACCCAAATCTTCTTGAACTTTGAACTGTCCCACACTGCCCTCTTATGAAGGCCTTTAAGCACTTTGATAGGAATGGGTTTTTGAAAGTCTTTCCTAAGAAACCATTTTCATTGGCAATGAGCCATTGTTGCCAATGGCTGTCACTTATTTATTAACCAATGTAAGGAAGTATATTTTCTTTGTCTAAACATGGCAAGGGAATAGCCTTGCCAATTATACAAGTCCCATGACTTTTTAAGAATGGTAAAATCAATAAAATATGAAAAGTGATGAAAAATATAAAGGATAATAAGATTGTCATTATGTTTCCTGTATATTATGTAGTCAAACTTAATAAAGATCATTGAACTTCGAATCATAAAAGAACTGATTTCAAATCATACCTCTGACAATCATAAGATATGTGACTTTGGGTAAGTCACCAAATACTCAATACCTTGATTTGTTCACCTGTAAAATAGGTGCAATATATTTAGAGCTTTCCTCATAGAACTGTGAGAACTAAAATGAAATGATATATGCAAAGCAACATGTCATCCCCCTTTGAGTGTAGGAGGGGCTCCTTGTTTTATGCCTTTTTCTGACACTGGTCCTCACAGAATTATTTAAAGTTATCTTCTTTGGTTGCATCTACCAAAGAATCATGCTTCTATCATCTTAAAATATACATGAGAGAGAACTTGTTAAAGCTGAAACTTTAAAGAGTTTTGTTGGTCTTTCTTTTTGTGCAACTAACAAATAAGCAAAGGTATCAAGTATTCTCTGAACCTCCAAGAATATTATGTGACTACAAAGAGATAGTTAACTACAGAAAAAAATCATCCATGAATATCTACCTGGTCCATTTATTAATGTTTTGATATTCACACTACATGCATCAATCACTGTTACCAAGAATTTTATGGAGATGGAAAAGCAAGTACATTGGTGGGTTATTAATGATTCCATCTCCATCACCTTTCCAGGCTCATGGACAATATCCTACAGAAAGACCAATTGAAAGACTCTTTAGGTGCTCTGCTGACAAAGAACATTATGTTTATTCTTCAAAAGATCTCCTTAAGGTGATCTTCAGTAACTTACCAAACCATGGCCTAGTAACCTGAAAAGAAAAAATAAAAGATTAACATATATTTTTAGATGAAATAACAAAGGTTCCATGACATATACAAAAGACAATTGTCATGGAGTTGGAAGACCAGGACTCAAATCCTGAGTCAGCTACTTGTTACCTGTGATTCTGGGAAAGTTATGAAAACCCTCTGAATGTGAATTTATTTATCCATAAAATGAGGATAATAATAATTGCACTATGTATTGTATAATGTTGATGTAAGGGGAAAAAATCTTGTAAACCTTTACATTTTACCTTAAAAATGAATGTGTATTATTGGAGGGGCAGGCAATTGGAGTGGTGTATCAGTGTTTCTTCAGTACATACATCTTGGGAAGGGGCAGCTAGGTGGTACAGTGGATAGAGCACCAGTGCAGGAGTCAAGGGGACCTGAGTTCAAATCTCACCTCAGACACTTGACACTCAATAGGTGTGTGACCTTGGACAAGTCACTTATCCTCAGTTGCCTCATCCTGGGTCATCTCCAGTCATCCTGATGAATATCTAGTCACTGGATTCAGATGGCTCTGAAGAAGTGAGGCTGGTGATCTGCACAGCCCTCCCTCCCTGAAAACAAAAGTCAAGTGCAAGTCATGTCATCATTTCTCTGATGTCATAGTCTTCTTCAGCAGTGAAGGAAAAATGTACACCCACATCTTGGGAAGGAAGTGCTGATGCACAACAAGCTAGACCTAGAACTGAAGAGGAGGAGCAGAGTAGGCTGAAACACATCTGAGAGATTGCCTCATATTTTCAATAGCCCCCACCCATGTGTTACTTTCTGTTATGAAAAAAAAATACCCCTATAGTATCACTGTGAATTGCAGCATATTGCAATTCCTGAATAATCGATATTGACATTGACCCAAAGGTCAATAAAAACACAGAGATTGAGTGTAAACAGAATGCAGTACATCACTCACATGATTCACGCATGATAATTTTCTTAAAAGAATTGATTCAAGAGATGTGTGACCATAAAAGGAGATAGGCCTACAATAACATATGGAGAATAAAGAATAACAAATGAACTGGCTGAGTGTTATATGACATCTATGAAATATTAAAAGACCCAGAGGAAGCTCTCTAGCACACTCAATAAATTTTCTGTGGAGGAATTATGGGACAACTTAGACAAGAATCATCAATAAGAGAAATTTGGATGGGCTACAAACTATTTATGTGATCTATCCAAACAACAATGAATTCAAGAATATGTTGGAGTAGCAAATTACCTGGAAGAATATTCTCATATTATCCACTTTGTCATTTGGGAGAAATGATCTCACCCTCTCCTCCTCTAACTTTTTTTTTTTTGGCAAAAAATAGTTAAAACATAGTATGGTTCTTGCATACAGAAAATGGAAATAAGGAGACTTACGCACAAATTTAAGTATCTTTGGGGGTACTCTCTATAGCACCCAACATAATGCCAATGAACAGTGCTCATTCAGCAGAGGTATGTCTCATAGAATGATTACAAAGTTGTCCTAAATAAATTTATCCATATCTTTCCTTCTGCTGTTCCTTCACATTTGGGGAAAACATATATTTAATGAACTCTCAACATTGTTGCTCTCCTGCAAAGAGAAAAGGAAATTCCTATGAATTATTGTCTTTGAACATATTTCATATTATGATATGAAAAAGGCAGTAAAGAAGTTCCTAGACATTGTTTTAGAGTAGTTAACTTTTGACTTGCATGACTCTCCTCCTTTTTGGAACCACTCTTTTTCACATTCATTCTTTCCCAGACCCCTCATACCTGCTTGTTGATCACTACCTTCGCAGACCTTCTGACCAAAAGAAGAGCTCAATTTTATTAGTAAAGTATGAAGCAGATTATCTGCTAATAAAAGTTAGGTGTAAAAAAATTTGAGATATTTGGAAATGTTGAGGTAGGAATGATGTGAAAAAATCATGATGCGAAAGGTAGCTTTTAAAACTGGCAAGCTGCAGAATGATAAAGGGATAGAGAGGGTTTTTTTCAAAGCTCATGAAGAGCAATGAGTAAGACAGCTCTTCTGCCTGGACCACTTTCAGAGAGTGTGAAAGGAGATGGTCAGACATGTAATGTCTCCTGCAAAGAGCTAGGTTTTTATGAATTTCAGATGTGTGTGTGTGTGTGTGTGTCTGTGTGCAACATTATAATAGTCTAGATAAAAGGGGAGATTGTTAACTATTAGAAGGGTTTTTAAAGAGGACAAAGAAAGCGATGAAGAAAAGAACTGTGAAGGGACACAATGTGGATGAGTACGCAGGGTACAGGAAACAGTAACAGGAGAAACACTGTCACACCCCCACCCCCCACTGCTCAGTAAACAGCAATTATTGAACAACAGGGATTAAAGGAGAAGGAAGTGTGAGTAAATCTTTGCTATCCCCTCAATACCATCACCATTAGAATGACTCAAACACCAAACTGAACTTGGGAAATATAATTTCGATAGGAGCCTTCCTTTCTGGATACAATATGAGGATAATTTGGGGTTGTGCAAGAGAGTCAAGTGGGAAGATGGGATCCACTATATTTTTAAACCAAATAAGTACATAATGTGAGTACTTTATGTACAATGGCCAATCCTAGACTTATTTCTAAGACTGAGGTCCTTCAGTGCACACCAAATCACTTCACAGAGGCAACTGTCCACTCTACCACCATATTAGGATATCCCATCTAAAGTAATTGAGAGCTTCCCTCTGATGGGTTGTAATTTCTCACAGAGAGTAACTAAGGCTTTAACTAAAATGTCTTTCTTGACATTTTAATGAGTTGCAAGATATTTTACATTCTATCTTAACATCCATTAATCAATTAACAAATATGTTTAGAATGCCTACTACTAAAACAGCTGAAGTATTGGGAGAATATAGGAGGATAAGAATTGATTTCTGTCTTGAGGGAACAAAAATCATTGTAAAATTATCAGACTCCTGCCCAGGTAGAAAGTAGTTTTCATATACACAGTTCTCAATACTGTTATATTGCAAAAAGGTTTTTGGGCTTTAGATTATCAACCCTGTGATTTTCAGACATGGTTACGCTCACCTGAAATTCTGCCAGGTCAATAAGGATATTTAATCTTTTTCTCATCCAGACAAAATAATACAGCTCATCTTCTCAATTGGACTTCTGGTGACAGCTGTGTTAGAACTTCCAGAACTAATCAGCTGGCATCAATTTTTTCTAAATCATGGCCGGCAAATTTAATAGCTATAATTAAGTTGGTTTCCTTAGGAGTTTAAAATTAGAGATAGTTGTTGTGTCCCTTATGATATAACTAATTATACTGCACAGAGCCTGTGTTTTGGTTTTGGAAGTATTCTGAGCCTTCTCAGCTGGTATATTACTTTGATAAATTATTAATTATAAACAATGTTGAGACTTCTGGCAACCACAGAAGATGAGACTACCTGATGTATTTTCAACTGAGATCAGCTCTGTCACTTTTGCTAGTACTGGTCATTTGTTTCCCTAAAGAGGATCTGTTTCCCCCTTTTCACCAGTTTACTGGATTATTTAATTTCTCCTTTATTTTGGATACATTTTTGAGGACGGCAATTTTATTTGCCAAAATATATCATCTGTAAAGCTTGATTTTACTTCAGGCTCATAAAGCAGTAAACTGCAGCTCAAATAATGCACAATGTCTACATGGGACAGTGAGACATGTTGTTTGTTACATCTTTTTTCCTTTTGTTAATAATTCCTCCTTTGATCTCATTTTCTTCTACTTCTTATTCACAATTCTTGCCACGTCTACTTTGTAGATTTATTGTTGATATCAACTAAGATTTAATTTGTGAATGCATTTGTAGAAGAATAAAATTCAATGAAATATTAAAGGTATGTTTTTTAATGTATGGAGAAATACAAAGACACAGATAGATTCTTTAAGATTATAGATTGTTTTATTCTTCATACTTTTATCTCCAGAATGTAGCACATAATAGTTACTTACTTCTGATAAATAGGTAGATACATAGATAGATAGACAGATAGATAAACAGATGATTGATATACAGACATATGGAACAGAGAATATGACATGCTCTCTTCCCTCATTGAGTTGGTAGTCTACTGTTCATCTGCTGCTTATAGATAGTGAAAGAAATAAAATAAAAGGAGAAGGGGTAAAAAAATGGAATGGAAGGCAAGCATAAGGAAAAAGAGAACAGCATACAGGAGGAAAGAAAGAAGGAAAGAAGAAAGAGTAAGGAAAGAAGATAAATATACACATACAAAAATGAGATGGTATACAACTTTAAAATTCTACTTAAGTACTGTTCTTTGCATCCTAGTTCAGTGTTCAAACCAGTACTTTACACCTTATGCTTAAAAACTCAAAACTGAACTAATGTGTGATCTCACTGATGTGGATAAAATCTGAAATGGTACAGGCCACAGCCTTTCTAGGTCAGTCCATCACGTGGAATCTTTGCCCATGTCCTTCCATAAGCTAATCACAGAAGTTCTACCCAGTATCCTAGGAACATTCTTTACTTTCAGATACCAATCGAGTGTGAAACATTAGATACTCCAAGTAAAATTATGAAGGACTGGAATGATTCCCATTCTCAAGAATATGGTAATTAATTGGGATAAATATAAATATTATACCTGTTTCAAAAAAAATCCTTCAAGATAAGAGAGGGAGAGAGTTTTAAATTGCTTATTTTAAATATATTTGGGTCTTGTTTCACTGCAATCTGAATATGAGTCTAAAGAAAGTTATAAAGAAAAAATAAAATACAATATGCAATTTCACTGTGGTCATAAAAAAGCAGCATTAATAACGGAGGAGTGTGCTCTGTCAAATCATATCTAGACTACTTTTTACTTCTAAGGATTATATTTGAAAGAGGTATTAAAAATCACACCTTGAGAAGTTAAGTAACCTAGGGGCAAGAGTATGTAGTGAGGCAACTATTTAATTTTCTACATGAGTATTTATACCTTGTGAAATCATCAAATTCTATAAATCACAGATGGATTTATTATTTTTGATTGTCTAGATTTCAGAGAATAATGAAGAAAAACTTAATTATGTAGATTAATCTTAAAATTATGGCATGAGTAATTTTTAACAGAAAGTTAGTTGTTAAATGTTTACAAGTACACATCTGCTCAAGGGTCATCCACTCCAGCCCTCTGATTTCAACAGATGGAAAGTTTTGACTTGTTACATAGATAACATGTCAGAAATTGGATTTGAATCCAAGTTCTTCTAAATTCAGAGACAACATGCAGTAGACATGACAACTGCCTCCAAATGCTTCCCTAGATATCCGAAATAAAAGTTTACATCAACATATTACCTTAGTTTTCCAAGGAGTTTCTTCACCACAAGCCTGTAAGGCTTGTAAGTAAATATATTTATTGTTCTTCCTAATTGACAAAAGGAAGTCTGAAGGGCAGAGAATACATGTGATCATTTGAATACAAAGTAGAGCAACCAAGACTCAACATGAATTCTTTTGCCTTCTGGTCCAAAGAAAACAAACATTCAAACTCTTGTCAGAAGGTATTAAACTCACTCTGCAGAGGTGAAGAT
This sequence comes from Notamacropus eugenii, assembly GCF_028372415.1. Classification (NCBI taxonomy): domain Eukaryota; kingdom Metazoa; phylum Chordata; class Mammalia; order Diprotodontia; family Macropodidae; genus Notamacropus; species Notamacropus eugenii. The sequence goes on from NC_092875.1 coordinate 375,700,587, forward strand.
GGTGGAAGACAGGCAACAACCCAGTTAAATCTCCAAATTTCCCTCCAAACAATTTGAAAATAACTACCCAAATCAAAATTTGAAGTGGAAAAGCCAACAATTACAAAATTTGAAAAAAAGGAATGAAATATTTTTCAAGTCTAAGACAACTTAGTAGTTCATCAGGAGAGTTCTGTGACTCCTGGTGGGGTGGGGGCAGCCTGGAGTGCAAGCAGCAAGCCCTATATGCTGTGACAGCAGAAGGAGAAGCTTCAGGAGCTCTCAATTCAGAGACAATGGTAAGGGGGTCAGGCAGTTAGTCAGAAAGGGATTTCAGGGGATTCTTTGTTAACACTGAGTGGAGTTGGCACTTGTTGGACATTCTATTGCACATATATAATTCTGGGTTGCAGTTCTAGGGCAGAAAGGATCAATAGTACTTCTAGAGAACCGGGTCTTTTCTGCATAAAGGTCAGAGTATGGAACAGGAGAGCAGTGAGCACACCTCTCCCAAGATAACATCACCTTTCCAGCACAAAAACTTGGAGACTTCTAGAACTAGCTCTGAAAACAGTAACATGAAAAAGTGTTACATGAATTTTATAAGCATTGAACCTCAGGGCAGTGCCTCCCCACCCCCTGATGAGCAGAGCCCAAAATTAGCATAAACTTCAAAGTCAAGAAATAGGTTGTAAAATGAGTAAACAAAAACCACCAAAAAGAATTTGATGTTAAAAAGTAACTATAGGCTTAGAGAAGTCCAAGACATAAAACCAGAAAAAAAATAACAATATGAAAACAACTACAGGGAAAGTCACAAAAAATGCTAATTAGACCCAAGTATAACAAGAATTCCTGGAAAAGTTAAAGAAAGAGCTAAGAGTGGTAGAAGAAAAACTGGGAAAATAAATGAGAGTGACGTAAGAAAATCATGAAAAGGGAATTAGCAGCTTAGTAAAAGAGACATTAAAACTTCTTAAGAAAATAATAGCTTAAAGAATTGAGACAAATAATTCACTGAAGAAAAGAACATTATAGTTATCTAATCAGTTAAAAGGAGTCAAAATAAAAGGAGCATATGAGTGTGAATCAATTATATTTGCATGATCACCAAAAGAAAAAAAAAATGTTGAGGTAAAAAAGAGGGATTCATTGGGAACAGGGGATAGGGAGAAGTAAAATTGGAAAAATTTACTCACATAAAAGAGGTGCACAAGAAGGTTAGTGGAAGGGACTACTTGGAGAGAAGATGGCAGCCAATGGCTGAATCTCACTCTCATCTGAATTGGTTCAAAGAAGGAGGGAGGATTGAATATGGAGCTCAGAATTTTAAAAGAATGTTAAAATAAATAAATTTTGATAGAAATGTATTTTACCAATAGATGAAAGTTTGAAGTAGGCTTGATTTACCTCCTTATTTTTAGTATTTTTTCCTCAACAATTAAAGCTAGAATCCATTACCTTTTGAAGTAGTGAATTTCTGAAAGTTTTCCATTAGGTGATACATAAATTAGGATGATGTCATGGAGTATAAAGCATTAACACAAGCTTCAGAAAGCAATGAGATAATTTTCAGATTCTAGCACATCTGGTAATGATATACAGAATACGTAGTGAAAACAGTACTGGACTTAAAGTTAAGAATATTAGAGTTAGAATCTTGCCTCACGTACTACTCTCTGTCTGATCTTGGTCAAGTCACTTGGTCTTTCTCAGTATTAATCTTCCCATCTGTAAAATGGGAATACCAGAAGTATGCCTGCAGCCAGCACATACTGACTTATAAGAGAGTTTTTCTATTTTTAGTTTGAGCATTTACACTTCAGAAATCAGCAAAGTCTACAAATCAGGGCTTCACTTACTGTTTGGTTGATTGTCTAAATTAAGAACTTATACACTAAGCCAAAACTTGCCCATTGTCTGTTTTTATTTAGCTAGAGAGCTAAGATTTTTTTTAATCTTTAATACAATAAAAGTTCATTTAGTTTATAAAACATATAAAAATAGTTCTGATAAGCACATAATTTACTTACTCCTAAATTCTAGACTTATGAAAGACTGGAGAAAATGTTGATGATACCATTAAACCTAAAATTCTATCATGCATTTTCATGAGACCCAGAGAACATTTGCCAACATGTCCTTGATAATAATAAGAAATATCCCTTACAGAATTTGGGACAATCTAATGAGATGAGACATATAAAATGCTTTACAAACTCTTAAACTTACTTTGTAAAGGAACTACTTTTATTATCCTACTCTTATTTTACTTCTATTTGCTATGCCAGGTTGTATAGTCTCTGAAATATAAAGACCAGACCAAAACTAACAATTACCTAAGATTAGTAAGATGTTTATAAGAGTCCCTAGGTACTATTGTTCATTTCAGCTTTTTTAAGCTAGGTGAAAATCATCCTCAGATAAGGAAAGAAATTCCAGACAAAATAGTTGTTCCACTGTCAACTATCTCTGAAAGATGATGGAATAAGAAAGAGGTACTACTGGATAGAAGGATAAATGTCTCACTTTTCAAAAGAAGAAGAAGAAGAAGAAGAAGAAGAAGAAGAAGAAGAAGAAGAAGAAGAAGAAGAAGAAGAAGAAGAAGAAGAAGAAGGAGGAGGAGGAGGAGGAGGAGGAGGAAAAGGAGGAGAAGGAGGAGGAGAAGGAGGAGGAGAAGAAGGAGGAGAAGAAGAAGGAGAAGAAGAAGAAGGAGAAGAAGAAGAAGGAGAAGAAGAAGGAGAAGAAGGAGAAGGAGAAGAAGGAGAAGGAGAAGAAGGAGAAGGAGAAAGAAGAAGAAGAAGAAGAAGAAGAAGAAGAAGAAGAAGAAGAAGGAAGAAGAAGAAGGAAGAAGAAGAAGAAGAAGAAGAAGAAGAAGAAGGTTTCCGCATATCAGTAAGTTGAACCTTGATTCCTGGCAAAGTTCTAGAAGATAACACTCAAAGAATCTTTTCTTAAGAAGTAGAAAAGGAAATGGTATTCACAAAAATAACATTGCTTCATAAAGAACAGGTTATGTCAGACAAACTTAAGTTTCTTTTTTGACATTGTTGCTAGATGGTAGATCTGGGGAATACTGCACATTTTAGCAAAATATTTTAACAAAATCTCTCAGGCTATTTTTGTAGACTAGAAGCAGGGTATATTGACTTGCTCGTCATCGACTTAGGGGACTTAAAAACTGGGTGAATGGCCAAAGTGGCTAAAAGTTAATGATTTCTTTTTCATTCAAAAGCGGCAGTCTCTAGTAGAGCACTTTAGGTGTCTATACCTGTGCTTATGGCATTTAACATGCGTTCATTTGTGAATGAATTATATGAATAAGTAGGATCCTTAATAAATAAGCATATGAGACAAAAATAAGAGATACAATCTTTGATAATCCAAATCCAAAAAAAAATACATAAAGGGTAAAATGTTAGACCACAAATATTAACAGAGATAAATGTATATAATAAAAGTTTTAAACTTTGGGTTCAAAAGATCAACTTTGCAAACACATGGTAGTCATGGCATGATAAATTAAAATTCATCTGATTGTTCATGCAAGAGTTCATCTGGCTAAAAGTTCAAAAAAGTACTGTGGTGGACAGTAAGTCAAATTTTAAACAAATTTGCAATGCAGGACAACAAGCATAGTGTCCAAGATTAGAGAGGTGATAGTCAAGTAGTATGTCACTTTGTTTATAACATATTTTAAGTATTATATTTATTCCAAAATGCCACATTTGAAAAGGAAATATTTATAACCTTGAATGTCCAGAAGAAGGGGCAAAAAGGCGCCAGGAGGAGTGAAGCAATTCCCCCTTCCAGAGCTAGATTATATAACAGGATAAACCATTGGTACATCTAGAATGACATTTTTCCATCTCATTATTTAGAATAAAAAGGCACAGCCTTGGAAGCCCATTTACAATTCTCTTTTCCTTACATTATGTACAGTTTCAGGATCAGCATACTTACACAGAGAATCATCTTGAGACATTACAAAGACAGAGAGCTTGTAACATAGGATGAATTGGTTCATCAATTACACAAATAGCAACATATGAGAGAATGATGTACAAATTATAAGGCAGAATGTACTTATTTAACAGCACCTGGGAACCCATCCTGGAATATATTATGTTTCCTGTGAAAGAACATTTAATATGGAAAAAAATAGGCCATTTTCATTCCAAAGCCCTAAATAAATAGAATGTTCAGATGTCATCTAATTATACATTCTGATAGGTTTTAGCTATAAAATCCCCTTTCAAATTTTTGAATAATTAATTATATGCTGTATTTCTTCTTTATTCATTTGTATCATAAAGGATACTCAGTTCTGTGTTGTAACTGAATTTATGGAGTTTCTAAGTGGGAGGAAAATTTTACATGTTAAAATATTTTGCATAGTTATCTGACTCATCAGATATTAAAGTGAATGCCAGATGTACAGGATGTTAAAAAAAATATCAGGGTACAGTCTACATTTAGCTACTGAGGCATGAATTGAACTAATGAAATATCTTCCATCAATTCCAAAATCATAACCATCTGAATTTATTTGTCCCATACCTAATACTTTTATATCAACTGATCTTCTAGGTGCATAAAGCTGGTGGGATATGTCTTATTTCAAAGAGCTTTCCTTTTTCAGAGAAGATTGTCATTTTGAATAGTAAGCTTATCTAAGCACACAAAATATTTTTAAAGATATGAATTATTTTTCACCATAAACAACTTTTGTCCATGCTGGCATAGTCCAGCATAAATGGATGCAGGTGGGATATATTTTCAGGATGTCCCTGTAATCCTCATAAAGACACCATGAGTTAGCTACTATTAACTGAGATTAAGAGAGACTTGCCCAGGATCAAAGGAATGGTAAATAGCTGAGGAAAGAATTGATCTCAGGTCTTCTTCATTCTAAGATCAGCACTCTATCCACAATGCTATGGAGGATGAACTACAATGGCTCCCCACAACTGCTTCTAACATCGTTCATGTTTCCAACCAACAAATGGACAGGGAAGGAAATAGAAAAATAAAATGTAAGCTTAGAAGGAAACTTATAAGTCATGTAGTTCAACAGTCTCATTTTATAGATAGATGAACTGAGGACCATAGAAGAAACACATTTGGTTAATGGCAGTACAAAGTAAAAGAAAAAAAAAATCTCCCTTTTCCATACTCTCTCCCCTTCATTAATTGAAAGAAGAGATGAATAGAAGAGAATAAACAAAAAAAAGGAGAGTGCTCCACAATGGTTTGTGTTAATGTATTATTTTGGCAGAGTTGGAAATGGTGACATTAAGGCCAGTAAGTGGCTCACTGTCATTGTCTAGGTCAGGAGTGAGGAACACAGGGAACCACATATGGCATTGAAGCCATGGGTTCCCCACCCCTCACATGCCCATTCCTGTAGATAATTGTATAAATATCCAAATCTGAAATGCGTGATGTCATCCTTCCAGTTAGGCACACTTGCACATGAATCTGTATAAAGCAGTGAATTTTACATTCTTAAAAGATAATTGTAATCCCTTCTTCCAGGAAAATGGCTGTTGTCTATAAAGTTGTTGAGAATCAATTTGACCACGTAACCTTTTCTTAACCTGGAAAAAAGTTTGCTTATCAGATCCAAAAAACAAAGGCTTAGTGGTGAATCTTTGGTTGAATTTCAATAAAGTGGAGATGCTACATCTTCTATTGAGAACTCTCAGTTCTGTGATACCATCTGCCTCCTTGTCCTACAAACTCAGCATTATTGATATTCAAGACATAGCATTGAATCTATGATTTGTCATTTTGGTGTAGCATATTCTGACAAGTAAAACCCTTAGGCTATCTTAAAACATATCAGTTGTTTAAATGTGATGTGACTCTCTGCCTTGAGGCCTTGTAGCAGCATATGATTTTTCTCTTATGGATACTGCTTTATATCCATGCTATTATGTTTCTGAGTTATAAAGCGAAATGTGGCAGAATTTCTTTTAAGGTCCTTGGGGGACCTCACATAAAGGCTGACATACCAGTAATCATAAGTAGGGAGGAAAAGCAGATTCCTTTGTACTTTAGTAGAAGTGATTGTTGTACAAAAGTCAAGATGACTTGCAATGGCCCAGGATGCAGTGTATGACCTTGGCCTTTCTAAATTAAAGTCTATCATGGGCTTCAGTATGTCTGAGGCAATAACAGTTCTATCACTAAGGAGTAGGTAAAAATTGAGACAAAAGATTGCCTAATTTTCCATCACAAAAATATCAATCTGAGATGGGAAGACCTTCAAAGTGTCTGTCCAGAACAGAAAACAGATAATATTTGCACTTCTTCTAAGTCAACAAGACTTAGATAATGAGACAAAGAGGTTTGGGCTGGGGATATTATTGATCATTTAATGAAAGCCAGAAATTATGTGGTATCCAGTGACTATGACCAAGCCCAGGACATAGGACTCTTCTGCTAAGAAAGAACTTTCTACTGGATCTGCTGTAGTTGTGGTTGTGGTACTCCTTTTCCTACACTTGATCTTAGCCAAAAGTCAGTGAAATGATAGTAGCAGCACCCCTTCTCCTGATTCAATACCTGGATCCTGCCACTAGAATTCAAGGGCAGTTCTTCCTATGGGTCTTCTCTTAGCCTTCTCCTAAATAACATAGTAAGTCATATATTCCAAAAAGATTTATAGTTAGCCTTGAGTATAGAGGTCCTAAAACTTTTTTTTCTTTTTTAAAGTAATTCTGTTCAAAAAAGAATAAGCACTTACTATGTGCATTGCACTGTATGAGGTGATAGAAATAAAAAGAATAAAAATAATAGTCTCTTCTTTCTGAGAACTTTCAGTGCAGAAGAAGGAGAAAGTTACACACCTAACTATTATACAAGTTAGAATATTATAGTATATAGTGAACACCAGGGGTATATGACAGAGTGGTGTGAAAATAAATACTTCCAAATCAGATGTTCTTAACCTTTTCTGTGTCATTAGAACATTTGATAGTCTGTTGAAACCTATAGATCCCCTTTCAGAATATTGTGAATAAAATAAGTTAAAAGTATTACTATAAAGGAAGTAAATTATAATGAAATAGTTATCAAAATTTTTTAGAGTTCTTGGACCCCAGGTTAAGAAATCTCATAATCTACATGGAGAGATAAGGGAAAGCAGGATTTTTTTTTCATATTTTTAATTGTTTTCTTGGTTTTCAGTGTTATAAAGTTACTTCCATATAACTTACATTTTCTTCCCCTCTGTCTCACTCCTTCCCCCTACTTTCCCCCTCCCTCCCTGAGATGGCATACAATTTTGTATAGGTGGCTAAGAAACAGAAGGGTAGAGCAGTGGAATATGTTAGGTAATTAAGACACAATACTCAATGAATATTGCAATCTACCAGCTCCAGAAAATAATTATCTAATAGTATGATTGGTATGGCACTAAATAAGTAAATTAATTTAGGTAGATTTGTCATTTCTATTAAATTTGCCTGGCCTACCCACAAGCAGCTGATGTTTTTCCACTTACTTAGATCTGACTTTATTTGTGAGAAAAGTATGTTCTAATTGTGTTCATATAGTCCCTGGGTTTGTTTTGTCAGGTAAACTCCTAAATATTTTATAGTGGCTACTCTAGCTTTAAATGGGATTTCTCTTTCTGTCTCTTGCTGTCGTGCTTGTTAGTAATATATAGAAATGCAGAAGATTTCTATGGTTTTATTTGATAACCTTCAACTTTGCCCAAGTTGTTTATCAATTCAAGTTGTTTTTGTACTTGATTCTCTGGGATTCTCTAAGTATAACATCATATCTTCTGTAAAGAGTGATATCTTAGTTTCTTTTTTGCCTAATCTAATTTCTTCAATTTCTTTTTCTTCTCTTATTGCTACAGCTAACATTTCTAGTACCATATTGAATAATAGTGGTTATAATGGACATCCTTGTTTCACCCCTGATCTTACTGGAAATGCAACTAGCTTATCCCCATTGTATATAATGCTTGCTGAAGCTTTTAAGTAGATACTGCTTATTATTTTATGGAAAGTTTCATTTATTCCTATGTTCTCCACTGTTTTCAACAGGAATGGGTGTCATATTTTGTCAAAAGGATTTTCTGTGTCTGTTGAGATAATCATGTGGTTTCTGTTAGTTTTGTTGTTGATATGATCAATAATGCTAATAGTTTTCCTAATACTGAACCAGCTCTGCATTCCTGTATAAATTTTAACTGATCATAATGTATTATTCTCATGATAAGTTGCTGTATTATTTTTGCTAAAATCATATTTAAATTGTTTGCATCTGTATTTATTAGAGAAATTGGTGTACAATTTTCTTTCTCTATTTTGACTTTTCCTGGTTTAGGTATCAAAACCATATTTGTATCATAAAAAGAATTTGGGAAGACTCCTTCCCCAATTTCCCCAAATAGTCTGTATAGTATTGGAATTAACTGTTCTTTAAATGTTGATAGAATTTACATGTGAATCCATCGTGCCCTGGAGATTTTTTCCTAGGGAGTTCATTGATGGCTTGTTCAATTTCTTTTTTCTGAGATTGGGTTATTTAAGTATTTAACTTCCTCTTCTGTCAATCTGGGCATTTTATATCTTTTAAAATAATCATCCATGTCATTTAGATTGTTCAATTTAAAGGTCCGCAGTTTGGCATAATAATTTCTTATTATTGTTTTAATTTCCTCCTCATTGGAGGTGAGTTCACATTTTTCATTTTTGATATTGGCAATTTGGTTTCCTTCTTTCGTTTTTTAATCAAAGTGACCTAAGGTTTATCAATTTTATTGTTTTTCTCATAAAATCAAATCAAAATCTTATTTTTCAAGTCAATAGTTTTCCTAATTTCAATTTTATTAATCTCTCCTTTGGTTTTCAGTATTTCTAATTTGGTATTTATTTGGGGATTTTCAATTTGTTCTTTTTTGCGCTTTTTCAGCTGCATGCCCAATTCATTGATCTCCTCTTTCTCTATTTCACTTGGGTAGGCATTCAAAGATATAAAACTTCTCCTAAGGGGATTAAAATTGAGGGGGCCTGAAAGAAGGGAGGGAAGACTGAGGGAGTCTGTGGTCAAAAATGAAAACTCTATTTTGGAGGGGAAGGGAGAACAGAGAATTAAAAGCATAAACAAGGGGAAAAGGAATGGAGGGAAAGACACAGATAGCAATCATAACTGTGAATATGAAGGGGATAAACTCTCCCATAAAATGGAGGTGGATAACAGAATGGATTAAAAAATGTACTACAACAATGTGTTGTTTACAAGAAACACATTTGAAATGGGGGCATACATACAGGGTAAAGACAAAAGATTGGAGCAGAATATTATTTCAGCTGATGTACAAAAAAGCAGGGGTAGGAATCCTAATCTCAGACAAAGCAGAAGCCGAAATAGATCTAATCAAAAGAGATAAGGAAGGAAACTATATCCAGCTAAAAGCCACCATAGATTACAAAGCAATTTCATTACTAAACATATATGCTCCAAGTGTTATAGCATCCAGATTCTTGGAGGAGAACTTAAGGGAGGTATAGGAAGAAATAGACAGCAAAGCTATACTAGTGGGGGACCTCAACCTCTCCCTCTCTGAACTTTATAAATCTAACCTCAAAATAAACAAAAAAGAAGTTAAGGAGGTAAAGAGAGCTCTGCATAAGGTAGATATGATAGATCTTTGGAGAAAATTGAATGCAGATAGAAAAGAATATACATTTTTATCAGCTGTATGTAGCACATATACAAAAACTGACCATGTAGTAGGCCATAAAAACCTCACAATCCAGTCCAGAAAGGTAGAGAGAGTCAATGCATTCTTCTCAGGTCATAATGCAATAACACTTACATGTAATCAAAGGCCATGAAAATATAAACCAAAAAGTAATTGGAAACTAAATAATCTAATCCTAAAGAATGAGTGGGTTAAACAGCAAATTATAGAAACAATCAACAACTTCATTCAAGAGAATGATGATAATGAGACAACCTATCAAATCTTATGGGATACTAGAAATTATGATTTTTTAAAAATCTAAAGAAAACATCCAAACTTTGTCTTAAGGCAGAAAAGAAAACCTACTCCATTTTAAGTCCTGAGGAACAAAACAAAACATCTTTTTTTCTCCAGTACATTCATATATATGTGTGGAGGACAGATCATGGAAGGGTATGAAAGAAGAAGAATGTTCAACTACATTGGTACTTATCCCTCATGATGCAAACCTATTTGGACTTATTGTGAGATATCTGCACTTTAGAAAGAGCAGAAAAGATTAGGATTTTCCTTTGTCTACAGGTTCATAAAGTTTAAAAAAATGTAATTTGCTATTTATTGTAGATGTATCCTTCTGCTAAGTGACGCATCATTTTAGTACAAAGGAGACATTACATGTAGTGCTAAATGAACATTGGCAGTTTCTCCACTTTGAAAAGCCTTTGGATATACTATCACTGACAAAAAGTATTTTCTCTATGAAGTTTGGACTGTCTGATAATGGTTGGAGTTCATCATTAACAATAAGTCAACTTCATGGTAATAAATATCTTGGCCATGGAAATCTACAAAACAAAGAAAAATAAAATAAATCACCCTCAGTCCTCTGTGATCCATTTCTAGGTCTGTAGCATGGAGAGTAGAGGGGAAATGAAGAAAGAATATACTGAGGATCCTGTTAAACCAATAAAGATTAATACATCAAGGGATTATGCTTACTGTCAATATCCATTCATCTGTATATATTTTCATCCAAACATTCAGAAAACAGAGCAATACTTCTACGTATCAAAAACTCTGATCATTTATTAATACCACACTGCACCACTTATTTAAAGTGGAATAAAAGTCAGGGGACAAATTTTTTTAGCACCTATATGTACATTGCTGAGATTGAACATAAATGTACAATTCAGATTATGTTAGCCTGAAACTTATATACTTATGGGTTTAAGTTTTGTGAAATTCTTACCAAATGAGGTGTTTTAGCCATGTTGAGAGAAAACAAAAAGAAGCTCAAAGATGAGAAATGAAATAGTAATACCTGGCAACAGAAAACTTGAACCTGTTTCTGTTTTCTCTGCCAAGTACAATGACTAGACCCTAGAAATGAAAGAATAAAAAAAAAAACTAACAGGGAATTGATACTCACAATAAGTACATAGTAAGAGAACTCCTAATTTTCCTTCATGAATTTAATCTTCCGTTTCAAATAAACTATTTTCAGGGGCTGCACATAGTAGTAAATGCCATTCCCAAAACCACTCTATTACTGTCAAAGGAAATATCATTCCTAGTCAATCAAGTTTACAACCTTGTTTCCACTCCCAATTCCTCACCTCTCTCTTACCCCATTTGTCCATTAATTTGCCAAATCATGTTGTTTCTTTACCTTTCCAACTTTTCTTCCAAAAACTCCCTTCTTTCTACTCAGAAAGACACCATTCTAGTTCAGGCATGTATCACCTCTCATGTTAATTATTACAAGAACCCTCCAATGGTCTTCCTCTTTCAAATCTCTCCTCACTACAACCCATACTCCATTCTGCTGCTAGAGTGATTTTCTAAAGTTCAAGTCTGACCATGTCTGACATTTCCTTCTTACATTTCCAGTCTTCTTATACTTTACTAATGTCCATGAACTCTAGGATCCAGTGATACTAGCCTTCTTACTGTTCTTCATACATGACATTTCAATTCCCATCTCTGTTCCTTTGCACTTACTATTCCCTAATGGTGTAACATTCTTCCCCTACCTTTCAGGCTTCCTACCTTCCTTCAGGGCTTTACACAAATGCCATCTTTTTCAGCAGGGCTTTCTTGTTCTCTGCAGACCCTTCCCCTCTAAAGTTGCCTACTATTTATTCTACATGTATTTTGTATATTCCTAATAGTTTACATATTATCTATCTTATTAACATATGAGCTCCTTTTGTATAAGGATTGTAGGAGGCTTTTGCCTTTCTATACTCAAGGATAAAAAAGGGGGGGGGGAAAGTCTTATATTAAGTATAAAAAATAAACTTCACAAAATCAAGACAGTCAAAGTGTGGCTACATAGCAATTGTTCATAAAATTTGTTTTGAAGCCCTGAAGTGGACCACAAGCTCAATGAGTCAAAAACATGGTGTGGCAGCGGAAAAAGGCTAATGCAATCTTGGACTGAATAATGAGAGACAAAAAGAAAGAGGGAGAGACAGAGGGAGAGAGAGACAGACAGACAGACAGACAGAGGCAGAGACAGACACAGAAAGACAGAGAGACAGAGAGAGTGCTTGCAGGAATTAGAAGGTGACAGTCATTCTATTCTGCCTTTGTTGGACCTTATCTATGGAATCATATTCAGTTTTTGACAACGTGGTTAAGAAAGACTAAATGTCCAATGGAGATCATCCAGAAACCTAAAAGATTTTCTGTCCAATTGAAGGATTTGGGGTTGTTCAGCCTGAAAAAGAGAAGACTCAAGTTGGACATGATAAGTGTCCTGAAGCAATTAAAGGAGCATAATGTAGGAGGATAAGACTTATCCTGCACAGAAAGAAGAACCAGGACTAACAAGTTCTACTAAAAGTTGAAAAGAGTAAAATGTAAATTTGATATCAGGAGAAAAAAAAGAATACTTCCTAACAATAAAAGCTGTCCAAAATTGGAATGGACTCCCTTAAAAGACAGTAGATTCTTTCTTGTGGAAAGTCTTAAGCACAAGTTAGATTACAAGTCATTGGTTATGTTCTAAAAGGGATTCCTTTAGTTTATGGTTTGAAGATGCATGCTAATATTCCTTCAGATTCTTAAATTCTGTGATTCTGTGAAGATAATGGCATTAGGGAGATAAAATCTTGAGTGTCTCAGCTCCAACACTGTAAAATTGTGATGATTATTATATATACATTTATACAATAATTATTTCTCATATCTCAATGCACATTTTAATATTTTCCTTTGAAGTGGGTGAAATCCCATCATATTTTGACAGACCAGAATAAGAATTTGCATATGTCTGATTTTAGAGAAGTTTAAAAAAGCTATAGATTTCCTTTAAGAATCAGTACTTTATTAATAAAAATGGATGATATGTGATGGAAAGGAAAAATATACCATCCTAGATAGTATGAAAGAGCAGTTTTTTGTCACTCTTTTTCATCTATTGGGTAAATAATATAACTTTTCCAAAAATGAGCCATTTATCTTTGAAAGAGGAGGAGGACAAGGATGATGGTGATGATGGTGGTGATGATGATGATGATGATGATGATGATTATGATGATGATGATAGCTCACTGCCTAAAGTCAGAGGGCTAGACCTCACAGCCTCTTAAGGTCCCTTCCAGCTCTAAGAACTGTGATTCTAAAGAAATAATTAAAACTTCCTTCAGTATGGAATAATCACATGAACTCAATGAGCACCTTTCAGATTCTCAAAATCTGGTAGGAGAAAATGGTTCTGGATATTTAGTACTAGAAAGCACATGTTAAAATAATTATATTTTTCATGAGCTGCTTAAAAATACAGTTGAAGAAACTAAAATTTGATCCTCTTGTCGATCATAGAATAGTTTTTGCATATTGAAAAAGTATTATGTAATCCTGAGTCACAGTATTTTCTCCCATAATGCAACTGATAATGTGTTGGGGATGGTTCATTAAAACACGCCAGTACACTTAAAAAGATAATTCAAAGCATAAATATTGCTAACAGCAGGTCAGTATTATTATCTTTGTAGGTAAAAGGAAATCTATTATCACTGTGATACATGAAAAACAATTTCTGCTGAAGCAGAAAGATGGCCATTGACTTAGAGAGAAATGTCTTTGGTGTTCAGATGCAACTAATGGAGGCAATGCTAAAAGGCATTGCTATCCTGGCAATCGAGGCAAAAAATGACCAAATGCATGTACAGGAAATAAAGAGAGGCAAACTGTGAATTCTGTATATTATTCAATCTAATTTAAAAAAAAAATTAATACAACAAGCATTGGTTAAATATTTGTTGTATACCAAACACTATTCTAGGAGTTTAGGATAAAAATAAATGTTTCTTTCTTCAAAGACTTTATATCCTAGTGAGGCAGAACATATATTCCATTCACGCAATAAACTTTTCTTAAGTGTCAACTACTGCCTTATAACCCCTGGGGAAGGAAAAGCAAAATTGACACTGCCTTCTTGGAGCCGATACACTATTAGGTATGGGTAAGGAGGAACGAGATTATAAGAGAGTCTACAAGGGCAAACTGAAGACCTTGTATGAAAATCATCATGCAATGCCGAGCCATGAAATGTTTCTGGGCAGAGGATTAACATCGTAATGGAAATGGCAAAATTATGGGAGATGCTGAAATCTAAGATATGATCACCACAATGACGTGGAGGAAAATGATGGTAGTTAAGAGAGGTTAACCACAAGCAATGAAGTTTGAGTGGATATAAACACATATAATGATATCACCAAGTATGAAGTCAGTGGTTGAGTTGGAGAGAAATATTACAAGTGAAGTATTGAAATACTTTAAAAAGTTAGTTTGTGAGGACATAGTGAAGCATATCTAATGAATCTTAAAGAAAGAGGAGTCACAGAGTAATTGTCTCAAAAGAACTGCTATCTGGAATTGATAGAGGTCAAAGGAGCAAGAAATATGACAACACCTTCCAGATTCAAAGTCACAAGACACATGAGAGAAGGAACAAATGATACTGGAAATGGTGACCAGATTTTCAGAGAGTTCTAGTTCTCTCTAACTGCAAGATAATGAAAAGTTGATAAAAAGAAAATCCGCTCTGCTTTCTTGGAACTGAATTGGTTAGCCTGATCCCTAAACTACATTTTTTCCCACATCAGACACTTTGAACACCCTCTGCATCCTTAGCTTTTATCTGAGCATCTCCATCTAATGACTGTAAAAGCAATCTAATACTGTCATTAGCTTTGTTCCTGCTTTTTCTCACTGTAGGAATCAGGAGTCTGATTCTGTCCCATAGAATACTTCAGTCTAATCTAGGACAGTGACTATACAGAGAAATAATACAGGTGAACAATGGGAAGATAGATGCATATTAGGATTTAGAGGATCCTAGATCCCCTAAAAGCATCCCAGTAAAGCTCTAAAATACAACAAAAAGAACAATAATAAAGAAAACCAAAGAAACATCTATAAGCTTTACCATCCAGGCTTCTGTTGTTGTTCAATCATTCCAGTCATGTCTTTGTGACTGCTTCTGGGGTTTTCTTGGCAATGATAAAAAATCGTTTACATTTCCTACTACAGCTCATTTTACAGATGAGGAAACTGTGGGCAAGCAAGGTTAAGTGACTAGTCCAGGGTCACATATTTATTAAGTGACTGAGGTTGGATTTAAATGCAGGTACTCCAGATTCTAGGCCCAAAATTCCATCCACTGCATAACTTGACTGCCCACCATCAAATTTAGGATTATATAAAAAGACTTCCAGAATCATGGAATACTCTTAGCAGAGACAAGTCAGAGTAGGAAAAAGGCAAGGCACACCTATAGACAATTTTCAAAGCAGGACACAGGGCCAGACGAGAACCGAAGGTAAGGCCTTGATAGCTCATACCCCATCATTCACAGTTTCCATAAGACTGCAGAGCCAAACCAGAACTCAGGTAATCCATGCCTGACCCAGTGTACAAAAATCCTCTACTCAACCCAAAGCCCAGGGAACCCACATAGAAGCAATAGAGGAAAGCATAGCAAGAACAGGGGCCAGGACAGCATCTGAAAAACAAGACACCTGGGGTCATACAAGAAAATTTGCTACCAACTCAAACAACAAAATCTGGTTTGGGCTTGTGAGGATCACCACAAGCAAAGGAGTCAGCTCCCAGTTCAGAATTGTGTAAAACAGAAACAGAAGGGGTCAAGGCCAAAACTTAACTGAGCCACCAGGAGAATAAACCAAAACTAAAATATTCTGCCCACAAGGATCACTACAATACTTGAAAGAAATGGAAATATTAGCGTTTTGAAATATTAAAGGAAATAACAACCAGAAACAAAAGAATTTCAAAGGAAATTCATAGATTAGAACAGATGATAGTGTCTTAGCCAAGGATTAAACTCCTTGAAAATTAGAAGGAGCCAAAGAGAAATTAATAACTCTAGATGAGAAGAAACTTTCAAAGAAAATACAGTTATTGTATATATGTAGAGGGCAAGAAGTTCAGAAACAAATTGAAGATTCCTCATATTAAAATTTTATGAGAAAAATTTCAAGGAGAGAAAATATAAAAATCATGACAATTTTTAAGATCACAACCAAATTTTTAAACTTAAATATCATGCACACACGCACACACACGCGCACACACACACACAAACACAATCTCATGGATCTATTGAAACCTGAGAGCAAAGTGAAAATACAAGAAATCCACAGTCACTTCCTGAAATGAAAAATTTCCAGCACCATCATAACCCAAATCCAAAGTATCCAGATTAAAGAAAAAATAATTACATCTGAATCAGACAAAGGAAGATGAAGCATACTCATATACACATAAGACCCATACAATGTCTGGTGTGGAAGTAGATTATAATTAATAGGAAAAGAGAAGAAGGAAAACACAATTTAAACTGGAAGGGTAGGTTAGATGAGTAACTAATAACAAGAACAACAAATTTCACCATTGTACATCATACTGTGAAAGTGAGATGAAAATGAAACAATGATAAAATAATATAATACAGGACATTTGGAACCTTTCTATTGTTGTTCTACCTGGAAAATATATATATATATATATTTGTATGTGTGTGTGTATATATATATATATATAGCAGTGAACTCTCTGACCCTAAAATAATGGATATTTGTTATTTATTTTTAGCATAATTACAAGCTGTTTTTCAGACTTGCAAGATAAAATCACAGCACAAAAAATACATGACTGCGTTTTTATTTACATTTCCATAACTGTCCCTAATCTTCACTTTGTCCCAACCATTAGTCAATAGAATTGGATCTCAAAATGGAAATCATATTACAGATAAAATTTTTCCCATTTCCCACTTTAGTAACATAACAATTTAGTTCCTGAAAAACAATTCATAAAATTTCATCGAAGACTAGATGCCACAGGGTATTAAAATACAAGTGTCTTACAAAATTACTATATAAAGGGTAACAATTTTCTTAAATGGAAAAGAGCTCATGAAAATTTGAGCACCTTGGGTTTCCTTTCAAACAAAATTCTTCGAAATCACAGAAGTAAATCAATATTGACTAGGACATTGAATTAACCTTGTACAGAGCAAGTGTTAAGTCAATATTTTTGGTTGCTATTTATTTTAATTATTTTAATTTTACCCTCATGATATTCCTGTGAGGTAGATACAGTGAATATTCTTTTATTCAGAGACTTGATCTCCTCATTCCTAGACCAGTGTTCTGTGCCCTATATCACATTGGGCTTGGAATAGAATGAATGTTCTGAGGATTAAACAAAATAATATATGTAGAAACACTTTGAAGATGTAAGTGAGGAAAAACAAAAACACTACAAATATAAGAAATGATGAGATTTCATATGAAATCATTTGAGTGTTGAATCATATCCCAGGATATGTTTTTTTTTGCACATCTATTTATTTATCACTTAATGTACATGCAATTATTTCAGTGCTCTAGCCATTGCTGTTTCCTTATGTTTATACATCAAGCTCTGCCACTAGCCATTATACCATTACTAACCACTCCACACCATAATGGTATCCCATTCCACTAAGCCTCTGTAACACTTCTTTTCCATATCATTCCTTTAGTACAGAAGTATTTGTGTAAATCATTAATCATTTACTTATTTTCTTACATTATTATTTAACTTTCCTTCTTTTATTTCCTTTTCTCTGTATTTTCTCTCTCTCTCTCTCTCTCTCTCTCTCTCTCTCTCTTTGGTGTGTGTGTGTGTGTGTGTGTGTGTGTGTGTGTGTGTGTGTGTGTGTGTGTGTGTGTGTTTCTCCTAGGCTAGAGGAGCAGTGTATACCCATAAAACTATTTCTAGTAAGTGACTGGCACAGGAGCTTTGATTTATCCTGTTTCCCATAGGTTCTCCCCATCCTAGGCACTGTTGCTGGCACACCTCCAAAGATTCCTCTTATTGATACCACAGACTTAGTGGAGATACTAGAGTGTTTTGGCTCTATTGTAGTTCAGAACTCTTGAGTTCAAGTAAGCTATCGGACTTGGGTTTTTGGAAGCAGGGATTCCAAAAGTGTTCCACCATTCATGATTTATTTAACATTTTTATCTTGACTTACTTAACTTTTCATGTATATTGAGTACCAAGACAACCAGGTACTATTAAATTAAGGCCACCAAATCTGGTGACCTTGACCTTCACCATTTCTTGTTCCTCTATGTGACCTGGCCTTATTGTAATTGCTGTTGGGCTCTCTATCTCCCTATTAAGAAGACTAGGCTATCTAGGGCTCCACTTCTCCCTCTCCCTCTATTTTATCCCTGAAAAACTATTCTATTTTTGGCTTTAATCTAAGAAGTTCTGCCCTGCAGAGAGGGAGAAAGTAACAATATGTACTCACAATAAAAACATGAATCAAGAATGAATCAAACAATTTTCATTCTCACACAGCAGAGTAATGCTAAGTACTAAAGAATTATAGAATGTTTATCATCTAATGATAGGTTAATATGCAAAATTTCTTGGAACCTTCACAAAAGAGCTATTCATTGGCTCTTTTACTTACATCTTCCCTATGTATGACCTGATTAATACCTAGTGCTTTCTGGTATTTTCTCAATCTCTTAGCTTGCCTGTTACTATTTCTGTCACTGTTTTTACTGAAACTCTTACAGCAGCCAAAGCCCTACTTACTGGATGCCCAGGAAGGGTTGGGGAAAATGTCAGAAAACTTTTGAGATCTCACAAAGTTTCACAACAAAGGAAAGAAGAGGAAAAAGTTAAGGCAGCCCCTTGAAAGACAAAGGCTAGGCTAGAAAGACGTGAGGTTTCCAAAGAGGAATTGTAGAATATCCCTCCACTAGTCCTAGCTTGAGGGGCTAGGAATTATTCTTTCAGATATATACATGGAAGCCAAAATTGTGGAGTATAGGCAAGGATTCTCCTTAGTTCTCCCCCAAACTTCTCCAAATAACTTTAAATAATTTCTGTAAACAAATCCTAGAGTGGCATCACCCAAAAAAGACAGAAGAAAACAATTTTCCAGACGAAGACAACTCAGGAGGTCTGCAGAAAAGGTCTATTCTACCAGAATGAGAGAGAAGCACAGTCCAGCAGAGGATGCACAAGTGCAGACTGGTCCCCAGCAAATAAGGAACAGGCATTGAGGCAACTTAATCAGTGGCAGCAGTGGTAGTTTCAAGACCTCTAAGCAAACAGATGGTAAGGGGATTAGACAACAGGTCAGAAGGAGATTTATTGGAGTCTCTTTGCTGGGCCCAGGAGCAGGATTCTTTTGCATTGCTTATATTTGGCTTGGTCATAGTTCTAGATCTTAGTCCCAGTGAGAGAAGGGATACTACCAGAGCAGAGCTTGAGGTAATAGGGGAGCCAGGACACTGATTATACTTTCAGTGTTGAAAAGAGTGCATAAGATAACTCACAATCAAGTGTACAGTACAGGAGAAAAGCAAACACACCTCTCCCCTGATCATACCATCTTGAAAGAGTTAAAAATTAACAGATCCTCAGAATTACCTCTGAAAAGAGCTGCACAAAAAACCTGAGACTTGGGATGGTGTCCCTCCACTTGGGAAGCAGATCATCGTGTAAGTATGGAGTTAAAAGTCAAGACATAGCCTGGAAATTGCAAACAACAAAAAAAAAATTCTAACCATAAAAAGTTACTATGGTGACAAGGAAGATCAAAACATAGTGAGAAGACAACAAAGTAAAAATTAATATTAGACCATGGAAGAAGTCAAAGGATTTTGAAATAAGGTAAGAGAGATAGAAGAAAAATTGGGAAGGGAAATTAGAGTGACACAAGGAAATCATGAAAAAAGTGTCAGCATTATCATACAGGAGGCACATACACACACATACACACACACACACACACACACACACACATTGACTAATGAAGAAAATAATGCCTCAAAAAAAAAAAACACAGAATAGATCAAAATGATAAAAGAGGTACAAAAATTCAAATGAAGGGTGCCTTGAAAAGCATAATTGGCCAAATGGGGGACAAAAGATATACAAAAGAGAACTCCTTAAAATGTAGAATTGTTCAAGTGGAAAAGGAGATACAAAAGCTTGCTGAGAAAATAATTCCTTAAAAATTAGAATTGGGGAAGCAGAAGCTAGTGATTTTATGAAACATCAAGAAACAATTAACAAAATCAAAAGAATGAACAAATAGAAGACAAAATACCTCATTGGACAAGCAACTGACCTGGAAAATAGATATAGAAGAGATAATTTAAGAATTATTTAACTAACTGAAAGTCATGGTCAAAAAAGAGTCTAGACATCATCTTTAAAGAAATTATCCAGGGAAACTGCCCTGATATTCTAGGGACAAAATCAGGTAAAATAGAAATTGAAAAAAGTCACTGATCACCTCCTGAAAGATATACTATAACAGTAAGCACTCCAACATACACTGGAGGAGGGTGCTGCTATCACAAGTTCTTAAATCTGAAGCTCTAAAAAAGGTAACTTGTGAAGGGTTAACAATCACTTTAATCAAGCATATGTATCATTCACTTAGTTCAAGGAAAAAAGTCAGTACCCTGAACATAAGAGAAAATACAGAGAAAACTAAATCAACAGACAGTACTTCCAAACTGCCTGACAGTAAGCAATATGTCCATCACAAACAATTCAACAGAGATAACTGCCTGACTATAAACATATATATATGTATATATGTATGTATGTATGTATGTATGTATGTATGTATGTATACACACTTTTTAAAATCAGAGAGCATTACATCTCTTGAGAATAAGGTGTGGACCTTCCTACACATCTTCCCAGGTCCAACAATAAGTGGGAAAGATCCTTCTTAATCACATTATTCAGAGGCATTGTACTTCTTGGTATAAACAAAAGAAGCAAAAGTTCCTACTTTGCTTGCCCTCACAGATATCAAAATGAAAACTCCAAGGAATATTATAGCCAAATTCCTTCCAGATCAAGGAAAAAATATTAGAAGTATTCAAAAAGAAACAATTCAAATATCATGGAGTCATACTCAGGATAACACAGGATTTGGAAGCCTCTACATGAAAGGATCAGAGGCCTTGGCATTTGATATTTCAGAGGGCAAAGAAGGTAGCATTAAAACCAAGAATCACCTATCCAGCAAAACTGACTATAATCCTTCAGGGGGAAAATGGACATTCAATGAAACAGAGTACTTTTAAGCATTCCTGATGAAAAGACAAGAGCAGAATAGAAAATGTGACTTTCAAAAAAAAAAAAAGATTTGAGAGAAGCATTAAAAAGGCAAGCAGAAAAGAGAAATCAATAGGGCTAAAAAAAAGTTTATATTCCTACAGGGGAAATTATATGTATAACTCCTAAAAACTTTCTCATTATTAAGGTAGTTAGAAGGAGTGTACATAAACAGAAAGCAGAGGTGTAAGTTGAATTAAGATGGTATGATTATCTAAAAAATAAAACTAAGGGATGAGAAAGAAGAATGCACTTGGAGAAGGAAAAAGGGAGAGGTAGAATGGGATAAATTATCTGAGATAAAAGAAATCTAAAGGAGATTTTACAGTGGAAATGGAAATGGAGAAAGTGAAATTTTCATCAGAATTGAATAAAAGAGGGAATGATATTGGCATTCAACTCGGTGTAGAATATTATCTTACCATACAGGAAAGTAGGGAGGGATGAGTATGAGAAAAGGGCAAAACTGATAGAAGGAAGGGTAGTTTGGGGAGGTGGGGTAAAAGAAGCAAAACACTTTTGAGAATAGATAGAGTAAAAAGAGAGAGACTGTACAATAAATGAGGAAAAATAGGATGAAGGGAAATATAAGTTTGCAATCATTACTGTGAAAAAAATTACAGTGAGTTTCTCAGATGAATACTTTATTTCTCAAACATTGAAAACTGAGCTAAATTTGTAGAAATAAGAGCCATTTCTAAACTGATAAATAGCCAAAGGATATAAACAGTCAGTTTTCAGACAAAGTAATCAAAGCTATATTGTCATATAAAAATGCTGTAACTCACTATTGATGAGAGAAATCAAATTAAAATAACCCTGAAAACAGCCTCACATATGTTAGATTGACTAATATGACAGAAAATCAAAATAACAAAAGCTGGAGGAATTGCGGGAAAATTTAAACACTGATATACTTTTTGTAAAGTTGTATACTGTTTCAACCATTCTGGCAAGTCATTTGGAACAATGACCATATGGCTACAAAACCATGAATACCTTTTGATCAAGCAATACCATTGATTGGTCCGTATCCCAAAGAGATTTAAAAAATGAAAGAAATAGGACCTCCATAAACAAAAATATTTTTAGAAACTCTTTAAGTGACAGCAAAGAACTGGAAATTGAGGAAATGTTCATCAATTAGGAAATGGCTGAACAAGTTGCTGTATTGGATTGTGATGAATACTATTGCACTTTAAGAAATAATGAGCATGATGCTCTCAGAAAAAAAAAAAACATGGACATATATGAACTGATGAAAATGAAATAAGTAGAGCCAGGAAAACATTGTATACAGCAACATCAATATTACATCGTGATCTACTATGAATAACTTAGACATTCTCAGCAATACAATGATCCAAGACAATTCTTTAGGACTTATGAGGAGAGGTGCTGTTCATCTCCAGAGAAAGAACTGGCAGAGCCTGAACGCACATCAAAAATTTTTCTTTATTTTTCTTGTTTTTTTTTGTCTGTATTTTCTTTCACAGTAAGACTTATATGGAAATGTGCTTTGCACATGTATAAGCTATATCAAATTGCTTGCAGGGAGTGAGCGAATGTGGAACTTAATATTTTAAATAAAAGTGAATGTGGAACTTAATATTTTAAATAAAAGAATACTAAGGTTGTTTTCACATATAATTGGGAAAATATTAAAATATATATATATATATCAATGTAATTTTTTCTCCACATATAATTGACATGTCCCAATATGTGACAGAAAGCAGCACAAAGACACCTTTGTTTGCTCGGAAGAGCTATGTAAAGTAAAAGGATCTCTCCATCACTCATCCTCTAGTTTGTATATATGGGTACGTCTTACCACTCCAACTAAATGAAAATTACTTTGCAAGTAGGAACTGCCTTATATTTGTCTTCATTATTCCACAGTAGTTTGAAAATATTATTAAATCTAAGCATTCCGGGAAGATAGTGGAGTAAATTAGAAAATTCTAAGCTCTTAAGATTTTCCCCCACAAAAGAGTTAAAATAGCACCTTAGGGTAAACAAAGTGTGGACATAAATAAGAACAGCGTCACAACTTGGATCTTCCTAAGAAAATTTGAGAAGATAGGAAGAAAAAGCCCAGTACAAGGTTTGGTCCCTACGTACAGTAAACACCTCTAAACTAAGTTCAGTTTTAGCAACAAGCCTTAAGCCACTTAAACAACAAATTGGCAAGTCCTGGGGTTAGTTGGTATGAGAGGCTGCCTCAGCCTTAGCTGCAGGAAATATTATCCCCAGGATAGTGAGGGGATTTGGAAGTTTGAGCCTGGGAACATTGAGGGAACCTCTGCTGATAAAAAACACCAAACTCAGCTGTGCTGTGAAGAGGGGTAGGGGCAAGAAGGAATCAGCACATGCCCCATGAGTGCAGAAGCAGTGGGGCCCACAGCCCCTGGGTACAGGTACTTACAGAAAGTTAGAGGTTTGACTTTTGTTCCAGGCTACAGGGAAGAACTGAAGATCTGGGGCAAGAGGCACCATTTACCATACCCCAAGGCTAGAGGTGATTGCAAAAATTAAGCTATTACTACAAAACAATGCATAAAGGAGAAGGAATCCAACAATAGAAAGCTATTACAGGAAGAGAAATGAGCTGGGGGATATTGAAGTAAAGAAACCCCCAAAGAGTACCATCAAATGGTCACCTGCCCAAAAAGAATTCATAGAAGATCTTTAAAAAGACTATAAAATCAAATGACAGAGATGGAGGAAAATCTTTTTAAAAATAAGAATAATCTAAGAAAAACAAGAAGGTTAAGAAAGGAAAGTAAACCAATTAGAAAAGGAGATCCAGAATCTTAAGGAAGAAAATAACACTTTGAAAATTATAATGGGCAAAGTAAAGCCAGTGAAATTATAAGAGACCAAGAAATAATTAATCAAAAATTGAATAATGAAAAAATAGAAGAAAAAGAGAAATATCTTAGAAGAAAAATAATAAGTTTAAAAAGTAGATGTAAATATAAAAATAATCATACTAACTGAAAGTTATGATAAAAAAAAGAATCTTGATATAATAATATAAGAAAAAATTAAAAAAAATTGTCCTGAAGCATTAGAAAGGTGGGGGAGTTGAAACAAAAGCAAAAGCAAAAAAACATTCATCAATCACCACTTAAAAGAGATCCTATGAGGACAACTCATAATAATAGCATAGTCAATTCTGAAACCTCCAGTTCAAGGATAAAATATTAAAATCATCAAGAATAAAGCAATTTAAATATGGTGAGGTCACAATCAGATTCACACAAGACCTAGTAACAGAGATTTAAAGGACTGCAGATCTTGGAACACAATATATAGAAGAGTGTAGTGAACGACCTGTGTCCCCATACGGCTCCGTGATGTGGTGAAGAAGAAAGAGACAGGCTGGTGAGAGAAGATAGACAAACTCCGTTTATTGATCTGAGGGTCAGGGTATACATAGACAGAAACTGTAAGTCTAGGTGATATTCTGCTCCTATCCTGTCCTAGTGATTTGGCCTGTCTTATTGTCTTTAAAGACTGTTAGCCTAGAGGGCATCTATTTTACATATCCCTTGTATTCTGTAGTTCTCTTATCTATCTCACAGAGACAGCAACATCTGGGGGACATGAGAGCCATTCTGGATGATAATGAGCACAGTCTCAAAGAACAGTTTCCCTGAAGGTCTATCCTGAACTTAGCAACCACACTCCATTCTGGCCTTCAGCAGAAGAGCAAAAAACTGGGGCTTTGGCTAAGAATGCCATACCTTGCAATGTTAAGTATTACCCTGAATGAAAAAAAAATTATCATTTGGTAAACAATTTAAAAAGCAAAAACATTTAGGAGTAGCAAAAAAGAATAATTATTTTATACAAAATATAAACTTTTATATAATACAAAAATATAAATTATATTTATATAAAATAAATTATATATAATAAAATTTATGTAAAAGGGTTACCTAATAATATAAAATTATTTTATACAAAATAGAGGTTCAAGAGGAAGAATTGATACAGAGGAATTAGTTGGGGGAGGAGGGCTGGTAGTTCTGGTAACCTACTTTCATTGGGAATGGGTTTAAGGGGGAACAATACATACATATTTAGAAGAATATAAAAGTCTTCTAAATTCTGAATAAATAAAATGACAGGGACATAGCAATGGGGGAGAGGACAAGGGAGAGATCTTTAGAAGGGAGAATGAAGGAATAGGTTAAAGGGGGGTGTAGAAAGGTATTTAGATTCATGGGAATAGAAGGATAGGGGAGGGATTTTTGGAAGGAGGTAGGCAAGTACTAGGAGGACAAGGTGGTGGGTAGATGTAAAGTAGAGGAGGCAGGAGGGATGGGACAAAAGAGATAAGCACAAACATAAAAACAAAGATCAGGAGTAGAATATGTTTGAGAAGGCATATGTCTATATGTGTGTATATATGTATATGTGTATGTATATGTTTATAGCTATAGAGAAATATATCTAAACTTTATTGTAACCTTTTGGGGGATTAAGGGAAGGAACAAAAAATTTAAAGTGCACAGCAGAGAACAAATGAAAACTCACAAGGAAGAAAGAAAAGATGGACAATTCTCAGCACAACATGTATTATTTATCATACAGATTTCTTCAAATGAAAAGTTATTGCTACATATTTTAAATCCTCTCCTATCTTCTGCTATGCACATGATGTGCTTTTTTTCCTTTTTAACTTTGTATTTAAGTTCTAATAATTAAGTTTATGATATGTTTTTGTTTCTTTTTTTAATCTGTATCTGTGTTCTGGTGTTTGAATCTCAAATAAAATTTAAAAAGAGAAAAAGAAAAAAAATAGTATGAAATAGATAAATATTAAGTGAAAGATAAAACCAACATATATTAGTATAGTTTAAAAGGTGTAAATTAGAACATTTGGCAAATGCTCTCTATAATTTTCTTAAAAGCAAAAAAAAAGTAGTCAAAAAAATAAGGAAGAGTCAGATAGAAATACAAGAGAGAAAGAAAGAGAGAAAAGGGGAAAGAGAGAACGATAGAAAGAAAATGACTTGTATTTGAGAATTCTGCACTATTTGTCACCTGGCCTTACAAAGAACAATATTTTGTAATATTGGATTGATTTAAGACTGTAAACTTCACCTCATTATTGTATGGGACAACAAATATCCTTTCATCTACAGACTTCTAGAGCAGACTCATACTATTTTCTCCTCGTGTGCTGTTGATATTGTTTCCTTTAAAAAACCAACATGTTACTGTCCTGAGATCCATGAAAAATCACAAATACCATCAAGTTCCTGACTGCCAATTTTTTGCTTAACCTTGCTTGGATGTTTTTTTTTTTTTTAATCACCTAAAAAAGGATGAAAGGAAAGATTGTTGTCACAGAAAAATCCACAGTGAAGAATTTAAAATGTATAAATTTTATGGAGTTACAAACTCATAAATTTTTCAGGCTAGAAAGGACCTGAGAGATCTTCTAGCCAAACTTATTCTCCTAGACAAGGCTCAGTCAGTAAACTAGTGACAGAGTAGGTCTGAGAATTCAGACAGTCCAAATGGAAGCCTTGAGAACCTGTCATTCCATCACTCAGTCTCTTTTCATCTTTAAATACAATTAGAACTGTTTTGAAAATTCTCCATACATGCTAAAAAAGTTTCTTCTCTCATTTTTCCTTAGAAATAACACTGAATAAGTTTTTAAAAAATAAAAATTAAATGTGGAGGAAAATTAATTAAGTATACTATCTAATGTTTTTGAAAAGAAAATCCATTTAATTAGTGACTACTTCTCCTCATCCAAATTGGAGGAGCAATTGCTTAATCAGAGGTAGATATTTAAGTAGAAAAAAAAAACAGTTCAATGGGCTAATTAACCACTTTCAATCCCAACTACATAAGATACAGGAAGAAAAATAAATTTTGTATGCATGATATTTTCCCATGTCATAATTTTGCTGGCTCATAAAGATTTAATTCAGTAATTTATCTTTCTAACATCTGAGAGGCAAGTTGTAACAAAGGTATTGACTTGTAATGGTAGAAGTTTACTACTGCAACCTCCAAAGACCAAAGAAATCACAAAGAAATATCCCTAATATCTGAAAATTCCAAGAAAATAAATGGAGGAAAAAAATGTAGCTGGACTTTTGTTTCAAATCAAATTTCTTCTTTTCAAATTAAAAAAAAAAAGCAAAAGATAGTCCTTGGTAATCTTGCAAATTAATTGGGAAGACAACATGTAAAGCACATATACACAAATCACTCTATATATAGGATAAACAGAAAAAATAGCTGAGGTGAGACATTAGAATTAAAATGGATTGAGGAACACTTTCAGTTAAAGAGGGAAATTTAGTTGGAATTTAAATGAAGCAAGGAAATCAGTATTCCTACTAGGTAATAGAGAGTGAGCATTCCAGACATTTGAGATAGTCAGAGAAAATACCTGGAGTAGAGATGGAGTGTCTTAATGGTGGAACAGCCAGGAGAGAGTGTCACTGGATTGGCATGAATGTACTGGGGAGTAAGAGATAAGAACACTTGAAAGTTAGGAAGGGGCCAAACGAAGCCTTTTGTTTTTGATACTGAAGGTGATAGGAAACCACTGGAGTTTACTGAGTGAGAGAAAATAGATATAAATTTATATGGCCTCAGTTGGAAAAGTGGGTACCCACATAGAGGACACAATTAGAGAGGAGCATATATAACACATTTTACATACATGCATATATATATGTATATATATATATATACATATATACACACATATATGTGTGTATATATGTGTGTGTATATATACATATACATATATGTATACATATGTGTGTATGTATACATATGTGTGTGTGTGTGTGTATTTCCAGCACTGTCAGTTCTCCAATATCTTCATATGATATATTTAGACTATTCATAGGGACCAATAACTTTTCTGGATGATTCAGTCTAGTTGATTACCCAATCTGCTGACCCCAAGCCTGCTCGCAATCTAAACACATCTTAAATAGTCAGTCAGAGCATTCCTATTGATATTCCTTCAAATATCTGCAACACACATATAGACTTGGTTTTAAGATTTTAATGTTTTAATCTATGTTTTGCTGTATTATTATTTATTTTGTCAAATATTTCTCAATTACATTTTAATCTGGTTTTAACCTCTTTTGAGAATGTTGTTGGTACATGTCTCACACTTGTCATTTAAAGGATTTGAAGACTATTAATGTGACAAAGCACTGAAAAGGTAGCATGAAGCCAGATTATGGAAGGGAGAAGCTAAGAAAATCTTAGTGGAAAAGGGGAGACACTAAAGGCTTTTGAATAGATAAGTGATATGAAAAAGATTATAATTATTCTTTTCATGTTTTTATTAAGTACAATTGATTTATTTTTCTTATTTTAACAATCCATTTATTCCACCTGAAATCTGAAATATTTTGCTGTTCCTCTGAATTATGTCTGAAACTAACTTCTTTAACTACCTATGCTTCCTCACACCCAAGAGTGGGTGATAATAATGAGAATTAGGATGTTGATAATGATGACAGCTCACATTTATTTTTAAGTTCCCAAAGAATGCTATATTCATTAGCTCATTTGAGCTACATACACTATTGGTTATTAATATCATGAACAATACCTCATATTGATATGATATATTTAGCTACTGAAACTTCCACATTAACTAGCTCATTGGTCATCCTATCCATTCTTCTGTACACCTATCAATCATATCATTGTGATATCATCATTATATAACTCCTTGGTTATCAGAAAACTATATAAGAAAACCAGATATGACCAGGCAAACAAATATCCTTCAGTATGAAAAGAAAGTAGACCAGATCTCCACCTGCATCACTACAGCCCTGAGCAAACAGTCATCTGCAGTGGCCAGATCTCCACTGGTTTCAGTATAGCACCCGGGAAATGCTGAAACACTCCATTGGGCATCAGTACATGCCAGTCACCACCACTAGGACCCCAGCTCAGCATCAGGTAATCTGCCAGACCCCCTATGGCCTCCAACAGTAATACTCACTATCAACTTTACTCCCTCAGTACATACCCAGCACCAGGTTCCTCCAGGGGCCTCAGGGCAATATCAGCATAACACCAGATAAATCGCCAGGGTCTGCAACCACTAGCACAAGAAGCCTTACACAGTGCTCCTTCTACCCAGGTACAGAGTTCATTTTTTTTCAAAATGTAAAAATGTCCCCCAAAACTATGAGCAAAAACAACAACAACAACACAAAAAATCTGATCATAGAAAATAATTATGGTGACAGGAAAGACCAAGATACAAATCCAGAAAAGGACAACAATGTCAAAACAACTGGGGGCAAAGTGCCAAAGAAAAATGGGAAGGGGCCTCAAGCCCAGAAAGAACTCATGGAAGAGGTCAAAAAGGAGCATTAAAATCATAAATGAGAGGAAGAAGAAAAATGGGAAAATAAATAAGAGTGATACAAGAGAATTATAGAAAAAAGGCGCAAGGGCTTATAAAACTAATTGAAAACTAGAATTGGTCAAATGGAAAAGGAAGTACAAAAGCTAACTGAAGAAAACAAGAACTTATAAGTTTGAATTGGGTAAGTGGAAGCTAATGATACTGTGAGACATCAGAAATCAATCAAATTCAAAAGAATGAAAAATTAGAAGAAAACGTAAAAAACCTCATGGTAAAAAAATAAAACTGACCTGGAAAATAGATCCAGGAAAGACAATGGAAAAAATGGACTACCTGAAAGCCATAATCAAAAGGAGAATCCGGGCAGCATCTTTCAAGAAAAATAGACATTGAAAGAATCCACTGATCACCTGAGGAAAAAGATCCCCAAATAAAAATCCCAAGGAACATGATAGTCAAATTTTCGAACTATCAAGTCAAGGAAAAATACTACAAGTGTCCAGAAAGAAAGAAATCAAATGTTGGGGATCACAATTAGGATTACACAGAAATTGGCAGCTGCAACATTAAAGAGTCAAAGGACATGGAACACAATTTTCCAGAAGGCAAAGGATCTAGGATTATGACCAAAAATCACTTACCCACAAAAATTAAGTTTAATCCATCTAAGGGGAAAAAAAGTGGTCATGCAAGAAAATAGAAGGATTTCAAGCCTTCATAAGGAGAGGACCAGAACTAAACTAAAAATTTGACCTCAAATATCAAGATGCAAGAGATGCATAAATAGGTAAAAATGGAAAAGAAAACATGAGCTTCAATAAAGCTAAACTATTTATATTCATACACAGGAAGATGATCTTTGTAATTCCTAAAAATTATATCACTAATAATACAGCTAGAAAGATTATACGTAGACAGCTATAAGATGAGTTTGAAGGAATGACATAAAAAAAATTAAAGGATGAGAAAGAGGAGTATAATGGGAGTATAAGGACACATATAGAGAGGTAGAATGGGGCACATTATTTCACATGAAGAGCCAAGAAAGACCTATTAGAGTGGAGGAGAAAACGAGAGGATCACATGCATCACTTGAACCTTACTGTTAACAGCATTGGCTCAAAGAGGGAATCTTATACACAATTAGTTGAATATAGAAATCAATCTTACCTGAGGGAGGGAGAAGATAATGTAAAGGGGGAGTGGGGACTGACAGAAGGGAGGGCAAATCAGGAGAAGTGGAAGGAAGAAACAAAATCTTGGTGAGGAGGAAAAGGGTGAAAGGAGAACAAGGACAGAAAGAAGGAAGCATAGGATGGAGGGAAATACACAGGTAGTAATCATAATTGTAATGTGAATGGCATGAACTCTCCCATAAAAAGGAAGCAGATAGCAGGGTGGATCAAAAGTGAGAATTCTACAAAATGTTGTTTACAAGAAAAACAATCAAAGCAGAGAGATAGGCATGCTCAGAGTAAAGGTAAGAGGCTGGGGCAATCTATTATGCTTTAGATGAGGTTAAAAAAATGCAAAAAACAAAAAATAAAAAAAAAAAAACCAGGAGTAGCAATCCTGATCTCAGCAAAGCCTAATAAAAAGAGATAAGGAAAGAAATTCTATCTTGCAAAAAACAAAAGTAGAACCAATTAAAAGAGATAAAGAAAGAAATTCCATCTTGCTAAAAGGAACCATAGACATTGAAGCAATATCAATACTACTACATATATCCCCTGTATGGTATCCAAATTCTTAAAGAAGTTAAGTGAGTTAGAGCAAGAAATAAACAACAACAAAAAATACTAGAATAGTATAGAAACAGCTATACTATACTAGTGGGGGACCTCAATTTAATCTCTCAAAACTTAATAAATCCAAATAAAAATTAAACAAGAAAGAAGCTAAGGAGGAAAATAGGATATTAAAAAAGTTAGAAATGACAGACCTTTGGCATGATTTATACATAAAGGGTGATACCATAAGCAAATTAGAAAAGTAAGGAACAGTCTGTCAGATATATGTCGAGGAAAAGAATTTATGACCAAGCAAGAGATAGGGAGAATTACAAAATGTAAAATAGATAATTTTGATTACATTAAATTAAAAGACCTATGTACAAATAACACTAATGCAACCAAGATTAGCAGAAAGCTTGGAAACAATATTTTCAGCAAGTGTCCCTGATAAATGCTTCATTTCTCAAATATGTAGAGAACTGAGTCAAACTATGAGAATATAAGCCATTCCCCAAATGAAACATAGTCAAAGGATATGAACAGGCAGTTTTTAGGTAAAGAAAACTAAGTTATCTATAAACATATGAAGAAGTACTCTTAATCACTCTTGATTAGAGAAATGCAAATTAAAACAACTCTGAGGTATTATCTCACACCTATCAGACTGACTAATATGATAGAAAAGGAAAAATGATAAATGCTATAGAAGATGTGGGAAAATTGGTACACTAACACATTGTTGGTGGAGTTGTGAACCGGTTCAAACATTCTGTAAAGCAATTTGGAACTATGTCCAAAGAGCAACCAAAGTGTGCATACCCTTTGATCCAAAAGCATCATTACTAGATCTGTATTCCAAAGAGATCATAAAAATGGGGAAAGGACCTACATGTGCAAACACACTTATAGCAATCATTTTCATGTTTGCAAAATGTTGGAAACTCACTCATGGGATGCCTATCAATTGGAAGATGGCTAAACAAGCTGTGGTATATGAATGTAATGGAAAACTTTAGTGCAATAAGAAATAATGAACAGGCAGATTTCAAAAAAACCAGAAAAGACTTGTATAGCTCAAGTCACCATTCTGGTAATTTCTATACCCTCCTCTCACTAGTAGTTTCTATCTCTTAACTCTCCTATTCAACTTAACTAACTTCAATTTGCATTTACAAATGAATTTTTACTGAAAATTTATACCACTTCCCTTAATGCTTGTATGTATAGTCTTATTTATACCACTCAGGTGGGTTCAAACTGAGGACATTTGACAAGAACATCACCCAAGTTCACTTCTGAAAAGATCACTGAAACTCCTTCTACAAAACTTTTGATGTTTGTGAGGTCACAGTTAATTTGGGATTTAGCTATCTAACACCAAGCTTCTAACAAATCCCATCAGGGGCACTAGGTTATTGGATTACTGGCTATTTGATCTATCTTTTTGAAACTCACAAAATCTTAGCCATCATCAATCTCCTTCGACTAATAGAGGATATGGGAAGTGAACAAGCATTTCTTAAGCACCTACCTCATGTCAGGCAGTATGCTAAGTGTTTTGCAAATCTTATCTAATATCATCCTCACACCTCTGTGGAATGTATGAAAAGAAAAGCCCAAGAGAGAGAGTTTCTGGGTAATTGATACTCAATTTATTAATTAGGTTAGCAAATAATCAATAAATAGTTGGTCAATCGTTTCTCTCAGTAATCAAAGACAAATCCATGGAAATCTCTGAATCCTTAAAACATGTGATAAAAGAGGTGCCCCTAATAGAAGAAAATCAACCTTGATTGGCGAACAACTAATAAGGGAGTGGACATTTTAATGAGGAGGTGGGGTAAAAGTCTGCAACTCTTTCTGTTGAGAAACATGACTTGATCATGAGATTCAGCTGCCTCCAGCAATCTGGAAAAAGGAATGTATCTCTGCCCAGTCTGCTCTGGTTGGTTTTCTTCTTCATAAGCTCGGTAGCCCTAAATTCTAATGGAGTATCTGCAAGAGCACAGACTTACTTAGTAAGGGCAAGAATTCACCTCAAATAGATTCTGTGTCTTCTACTTGGGTGAGATCTCAATGCAAGATCACAGAGGAAGTACATGAGAATTACAGCAATGTCCTTCAGATTTACTGTCCTGTAAGGGCTGGTCTCTGAATGAGGAAACACACAGGAAAACCCTTAATTTTAATTTAATAATTGGTTATTAATAGAAAATAATAATTCTCATCTGGGAGATAAGTGCTATTAGTATGCCTATTTTTCAGATGCAACTGAGACAGACAATGGTTAAATGATTTGCCTAGGTTTTAAGAACAAGTAGCTGCGTGAGACTAGATTTGAACTCAGGTCTTACTGAACCTAGGCACCTCATGTTATGCACCATACTCCCTTGACTCCTCTGTAAAGGAGGAAAGAATGGTCACTACAGAGACAGAAGCAATATAAGGGCTATGTGCTGTCAGCTTCATGCCTCCTCTGGGTGAGAAAGGGCCTGAGTCTTCTCTTTTACCCAAGGAGCTATGAAAGTTTGTTCTCTTTTTCCAATGCCAATGCTGTAAATATAACCAAGACTCACTCTGGCTTATTGTTACATTTTGAATGCACCCCAGTACTGACTACCCAGCTAAAAATAATCTGTCTTCTCATTAGATAGTTAGAAAAATGAAACCAGTTACAGGACACTTTCATTAATGGCAGCATGTCTTTCTAGAAGTAGACTTTCCAGTCTCTTCCATATGGGAGTTATACTCTGTTACATACCGATGAATTGGTCAATCAGTTAACAAATATTTTTAAAGCATTTATTCTGTTCCAGACACTGTGATAAGTGCTGAGGATAAAAAGGCAAACAAAGAGCCCCAAATACACAATATTTAAAGGAGTTCACTTTCTAACAGAAAAGACATCATATGAACAGATATATGTATATAAGATAAAGGCAACATAGATGCTAAGTAATCACAGAGTGAAGGCATAACCAGTGGGAGGGGATGGAATGGAGCAGCCATGTTCAAGAGGTGCAACATTTCAGGCAAGGGGGGAGCCAGTAAAAACAGACAAAAAATACAAGTGGATAATTTAGTGTCATGAAAATCTAGAGAGCAGAGATTATCAGAAGAGGGTGAGCATCAATGCCAAAAGCTACAAAGAATTCAAGAAAAACAGGGATTTGGAATGTGCGATGAGATCTGACAATTACATCATTCATGACATTAAAAAAAAAAAAAAGATTTGGCTACATGATGAGGCCAAAATCCATACTGCAAATCTCTAATAATAGAACCTGCTTCCCACAGTTGTATTTGTGAATCAAATGAGAGTAGAGGATGTGGAGACATAAATTATAGGTGGCTTTCTCCAAGACTTTAGCTAGGAGGACAGAAAATATAGGATGATAGCTAAAAGCTAGGTAAGAATTCTTTTTGATTTAATCGACCAATTAAAATTGACTGTGAACAGACTATATCCTCCTAGAATCAATCAAAATTACTGCATGAAAGACTGCATAATAGCCTAAGCAATTTCAAAAGAGATTTGGAGTTTCTGGATTTAAGAGGTAGGAGCAAATACGACATTTCCACTACACTTTTGAAGAGTAAGTGAGGACTGAGCTATGCTAGAAAACAGGAAATAGCAAGTATGGTCACTGGTTCTACAGACATCTCTGCACAGAGGATTCAAACTGATGGCTCCCCAAGAGTAAGTCATCTCTTTCCCCAAGTTCTCCTCTGAAGGTCACAAATACTATAACATCTATCTGCAGCCAGTACAATAAAATATTATTTCATTACATAAATGTTTCCTATAAATTGAATTTTACCTAAAGCAAAAAGAGATTAGGTTTTTTATTTTATTTACTTATATTTATATAAAAATAATATTTATATTATTAATTATTATTAATTTGCTACTGCTGTTTTGTGATAGATATAAGTGTAAGGTTAGGCAGACAACCTGACTTCTATCTAGGTATTAGGGAATTTTCCATCTGGAGGGCTCACAATTTGTGAATGAAGTCTAAACTTTTCATCTAAACTCAGTTCCTCAAAGCCAAAGAAAAAGAACCAAGTGGAACCAAGGGCATTATATTGCCCCCCCATGCTTGAAATAATTTAATTATTATAATAAGATATTACAGTAGGATTAAGCAATGATTTTTTTTTTTTTATTTCAGGAGACATGCAGAAAGATTGAGAGACTTGTTTAGGTATTAGAAATATCAGAGGCTACATTTGAACCCAGGTCTTGACTGTAACCAACATTCCCTGTAACCTTCATTTTGGTATTACTTCTTCAGTGGAGTGGTGCAGAGGGTCAGTCTTTAAAGAGTATTGGGGTTTTTTTAATCAGCCAAGGACCCTAAGGTGACAATTCAGTTCAGTTTCAAAAAGGTATTGCAATTATCTAAAATATGCAAGGAATCACTGTCAAGGGTTCTTCTGTGTTGTGAAGGGATCTGCCTCCATTTCATGTAATTATAATTATGTCTTTAGACACTTGGAGATAAAAGAGACCTCTAACTTCATTTTGCTATATTCCGGGAAACTGAGTCCCAAGTGGTTAAACAAATTGCCAAATGTCAAAATAGCCAGTTGGTGGCAGAAATAATGTTAGAATCTATTTACTATTATTGTGTTCTTTCCAGTCAGACTGTAGTTAGAAAAACGGGCAAATTATTTCATTACTTGTTTGTTTGAGGTAGAGGATTTCTTTGAATACTCCAGTCATAGAAAGTCACTAGCTAAGAGAAAAGATTCCAAACTACACTACATCTTTTTCATTTCTACCATGAAAATTGTGTGAAACTAGTGTTTCTATTTTCCAATTTATAAATCTAAGTTAGATGTCTCACAAAATTTTATAGCCTTTCTGATAGTGATTCTTTGGACTGTGGCCTTTTATGTACACATTCAATTCCTTTCCTTCATCATTTTATTTTTTCCATATTCACTGGTTCACTTTTTCCTATATGTATTCTACTTGGCATTCTTATTGCCCTCTTTAATTTAATTCTTTCTGGGCTTTAACCATCTCTTCCCCATTTCTTCTTTTCCCCTTCATTTAGCATTTGAAGGGACTTCGAAAATTGCTATCATCCGTGATTTGTACCTCTAATATCTTTACCAATGCCTATCACTAGCTTTTTCATTCAACTGTAGCAAAACCAAATGCAGAAAAATACAAGACAAGCTGTGCTTAAATAAAGGAAAAAAGAAAAAATATTTTTGCCTTCAAGGAGCTTACATTGCAATGAGGGAGATAAAATGGGCATAACCAGGTATATACAAGATAATATGCAGAGAAGATGAAAAGTATTCTTAGAAGTTAAAGCAAAATCAGTTAGGTGAAGCATGAAAGGACTCCTTCAGGAGACGAGTTTGAACTGAGTCTTGAAGAAAGTCAGGACTTCAAAGACATGGAGATGAGAAAGGAAAGCATAATAGATATGGAAGATAGGCAATACAAAAACAACGATAGGAGAGATGGTGCCTCATGTTTAAATAAGAGAAAGTAGACCAGTATGGCTGGATATAGTTTATAGATGGGAGGAATGTGTAAGAATGAAATAAACAATAAGGGATTAAATTGTGCAGAGTTTTAAATACCTTTTATTTTTCCTTAGAGGTAATAGAGAAGTATTGGATAAATTACAGATAATTTAAAATGACCTTGCTGCTGAAGCCTTTCCATCAGAGTTATAATGATAGAGGGGACACTAGAGCTTTGCCATAGATTACCAATATGGTTGGGAATGGGGGGGGGTGCGGTAAGTGGCAAGAGAAAAATGCACTTCTTCCCTCTGTTAATCAACAGGTTGTCATTCTCATACCTCACAGTCCTCCAAAAATCTTTACTTTGGACTTTTGTCTCACCCCATCCCTATGATCTTCACCTAAAATCCATCTTTCCCTTTAGTCGCATAGAGGCACAGAAAAGACTCTCTGGAAGATGGATTTGCTCTTTTCCTGACATTAGTGTACTCAAAACCAGATTTTTCTATATGCCATCACTGCTATTACCTCCCTAAGTTCAAATAGTTTTTCTTTTTTATGGGGCTTTCTTGGCCATAAGTATAAGAATATCAAGTTAAGAATCTGCTTTCGATAACCCAATCCTTCCTGGGAAACATAGCAGAAATATAGCAAGTAGGACAGATCAAACAAAACACTTGGTTGCACCTGAGTCTTTCATAGGAATTTAGTTTGGACAATGTTATAATCTGCTGATACTATAAATTTTATTATCACTAATAAAATGGTTAGTTTATACTTGGATGCAAACTCTACTCTTTTTTTTTTCCCTAGACAAAACAATTGTCACATTTCAATGATGTTGGTACCAGTACTCCCTCCGGTGACAGCAATGCAATTAGATTGCGTTTAAAACTCATAAAATCATGAAAACTTTTCAAATGTTGTAAATGTCAACTCAGTGTTTTACCTCTAACGATAAGATATCAACAACCTTATATTTTATTCATCCAATCCATTGGCAAATCAATTAGCACACTCCAGAGACAAGTCTGCAGAGGCCCAGAAGTGAAGTAGACATTTGTAGACATAATATATGTGTGTGTGTGTGTGTGTGTGTGTGTGTGTGTGTGTGTGTGTAGTTTATATATTTCATATATTATCTTTATGCTGTCCAGATTTCCTATATAATTGTGATTTTTAAATTTTTTTGTTTTCTTTACATATGTTTTAGATCCAGCTTTGGTAGCATGTTATAGTAAAAAATAGAATCTAAGTAATTTGACCCAAAATTTTACTTCTAAACTTTTAGTATAGTTGTACTAACTCAGAAATCATTGCTACAGAATAGTATTTTTTCTTGTATCCTTTATTCCTCTTTATTATTTTGCGTAGAGGTTTACATATCACCTTTAACAAATCCTTTACATATAGACTCCTAATTTCAGGGTCCTAAGCAATGACCTCCTTCTATCCCTTCTAACCATTCGGTTTACCTTCTAGTTATTTTTTTTAAATTTTTACATTCATACTGATTAAATATTTGTAAAATGAAAAGAAATTGTCAGGCTGCAAAATATTTTCTTGTCAACTTCACAAAACTAAAAAGTGATGAATCAATTCAAGTGATTAATTTGGCTTTTATTGTTGTTGTTTTAGTGAAAATGATTTTTGGATCATCACGTCTTTTAAACTGTGAATTTGGAGTTGAAGTCATGTTCATTACTATTTTCAGTATTTAAGGATAGCTATTTCACTCTTCCAGGTGGAAGAAACTTGTGAAGAAGATGAAAGAGAGAACTTGGGACCTGTAAAATGTTGAACGTAAGCACGCTATTTGAAATATAATATTAGATAGTTGATTTAATCTGCACACAAGTGACTAGCTGAAATATTGTGATTTAAATAAAAACAGTTTAAAATACGTCTTAAGTCAATATCAAATTCTCACAATTCTGTGTTCAAATTCAGCCTCCAAGTGAAACTGGCTATGTGAATGCGGGCAAATCACTCAAGCTATCAGTATTCTAATAACTCTAAGGCTTGAAAAGTTGCAGAAATGATGCCTATCTGAATAGATAGAGGCAGTTTCCTCCACTGGGAATTCCTTATTCCCATGAAGGTACATTTACAGTCCCGTTCCCTATCACTATTCTTCTACCTAAATAATAAATTAGTGTAGGACAAATTTTGCTAAATTGGAAATTTAGAGATTATCTCCAATTTTTATCTCAAGCAATATCATTATCTAGTTCTATGACTAGAGGCAGGATTCCTTCTTTTTAAAATACTTGGATTGAACTTGATAATATCTACTCAACAGTCCTTTCAATTCTACAACTCAATACCAATAATAAGACTTAAAATGAGCACTGTTAACTACTGGTTGTAGCATTTAGGAATTAATGGACCACAACTGCACTATACAGAAAAACATGAAATGCTATACTAAGCATGCCTTCTACACTTTTTAACTGTTATGCACCACTGCCTATGAATGCCACTGTTATATTCGTTATATCAATTCTACCTGGAATAAAAGGTAAGCTTTGAATTTCTGAAGCTTCCTATTATTGCAATTCATCAGCAACAAGTATCCTGTAGGTAACCATTATTATGTGTTTGCTCTGCCTTCTGCCTTCATGGGAAAAGTAACAAGAAAGCCATATTTTTTTCACCATATATCAAATTTGCACATAGTTCTTTACATGTTTCCTCTCCCATTAAACTCCGAGCTTTTTGAAAGCAGGGAAGATCTTATTATTGTTTGCCATTCTTTGTGTCCCTATGCTTAACAAAGTACTTGACATATAGTAAGTGCCTAATAAATGCATGTTCCCTGAACTCAAAATCATATAGGAAGGACCCCTCCTTTGGGAGTACTTCCTGGATGACATCTCTCCTCTAATCACACATAGCACTTTATTTTTTAATTTTCTAATGTATATTTCTGTAATCATTGTTATTTATGTTTTATTCTATTACAAAGAAATAAGTTCTAGGAAGACAGGGACTTTGTCTTAGATAAACGTTGCATATCCTCTAATGCTTAGAACAGTGTTATGCCCAAAGAAGATATTTAATAAAGGTCTGTTGAATAAATATATATTAGGAAATAAACCTTTAAAACTTTCAAAAATTATAAGCCCTCTGTGTTAAATTGTTGGAGCTTAGTTTTGAAAGACTGCAGTTACTGGATTGAAAATATTTTATTTTAGCCATTTACAGCCTACTTTTACCACTGAGAGAAGCTGGGTAGTACAGTGTATACAGTGTTGGAACTGCAGACAAGAATATTCATCATTCTGAGTTCAAATATGGCCTCACATACTTACTATGTGACCCAATGGAAGGCACTAAACCCTGTTTGCCTGTTTCCTCATCTGTAAAATGACCTGGAGAAGCCAATGGCAAACCGCTCCAGTATCATTGCCAAGAAATTCTCAAGTGTGTGATAAAGAACCAGACAGAATTAAAACAACACAATAACAACAATATTGTCATTGAAAGTAAATATCTAATTAATATAGCCCAGTGCCTTTAGACAACAGACAAGTGACCTAAGGAAATGAACAAAGAGTTTTCAAAAGAAGAATTGCAATCCATTAAAAGATTCAAAGAAAAAATGCAAATTAAAATAAGTCTCAGGTTTCATACCCCACAAACTGGGGAAAAAAGACAAAAAGAAGAAAACTCAATATTAGAGGGGTTGTAGGCAAACTAGTGTACTGTTGGTAGAGCTGAATTTATTTGTTTTCATGTGTTCTCTCTTACTATATTGGGAGTTCCTCTTTTGTATTTCTTTGTATTCCGATAATTTGGCTCAGTAAACTGTTTGTGAAGAATGACTGATAAGATCCAAACTACAATCACCTATGTTCTTAATTGGTTCAATGGCAATGGTATGGTGGTTTTATTGGTTTGTTTGGTTTTTTCCATAGCTAGGGCTTGCTGAGGAAACTGTTAAGACCTAAAGAATATTGGCTCTTTGTAAATTATAATTCTGGGTGGGGAATATCTAATATTCCCACTCACATAGAGAATGGCAATCAGATATAGCATGTTTCTGCATCCTGCTCTCTCAAGAGTTCAGCAACTATGCCTGAAATGTTCTACTTCCCTAAATAAAAAAGAATTATTTTTTAATGTAAATAGATGATAATCCATAATTATAGACAGTAATATGACCTAACTATCCTAGAAAAGAATCAAGGAGATGAAAATATATTATTCAGAGTATTATATGCATTTGAATAGAAAGTTTATGAGAGTTCATTTCACAGTCAATACATCCTAAACTGATATTATGGAAGAGAGAAGTTTGACAACATCTTGGCTGAAGTCTATCAACTAGATCTTTATAAGATTAGACTTAATGGCAGGTAGAGACATAAACTAACAGATTTTTTGTCTATTATCTAAGGGAATCCTAGTTAGAGCACTTTACAGCTACCCCTTATACTGCTATTAAGATTTTAGATAAAGAAACAGTCAATGAAAAGGACAACATTTTCAGTGAAGATCCTAGAATATTTTACAAAAAAACAATGATAAAAGTAATCTACACACAATCGTGGGAAGATTTGTTCATAGTTCATAATGTGACTCACAACATTTTAGAAGTTAGATTCTCCTATTTCCCTTTTTGTGTAATTTCAACCCCAATCTATAATTACCAATATATAGACAATGCAAAATCAGGATTTTGTTCCAAACTAACAGGAATTGTTTGCTATGTCTTGATCTTTCCAGAAAGGGACATTGAGGAAAAAATTAATAATTATAAAACAGACTAAGTTGAGTCTATGACTCATTATTTGGACATCTTGATGAAAAGTTGTGAAAAAAACAGCATGATGTGTAAAAACCCAGTTAAAAATTAAAAATCAGCAGCACCTGCTGTAATTCAAGGTATTATCCCAAAATTAACACACACACACACACACACACACACACAATCTGAATCAAATTTAGCAATCCTAGCGGAAACCTGCTTAGACATACAGAGTATATCAGAGTAAATAACTATAGGAATTGATAGCAGTAGCAAACAATTGCCTTGCCCATCAGAATAAGGGCACGAGGCATCTGAAACCAAATTAATGTACTCCAAAGTTTTCAGTCTATACTTGCCAGAGGCTGAAGGAAAAGTAAAAGCGATTTTGGAAACAGGGGCAGGAACAGAATTATGGGCAATGTCTTTTTTGGTCAAATAGATCATCCAAAAACCAAGTGTTCTAAATATGAAAAACAGCAAGAACTTCTGCTCCAACCCCACTATTCATTCTTTTGGAAAGGATTCTCAGTGAAATCTATCATAATTCTACTTTTACAAGTAAATCCAGTGATATGGATTGTTAAATAAATGGCTCAAAAATGTCACTAATACTACTATAATTAATAACAACATTGATGTCTATTGAACTTAGGTTTCATTAAAACCTATAGACCTCTTCCAGATAAATTGTTCTGTGGACAAAAGTACTTTGCCTTACATTTATTGAGTAGATAAAAAAAAAAACAAAACAACAACAAAGTGTCATTCTTTATGTTTATTCCCATTAAATTTCATTTCATCTGATTCATTCCAACATTCTAGTTTTTCAAGGTTATTTATGAATCTTGACCATATCATTTGACAATATCCCTCTTAGTTTTCTGATTATGTGATGTGTGTACTTAGAGTGCCAAGAATTTAATCAAGGTCTGCAGATGATAGAATTGTGTGATTTTTCTTACCTCAAGGTTCAGCAAATCAACAAGTTCATCAAATTTCAAAGTAGGTTAAAGCAATCTTTAACACTCTGCCACTCCTTGTCTGTCTTATATGTTTCTCTCTCATGGGAGACTTCAAAAGACTCCTTTCACTCTCACTTCACAAAGCTCTCATACTTTCCTTATTTACCATAGTTCCTTCTTTCAAACTTCCTCTATAATAATGGAATTCCCATTCTAATCATGTTTGTCCTGTGACTTATCCTCTCAAGAGACTGTTGTCCTCTATCTAACAATGAATAAGAGTGACAAGAGGTCAAGCCTTATAGATATATTAACTGGCTGATAACAATGCCTGTGAGACATTTAAATCCAGGGTTCTTAATTAAAATACTTTGAAGGGAAAAAAGAAAGGTAAAATGAGAATGTTCATGTGATTTAATGGAAAGAACATGAGGAGATTTGAAAGATGTGGTTTCAAAAGCTGGTTCTGTAGCTTACCAACTGTGTGACCTTGTTCTATAGCTTGCCTCTCCATAATTCACTTTCCTCTCCTGGAATACCATTGCATCCAGTTCTATAGGGCCGGTGATTTCAAGTACTCTAGTAGAATGATGGCAATTATGTCTTTGGTCATATGCATATGTGTATATACATATATATGCATATATATGTATATGTATGTATATACATATGTCTATCAGTGGCCCTAATAAGACTTTATATAGGCAGCTGATGAATCTGTTTACTAGTAAAATGAACCCAATTTACAATATTATTTCTGCATCAAAAGAACAGCGTAAAGGTAAGAGCAGGAGGTAAGTGAAGCTAGAATGTAACATAAAGAAATGTCCTTATTAGATCATTCATGTGACATAGAAGCAATGGCTCTCATTCT
Source organism: Notamacropus eugenii (assembly GCF_028372415.1). NCBI lineage: Eukaryota > Metazoa > Chordata > Mammalia > Diprotodontia > Macropodidae > Notamacropus > Notamacropus eugenii. The sequence continues at coordinate 375,744,173 of NC_092875.1, forward strand.
TAAGTACACCTCTAATGCTTCCTCTAACTTTAAGTATGCCATCAATGTAATTCATGATAGTCATGGAATAAATGGCATAATCCAGTACCACAGCAGTTATCCATTCATCAAAGTTTTAATTCCATCTAGGCAGAATATCCCAGAATTGTAAGGTATTAAGAAAATGTGCTACAATGGTAAAATGGCTTTCCTATTTAGCATGTCTGAAGTAATGTGTTTTTGGAACTTCATTTCTCAAAACCTTTTTACTCAGCGAAATCTTACATGCTAATGTGAGGTAGTGCTTTCTTTTAAAGATTTTTCCCTCCCTACAATTTGTTTCCTGTGTACTTCATTTTTATTTATAAAGTGGTAAAGTGGTTGTTTCTAAATGTAACTCACAGTATGTATATATATATACATATATATGTATATATATATACATATATATGTATATATATATAGAGAGAGAGTGTGTGTGTGTGTGTATATGTAATATATATTTATACATATATTTGCTTTCAAGACAAGAAGTTCAAGACAAGAAGGAATGTATGTTCCTAACCAGATACATATGCATTACCTTTATCTATCATACACCAATTCAAATTAGTATTAAAATAGTTGACTGATTTTGCCTCTCATTTCTCCTTTAATTTCATTCTTAGTTTCTAGTACAGTAAATACAAAGAACACAGTATCCATGTAATTAGCCAGCAGAAAATATGCCTTTCTTACTGTTTTTGTAATTATAAGGGTGAATTTGTGCTAATCTTTCCACTTTTTTTATCCCAGATCTCCCTGTGATCAATGATGTTACACATTGTGAGAAAGTTGGCTAGAAAACTCAAAGAATGACATCTGTAGACATGAGAGAGCATAAAGCAATTGACTCCCATAACAGTACAGTTTGAAACTTTGACATCCTTAGCAGTGGTCAAGCAAACTGGACTAACCAGACAGGGTCAATGAAACAACTAAAACTCTAAATGAAGTAGATAATGACAGTTACTTTTATGATGGAAATAAAGTTATTTACATTTTCACAGGATCAATTATACCTATATACACACATGCATAATCATGTGTACAAATGGTTGTATTAATATCTGTTGCTATATCCATATCCATACATGCATATTTATGTATTGTGCACATATTCATATATGGTTATCTATGTATGTGGGTATATATGATGTATATATCTGCACATCAATTTTATACACATGCATGTATGTTGCATATTGCACAGGTATATGCATATATGTATATGCACTTATATATGTATAAAGGCAATGTTACATATATGATATGTGTAAGATATATATCACACATATATACAGACGTATACATATATATACATATGTGCATGATAGTAGGAAGCCTCAGAGAACCTAAGTTTAAATTCTGATTTTGCCACTTACAACTGTGTCATCTTGACCAAATCATGTCATTGGGTCTCAGTTCCCTCACTGCAACAATGAGTAGATTGAATTGTTACCTTTGAATTTCCCTTTAGCTCTAAATCTACGATACCTGTTAAAGTATTTTGAAGGTCCTAAAGTATTCTATAAATGTCAATTCTTGTTACTTCAGTCTTCTTAAACTGTGGGTGGTTACCCAATATGGGGTCAATACCCTATATGAGTCATGACCCACAGTTTAAGAAGCGCTGTAGGGATAATGAGTGGAAAGTTTAAGAAGCTCTGTCTGTATCACAAAAAAGGAGGAAAATCACTTTTTTCTCCTATCTGAGCAGTGGTGCCGTCAGAATTCAATGAAATGCAATGTCTTTTTTCCCCTTAAAATAGAAGGAAGTATTTTTACAGAAAGCCTAGCAGTACCTGCAAAATTCACAAAGTAGAGAATCCTTCAATTCATTTTTCAAATAAATAGGTGTGATTCTCATTTTTAAACAGTTGAAGCAATAATAAATTTTGCACTAAGAATGCTAATCCATCTCTGAGGAACTTTAATAAATAATCAGGAAATGATCAGATAGTCTTTGCATAGCATTTGAATTTGTACATTGCCTCATTCTGCTGAAAACATGAATAACTTTATTTTTGTTTACTATAGAAGTAAGTCATGCCAAAGCAAGGTTTTGTCAACTCATCTGTTATTCCTTGAAAGAATGGAAGATTGTCATACTAATGAAGGCAACTTTTTAGAAAAAAAAATCATTCACATATCAAACTTTATATTCCATCTATTGAATACTGGAATCTTGCATCTAGAGATGTACAGAATAAGATTTTTTTAAATGAGGATGCTGTAAGACAATTTATGTTGCTTAGGTCAGACATGTTCCAAATTGGTACTAAGAGAAAAACTTACAGAATCACAAATATCACACATATTTGAAAACACATCAAAATTTAAAAAAACAAAAACAAAAGCAAAATTCATCCTTCCATGATTTAAGCTCTTGCTGATGGTAGGCCAGGAAAAATCATAAGAAAGAAAAGTTTCCTTCCATATTAGTTGATTATAAATTTCTCAGTCTATTCTCTTTGATTTGTTTTAAAAACATGGTGATAAATGAAATGTATCCTTCAATTCTCCATTAAAAAACAAAACAAAACTATGAATCACTGTTATAGGTTTATTTAGGCATGGAAGGAACACATAGTCTTCCTGAGTGAAAATATGTACGTCCCTCTCCCCCACCTCCCCACAAATCCCAGTGCATAAGAAGAAAGAGCAGACTAGTCTCACACTGAAACCTTAACCAGGCTAGGCTTATTTGGGGGATTTATCCATTTCCAACTCTGCTAGCTCCCTAGAAGTCCTTCAAAAATATTTCAAAATATTTTAATAGGTACAATAATACAGTCAGGGTGCCATTTCAGCCATATCAAAAACTTGACCATAGCACTACCAGTAAAATCATTTCAGCTTAAGAATATGAGAAAAAGCAATATTTTAATATTCCTTTATAACTTCATGTTGTAATAATTTTTAATATGATAACAATTATTGAACTGCTTGAACCTCACCCAAATTTTAAAGTTTTGACTTCTTCTAAACCTCATCGAAATATTTAGGATTATCTGTTGATATACATCTCAAATAACCCCTGGGATATATGCCATGTGTGGAAACCACCTCCATGCACTGATTGTATCTTTGTGCCTTTGTTTGAACTCTATATAATGTATCATACAGATATAATTTGGGTAAAAGCATCACAACTTTTTTCCGCTCTCCCCTCTTTACAAAACTTTTTCAGGTTTTGGTTTTCTCTCCGAAAGTGACAGTAATCACACCAATTTCCATAAATCAAATAATAAGGTAATAAATGTCTCCAGTCATTGAATGAGAAAAAAAGAAATATTATTAAGCAGGTTTATTCAATGCTCTTACACAGATATGATTTTTGTCTTAGATGATTTTGTTATAGTTAACGATATTAACTACTCTTTCTCAAGATTTTTATTGTTGTACATGGTTGTGTTTACACTGAATATTAAGAGAAGAAAGATTTAAAAAAATAAGAATAGAATGAAATAAAACTCCAAAAGTCATGGAATGACAAAAAATTAAACAGAACCCCAGGTGAAGAAGTGGTGTACTACCCTAACCCCTAACCCCACCTTAGTATGCTGTTCTGATCTTTGCCTTAAAGTTCAATTTTGCCAAAAAGATTAAGCAGGGGCCTTGTTGCATAAATTTCAGTTTGAGAGTAAAATTTCAAAATTCTATAGGATTTCAGGGGATGGATTGCAATTCATCTCACTTCTTTAAAGCATTCTAATAACATTCTGTTCATATGGTTGCATAATATTAGCATGGCAATTACTAATCAATTTTTCTATTACATTTCTCAGATCCCTGAGGCTGTTCATGACCCCAAAATGGCAACATGTCAGGTCCTGCCTGAATATATTTGACTCCACCCTTTTTTCAGTCAAAGTAAAACAAAGTTTATTTAAGATTAGGCATATTTGGTAGACTCTTAAGGAGGCTAAGCATTTGTGATGCTTGTAATGCAAGCGGGCCAGATTAAATCTCCACTAGACTGAATATCAGTTAGATTGAATCTGAGCACCTTCATGGAAAGGGAATGGGTCTTATATACGGAAAGATTGTAGGAGGGATCTAGAGGTGGTCTAGTATTCCAGGAGATAGGGTGGCTCTAGGGAGGAGGAGGAGTCTAAGGAGGATCTTGATGGGAGTAGGGTGACCAGAAATCACAGCTAAGAGAGTATGGGATCTTGATGGAATCAAGAGATGGAAGCAGCCAGAGGCAATTGGACAAAACCATAATGAAAGGTTTATGGCCTCAGGTGAATGCGAGATCAAGTGAGTTCAAGGGAGTTACTAGAGCCTGCATCCCATCACAAGGTCACTATTAAATACTATAAGGAATCTCCACCTCATGAACAGTAACTGAGTCAACCTCTAAGTGCCATTGGTTGTTTAGAGCCCCACAAGAAAGCAAGCTCAATCAAATTCTGGTAAAGCAGCTTGCTTGCAACATATATTAGATTCAAATGCATTCACTTAGACTCATAGTTCTTTTCCTATAATTAAGAGGAAGATTTTTTTAAAAAAAGAAAAAGAACAAAATAACAACAACAATAACAAAATATTAACTCAGAGAAAAAGAGAGATGAGTTCAGCTTTTAAAATATTACACACACCTGTCAGACTGATTTTCATCATCTCCTTATTCTTAGTTATTTCATCTATTCACAGACAAGTTTATTTTTTCAAAGGAATTGCTGCTAAGATACAGAGGTGGGGAGGAAAGAAGAGAGAATTGTTATTCCTTTATTACTGATCATTTGTTTAGTCATGCTTTACTTTTGAATTGGACTTTTAATTTTCTGAATATGGCATGGCTATCAACTAAGTTTCCAGTATTATGTTTTCATAGAACCCATTGGCATTGAAAAGGTATTACAATTAGTCAAATCAGTTAAGTGCTTACTGAATGTTTATGTTTGCCTTGTACTGTGGTAATCCTGTAAAGGACTTACAGGATATTTAAATCACAATCCTGACCCTTATAAAACTTATAAAAAGCTTACTTTTGGATACAATTAGATAACAACATACACCAATATACTAGTAATAAAAGTAGCTAATATTTATCTCATGCTTACTATGGGTCAGGTACAGTACTAGGCACTTTAAAATTATTTTATTTGTTCCTCACAACAGTCCTGCAAGGTAGAGGCTATTAAAGTTCCCATATTACAGATGAGGAAGCTGAGGAAAGAAGAAACTAAATGACTTACCAAAGTTCACTCAGTAAGAGGCTGAGGCTGGATTTGAACTCATCTTCCTGACTCCAGGTTCAGTGCTTTATCTCGTGAGACACCTACACATGTAACTAAACCACTTCTATTAACAAACAGTTACTTCCAACCAGTCATTTCTGTTTTCCACTTTTCCTCATGCTCTCTAAATTGAAGGTATATAATGTTTCCCAAAATTTATTTCCTAAAAGTTTGTTGTACTTTCTGTTTACTTTAACTCTTTAACTCTTGCTTAATAATAAATAAATTAATGAAATTGGTATAGTGCTTTAAGATTTTTGTAGGCCATAACAATCATCAATCCACATTTATTAAGAACCTACTATACATCATGCATTATTCCCCCAGGGATAAAACAGACTGACTGTGCCTTCAAGGAACTCACATGACAAAATGGAATATAAAAGAAAAGGTTTGGGAAGGTTTTCCTGTATAGGTGAGATTTTAATTGGGACAAAAAGGGAGTCAGGGAGGTCAGTAGGAAGAGTTGAGGAGGGAAAACATTCCAGGTGTGAGGAATATCCAAAGAAAATACCTACACCAGATAGATGGAGTGTGTTAGTGTAATACCAATGAGATCAATGTCATTCAATCAAAGAGCACATGTCAAGGAGTAAGGTGTAAAAAATTAGAAAGGTAGGAAGCACTAGGTGATGAAGAGCTATGAAAGCCACATAGTTTTGTATTTGATTCTAAAGGAGATAAAGGAGACACTAAAATATATTGAATAGGGGTAGTTGATCTGAGATTTAGAAAGGTCATTTTGGTGGCTGAATGGAGGATGTATTAGAATGATAAGTGATGAGGTGAGAAGACCCACAAGGCTATTGAAATAATCTAAGTGTTAGGCAATGAAGGCCTATACAAGAGTGGTGACAGTGTCAGAGAAGGGAAGAGTTCATATTAAATTCATATTCAAGGGGAAAAACAAAAACAAAGAAAGCAAGTCTTAGCAACAGAATCAATGTGGGAGATGAGAAAGAGTGAAGGTACAAGGATAACAACTATGTTGAGAACATGAGGGACTAGAAGGATGGTGCTGCCTTTCTATAATAGGGAATTGGTGTGGGGAAAATATGTTAAGGGGAAAGGTAAAGAGTTCCATTTTTGACATGTTTAGTTTAATAAGTTGAACCTATCATGTCTGAGAAGCATTTGGAGATACCAGATTGGTAGTGAGCTGTAAAATTTGGGGGTATGAAAGGTAGATTTGAGAATCTTTAGCATAGAGATAGTAACAAGTAAAGCAATATACAAGGAGAAGTGGCTACAGAGTGGGAGACTGAGGGGATGCATGACCTAGACAGAACATGACCTAGACAGAATCCCACAAAGGAAGTTGACAACAACCAGGAACATAGGTAGGAAGAAAACCAAGAGGAAGTGCTATCCTGAAAAACTAGGGAGGAGAGTGTCAGGGAGGAGAGAATGATCAACATCAGAGGCTGCAGACAGGTAAACAGAATAAGGACTGAGAAAAGACCATTGAATCTGGCAACAAAGACACCATTGGTAACTTTGGAGAGATTAACCTCAGTGGACTTTTGGACTGGAGTAATTCTAATAAAATTTTGTTTCCCTTTAATTAATCTTTATTGTTTAATATTAAGACCTGTTTCTCCTGGTTAAGAGATTGAGAAAAAGTAGAGACACCTATTTTATCCAGCGGTTAGAAGGAGTTTAGGTAGGGCAAAAGAGAAGTTTAGATATAAAGGGCAGAAGATCTATCAGAGTTAGTGATAGCTAATGATTAATCAATAAATTACTCATTTGCATGTGTCCTTGCATATAGGACACCCAAGAGGCGATCATAAGTTGCTACATAAGAGGGGAAAGAGAGAGATTTGCAAATTCAGTATTTTGCCAGTGAAGTCCTCTGCCTTGGGGCTTGGGGCTGACAGAAAGAGAATTAGATAATTATTGACTTACTTTTATAGCTTGCTAAGGCAAAAGGAACATTTACCGTGGGATATTTCAGCAGAATTGTCAAAAATGATTGGGTATAGGCTAGGGAGACGATCAGGCTGTGACTGGTTGTGCTAATGTTAGAGGTGCGGCCTTCAGAATTTTTCTTCCTTTTTGACTAGACAAGGACCACGTTTCATTTATCTGATTCCATCACAAAATATCACATTTGGCTTTTCATATGTCGATGACTCAAATATTTGTTGAAGGAAGGAAAAAACGGAAAGAGAGAGAAGAAAGGAAGATCATAATAATAATAAAGCAAATAATGAAGGAGAAAATCCTCTCATCCTGGATCAGATTAGGGGAGGGTGGTGCTGGAAAGTTGTGGGAGGAGCTTCAGTTGCCCTTTCTCCACCTGGCAAGGGATATCTCCCTCCACAGCCACAACTGGGGAACTCATTGGCCCTGGGCTCTTGGCCGCCTTGCAGCCAGACCTTCTAGGATTCTTATCGAGCATAAGCTCTTATGTGGCCAGAGAGAGGGGGTGACCTAGGACAGTAGTTCAGAGTTTCAGGAATATCTAGGCAAAGCATTATTCCATTCTTCAGCCCAGGGGTTAGTTTGGATATTTCATTGAGCAGCTTTCTTGAATCTTTAGGAGACAGTCTCCTAAAGTGGCTTTAAGTGGTACTTGAGATAATGGGTTTCTCATTGACCACTCTATTTGGATCACATCATATCCACCCTCAAGAAGTAGGCATACAAATTCATTTGGGAAAAAAAAAGGTGAGGACTATCTATTCTTCATCAGACCCTCCTCAAACAGTGGGGATTCAAATTCATTTAAGGACATGAGCACAGGTCTTATCTTCTGAAATTATTTCGGGTTTACAAGGGGCATAGAGTTATCCCTACCTTACTGGGGGGGGGGAGGGAGGGGAAGGGAGGGAAGGCTGACTCTGACTGAATGTAGACAATGTCCAATGAGTGGGTATTCAATAGAAGTGAAATAGAACAAATTAAATGTTGGATGATCAAATTTAGAAAATCCACCCTAAATGTTCACAAGCACTATTTGTATCCTACCTGTGGAATAACATTTTGATTGTATTGGTGTATTCAGTCATAGTCTGATACACTTCTGACACTGACACAAAATAACTTCACTCTAAAAGGGTGATGTCATTTTAGTCCTCTTCTAGAACTAAGGACAGCAATTAACTAAATTATCATATAAGGACCAAGGATTTCCCCATTTGTACTTTCCCGTACAGAAAACAACCAATATTAGAAATCTCCCTTAAAGATTTACTTGGGGAGAGAGGGACAGAGCCAAGAAGGCACAGTAGAAAGACACACATTGTCTAGCTCTTCCCCCACAACCCATAAAATACCTGTGAAGAATGATCCTCAACAAATTCTAGAGCAGCAAAAGCCACAGAATGATGGAGAGAAGGAGATTTCCAGTCCAGGGTGACCTGGAAGGTCAACAGGAAATGTCTGTCACACCAGAGGTAGAGTGGAGCCCAGCCTTGACCATGCAGTACTGAGAGAAGCAGGATCAGAGCAGGCCTCAGGGGCAGAGTCCCCAGAATCATCAGAGGTTCTCAGATCCCTCAACCTACCTTTGTCAAAGGCAGCTTCAAATGTCAGTGAGAGGGCTTTTTCAAAGGGGAAGAAAGGAGCAGGGTCCTCCCTTAGCCCCAGGTCCAGGCATGGGGAGGCAGCAGCAGCAGCAGTGGGCAGTGGTGGCTGCAGTGTCTTTGGCAAGCAGCAGGCAGTGTCCATTGTTGGAGCCCTCAGCTTAAAGTCCCTTGGGGAATTGAGCAGTTGATCTGAATCTCAGCCCTGAGTGCTGGCATGGCAGAACTGGAGGTGGTTGTGGAGAGGGAATTCTACTACTCACAGATCCTGGGCAGAAAAGTTTCTTGTTGCTCCCAGACCAGGCCACCTTGGCCTGCACACCTTGGCGGAACTGAGATCTTACAGGTCCCCAGAGAATACCATAATCTTGACAAAGGACCCAAAAGTCAAGTAACTTGTTGGGAAAATGCCCAAGAAAGGGAACAAAATAAGACTATAGAAGATTACTTTCTTGGTGAACAGGTACTTTCTCTCATCATTTCAAATGAGGAAGAACAATGCTTGCCATCAGAGGAAGACATAACAGTCAAGGCTTCTGTATCCCAAAAATCCAAAATAAGTATACAATGATCTCAGGCCATGGAAGAGCTCAAAAATAATTTTGAAAACCAAGTAAGAGAGGTGGAGGAAAAATTGGGAAGAGAAATTAGAGAAATGCAAGAAAAGCACAAAAAATGAGTCAACAACTTGCTAAAGGAGACTCAAAAAATGCAGAAGAAAATAACACCTGTAAAAATAGGCTAACTCAATTGACAAAAGAGGTCCAAAAAGCCAATGAGGAGAAGAATGCTTTAAAAAGAAGAATTAGCCAAATGGAAAATGAGGTCCAAAAGCTCACTGAAGAAAATAGTTCTTTAAAAGTTGGAATGGAACAGATGGAGGCTAATGACTTTATGAGAAACCAAGAAATCACAAAACAAAACCAAAAGAATGAAAAAATGGAAGAGAATGTGAAATATCTCATTGGAAAAACAACTGACCTGGAAAATAGATCCAGGAGAGACAATTTAAAAATTATGGACTTCCTGAAAGCCATGATTAAAAAAAAGAACTAGACATCATCTTTTATGAAATTATCAAGGAAAACTGCACTGATATTGTAGAACCAGGGGGAAAAATAAATATTGAAAGAATCCACCAATAACCTCCTGAAAGAGATCCAAAGAAAGAAACTCCTAGGAATGTTGTGGCCAAATTACAGAATTCCCAGGTCAAGGAGAAAATATTGCAAGCAGCTAGAAAGAAACAATTCAAGTATTGTGGAAATACAATCAGGATAACGCAAGATCTAGCATCGTCTACATTAAGGGATCAAAGGGCAAGGAATATGATATTCCAGAAATCAAAGAAACTAGGACTAAAACCAAGAATCACTTACCCAGCAAAACTGAGTTTAATAATTCAGGGGGGAAAATGGTCTTTCAATGAAATAGAGGACTTTCAAGCATTCTTGATGAAAAGACCAGAGCTGAAAAGAAAATTTGACTTTCAAACACAAGAATCAAAAGAAGCATGAAAAGGTAAACAGTAAAGAGACATCATAAGGGCCTTACTAAAGTTGAACTATTTACATTCCTACGTGGAAAGACAATATTTGTAACTCTTGAAATTTTTTTCAGTATCTGGTTAGTTGGTGGGATTACACACACACACACACACACACACACACACACACACACACAGAGCATAGGATGGGATCATATCTTTAAAAAATGAAATTAAGGAGTAAGAGAGAAATATTTTGGGAGAAGAAAGGGAGAAATGGAATGGGGTAAATCTTCTCTCATAAAAGAGCAAGTACAAGACTTTTCAGTGGAGGGAAAAATGGGGGAGATGAGAGAAAAAACATGAAGCTTACTCTCATCACATTCAACTAAAGGAAGGAACAAAATGAACACTCATTTTGGTATGAAAATCTATTCTACAATACAGGAAAGTGGGGGAGAAGGCAATAAGCAGGGTGGGGAGGATGACAGAAAGGAGGGCAATGGGAGGAGGGAGCAATTACAAGTCAACAGTCTTGGGGAGGGACAGGGTCAAAAGAGAGAGCAGAAGAAATGGGGCTCAGGATGGGATGGAGGGAAATATAGTTAGTCTTATACAACATGACTATTATGGAAGTCATTTGTAAAACTACACAGATACCACCTATATTGAATTGCTTGTCTTCCCAAAGGGGATGGGTGGGAAGGGAAGGAGGAAGAGAAGTTTGAACTCCAAGTTTTAGGAACAACTGTTGAGTATTGTTCTTGCATACAACTAGAAAATGAGAAATACAGGTAATGGGGTATAGAAAGTTATTTTGCCCTACAGGACAAAAGAGAAGATGGGGACAAGGGAAGGGAGGAATCTTAGAAGGGAGGGCATATTGGTGATAGGAGTAATTAGAATGCTCAGTGTTTTGGGGTGAGGTGAGGGGAGAAATGGGGAGAAAATTTGGAACCCAAAATTTTGTGGAAATGAATGTTGAAAACTTAAATAAATTAATTTTTTTTTTAAAATTCACTTAAAAAAAAAGAAAACAACACCTTTTAAAATAGGCTAAATCAATTGGCAAAAGAAGTGCAAAAAGCCATTGAGGAGAATATTTTAAAAAGCAGAATTCGCCAAATGGAAAAGGACGTTCAAAAGCTCACTGAAGAAAATAGTTCTTTAAAAGTTGGAATGGAACAGATGGAAGCTAATGACTTTATGAGAAAACAAGGAATTACAAAACAAAACCTAAAGAATGAAAAAATGGAAGATAATGTAAAATATCTCATTGCAAAAACAACTGACCTGAAAAATAGATCCAGGAGAGATAATTTAAAAATCATGGACTACCTGCAAGCCATGATCAAAAAAAAGAGCCTAGACATCATCTTTCAGGAAATTATCAAGGAAAACTTCCCTGATATTTTCAAACCAGAGGGCAAAAGAAATATTGAAAGTATCCACTTATCACCTTCAGATAGAGATCCAAAAAAAGAAACTCCTAGCAACACTGTAGCCATGTTTCAGAATTTCCAAGTCAAGGAAAAAGTATTGCAAGTAGCTAGAAAGAAACAATTCGAGTACTGTGGAAATACAATCAGGATAACACAAGATCTAGCATCGTCTACATTAAGAGGCAAAGGGCATGGAATATGATATTCCAGAAATCAAAGAAACTAGCACTAAAACCAAGAATCACTTACCCAGCAAAACTGAGTATAATAATTCAGGGGGAAAATGGTCTTTCAATGAAATAGAGTACTTTCAAGCATTCGTGATGAAAAACCCAGAGCTGAAAAGAAAATTTGACTTTCAAACACAAGAATCAAGAGAAGTATGAAAAAGTAAACAGGAAGGAGAAATCATAAGGGGCTTACTAAAGTTGAACTCTTTACATTCTCACATGGAAAAATAATATTTGTAACTCTAGAAACCTTTCTCATTATCTGGGTAGTTGGTGGAATTACACACACACACACACACACACACACACACATACACACACACACACACAGAAAGAGAAAGAGAGAGCGAGCATAGGATGAGTTGAATACGAAGGGATCATATCTAAAAAATTAAAGTAAAGGGTAAGAGAGGAATATATTGGAAGGAGAAAGGGAGAAATGGAATGGCATGAATTGTCTCTCACAAAAGAGGCAGAAAAAGCTTTACCAATGGAGGGGAAAAGGGGGTAGGTGAGAGCGGGAAAAAATCAAGTTTACTCTCATCACATTTGGCTCAAGGAAGGTATAACATGCACACTCAATTTGGTATGAAAACATATCTTACACTACAGGAAAGTAGGGAAGAAGGAGATAAGCTGGGGGTCAGGAAATGATGGAAGGGAGGGCAAATGGGAGGAGGGTGCAATTAGAAGTAAACACTCTTGGGGAGGGACAAGTCAAAAGAGAGAATAGAAGAAATGGAGGGCAGCATAAGATGGAGAGAAATAGTTAGTCTTATGCAACATGACTATTATGGAAGTCATTTGCAAAACTACACATATAAAGCATATATTGAATTGTTTATCTTCTCAGTGGGGATGGATGAGGAGGGAGGAAGGAAGAGAAGTTGGAACTCGAAGTTTTAGGAACAAATGTTGAGAAGTGATTTGCATACAACTGGGAAATAAGAAGTATAGATAATGGGGATAAGGGAAGGGAGGGGTGTTAGAAGGGAGGGCAGATTGGCAGAAGGGGTAATCAGAATGTTCGGTGTTTTGGAGTGGGGGGAAGGGAGAGATGGGTAGAAAATTTGGAATTCAAAATTTTGTGGAAATGAATGTTGAAAACTTAAAATTAATTAATTAATTGAAAAAGATTTGCTCAGATCAGTATCTAACCAGATAGGAAAATCCTTGCAAGTTTGGGCTAATGAATGTGTTCTTGCTCATTGTATTTTCTCAGACATGTCTGGGAAAATAATGATTCTACCTTTTGTCAGGACAAGTAATATGGAAATTGATGTCTCTTTGACAAAGATTTTGTTGACCTAAGTCAAGAACCCCAAGACCCACATTTTAATATAACCCACCTCCCATTGTTTTAACCACTCAGAGGTGATTGACACCCTTCAAGAATAACTACTCTTCATAGAGCATATAAACTTTAAGCCCACTACCATTAGCGATCTTTGGTCTAAGAGAGACAAATTACCATCCGGTTATTAATAAATGTCTTGGTCTTATTAATAAAATGATGAAATTACCCCGAAACTATGTCTCTTGTAATTTTTAAATAGCCACATCTGCCAGACTACAGTAGAAAATTTCTCTTGACTGGACTGGAGTTAAAGTATTGTTTAGACAACATAATTTTAGTAAATCTACTTATATGTAGAATATTGAACAAAGAAAATTATTTAGAGAGTTGGGAAAAGCAGATTTATTTGACTGGCTTGCCACAGAAAAAAGTCAAATAGGTAATTGAATATGCAGGAGCTTAATTCAGATAGTATAAATCAGAAACAATGCTAGCTATAACTGAACTTGGGAAAATTTTGGTCCCAGCTGGAAAGGGAGTAACCTTTATCCCAGAAAATTAGGCCTTAATCAGAGGTGGAGAAGGAAGGTAACTGCAGGAAATGGGTACAACAGTGAAAAGTCTTTTGGAAAGGTGGCAGTGAGCAGAGTTCTTACCAGAGAAGTAGGAAACATGGAAACATTTAGGACTGAATAACTTCTATCACCACAAAAATAAAGTTTGTGTCTACCAAGTAGTTGACTTGATCAGTCACATAGATGCAAGGTCTGAAAAAAGTTTTGAGTGAACATTAACTATGTAATATGTCTATCTCAATACCATGACTTAAAATCTGGAAGCTCGATTGGGATAGCAAAGAGTTAAGTTAGAAACTCAGGTCATGAACACAAATAACGCCAAGCTTATTCTTTGGTGAACTTGCATTTCATGATCCAGAAAGTGTTTTATCCTATTCTCTAAACAGCTATAGCTATCTGTGTGTAGGAGTGTACTACTAGGCTCTGGGACAGTTTCTTAGATCTCAGTTAACACCATGAGATCAGGCCTAATAAATTTGCTAGGTCAGTCATGGGGCAAAAAAGATTCCTACCCTCTCCTCTTAGCCCACCCCTGGGCCCTTCCCCAATCCTACTATATATAATATTCAATTACACTATGTTCAAACATGATAACACATATAGCTTGGTGTAGAGGTTACTTGACTCTCTACCAGTCACAGCCCCAGAGTTATAAAAGAAAGAAAAGTTAGCACATAACACTGGCACACCTAAGAGATTAGGCTTTTTCCCTGATGAAAGACAAATATCTGGCTCTCCTAGTCTATCCGCAACTTTAGAAAAGTACATAGACAGGGACCTGACTGTAGATAATACTGTTGTTTGTTATTCAGTCTTCTTCAGTTATGTTCAACTCTTTGTGATCCCATGTGAGGTTTTCTTGGCAGAGATACCAGAGTGGTTCATCATTTTCTTCTTCAGTTCATTTTACAGATGAGGTACTGAGGAAAAAGGATTAAGAAACTTGCCCAGGGTCACACAGATAGTAAGTATCTGAAACCAGATTTGAACCTAGAAGAAGAATCTTCCTGACTTTTAAGCTAGACACTGTACCCAATGCACCACCTGACTGTAGCACCTACTGATATCATCTAACCCCCAATATGTCTGCTAACTATAAATAATATTCTTCAATAAAGTTCAATAAGGCACATACATTTTTGGTGTGAAATGTCTGTTTCTTTGTGCTATATTTGCTGACTTACTACTAGATCACTCATTTAAAAGAGTATTTCCTGATAAATGGCAGGGGAAATGGACAGGAGAGAAGTATTACCTCTCCTTTTTATTTAAAGGTCTACAGTATCAGAATAAGAGTAATTTACCTTCCTGCCTCTTATACCAACACCTCAAGAGCTCCATTTGCCCCATGCTAGTGGTGGCTCAGGGGGAACTAGCAAATTCAGATAATCCCTTTCCTTGTAAATCCATTTGGGGCCTTCATTATCTGGATTGTTTTTTTATAGTGCTTGAAATAAGATAAGTACTCAATTCTCTACTTACCATGAACTGTGAAGATATAGCTTAAGAAACAATACTGGAAATCATTTCCCTAAAGTAATTAAGCTGAACCATAAGAATGCTGAGACAGTAGGAGTTTAAACAAAAGAAGACCATTCAATTTATATCTTAGAAAAAAACAAATCCTAAATGAAGAATTAAAGGAAACATTTGGAAAATATACTAGCTTTTTTATTCCCAGTAAAGAAAATGCAGCTGAAAAGAAATTTTAAAATGAATAAAAAATGTTTTCCTTACATAGAATCTGAAGGAAAATCATTTCAAATAGTTTACAGGAGGGAAAAAGGTAAAGATTTGTTTTATGAAAGGAGGAGAAAAATCTTTATGTATGGTACTTTATCTGCTTATTCATCAGTGTTGAAGGACAGACCCATGACAAGTCCAAATCTTTCTTGGCTTTGTGATGGTACTGTAGTACCACACTTATCTGATCGTGCCATCCACATTTAATATAGACATTTTTTTCTATTGTACAATTTTATTACAATAGGACATTGATAAGATCTGAAGGGTTATGCAAATGAACAATTTTAGTCCTAAATAAATAAGAATAAAAATAAATAAGAAATAATAAATAAATAAGAAAACTGAATTATTTAACAAGAATTTTTAAAAAAATATGAGTACTGTGTTGAGGAGTAGTCTAAAAGTCAGAAATAAAAAATTCAGAATTAGAATTGGAATATCTCTAAATTATCTGATCATTTATTCAGACTGCTTATGAATTCTCAGTAAGGATATTGAACTTATATTACAGCAGTTCTTCTCCTTTCAAGGTCATGGGTATTTACACCTTAATGTTTTCAGAATTACATACTTTGGTTTATCCTACAATAAGCAGTCCATTGTTTGCTAGAGATCTCTTTCCTTTAAAAGAAATAAAGCTGACAACTATAAAATAATTCTCAGGAAGCACTAGAATGTTCTTATACAGTTCCAGGATATAAACCACATTCTGTAATCTAATAAAGGAACTAAGCCTCTTCAGGTAAAGTTAGCAATAAGCAATGCTCCATCTTCTATTCAGTTGTTTAAGTGTATAACAAGTTAAAAGATACCATGTCAGCCATGAAAATGGAATCAGAGGCAGTTTAATTCTTTAAAAACCCATTTTGTAAGAGCCATAATGTTTCATTTCTATGCTTTCCTATTGCAAAACATAAATTCCAAATACTATTATGTTCTGAATATAGTAAAAGCTCCCCCTACTGATGAAGAGCTATGAAGACATCCTCCTTCACTCAGCTTCCTCAATCTAAAGAAATGTCTACACTCATAAAGGCATTTTTGTTCCCCAAACCTCAAAGTGCTCTAGGGTTGAGAGGGATTGGAATGGAACACATATCAGAACTTAGCAAGCAAAAATTGCTTAAATATAATAAATGAACAAAGAAACAAACCACCTCTTTTAAACAAGGCCTACTGCAACTGCAGTAAATAAAGAAGAACATGTACTGGCTACAGATGTACTTAGCATGGTCAAACTAAGAGTTTACCTATAACATCATGTGTGAGTGTGTGTGTGTGTGTGTGTGTGTGTGTGTGTCTGTGTATAGAAAGAGAGAACAGAGAATAGAGAGACATAGAGGCACTGCATAACCACAGAACTGCTTTTGGTAGCAAGATAGTTCTGAAATGCATATTTTATTATTATTTAATATTAATTTAATATTATTTAATTATTTAACAATATTATTATTTAATAAATATATTAAAGTACATCATGCTAACCCATGTTGTAGAAGCCAAATGATCTATATTATATGTAACCATTACTAAAAAGCAACATGTGACTTTGCTTTACAAAACTTCTATTCTTGGGTCTCAAAAGTCACACAGTTAAGGCGTGGGGAGGATACCAAACTCTCTCCTACTGTTTAATTCATATTCATTTTTTTTCCTCTACCTTTCCTTATGTTTAGTGTGACAGGGGTTTGAGAACTGAAGTCTTGATTGTTGTAAGGATAAACATTCTTCTCTTTCTGTCCTTCATAAGAGGTAATTTAGGGCTAGAGAGATCTCTGAGCCATTAGAATTAAGTTTCACACTCAATTTTTAAAGAGACATAGTCTAGACTCAATAAATAAAAGTTAGTTAATTGATTGAGAAAGACTTCACATAGTGGCTACCTCAAATATCTCAGCAGCAACAGCAGTGAGGTCAGCCTCCCCAACCCCAAAAATGTTTAACAAACTTAGGCAGAAAGTATTGTTGACACAGAGACAACAGGATAAAGGTTGGGGGAGGGGAAAAGTAATATCAAATCCTGAAAATAAGTGTGCAATCGATCAAAGTGTCAGGGAGATAATGCAGCTGTTGACAACTCCGAAAAATACCCAAGAACTCATGGAGGTAATCTCCCAACTCTTAACTCGAAAGAAAAATAAAACAAAGCAAAAACAAAGACCCAATGGTTGTTAGAACCAAAAAGTTTTCTTTATTCCATCAGAGGAAGGAAACTAGACATTTATGCCTGGACCTCCTCTAGGAGGAGACCTGCTTTAGAAAGTCTTGACACATAAAGTCTTCGTACATAAAGCAGTGGCTACATAGTGAGCTGTAGCAGTGACAAAGAGATAAGTTTGATTTATATCAGGGATTCATGCCAGGAACATATTTCCTACAAATGCTTGTCTGAGCTCAGGAAAACCTGAGGCTGTTGTGAAACAATTCTGGGATTTGCTGCAGCAGAATTCATCCAGAGGGTGACTGCAAAGGATTGTTGTGGTGCCAAGCTCAGGGCACAGTTTGCTTGCTGGGCTTTAGCTACAGAAAACATGAGATCTCTTAATATTAAAAAGAGAGGAGAGTAAAGGTGGTCATGGCATGGGGAACCTGACAGCAATAATTAAAATAATAATAGCTAGCAGTTAAATAAGTGCTTTAAAATTAACAAAGCAACATGCATTTATGTACTTCTACACAAATATCTGTAGCCTCAAATTATATATAGATAGATATAGATAGCTACATATTACATGTATCACATGTGTGTATGTATGTAGGGTTATAAATATATATGCACACAGGTGTGTATATCACAATGTATATATTTTATACACAGATGATATATACATATACAACACATGTATGTAGATATCATTTGAGCCCCAGGAGGTAGGTGCAATTATTATCTCCATTTTACAGAAGAGGTAGCATAGGAAGACAGAGCTGAATTTGAATTCAGTACTTCCTTAGTCTTTGTCTACCATTCTATTCACTGAGAGATTTGATTTTGTCTCCTTTTTTAAAGATAAAGTTAAATGAAAGAAAGTTAAAAGAAAAATATTCCTTTTTATAGTTTTCACTTTCAATATTTGCACATTAATAGAAATGTAACATATTCTGCCCAGTTTTTTAAACAAATATTCTTTTTTGCCTCAGTCATTAAGAAGTAAGGGGTTAATTAGAGATGACTATAGATTTACATTAATGCACAGAGTGAAACCTCTGCCTAAATTTTAAGCAATTACCTGAAGATTCTGAGAGATTGGGTTGCATTCTTAACATTTCATTTAACATAAATTCGATAAAGCAGCAGAGGAGAAGACCCCATGGACTTGAGGAGCCATTATGCTGTTCTTAGACTACAAGTGAAAATAAATATTATAACTGGATATAATTGGCTAAACCTCTTAGGACAAAAGGAGTTGGGAGGAAAGAGAGGTGATAACTATTTGTATTCCCCAGCAAAACTCATAGTGATATCTACAGTCATCAACATTACTTTAGAAATGTATCATTCACTAAAAATTGCATTTATGTAATTCCTTATTTTGCACTTTTATCGTCTAGGCCAAAACCACCTACTAGCCAGTAAATGGAGGTAGGAATATCTTCATTTTCTTTTTTTTTTTTTTTTGAGGAGGGGTCATATTTAATATTATTGAATTCTTTTTTCTTTTTTAAATTAATTTATTTAATTTTCAGTGTTCTACAATCACTACCATATAACATAGATTTTTTTCCCCTCCCTCCCTCTTCATCTACGAGACGGCATACAATTATACATAGGTTCTACACATATATATCTAAAATGTATTAGGAATACACTTGTATTAAATTTGTATTAAACACATTTTCACTATAGTCATACTGTGTGGAAGAATTAAAATTAATGGGAGAAATCATATAACAAACCATACAAAATACAAAAGAAAATGATCTGCTACATTCTGCAATTGAAATCCATAGTTCTTTCTCAGGATATGGAAGGCATTTTGCCTTAAAAGATACTTGGGAATTTTTTTAAGTCCTTTCATTGCAATGAAGTTCCAAGTCTACCAGAAAAAACATTCTTACACTGTGGTCGTTGCTTAGCACAAAGTTCTCCCAGTTCTGCTACTTTCACTCAGCATCAGATCATGTAATATTTCCAGGCCTCTCTGAAATCTTCCTGTTCATCATTTCTTATAGTTCAATAGTATTCCATTACACTTCTATGTCATAATTTATTCAGACATTCCCCAATTGATGGACATCCCCTTGATTTCCAGTTTTTGGCTACCACAATGACTGCTGCTATAAATATTTTTGTACATGTGGGACCCTTTCCCATTTTTGGATCTCTTGGGGATATAGTCCCAGAAGCAAAATTGTTGGGTCAAAGGGTATGCATATTTTTGTAGCCCTTTGAGCATAGTTCCAAATTGCTCTCCAGAATGATTGGATCAGCTCACGGTTCCACTAACAATAAATTATTGTTCCAACTCTCCCACATCCTCTACAGCATTTATCTTCCTATTCCATCATGTTCACCAATCTGATACGTGTGATGTGGTACCTCAGAGTTGTTTTGATTTACATCTCTCTAATCAATAGTGATTTAGAGCATTTTTTCATATGACCATAGATACCTTTAATTTCTTCCTCCAAAAACTGCCTGTTCATACCTTTTGACCATTTATCAACTGGGGAATGATTTGTATTCTTGTACATTTGACTCAGTTATCTATATGTTTTAGAAATGAGGTCTTTATCACAGACACTAGCTGCAAAACTTCTTTCCCACTTTTCTACATCCTTCCGAATCTTGGTTGCATTAGGTTTCGTTGGGCAAAATCTTTTCAGTTTAATGTAATCAAAATTATCCATTTTGCCCTTCATAATGATCTCTATCTCTTCTTTAGTCAAAAATTTTTCCCCTCTCCATAAATCTGATAAATACATTGTTCCTTGCTCCTGCAATTTGTCCATAGTATCAATCTTTGTGTCGAGATCATGTACCCATTTGGACTATATTCTTGTGTATAGTGTCAGGCATTGTCTATGCCTAGTTTCTGCCACACTTTTATTCAGTTTTCCCAGCATTTTTTGCTGAACAGTGAATTCTTCTCCCAGAAGCTGGGGTCCTTGGGTTTAATCAAGCAGGAGATTGCTATATTCATTGTCTACTGTATCTTGAGTACCTAGTATATTCCACTTGTATACCATTCCGTTTCTTAGCCAGGACCAAGTGGTTTTCATAATTGCTGCTGTATAATACAGTTTGAGATCTGGTAGGGTTAGGCCACCTTCCCCAGCATTTCTTTTCATTAGTTCCCTTGATATTCTGGACCTTTTGTTCTTCCAGATGAATTTTCATATTATTTTTTCCAGTTCTAGAAAATAATTATCTGATAGTTTGATTGGTATGGCACAAAATCAGTAAATTAATTTAGGTAGAATTGAAATTTTTATTATATTGGCTCAGGCTACCAATGAGTAACTGATGCAATTCCACTTACTTAAATCAGACTTTATTTGTGCAAAAAGTGTCTTCTAACTGTGTTCATACAGCCCCTGGATTTGTTTTGGCAAGTAGACTCCCAAATCTTCCATAGTGTCTACCGTAGCTTTAAAATGGGATTTCTCTTTCTATCTCTTGCTGTTGGGCTTTGTCACTAATATATAGAAATGCAGAAGATTTGTGCGGATTTATTTTGTAACTTGCAACTTTGCCAAAGTTCTTTATTATTTCAAGTAGTTTTTTACTTGAACCTCTGGGATTCTGTAAGTATATCATCATATCATCTACAAAGATTGAAAACTTAGTTTCTTCTTTGGCTATTCGAATTCCTTCAATTTCCATATCTTCTCTAATTGTGACAGCTAACATTTCTAGTACCATATTGAATAATAGTGGTGATAATGGACATCCTTGTTTCACCCCTAATCCTACTGGAAATGCACCTACCTTATCACCATTGCATATAATGCTTGCTGAAGATTTTAGGTAGATACTGCTTAATATTTATGGAAAGTTCCCTTTATTCTTATGCTCTCCAGTGTTTTTAATAGGAATGGGTGTTCTATTTTGTCAAAAGTTTTTTTCTGCAAATATTGAGATAATCATGTGGTTTCTGTTAGGTTTGTTATTGATATGATCAATAATGCTGCTAGTTTTTCTAATACTGAACCAGCCCTGCATTGCTGGTATGAATCCTACCTGATCATAATGCATTATTCTCATGATAATTTGTTGTATTCTTTTTACTAAAATCTTATTTAATATTTTTGCATCTATATTTATTAGAGAAATTGTTCTATAATTTTCTTTCTCTGTTTTGACTCTTCCTCATTTAGATATCAAAATCATATTTGTATCATAAAAAGAATTTGGGAGGATTCTTTCCTCCACAATTTTCCAAAATAGTCCACACAGTATTGGAATTAACTATTCTTTAAATGTTTGATAGTATTCACTTGTAAATCCATCCAGCCCTGGAGATTTTTCGTAGGGAGTTTATTGATGGCTTGTTCATTTTTTTTTCTGACATGGTTTTGTTTAAGCATTCAACTTTCTCTTCAGTTAATCTGAGTAATTTATAATTTTGGTTTTTTTTTTTTAAATTCTCATCAATCTCATTTAGATCGTTGAATTTATGGGCATAAATTTTGGCAAAGTAATGTCTCATTATTGTTTTAATTTCCTCCTCAGCGGAAGTGAGCTCACCCCTCTCATTTTTGATATTGGTAATTTGGTTTTCTTCTTTCTTTTTTTTTTAATCAAATTGACCAAACGTTTATCAATTTTATAATTTTTTTCATAAAACTAACTACCAGTTTTATTTATTAGTTCAATAGTTTTCTTAATTTCAATTTTATTAATCTCTCCTTTAGTTTTCAGTATTTCTAAGTTAGTATTTACTTGGGGATTTTCAATTTGTTCTTTTTCTAGCTTTTTCAGTTCCATGCCCAAGTTATTGATCTTCTCTTTCTCTATTTTATTCATGTAGGCATTCAAAATATAAAACTTCCCCTAAGGACTGCTTTTGCAGTATCCCATAAGACTTAGTAGGTTATCTCATTATTGTCTTTCTCTTGAATAAAGCTGTTGATTGTTTCTATGATTTCTTATTTAACCCACTCCTTCTATAGAATTAGATTATTTAGTTTCCAATTAATTTTTGGTTTATCTTTCCATGATCTTTTATTACATATAATTTTTATTGCATTATGATCTGAGAAGGATACAATGACTATCTTTCCTTTTCTGTACTGAATTGTGAGGTTTTTATGCCTTAGAACATGGTCAAACTTTGTATATGTGCCATGTACCACTGAGAAAAAAGATATATTCCTTTCTATCCCCATTCAGTTTTCTCCAAAGATCTACCATATGTACATTATCCTGAGTTTTATTCACCTCCTTAACTTATTTCTTGTTTATTTTAAGGTTAGATTTATTAAGTTCAGAGAGGGAGAGTCTGAGGTCCCCCACTAGTATAGTTCTGCTGCCTATTTCTTTCTGCAATTTCCCCAACTTCTCCGCTAAGTATTTGGATGCTGTGCCACTTGGAGCATATGTGTTTAATAAAGACATTGCTTCATTGTCTATGGTGGCTTTTGGCAGGATATATTTTTCTTCCTTATCTCTTTTGATTAGATATATTTCTGCTTTTGCATTGTCTGAGATTAGGATTGTTACCCCTGCTTTTCTTACATAAGCTGAAGCACAATATATTCTGCTCCAGCGTTTTACCTTTACCCTGTGAGTATCCCTCCATTTCAAATGTGTTTCGTGTAAATAACATAGTGTTGAATATGGCTTTTAATCCATTCAGCTACCCATCTCTGTTTTATGAGAGAGTTCATTCCATTCACATTCACATTTATGATTAAAATCTGTCTTTCCGGGGGGCGGAGCCAAGATGGCGAAGTAGAAAGACGCACATACACATAGCTCCGAACCCACAAACCACAGAACGCCAGAGGGGACTAACCCAGGGCGAATTCTGCACCCAGAGACCACGGAATATTGGAGAGAGGGAGATTTCTGTTCCAGAGAGACCTGCAAACCTCTCGCGGGGGGACCTTCGCGCCGGGGACTGGGGCCAGGGCGGGAAGAGGAGAGCAGCCCTGCCGCGCCAGCGACACCGTGGGAAAGAGATCCGAGAGGGCTGTGGAACAGAGTCTCCAGCGGCCACGCGCATCCCCCCACCCACAGAGGGACCTGCAAACCTCTCGCAAAACATCCGTCACGCTGCAGACACGGTGCCCAGCCCGGACCTGCGGCGACGACGGCGGCCGTGGCTCCGAGAGACAAAGTTCTGAGAGGGATCCAGAGGCGGGATCTTCAGGAGCTGCATGGGCCCCCCACCAACAGGTGACTGACTGGGGTAGGTGAGAGAGTTTCTTTGGCGGGTTGAGAGGGGAGTGAGGTGCCCCCATAGCTCGGGCCCCCCCAGGAGGTGGGGGCTGAGAGGCGGCTGCGGACGGGGGCTCCCCAAACAGACTGGAGCCTGGATCCATTGTGGAAGGTCTGTGCATAAACCCCTTGAGGGAACTGAGCCAGACAGGCGGCCCTGCCCCTGACCTCAGCACCTGATCTTAATTCTCACACTGAATAGCAGCCCTGCCCCCGCCAAAAATCCTAAGGCGGGAAGCAGCATTTGAATCTCAGTCCCCAAACGCTGGCTGGGAGGACCAGGAGGTGAGGTGGGTGTGAGGAGAACATTCAGAGGTCAGGCCACTAGGGGGAGACAATGCCAAGAAAAGGGAAAATAAATAAAACTATTGAAGGGTACTTTATCGGAGAAAAAATACTTCCTCCCTTCCTTTCTGATGGGGAGGAACAATGCTTGCCATCAGGCAAAGACACAGAAATCGAGGATCCTGTGTCCCAGCCCACCCAATGGGCTCGGGCCATGGAAGAGCTCAAGAGGAATTTTGAAAATCAAGTTAGAGAGATGGAGGAAAGACTGGGAAGGGAAATGAGAGGGATAAGGGAGAAGCATGACAAACAGATCAGCTCCCTGCTAAAGGAGAACCAAAAAAATCTTGAAGAAATTGGCACCTTGAGAACTAGCCTAACTCAGCTGGCAAGGGAGGTGCAAGGGGCCAATGAGGAGAAGAATGCTTTCAAAAGCAGAATTAACCAAATGGAAAAGGAGATTCAAAAGCTTACTGAAGAAAATAGATCTCTCAAATCTGGAATGGTACAGATGGAAGCTTTGGACTTTTTGAGAAAGACAGATATCTCAGAACATACCGTGCAGATTCGAAAAATGGAAGATAATGTGAAATATCTTATTGGAATAACAACTGACTTGGAAAATAGAATCAGGAGAGACAATGTAAAAATTCTGGGACTACCTGAAAACCATGATCAAAAGAAGAGCCTAGACGTCATCCTCCATGAGGTTATCAAGGAAAACTGCCCCGAGATTCTAGAACCAGAAGGCAAAATAAATATTCAAGGAATCCGCAGAACACCGCATGAAAGAGATCCAAAAAGAGAAACTCCTAGGAGCATTGTGGCCAAATTCCAGAATTCCCGGGTGAAGGAGAAAATATTGCAAGCAGCTAGAAAGAAACAATTCAAGTATTGTGGAAATACAATCAGGATAGTACAAGATCTGGCACCTTCTACATTGAGGGATAGAAGGGAATGGAATAGGATATTCCAGAAGTCAAAGGAACTAGGACTGAAGCCAAGAATCACCTACCCAGCAAAACTGAGTATAATACTTCAGGAGAAAAAACAGTCTTTCAATGAAATAGAAGACTTTCAAATTTTCCTGATGAAAAGACCAGAGCTGGAAAGAAAATTTGACTTTCTAACACAAGAATGAAGAGAACCATGAAAAGGCGAACAGAAAAGAGAAATCATAAGGGACTTACTAAAGTTGAACTGTTTACATTCCTACATGGAAAGACAATATTTATAACTCTTGAAACATTTCAGTATCTGAGCACTGGGTGGGAGTACACACACACACACATGCACACACGCACACATACATAGAGACAGAGTGCACAGAGTGAATTGAAGAGGATGGGATCATATAATAAAAAAAAAAGTGAAATCAAGCAGTGAGAGAGAAATATTGGGAGGAGAAAGGGAGAAGTTATATGGGGCAAATTATCTCTCATAAAAGAGGCAAGCAAAAGACTTATTAGTGGTGGGATAAAGAGGGGAGGCAAGAGAAAAACATGAGATCTACTCTCATCACATTCCACTAAAGGAAAGAATATAATGCACACTCATTCTGATAGGAAAACCTATCTCATAATACAGCAGAGTGGGGGACAGGGACACAAGCAGGGTGGGGGGGAGGATAGAGGGGAGGGCATGGGGAGGAGAATGCAATAAGAGGTCGACACTCATGGGGAGGGAAGGGACCATAAGAAAATAGAAGTAATGGGGGACAGGACAGGAGGGAGGGAAATATAGTTAGTCTTATACAACACAACTAGTATGGAAATCATTTGCAAAACTAAACAGATATGGCCTATATTGAACTGCCTGTCTTCCAAGGGGAAGGGGTAGAGAGGGAGGGAGCTAAAGAAGTTGGAACTCAAAGTGTTAGGACCAAATGTAATGTTCTTACCACTGGGTAACAAGAAACACAGGTTAAGGGGTCAAGAAAGCTATCCGGCCCTACAGGACAAAAGAGAAGACGGAGACAAGGGCAGGGAGGGAGGATAGAGGAGAGAGCAGATAGGTCATAGGGGCAACTAGAAAACTTGGGTCTGGGGGGGGAGGGGGAAAAAAGGGGAGAAAATTTGTAACCCAAAATTGTGTGAAAATAAATGTTAAAAGTTTAATAAAAAAAAAAATATGTCTTTCCCTCCATCATTTTTCCTGCAATTTGTGCTTTCATTTCTCCCATCTCTGTTCCCCTCCTCAGTAGAGTTTTCACTTTTGACCACCACCTTCTGCAGTCTTCCCTTTCTTCTTTCAACCCCCCTCCCTTTTACTCCCCTTTATCCTTACTACTTCTTCCCTCCCTTTTATCTCCCCTTCCCCTTTCTTCTCCCTTCCCCTCCTACGGCCTATACAGCTAGGTGGATTTATATACTTAATTAAGTTTATCATTCCCTCCTTGAACCAAATTGGGTAACAGTACCTCTCAAACAATGCTTATCTCCTTCCCCTTTCTCCCCTTTAATATAATATAATTTTGTACTTCTTCCTGTGATGTAATTTACCATTTTTTGCTTCCTTATTTTCACGTCTTCTGTTACAATCCCCTCTCATGCTTAAATCATATTTTTATTATAACATCATTTACTTTATACTCATTCCCTCTATATATATCCCTTTTACATTTCATAATAGATAAATAATTCTTAAGATTAACAAGTATCATCTTCACTTATAGGGAGGTAAACAGTTTGCTCAAATTGAGTAACAAGTTTTTCTTTTCCCCTCTTTACCTTTTTATGCCTCTCTTGAGACCTGCCCTTGAAAATTGAATT
This sequence comes from Notamacropus eugenii, assembly GCF_028372415.1. Taxonomy (NCBI): domain Eukaryota; kingdom Metazoa; phylum Chordata; class Mammalia; order Diprotodontia; family Macropodidae; genus Notamacropus; species Notamacropus eugenii. The sequence goes on from NC_092875.1 coordinate 375,771,188, forward strand.
TTCTATTGAGTTCTGGCCTTTTTGTCAGGAAGGTCTGGAAATCCCTTATTTTGTTGAATGTCCATCTCCTTGTCTGAAATGTTATGCTGAAATTTGCTGGGTAATTGATCTTTGATTGTAGTTCCAACTCCTTTGCCTTATGGAATATCGTATTTCAATTCCTTTGATCTTTTAATGTAGAAGTTTGCATGGTCCTGTGTGATCCTGACTGTAGCTCCTCGATATTTGAATTGTTTCTTTCTGGCTGCTTGTATTATTTTCTCCTTCACTTGTTAGTTCTCAAATTTGGCAACAATATTTCTTCGTGTTTTTAGTTTGAGATCCCTTTCAGGATGTGAATGGTGTATTTTTTCGATGACTATTTTGCTCTCTGGATCTAGCACTCCTGGGCAGTTTTCCTTGATGATTTTGGAAGCTATTTTCCAGACTTTTTTTTTCATCATGGCTTTTGTGTAGGCCAACAATTCTTAAGTTTTCTCTCTTGGATCTATTTTCCAGGTCAGTTGTTTTTCCAATTAGATATTTTACATTTTATTTTATCTTTTCATTCTTTAAATTTTGTTTGACTTGTTCTTGATGTCTTATAGAGTCATTAGCTTCTACCTGTCTGATTCTAATTTTCATTGAATTGTTTTATTCAGTTAACTTTTACATCTCCTTTTCCATCTGTCCAGTTTTTCCTTTTAAGGAATTATATTCTCCAGTTAGTTTTTGTACTTCTTTTTCCATTTGTCCAATTTTTCCAGTTAGTTTTGTGCTTCTTTTCCGTTTGTTCAATTTTCCTTTTTAAATAGCTGTTCTCTTCATAAAATTCTTTTTTCATACTTTTCACATCATTGGCCAGTTTTTCTTCTATTTCCTTCTTCTCCTCTTCCAGAAGAGCTCTTTTAACATGCAAGAAGTTCATAGTGCCTACTGAAGTTTCATATGGGAGGATAGTTGTTGGGGGTGTAAGCTCAGTTCCATGTGGACAGTCTCGGGCGGGTAAAGGTGAGAGCTTCTAAACCTTAGAGTTCTCATGAGGCCCCCCAGGAAACAGCAGGGAATTGAGGAGTGAGATCTCATGTATTTCCGCCTCTTCCCATGGGAACGTGATGGGAGAGAGCATCCCCGCCCTCGAGACTGGCCCGGATCTGGGCACACTCATTGTTATCTAACAGGCACGGTATTGAGGTGCAAACGATATGGCAGGAGAGCTTAAGTAGGGTCAGGAAAGCCCGAAGGCTCTCTTAGTGCTGAGGGGCCCTTACAGGACAGAAGGCCCCTCTTTCTTCTCTCTTTGCTCTTCCCTCTCCCCTCTCTCCCCACTTCCACTTCTGCTTTCATTCTCTTACTGTAAGATCTTTGCCTCCTTGGGAGATTTCTCTCTCTCTCCTAAGGAAGAGTTCCCCCTGCACATGTAACCAGGACCCTGCATAAAGCCTAACCCTTGTTCGACTCTGGAAAGTCTCTTCTCTCATACGTTTATCCGGTTTGGCCAGCCGAAGACCTGTGATAGGTAAGGTAAGACTCGGGTAACCCTCAGGCCTCTAGGCCTGGCAGATAGTCTCAATACTGACCTTTTTTGTTATTCATGCTTTGGTCCTTGTTCTCATAGAAAGAATCAATTGTCTTTTCCTTCCTCCTTTGCTTCTTGCTCATGATGGAGATGTTTTGTGTGTTGTGGCTTCTGGTTCTTTCAGCTAGAAGCTGGAGAACCTTGTGTTGAGCTGGCTGGTGTGAGAAAGCTAAGGGCAGGTGACTTTTTTTCTTTTTGTTCTGTTTTTCCTGGATTAGCCCTGGGACTAGCTTGTTAAGTGTGGGGGAGAGGTGCATGGGAAATCTCCTCAGCTGAGCTAGAGCAAAGGCAAGCTCAGTGCTTGGTAATCCTGGCTGCTGTAGTGCCTTCCCATTTCCTCTAGAGTGCTGAGGCCTGTCTGAGTCCTAGTGTGAGGATCCGCCTCCCTGGAGCTCCAGCTGTCTAAGACAACTCTGTTCCTCTGCCACAATAAGAGGGATATTCTTTAGCGATTTTCCTAGCCTCAGGCACTATGACACTGTTTGCCCCTTCTGTTGATTCCACTGATCAAGGATTTTTCTGGGGAAATATTTTGTGGTTCTTTTGAGATCAACAAAGGGAAGGTGAGAGAGCATTTATCAATTTCTCCACTATTTTGGCTCCCAGAAGTTCAAGTGGGTCACTTACAGACATTTAATTTGTGGGCTCATACTCTCAGGAGCAGCTGTGGCTGATATCTGGGGCTCAGCAGCTGTCACTCACTCCTCCCTGTGGATGTCCCACCCTGGGCTGCTCTTCCACCCCCCCAGAACAGATCCTTTCTGTCGACCTTCCAGTCTGTCCTGGTTTGTGAATCTGCCACTGTCTGTCTCCTATTGTATTCTACACCTCCAAAATTTGGTCAGATTCTCTTTTTAGAGGTATCTCAAGGAGTTTGTCTAACAGCTTAGGTGAGTAGTTGCTCTCACTCCACCATCTTGGCTCTGCCCCCTTCATATTCCTTTCTTCAAATCACATTTACTTTGTACTTCATTCCTTGGTTGTGACTTCTGATGGAATTCTCCCATAGATTACAATAGAGGATGTTCCAGAAGATTTGAAGTCCCTCCTTTAGCCTTTCCTAGACTCAAATTTTAGTCAGAAAATGTGGGCAAGCTAAATTCTGGAAGTTTTCTCCAAGATATAGATCCAGGTTCCACCCAGCATGGGTCATTGTAAATCTTACATAGATTAAAAAAAAAAAAGCTGAGTTTGCTACCTCTTTGTTATTTATATCTGTTGTACTTTTTAAATGAATAGTTGCTATTTTCTTTTCATTTTTAACAGATAAAAATAATTATCTTATTTTCCACCAAATTATTCTAGACTTTTCAAATTAAATTAAAAACAAAACAAAACACACAGTAAGCAAGACCCAAGGTTTCTTGGTGAGAACTACATGTAAAATCAACTTCATAATGTGTTTTAAAATATTAACTCCATTTCAAGTCCCATTTTTCTTTCATTTGACTTTTCCCCTCTGACTTTGCTTATTTTTTTTATTTTTGCCTTTGATCTTCCTCTCTATTTTTTCTTACTCTGTTTTGTTCTTTTTCCTAGTGAAATTACTCCACAGAGTTGTTTAACTTTATTAATAGTTTATTTTTCCCAATTGCATGAGAAATAATTTTAACATTTTTTTTCAAATTTTGAGTTCCAAATTTTTCCACTCATTCCCTCACCTCCCCTCATTGAGAAAGTAAGCAATTTGACATAGGTTACACTCATACAGTTATTCAGTACACATTTCCATGTAAGTCATTCTGTGAAAGTAAACACAGACCAAAAAGCAAAAAAAATAAAAAAATTAAGGAAGGAAGGACAAAAGGAAGGAAGGAAGGAAGGAAGGAAGGAAGGAAGGAAGGAAGGAAGGAAGGAAGGAAGGAAGGAAGGAAGGAAGGAAAAGAAACTTTGATCCACATTCAGGTTTTACCAATTCTTTCTCTGGAGATGGACAGCACTTTTCATCCTAAGTCCTAAGGAACTGTCTTGAATCATTGTATTACTGAGAGTTGCTAAATTATGCATAGTAGATCATGATACAGTATTGTTGTTACTGTGCACAGTGTTCTGAGTATGCTTATTTCACTTTGTCTCATTTCATGTAACTCTTTCCAAGTTGTTGTTTTTTTTCTGAAAGCATCTGGCTCATCATTTTTTAAAAACACAATAATCTTCCATCACATTCACATACATCTTGTTCAACCTTTCCCAAATTGATGGAAATTACCTCAATTTTCAAAAGAGATAAAAGAGATGCTATGAGTATTTTTGTACACATGGGTCCATTTTCTTTTTGTTTTTTTATCTCTTTGGGATAGAGACCTACTAGTGACATTGCTAGGGCAAAGGCATGCGTGGTTTTATAATTCTGTTGGTCTAGTTTCAAATTTCTCTCTAGAATGACTGAATCAGTATACAACATCACCAATAGTACATTTGTGATTTAATTTTCCTACATACTTTCCAACATTTGACATTTTTCTTTTTTTGTCATATCAGCCAATCTGACATGTAAGAAACAGTAGCTCAGAGTTGTTTCAATTTTTATTTCTGTCATCAATAGTGATTTACAGCATTTATTTCAGATGAGTATAGATAGCTTTGATTATTTTGTCTAAAATCTCCACTAATGATAACAGAGTTTTCAGTCCAAAATAAGTGCTTGAAATCCTTGCAGGCCATAATTTCAAATCCCTCACTTTCATTCTTCTCTTGAAATAACTCAGTTGTTCATTGACCTTCCTAAAATGTGCACCTCGATCTGAACCAGTCTAATCAGAGTACAGCTGAGCTATAATTCTATTTTACTCTATCAAAAATAATCTCATAATTTCTTTAAAATATTTTTTTATTTTTTCATTGGACTAATATGTCTTCCCTCAACAAAATAAGAATGTTTTGATTAATGAGGCCTCAGTTTCTTTGTCTGTCAAATATGGGGTTTTGACTAGATGATATATAAGGCCCCTTATCTGATCTGTTACTTAATAATTGCTAACATTTAAATAGTGTTTTATGTAATGTACAGATATTGGCATATTTTCCCCAACAAATGGAGAAAGTTAGAGGTTAAGTGATTTGCCCTTTGTCAAATAACTGATATGTTTCGCAGGCCACATTTGAACTCAGATCTTGTGATTAGATCCAATATTCGTCTACAGTAGTGTTTAGCTGCCGCTGAATAGCTATGTGATCTCGAGTATGACACTTTACCTATGAACCTCTACTTCCTCAGCTATATTTCTATAGTACTTTAACATTTACAAAGAGATTTCCTCATAGTAACCCTCTGAAATTGGTACTTCATGTATTATAATGTCATTTTTTGTTTAGGTCAGAAAACTGAATCCTGGAGAGATAAGTGACTTGACTATGGTCACACAGCTAATAACTATCTGAAGTGAAATTCAAGCCTGGATATCATGATATCAATTCTAGCACTTCTCCTATACCACACAACTTTGGAACAGGACACCTTTAAGGCCTTTTCAAGTTAGACTTTTGTAGCAGGGATAGAGTACACATGAAGATAAGTAGATAAGAAGATAAGAAGATAAAACCATGTGGGAAAAAAGAAAACAATAACTGAAGGGGTCAGAAAATGCCTCTTGGTAAATTGAATTGAAGTCAATCATTTTCCTCCTGGCTATTATGATGATGCTTCATTTCACCATACTGGCCAACTTCTCTCACTGGTGAGTTCCTTCTGGGGGCCTTCATCTACAGACCAGACTCAGTATCTGTCGTGTTTCATTCCCCTCCCATTTATGCTTCTGTCTTTTCCACTTAGTCACCATGTTTCTGTTTGGGCAACAATATTTATGGCCTTCCGTAGTGGCAACATGATATTCATAGCGCCTACAACAGCCTGGCACAACTATATATTCAGAAATACCACAGACTCTTTCCACATGGAATACAGAATCAAAACATTTTTTCAGACACCAGAAAGCCAAATCCATCAAAATAAATACACAATAACAATGAAGAGGACAACACCATCCCGAAGCCTTCCCCTGCTAGGCTTACCACAAACCAGCTCGATTAAACAAATCACAAGCAGAATCCCTTAAACAAAATCACAAACAAGCATTTTCACTCACACTAGCCATTTATCTGTTTTCCTAGTTCTAACCAAACTTCCTCTCAGCTCTACTCTAGCTCCACCTTTTTCTGTTCCACCCTTCTTGCTCCACCTTTTCCTGTTTCACATGATTTAGACTCATGTGACTCAGGCTTGCATGTCATTTAAGCAGGTCACATGGGCCTATTAATGAATGGGAAAGATCTTTCCATTTAAATTGCTATTATATCTTCCTACCTGCCTGCCTCGAAGGAAGTTAAATGTTCTTAGAATGTGAGAAAAGAGAGATCACTCTAGGAACGGGAGACAATATGGGTAAAAGCACAGAGACTGAGGATGGAGTACGTAATACCATGAACAACAAGTAAATCTATTAGAATTTGAGATATATAGCAAATAATGGAGAAAAATCTAAAATAAGTTTGGAAAAGTCAGTTGGAGCTATAGTAATAAAAGTCAAGATCTTTTCTGTGAATACTTGGAAATTGGTTCTCCCAGGTATGAGACAATACCTGGTCTTTCTCTGTAATGAATTCTAAGTTTGCCCCCTTCCCTAAAATTCCTATAATTTCTTCTTTAGCACAAGTTCATATTAGGGAAATGTATATGCATTAAACAAAGGAAAATATTTCCCATGATACATTGTGGCTTCAATATTTGTTTAGATGTCATCCATCTACGTAACACTGGATAGTGAGAATTATGGTGTGGAAAGACTTTGTTTCTTAGAAAAGGTACTATTAATTATTCTAGTTAATAGCACTACATATTATTAGGTCTATAGGCACTATATTAAAAAAAATGCCTTCTCTTGTTCTCTCTATGTGTCCCACTATAAATGAACTTTATGATACAAACTTTACCTAGTGAATGATTCCATTTACCTATCCAGAAGATTTCATCATGTTGAAGTTTTAACTCAGTGTCATAGAAAGAGTGCTACCTTCAAATTCGTTTTGCCTTTTTTATTTTTTTAAAGTTCTGTAACCACAAACAAACCAGAGGATCTCCAGGTCTGTTTTTTCATATTTAGATGGATTGGATTGGACTAGATAGCCTCAAGGGTCTTTTCTGTCTTTCAGTATCTGTAAAACCATATATCATAAAATCCACATTATGACTTGCTGCCATCCTCCTTGGGCCTCTTCTTCTTATTAGGTTCAAGGATTGTTTATGAGTCATTTAGTAAAATAATGAAGGTACTTTCAAACTGTATTTCTGCTAAGGATCTATAATACTCAAATTAACAACAACTGGTTGTCAAGAAATTTGAGCTTTATGTGTCTTAACCATTAAAAAACACATACCATCGCAAAATTTCTTTGAATGAGAAAAGCAGAATTCTCTACATAGTTAAGAATAATATTAAAATGATTCATTGAGTCATTAGCAGATGGGAACTAGTTATAAAATGTTTACACATACTCTAAGGTCTTTCTAAGATGTTTCCTTTACATGTCATTATGACCTTTCTGAAAGCAGACTCTCCAGTCTCTTTCACATAGAGAATTACATCAATGGCACTCTGAGCATGTTCAGAGAGACTGGTCTCATTTTACAAATTGGTGTCTTATTAGAAATTGTTTGCTTCCTTAAAAACTGATCTAATTGTTTTTAATTTTTGAATCAAGATTTTCTGTGCATCTTCTAATTCAAATAATCTCCTTTTATAGGACAGAAAAGTGATCCTTAAAAGAGCTTAATGATGTCAAATAACAAATCTAGTCAAAACATTTATGACAAACTGTCACCTAATTAATAACCCTTTCTAGTACTGAAAATAAACATGTAGACTATCTTAAGGCCACAAAACGTCATAGACAGGCACCCTCTCTCCCAAGTTGTTTTCCTATCTTAAAGGAATAAGGTCAGGAATGTTCATTTCCCAAACTATTTACTGATCATCAGTATACTATATGAGTTCTAAATCAGAAATTTTCAAGTGATTTACATTTGTATTCAGATAAATTCAAGATTGTGTGTTTTTGGTCTAAGCACTTTACTACTATAATAAACTCCAAATGTAGAAACCTCCTTCACTAAAACAGATTTGCAGCTGCTCTGGAGTGTAAGAGAGTTGCCTTAGGCTCTTAGAGTTGTGGCAAGCCTATGTCATAAGTCAATGGTGAGACTTTAGTTTAAAAAGGTCATGGTCTCCCATTGCATCTGGGGCCATCTCCACTTGTCTTGTCACTGGATCCAGGTGACTCCAAAGAAGCAAGTAAGGCTGATGACTTTGCACAGCTCTCCTCACTTAAATCCAATTCACTTGCAAGTCATGACATCGCCTTCCTGTCATCATGGTCCTCTTTCAGAAGGAAAGACAAACAACAACAACATCTCATACTAAGTGTATGTAATGCTAATTATGTTAAAGAGAGTTAAAGATCTTCCCCACCCATTAATGGGCCTACCAGTTAAGGGCAGGTTGATTAGGGGAGGCCCATCTTTTGTTTATTTCTAATGAGGCACTGTTTCTCAAGAGTTTTGACACCCTCTGACTCTGAAAAGTGTATATGTACTCTGAGGTGAGGTTTTGTTTTGAGGCTTACTTATTGGAAGTGTTTGGCCAGATGAGACTCTGAATAGCTGCTAAGGAGCTGCCTGGCTTTAAATGTCTGTGCTTCTCTCTCTGGTAACTATGGTAACTATATATGTATGGTCAGACAGTTGCATCTGTCTATTCATCTGTAATGTGTGTATTGCTTATGGTCAGACAGTTGGAAGCCCTGTCTGTTGGTCTTTCTGTTAGTAGGCCATCCCCTGTATACTGGGGTCCTTGCTATTAAACTGTACTAAACTTAATTAAAATTGTTCAAATTTTGTTAGCTAAGGTTCAAGTAAATGAATTTATACTGTGCTTTCAAAGAAAATAATATGTTTTAAAAGGTATATTTATGAAATTTAAATTAAAATGATAAAGTGAATACCAATCTATGTTGGTAGCTAACAGCATTCAGCGTTAGATTGGTTTTCTTAGAAAATCTTTGCTCTCCATGACTATTTACTAATTCATAAAGGATCTTGAAAAAAAGTTTTAAGTCTCTTTCTGAGTTTGGGTAACTTCAAAGAAAAATACATTTTAAAAAAGTCTTTGAGTTCTAGTGATTGCTTTAAAAAAAAAGAGTAATATGAATTTCAGAGCATTTTAAAAAGATTTGATGAGTAAAAGAGTTTAAAAATATCCCTCCTGTTTGAACCTGGATCAAAACCTAGCAGTGCAAATCTGCTACTGTGTTCACAACCAAATTGTAGGTTTATGCAGTTCTTTGGGGACTTCTGCAACTGATGGAAAAAATTCTAAGCTTTGTTTAATGTAATTCTAGTGCTCTTAGACAGCTAAGAAGAAGACATATAGAGGAAGACAGGCTCTATATTCTGCCCAAAGTCTAGTAGGAGATAAGCTCCCATGTAATTTAAGTAAAACCCCCCTATTTACTTCAGTAGCCAGGATAATGATTTCAATTATATTTATTCTAATAACCATATGAGAATCTGCATTACTAAAGAGATCCAAAATGAAATAATAAATGAATAGATTTTTAAAACACAGCATGATGTTAAAAGTGTTTTTTTTTTTCATTTTCTCCTGAAAAAGAAAAGATCAATGAAATTACTCAAAGGAAAACACAGATTAAGTAAGACTTTCTAGTTTGAATAGTAGCATGGAGAAGGTAGTAGAATACTCCACACTCCTTCTAGTCTTGGTGGCACAATATTTCCAAGAGGAAAAGGGGGATATTTCACAATCAAAAAAAATGAATAAATAATAAGAATATCTTATTACTAATTACAAACTCGTTGCTATCTACTTTTTCTGGAGTCTTTAAAGTTAAATTAAACATACCTTTACAATTTGCTAATAAAACATGCAAATACTAAAATAAGATGAAACAAGAGGATTGCATTATTTACAGTATACCATTAAAGACAGTATACATGTTAATGAAGCTCTGACAATTTCAAAATATTTGAGTAAGGATAATACCTATGATAAAGTATTTGAATAGAATATGCAACAATTTGAAGGAATCAAAATGTTTAGACAATACATTAAATCAAATTTGATAAGTATTTGAATGTATCTTCTTCTAATTTGATAATTTCTGGCTCTGTGGATTCATTTCCAAAAGTCCCCACCACTTAATACCCAGGCCCAGATATCTGGATTATACAATCAATCAAAAGCAAAATAGCTGTGAATAAGCCCTTGATCAATTTGAAAGAATTGTAGTGCCTTTGATTTGAGTCTCTGTGAAAGGATAGAGAAGTATTGGAGAAAGGAAAATTACACAATGGAAAACATTACAAAATATCTCATTCTTTGATCCTTGGTTGAACAATACTCCACTTCTCTTGAGTTACATATAAAAAAGAAAAAAAATGTATAATTGGAGCCAATTTTCATACCATTCAGATTCCCTAAAGGAAGAAAATTCTTTCTAGGACCTATGTCTACCTTTTGACCATATACACTTTTTAAGAGTGAGCCCATTTACCCTCTTCTCTATATATGAGTTATGCTACCTTTCTACTTTAATACTGATCCCACTCTCCTCAAGAAACTCAAGTGTGCAAGGATTGAGTGTACCCCTGGTTGAGGGAGGTGTTCCTTAACAACTATCCTTCCTAGATATAATCATAAATACCCTTTATAAAAAAAAAAATAAACTCTCACTGATGATCAATAGCACAGGGGTTCATCATCAGGAGAAACAATGTAATGAAGTAAACCTCAAAATTATCTCTAGAACCCTGAATGGAGAGTAGTAACTCTCTTCTGGCCAGTCAGTTCACTGATACATGGGGGAGATGGGAAATAGACTCAGAGGGCATCTAACACATGAATATTGGTTCCAGAGTTTTTGTTTCATTGCCATAACCTTTGAGAACACAGGATCATCTTCATAACATAATGTGAATCAGAGGAGGACTTTATTTGGAAATATTTATTCTTGGAGATGGTTGGAAAATGCGTCAGGCAGATAGGATGACCCCTTGTTAGATAAGTCACAGAGGGGATTTTTATTCAGGCAGACTCTGGATAAAATAGCCTAAGAATTTCCTTCCTATTCTGAGCTGTTTGAATCTGTTACAGTTGTGAAGATACACCTAAAGAGAATATTAGTTAATTATTTAGCTATGCATGTGAAATCTGAAAATGCCTTAAAGAAAAGTTGATAAATTGAGAAAAATAACTGCAGATTAACTTTTTTTTTTCTATTTGTCTTTAGGAATTGGAAAATGCTAAGTATTTCAAGTATGACATATTCCTCTCGTCAACCAATTTAAGGGAAAATAATGAGAATGTTTCCCTTTGGGTTATTCTGAAATTAAAGAAATAAATAGCTTACCTTTCAGTGTGGTAACAGTGTTAGAAGCCCAGTTGTTTCACTCAACTAGAAAATATCTAATTATTCCCTCTTCTCCTAACACTCCACTGGGAACAGGTTTTGCTGAAATGTGAGCAGTTTGCTTTTCTGTCATGAAAATTGCATCTTCAAGTACTTCCTGAATTCAGCTCACAAGCTGTTATTTAAGATGGTGTCATGCACCAAAAATAGAAAAGGGCCCTTTGTGAAAATTTCTTATCCTACTGACATACCTTAGTGTATATTTTGTAGAATTTGTGTTCTTTCAGAGAGTTATTGAATGTAAAGGATATATTGAAAACCTTGTAAAATGAGGTGCTTAACATGAATAATTTACATGATAAATAAAGGTGACTGATCAATAAATTGTTGCAAAATAGTGTAGTAGTCATATGAAAACCAATTTTTTTTAAATGCTGAGGAAAACAAAATTGCCATGCCAAGAAAGAGTTCATAGGTTTCAATAGCTAGTATGTTAAGAAAAGAAAAAAAATCCTCAGTTTTGCGTGCGTTTCAGAAACAGATTTTCACAAAACTATGTGTATGCATGTTATTTACAAACACAACCAAGAATATAAACAGACACACAAAAATGGGTGTGTAACATATGGCTATATCTATATGGACATGTATCTATATAAATATAGATGTATATGCAGAAAATGATGGCATACCTACTTTTCATTGAATTATGATCAATGTGACTTCTTTAATAGGGAAAAATATTGAATTTGTCTATTTTATTAACAAAATAAGCCATTGCTCCAATGATTAACTTAATGAGATTATGTTTATATATTACATATACATATTACATTTACCCCTTTATTGATTTTTAATTGGTATCCTAATTTTTTGTACAAATGCCATTCTTCCCCTGACAATATTGCTCTAACCTTCTTATATAAGATTTCATGTCATGAGAAATAGTGAAAGAGATACTTTAAGAGATACTTGAAGAAACATATACATTTTGCAGATTTCTGGACAGTACATCAATGGTGAAAACTTAAGGCAATGCCAGAAGTTTGATGACAGGTTTTGGGGTCAGATGCTATCTCCTTCCTAGTACCCAGGTACATGCTTTGTTGTTCATCCTGGCCTCATGGTTTCTAGATCAAGAATATCTTAGCATATATTGATACATTTTCTCCCACCCACAGAATCAGATTGAGAGATGCCCTAGTAAAATTTGCATTAGGAATACTATGTTTCCTTATACCTCAGTTACTACTTTTTGCGACCATGATAAACTCAGTGATATCATCATTGGCCAGAAAGAATTGATCTTTCTTTATCTAACTTACCACAATGAAACACTACCATTTCTGCGATGGAAGGATGCAGTTCATTAATCCACTAAAGATTAGAAACAGACTATAGCAGATACACGCCAGAAAAAAAAAATAGATTTCTGACAGATCTAGGCCATTGTATTTCCTTTGAATGGAGACTCTCAATTTTATTCTGCAGATAACTATTTCTAGGAGATGAAAGAGATGGGATGTGATACACAAGCCTGGTATAACATCTACATGAATTAACTAATTCTTCAAAGTTTTACTCTATTAGGCATGTAAAATTTAAAAAAGTACTAATGTGAAAATAGTTCAATTCACTTTGTGTAAAGTGGTGAATATTAAAAATTATCTTTTGGTCAACTGCATATTTTGTGTATGCTTGTATTAATAGCTTGACATCCTTTAAGCTTAGGTAAAATAAAATATGGAGATTTTAAAAGGCGTAAAGATATCAATGATAAAGGAGAACATTTCCAACATTTTTATAGGAAAAGGTCTCCATGTTTTCTATATCAATATGCTAATGACAGGATGAATCACAACATTCCTTTTTTAAGAGTTTTTTAAGAGCTTATTTTTAACTTGTAAGAGTTATTCATTGAAAATCTGGCATGGAAAGGATTAGGTCAATTATTTCCAAGCTAAGAGGAAATAAAAAATTAAAACTCCTATTTCTAAGGAAGTAGAAGCAATTAAATGGATTGATACATTTGGAAAATGTTACAAATATAGGGCTTCAGTTTAAAGAATTTACTTTGCATTGTAGGATCCTTTCTATGCAGATAGGCATCAGTGTATTGTGGCCCAAATCCTTTCACTTACAGACTTTATAATCTTTATACAGAAAATAAATCATTTCTGAGATTGCTAAGAAATTATCACTTGTGACTGACTTTTTGGTTAATCTACAAATCCTGGTGGTATTGTGGGATACTTTCTGGAACCCATTTTTATTGCTACTAAAGGAGAATACCCTCGTTCAGCTACATTCAGCATCAACATTCATTATACTTTAAATACTATGGAACTAGAATTAAAGACGCAAAATCACCTTCATATGACTAACATTCTGCTTTAGTAGCAGGTTAGGACAATGTCAGCTGACATTATAAAAAATATAAGATATTCTGTTAAGCCACAATGTGATAGTTAATCAGAACATAGATACTAGAGAAATTTTTTGATAGGAACACAATAATCGACAATTACTTTTTTTGAGGAAATGAGGGACAAAGTACACCAAAATTGTCACTTCATTTGTATTTTCAACATGAAGTGACCCAATTCTATAAACCAATGTACATGTCATGTTCTGTAACTTACAGTCATTTTTTTTTCTGGGACCATGGAGAATTTGAGTGGCATGTCCCAGGTCACACAGACTCTGTGTGTGTGTGTATGTGTGTGTGAGTGTGTGTGTGTGTGTGTGTGTGTGTGTGAGAGAGAGAGAGAGAGAGAGAGAGAGAGAGAGAGAGAGAGAGAGAGAGAGAGAGAGAGAGAGAGAGAGAGAGAAAGGGAGGGTAAGACATGACTATGTGAGTCTTTCTGTCTCTAAGACCAACTCTCCATCTGTTAGATTACACTATCTATTATATGAATACACATACAACTATAGTAATCAGAAATAAGGTTAGTAAACATTTTTTCCTTTTATAGTAGGAGGAAGTTTCAACACTTTTGATGGGTAATCTATTCTAATTGTATACACTATAGGTTAGGCAGAAAATAGCAAAGAATCATCGTGTTGAAATTGGGTGTTAACATTTGTATCATCTCTATAAACAAGAAAAATGGTCAAAACAGAATAGGAGATAGTTTAGCAAGGGTAAACTCAGATCAGTGTGCAAGATGTGGATAAATAGTTACATACAATAATCTCAGAAAAGGATTGGTGATAGATAGCAAACTGAAAAAAAAATTAAAAAACACTTAGCAATAGAACTAGTAAGTTAAGAAAATGACGGTGAAAATATCAATAATGCAGATTAAACTTATAAGTGCATCACACTCTTTTTTTCTTTATAGCTAGTTGTTAAACATTTATTAGAACACCACTGCTAGAACTATAGGTTAAAAAAATAAAATCATGAAAAACATAATAAAAGTAAGACAATGACCCAGTCTTTTATGGTATGTTAGAAAACCTAGATTTGAATCCCCAACTCTGCTATTTTCTACCTGTGTGTCTCTGGATAAAATATTTTACCTCTGAAGGCCTCACTGGGTTAATCTGTAAACTGCAACTAAAAGATCCTTAAGATTCTTACTTATATCTAAATCTTATGATCATTACAGGTCCTGACTATATTATAGTATCAATGCTTTCCTACACCTCATATCAAATTGAATCTTTCTGATATAAAATCAAAACATACCAGCTTAACATTTGACAATCTCTTAACAGAGTAATGACCATTTATAGGCTTTACAATATGAGATTATTCACAAAAAGACACAAAACTGTGAAAAAAGTAATAAATCAATATAGAAAGTCAATAGAGACTATGTCTATTCAGCCTAGAAAAGTTAAGTCCAAGGGATAACTACATGATTATCCTGAATTATATATGTGTTTTGATGGTAACTAGTTTCATCAGGGTACTTACTTTTGTTAGAGACCCATTCTGGGAGTCAGTATCATCTTTGTCTTTCCATAAATCTTCCATAGATCCAATGCTTTCTTTCCTTCCTTCCTTCTTCAAGACATGATACAACAATATCTTTTACACCAAGTCTTTCCTACTTTTCCCCCAACTGTTCCACTCCCAGGTACCCTACATTTAACAACCTTATATTTGCACTTTTTCTGTATACAGCCATATTTTGTTTTCTTGTGCTTCACTTTATTGTACTTTGCAGATATTTTTATTAACAAATTTAAAGTCTGTGGCAACCCTTCATTGAGCAAGAATATCAACACCAATATTCCAATAGCATGTGCTCACATCATGTGTCTGTGTTACATTTTGGCAATTTGCACAATATTTTGAACTTTTTAATTATTATTATTATATCTGTTATGATGATCTGTGGTGATTGACCTTTGATGCTACTGTTGTAATTGTTTTGGGGCACCACAAATTATGCCCATATAAGACAGTGAACTTAATCGATAATGGCTATATATGTTTTGACTGCCCCATTGACCAACTATTCTCCAATCCTTGAGTTTCTTTATTCTCTGAAACAAACAAACAAACAAAATATTGAAACTGGGCTAATTAATGACACATCAATGTCCTCTGAGTGTTCAAATAAAAGGAAGAGTCACTCTATATGATAAACTTCATTGTGGTTTTATTTTAAGAAATTGCCAGTCATCTCAATTATCAGCACCCACCACCTGATGAGTGAATAGTTATCAACACTGAAGCAAAATCCTCCTCCAACTAAAGATTATGACTTGCTGAAGACTCACATAACGTATTTTGTAACAATAATATATTTTAATTATTGTTTTTGTTGTTGTTAGACATAATAATATTGCACACTTAATAGACTATAAAAATATATGAAAACAGTGTAAAAATAGTTTTAATAGCCATGGGGAAACCAGAAAATTTCATGTGACTTACTTTATTGCAATATTTACTTTATTGTTGTGCCCACATTATCTCTAATATATACCTGTATAATTATATGTACTTGTTTTCTCTTCCTGTTAGAATGTGTTTCTTGCCAATTGGAATCGTTTCATTTCTTCTTTGGTATCTTAGATGCCCAGAGTATGGTCTGGCACATGGTAAGAACTCAATAAATGCTTGTTAATTTAATGGTTGATTGAAAATCCAACCAGACCTTGATGTGGGTGTGTGGGGGTTGAATGTTCTTATTTTAATAATTCTAGTCATTCTAATTAGATATTTTATATTATTATATAATATTGTTATAATATCTAATAATAATTCTAATAAGTCAGGGTACTATGTTATTATTAAGGACATTGATGTACTGTCTTTTGTTGCTTCTACTTCACCAGCACATTCATATCCTAGAGGAACTAAATATGCTAGTGCATATAGTAATAGAACTAGAGCCAAGGATTACCAGCCTTAGACACTTTATTAGCTGTGTGAGCTTGAGCAAGTCACTTAACATTTGTCTGACTCAGTTTAATCATTGTAAAATGGAGATAATAATAATAACTATATGCCAAAGCTGCTGTAACAATAAAATGAAATAATATGTGTAAGACAATTTGGAAACCTTAAATCACTATATATATTTGTTTTTATTTGTAATAAGTAAATCATAATTAACATTTACATTGTCTTCTTTTGGTTTGTAAAGCGCATAACATATATTTTCTCTTATTATCATCACAACAATCCTACAAAAAAGGTATTATTCATATTCCTATATCAAAAATGAGTAATTTGAAGCTGAAAAAAATCACTCAACTTACCCAAACAGTAGGTTTGTAAAACAGGATTTGAAATTAGGTTCCACAAACCTGAAGTCCAATATTCTTTCCACTGGGCCAATGCACAATTCCAAGAACAGAATAGTATGGATTTTATAGAGATGACAACCATCAATTCATTTTTATCTATTCAAAGGATAGAAACAGCAAAACGTAATACAGTGTAATGACTAATTTAGTTAACTAATGAAGAACATTAGACGCTGGAATGGCAATAAGAAATATTTTAGAACCCCTAAACTATTTTTGTCAGTTTGAGAAGATTTTATCGTCTTGATTCACAACAGGGGATTAGAGAGTTTTCCCCTCTAACTGGATCCCATTTCTTGTATTTCTGTGATTTTTGTCCCTATAATCAAATTAAAACCATAATTATTCAGTGGACGTGCTTTCAAAATTTCCCCTTTATTATCAATTTAAAAGTTATTATATATTCATCTATAATTGTTTATTAGATATCTATGGCTATCAGTGTAGCTTCTAGAAAATATGTGGCCTCATGGACACACCTATTAGTAGTCTAATTCTTTCTACAATTCTACTGAACACATAAAAGTGCATGCAATTACATATTCCAAAATATTTCAAACAGTGTTTCTTTACCTTTATTGATATCTATCATCAAAATGGTTTTGATCACCAAGATTACAGCTTTAGTCAGATACTGAACACCTTGAAAAGACATTAAGTGAATGTAGAGTAGGTGTGTCTATACTAGATACCCATCTCAGTACTTGCCAAGACAGAAGACACATGACCAACAAATATTAGAAAATATTTTTCTTCTTTTTTTCTAAGGCTTCTTGGTTTGTTAGAATATTTTCTCTATATTTCAGATGAGGAATTGAAGGGAATTTGTACTCTAATAGAGGAAAAACTTGACATTTAGAGATGACAATCATTTCCCAATTGAAATATCATGAAATGCAATGGTTAGATAAGGAGAAAATTACTATCCATCACTCACATATCAAGTGCTTTTTTTTTTTAAATCCATGTATGTAGCATGTGAATATAACATGAAGCAGCAGAGAGTCTAATATAGTTTTGTCAAGATAACTTGCCGGTCTAGCAAACACTCTTTTGCAACAAACCAAAAGGTGACTCTATACATGGACATCACCAGATGGTCATTTTCAAAATCAGATTGAATATATATTTCACAGCCAAAGATGGAGAAGCTGCATACAGACAGTTAAAACAAGACCTAGAGCTATCTGTGGTTCAGATCATGAACTTCTTATTGCAAAATTAAGTCTCAAATTGAAGAAATATTGTTTAGATGTGACCTAAGTAAAGTCCCTTATAAATATGAAGTAGAAGTGATTAATAGATTTAAGGGATTAGATATGATAGAGTGCCTGAAAAACAATGGACAGAGATTAGCAATACTATAGAGGAGGCAGCAACAACAAAAAGAAAAATTTCAAAGAAAAAGAACAGCAAGAAAGCAAAATGTCATATGAAATCTCTGGTTTTGAAAACCAGAGAGGTTAATAAAATAGAGATTAAGAAAACTACACCATATATCAGAATGAAGTCTATATGGGCACACAATCTATGTGTAAAGGATGGTACTATAAATAAATTAAGGGGCCAAGGAATAGTTTATTTGTCAGATTTATGGTAAATGGAGGATTTTATGACCAAATAAGAGATATAAAGCTTTATGAAATGCAAAATGGATAATTTCCATTACATTAAATTGAAAAGTTTTGCACAAACAAAGTCAATGCAAGCAAGTTTAGTAGGGAATCAGAAAACTGGAAAAGAAATTCTACAACTAATACCTGTGATAAAGGCCTCATTTCTAAAATATGTAGAAAACTGAGTCAAATTGACAAGGATAAAAGTCATTCCCCAACTGGTAAATGGTCACAGGATATGAACAGGCAGTTTTCAGAGGGAGAAATTAAAGCTATCTACAGTCAAATGGAAAAATACTCTAAATCACTATTTATTAGAGAGATACATATCAGTACAACTCTGAGGTACCACATCACACCTATCAGATTGGCTAAAGTGACAAAACAGGAAAATGACACGTTAGAGAACACATGGGACAACTGAAACACTAATTCATTGTTGGTGGAGCTATGAACTTTTCCAAGCATTCTGGAGTGCAATTTGGAATTATGCTCAAAGAGCTATAAAGATGTGTATACCCTTTGACTCAGAAATAACACTTCTATGGCTGTATCTACAAGAGATGATAAAAAATGAGAAAAGGACCCACATGCACAAAAATATTTATAGCAGCTCTTTTTGTAGTAGCCAAAAATTGGAAATTGAGTGAATACCCATCAATTTGTCGACTGCTGAACAAGTTGTGGTATATGAACATAATGGAATACTATTGTGCTGTAAGAAATGGCAAACAGGATGACTTTAGAAAAACCTGAAAAGTTTTATATGAATGGATGCTGAGTGAAATAAGCAGGACCAGGAGAACATTAAGAGCCATAGTGTGTGAGGACTGTATCTGATAAACTTAGCTCTTCACAGCAATGCCAGGACTTAAAATATTTCCAGAGGACTCATGATGCAAAATGCCATCCACATCCAGGAAGAAACTAAAGAGTCGGAATGAAGAATGAAGCATACTAATTACTATCTTAGTATGTTTTGTTTTGTTTTGTTCTCATGATTTCTCCCACTCATCATAATTCTTCTATGCAACATGACTAATGTGAAAATGTGTTTAATAAGAATGTACATGTAGATCCCATAAAATTTAAAACTTATGTAAATAATTGTTGAAAACTGAAAACAAATTATTTATAAAAAAGGAAAGTAAAATGGGCACCTAATGAGGCTTCATAAATAGCTGAGGAAATAAGTAAGTGAAAGGGAAAGAAGCAGGAGAAAGGTATATGCAACAAAATATGAAATTCCAGAGAAGAGCAATGGGAGACAAGTTTTTTCTTTCTTAAATGAGCAATGCAAAGAAATATAAAAAAAAAAAAAACAATACAGTGTGGAAGACAAGAAATTTCTTCAAAAAACCTAGAGATATTAAATTCCAGTTTCATGAAAAATAGTCATGACAAAACACAAAAGTGGTAGCGACTTAACAGAAGTAGAAGAAATTAAGGAATGGCAAGGATACACAGAAGAATTATCCAAGAAAAGTCTTAATATCACCAATAACCACAATGCTGTGCTTACTAATTTAGACCAGACATTTACAGAATGAAGTCCAGTGTACCTTAGGAAGAATAGCTAACAATAAGGCTAATGGAGGTTATGAAATTTGAACTAAGCTATTTAAAACCCTAAAAGATGATGCTGTTAAAGTGTTACACTCGATACGCCAGCAAATTTGGAAAACTAAACGGTAAACACAGGATTGGAAAAGATCAGTTCAGACCCAATCCTAAAGAAGGGCAATGGCAAGAAATGTACAAAATACTGAAAAATTGTGCACATTTCACATGTCAGTAAAGTTATGCTTTAGATTCTGTAAGTTAGGCTTGAGCAGGATGTGAATTGAATATTACCAGAACAGGTTGTATTTTGAAGAGGCAGGGGACCTAGAGCCCAAATTGCCAACATATATTTGATTTTGGAGAATACAAGGGAGTTTCAGAAAAAAGAAAAAAAAAACTACTTATGCGCCATTGACTATATTAAAGACTTCTACTTTGTGAATTAAAACAAAATGTGGAAAGTCTTCAAAGAGAAAGGAATACTTGTTGGGATTGGAAGCTCAATTCCGTGTGGACGGTCTTGGGCGGGTAAAAGTGGGACTTCTAAATCTTAGAGTCTTACAAGGCCCTCCATGAACAGTGGGGGTTCGAGAAGGTCAGACTGAGCTAGCTCGGCTAGCTCGGGTATTTCCGCCTCTCCCCGGGAGATACGTGATGGGTGGAGTCTCCCTGCCCTCGAGATTGTCCCGGATTGGAGCACACCTAGTTACCTAACAGCACAGTATTGAGATGCAAACTGTGCGGCTGAAGGTTAAGTAGGATTGAGGAAGCCTGAAAGCTCTCTTAGCATTAAGGAGCCAAGAGGACAGTAGGCTCCGCTTCTCTTCTCTTCTCTCTCCCCTCCCCCTCCCTCCCCACTTGTACTTCTTCTTCCAATCCCTTAAGCTTAGCCTCCTTAGGAAATCTCCCCCTCTTCCTCCTAAGGAAGACCCCCCTGCACTTGTAACTAGACCCTGTAATAAAGCTCAACCCTTGTTCGACTCTGGAACGTCCTTTCTCTCATATGTGCATCCGGTTTTGGCCAACCGAAGACCTCGGAGGTGAGGTAAGAAAGACTCGGGTAGCCCAATACAGGCCTCTAGGCCTGGCAAATACTGAATCATCCTACCTGTCTCCTGAGGATCCTGCATACAGACCAAGAAGCAACAGACCAAATGTAAAACAACTGATTGGTTTAAGTTTGGAAAAGACCTAAAACAAGACTGCACATTACCACCTCATTGACTTAATGACGCAAAATTCATCATGCAAAATGCCAGACTGGATGAATCAAAAAGTGGAATTAAGGTTGCTGCGAGAAATATGAACAGACTCATATATGCAGATAATACTAATAATATGCAGAAAGTAAAGAACAATTAAGAAGTCTCTTGATGAGAGTTAAAGAGGAGGATGTAAAAGCTGACTTAAAACTTAACAGCTAACCAAACCAACAAACAAAAAACTAAGATATTGGCAACTCTTTCCATCAATTTCTGGAAAATGGAGGGTGAAGAATTAGAAGCAGTGTCAGACTTGATATTCTTGAGCCCAAAAATCACTGCAGACAGTGATTGTAGCCATGAAATTAAAAGACCCTTGATCCTTGGAAGAAAAGTTATGGCAAATCTGCTACTAAAAAGAAGAGATATCACTTTACTGACAAAGCTATAGTTTTACTAGGAGTGATGTATGATTGTGAGTTGAACTATAAGGAAAGCTGAGTGCCAGAGAATTGTTGCTTTCAGATCATCATTCTAGAGAAGCCTTTTTAGAGTTCTTCCACAGAAAGGAGATTAAATCAGTCAATACTTAGAAGAAAATATTCAGACTATTCACTGGAAGGTCAAATATGAAAGCTGAAATGTAAATACTTTGGACACATTATGGGAAGATGGAACTCACTGGGAAGAAAGGGATGGCAGAGGATAAGTTGATAGTGTCATGAAAGCAATAAATATGATCTTGAACAGACTTCAGGCAATAGTAGAGGATTGAAGGGCCTAGTGTTCAATACAGTGTGCTATCCTTGCCTCCAAATATAGTCCATGGGGTCATGTAAAGTTGGACATGATTGTGTACCATCGATATACATTCTTCCAATTACCAAGCTCTGGTGCTTTTTCCTGAAAACCTCCTCCTGAGGAAATGGGGTTCTCAATTCTAGTTCAGGAGTACAGGGCATAATATCTGTGAGATAAATTGTTCTCCTGACACAAACACATCTGAATTCAGGCAGCTTGCTGAGAAAATTTTTCTTGAACAATTAAGGTGAAGATTATATATATACTGTTCCTGATGGGATCCCAAGACCTGTCCATATTCTGGATCATTTCTTTGTTTCTCATTATTTCCCTCTTCCCTGTTTTACTTCCCCTCCAAGAAACCGACTCCCTCTATTAGGCTCCAAAAGTTTTGTATTTTGGGGCACCAAATGTGGCTTCCCCCTTCCCATAGGAACCGAGGTCAGTGAATTATTTCTTGATATAATGATCTTTAAAAGAGGTACAGCTAAGACTTCATTTCCCTAGTCCTGAATCTAACTACCAGACTGACTTTTCCTAGGCTACTTATACCCAAATGTTCTACCAGTACCTCACACCAAATATGGCCAAATCTTATGTCATTAGCTTTCCCATTTCTCCCTTCTTTTATCTCATATATGAATCTTCTTTCCTGTTACACAGTCACAACACTAGTTTAGACCAGCTACAATATTTCAGTATACTGCTAATTGGTCTCCCTGCTACCTGTCTCTCCCAGCTCCAGTCAATTTAGTGCTAGGAAAAATAATCCATCAACTGGGATTGTTTGGAAGCTCATTAGATTTTCTCCATTTTGTAACTTCTGCCTTCAGGATTTAAAAGCACCACCATTCTTTCAGTCTTTCATGGTTAAAATCTTGATATTCTCTTGGTGCTTTCACTTCCCCCTACTGCCATCCATTCAGTGCTTATATCCAGTTAGTTATCATAAATTATCAGTTCTATTTGTGTAATAATTCCCATCTTCCTCTCTATTCTCATTACCTTCATTACTACCTACCTGGACTACACCATTAACCTACTAGTGGTTCTTGCAGGACCACTCTACATTCATTTCAATCCATCTTTCACACAACTGCCAGGTTTAAAATATGTAAATGTAAAATAAAAATTAAAATATTTGCATTATTCTTCAGCTCATAAGTCTTTGGTCTGTCCTTAATAGGTAAATGGAAACTAAAGTTTCTTTGACAAACAATTTCCTTTCTTAGAAAGTTGGTAACTTTCTAAAAGTTTTTTATAGATTGCCCCCACCCCTTGCTCATACTCAGCCATATACCCAAATTTGACTTCTTATTGTTCCATTGAACTAGCCCTCCATTTCCCTAACTCTGTGCCATGCATGGCTCATGTTGCTTCCAATATCTGTAGGTTCTATGGTTTCTGAAAATAATTGTTAAATTCTAACCTATTCTTTGAAACTCGACTCCAATGTCACTTCCTCTATGGATTCCCTGATATATCATAGAGTAATTGTTTATCTCTAGCACATGACATTAGTAGCAGCTTATAATTTATTGCTTTTGTTGTTGTATGTTTTATCTCTCCAAAGTAGACTTTTAGTTTCAGGAAGCATTGATTGTGTATTATGCAAAATTTAAATTACTATCTTTCATAATCATCCTCTTTGCTCTACTCACATGGCCACCATCCTATTTCAGGTTATCATCACCTTTCACCTGGATTAATACAATGACCTTCTTTAACAAGTAAATAGAAGGCTATAAAAATAGATTAAAAATTACTCAGAAACTAAATAAACTAATTCTAAAGAATTAGTGAGTCAAAGAAAAACCACAGAAACAATCAATAATTTCTTTAAAGAGAATGAGAACAGTGAAAAAATATACCAAAATTTATGGCCAAAGCAGTATTGACAGGAATTTTTTTTATCTCTAAGCTCTTACATAAACAAAGAAACAAACAAAAGAGATTAATGAACTGTGTAATCAACTAAAAAATAAAATGAGAAAACAAACAAATTTAAAATTCCCAGTTAAACACCAAATCAGAAATCCTCAAAGCCAAAGGTGAGATGAAGAAAACTGAAAATAAGAATTCTATTGAGGTTTTTTGTTTGAAAGTCAAAGCTTGTAATCACCTCTGGCGTTAATCAGAAATGCCTAGAAGTGCTCTGTTTCACCATTTTTCTCCAGTGGGATTGTACTAAATTTTGCTTTATAGATTATTTACAAGTGTAATCTTAATTCATTTGCCTTCTGGAAAATCATATTTTTAGTTGTCTACTCCTAAGTAGTCATAATTGCTATATCTTTTAAGAATATATATAATTTATTTTTCAGTTTTCAACAATCACATCCATAAGAATTTGAATTCCTCCCCCCAGGACAGTGTGCACCTCATCCACCCTTTCCACCAGTCTGCCCTCTTTCCCTCTTTTCTATCACCACCCCTTCTTCCACCCTCTCCCCCCATTTTCCTATGGGCCAAAATAGATTTCTATACCCCATTGCCTGTATATCTTATTTCCCAGTTGCATGTGAAAACAATTTTTAACATTCATTTTTAAAGCTTTGAGTTTCTTATTCTCTCCCTTCCTCCCTCACCACCTACCCTTATTGAGAAATCAAGCAATTTAATATAGGTCATGCACGTGTAGCCATGCAAAACACTGCCCTCCATTTATTCCATTTTCTAAGGTGACCTGTTCCCCTACACTAACGCTTGCTCATGATTATTCCTTTCCCCAATTTTCTGTCCCTTCTATTATCTTCCCTCTCCTATCCCCTTCCACCCTACCTTTCTGAAGGGTAAAATAGATTTCCATACCCAATTGGGTATGTATTATTCCCTCCTTGAGCCAAATCCCATGAAAGTAAGGCTCACTTATTCCCTTTCATCCCCACAGCCTAACCTTCCATTGCAAAATTTCTTTCTTTCCTCTTTTATGTGAGATGATTTGCTACATTCCCTCTCTCCCTTTCTCTTACTCCTAGTATGTTCCACTCAACAGGTTAATTTTATTTTTTAGGTATTCTCCTTTCACATTCAGCTAATCCTGTGCCCTCTGTCCATGTCTATGTATGTACATATACATACATATGTGTGTATATAAACTGCTGCATCTTACACAGATTTATCCTGCTTGCAAGGAGTTGTTTCTTCAGCATCTTTTATGGCTCTTTTACAAAATCTGTTCATTCTCTTTCCATAATTTTCTGCCATAACTCTCATTTCATTTCATAACCTTTCCTCTACAGCTCTTATTCTGCTTTTAAAATCATTTTTTCTCTTTTATAAAGTAATGTCTTCCTTTAGCTGTCCAAGGATTTCACATTGGCCTTGTGTCCAACATTCTTTTCTTTCCTTTGAGGATTTGTTTGTAGATATCTTCAAGTCATTTTCTTCTTTTGAGTTTGTATCTTGAACATCTCTGCTACTGTAATAGATTTTAGTAAGGTTCTTTTTTTTCTGTTTGCTCATTTTTCCAGACTCATTCTTGACTTTGGATCTCATGTTAGAGTTGGGCTCTGCTCATCTTTTGGGGAAATAAAAGACCTGCCTGACTTCTTATCTTTTATGTCCTATTTTCACAGCTCAATTTGGAGGCCAGTATATTTTTGCTACTTTAAATTTGGTGTGATATGTGGTGAGGTCTTTTTGTCTGCACTCTGGTCTTTACACCAACAGGGTCCCTGCTCCCTCTTCTTGACCACTTCATTCCACCCTGGAACTGTGCCCCTTATAGGCAAAAGAGATGACAAAGGCATCCTACAGCCAATGTCAGTATAGGAGTCCCCTGTGATCATTTTCTGACCAGTTGTTTATTCAATTTACTGTCCTTTGGTACTGCTGCAGCTCCAAAGTCCATAATCAATTTCACTTTTGTGGCATGTTGTAATTCAGGTCAATTCCCTCTTCAGTATAAAAAGACCTTCCTTTCTGACTTCCTAAGCTGCCCTCTGCTGAAAAGTTACTTATTGGTAGTATTTATTGGCTTTCTTGATCAGAATTCTGTACAGTGAGAATTCTTTTTAGTGTTTTATGTGGTCATTTTATATGATAGATTTTGGGAGAGGTTTGGCAATTATGACTTTTCATTCTGCCATCTTTATTTCACCCTGCATTTGCCTTCTTTATCAATTGTTCTCTCTTTTGTATCTGCCATCATTAGAGATTTTCTAATCTTCCAATCACATCTGCTATGAAGGCCATTCTTTTTGCTTTGATAATTTTTACTTCTCTTTTAACCATTAGGGAAGATGGTACTGTCTTTCTACATTCTCTTGTGGAGGTGAGAGTGGGGAGAACAAACAACAGGTCTTCACCACGTACTGATTCATTTTCCTTTAATCTTATAATATTTACATTTAAAAGTCTAAACTCATTTAGTTGATTAGGAGGCTACACTCTTTTCTGTTATTAATATTTCCCCCATTCATGTTTATGCTCAAATTCTTTAAGTTTTCTTCCTCCTCAAATCTTTGAAATTTTGTCTTCCCCCTACCTTTATGTTATCCTTTCACTTTTTCTATATACTGTGTGCTTTTTTATGAGAAAGAATGTTATTTTCCTCTTTTTGTATCTTCTGTGCTTTGCAGAGTCCCTGACACATAGTAGGTGTTTAATAAATGCTTATTAATTGATTGATTGATTTTCTTGGGGGCTTATCTTCATCTCAGGCTACTCTAATGCTAGGCACTTCATGTTTCACTGTTATCAGTCAAAGTTCCATAGAAGAAAACTGGCTTTAGCCATAAGAGCACTCTTTCTCTTAAGCATAGTGATGTGTCACCTAAGCACAAATATGTCCTGTCCCAGTTTTCTCTGCTCTTTAGTTCTCTCACCAAGCACTTCATAGCACAGAAAACTACCTCAGCACCATCCCAGAAAAGATAAGCTTCTACTTTTTGGTTTTCCACCTGCTTGGGGAGGAAAAAAGGTAGAATGCTATTATAAATCTTTTGCTGGCTTGTACAGCTGTGTGGGAACATAATGGATAGTGAGGGAGGGGTTATGAGTAACTTTTAGGGATGAAGCAATAACCTTCCCTGCTGTTAGTTGTTGCTGAATCATTTTTTTTTTCATTTGTGGCCAACTCTTCTTTTCCTGATTTGGGGTTTTCTCAGCAAAGATACTGGAAGGGCTTGTCATTTCCTTCTCCAGATCATTTTACAGATGAAGAACTAAGGTAGCAGGGTTAAGTGACTTGCCTAAGGTCACACAGCTAGTAAGTGTCTGAAGGCAGATTTGAATTCAGGAAGAGGAGTCTACCTGACTCTAGGCCCAGCACTCTATCCATTGTGCCAACTAGCTATCCCTACTGTTCTAATATTAATACCTAAGATTATTAGTTCACCAGATTTCTTTGTGTCCTAGATGGTGGAGGCAAGGAAAATTGTTTTATCACTTGCACAAAATTTCTGTTTTAATAAGACTGGAGAGATCATGTGGATCAGAAAAAAAAAAAACCACGTATGTATTCCTCCATCTTGTTGGTCATATAATGCAAAATTCCTCTGCAATAGCTTTCTTATTGGTCTCACTACACTATGTTTCTTCTTACTTTTGTATATCCCCCACACTGCTGCCATAATAATTTTTCTAAAGAATAAATCTGATAATGACCTACCTTCCTTTCTGGTCGACTCACCTCCATATCCTTATTTTTCAGCCCTACTGGCATACTTGATCTTTAATAAATTTAGTAGATGATTGATTAGTCCTTATGGAGAAAATGGAAATGTCATAATTACATTAGATAAAGCCTTGAACTTTCAAAAAATTACCATCTGTTGATGACCATAAATATCATCATTCAACTTAAACATCAAACACTTGATTTTTGAGCATTTCATTCCAAGAAGAAAACTTTACTTTTGGAGACTTGACATAATGTTCTGAAACTCATATTCAAGTTTCTCTCGATTCATAGATAGCTACATATTCAAAACTTACTCCAGACTTCTTTGTGGAGAAACCTACAATTACAATCAAATTTCTGAAATAGAAATACTTCCATGTCATAAGGAAGAAAAAAGTGAAGAATGCCCATTTTAATACTGTCTAAAATTTACCTTTCAAATAATTGTCTACAAATCAGAATGTAGGATGTGCCCTGAAGTTAATTATTTATAATAACATGTAATAACTTCTTTACACAGTAGCATAGATTGCTATTCTTAAAGTCTAGATGATTTGACTTCAAATCTTAACTGACTTATCCTAGTTGTTTGACTTAAGACAGCCATTTGAATTTATAATCAACTCTCTAGGAAGATCAATTGCAAATTAGATACAAATCTACATTGTTATATGGAGTTTCTTCACAAGGGTAAAGAAACCACAGGTTAAGATTATAAAAACAGAATCAAATATAATTTGATAAGAAAAATTTTGAACATTTTGAGTTTTCTTATAGTTTTTAATACTTCCTTTAAAATTAAGCCAATTCTATTTCTTAAATGTTATTTTCTTCACTATTTTTGCACCTCTTTCACCAACCTGATAAACTTTCTTTTCATAATTTTCTGGTATCATTGTAATTTCTTTTCCCAGTTTTTCCTCTATTGCTCATCTCTTTCTGTAGCACTTCCAGGAGTTCTTAATGATTTGGGATCCAATGACCATTATTCTTCTTTAAGCCTTCTTTTGTAGCTGTTTTCACATTGTCATTTTCTTCTGAGTTTGTCTTGATCTTGCCTGCTACCATAATACTTTTTTTATGCCCAAGTTCTTCTTCTTCTTGTTTTTTGCTCATTTTTCCAGCTTGTTTCTTGACCTTGAACTTTATGATAAAGCTAGGAGCTGCTCACCTGAGGGTGGAGAGGCACTATCTGAAATTTCAGGCTTTTTGTGCTCCTATTTTCAGAGCTAGTTCTGGGGATCTGGAAGATTTTGAGGCTTCCAAGGGGGTGTGATCCACAGGCAAATGGTCACTGTCCTCTTGATCAGTGCTCTGGTTTTTGCCCAGAAAGAATGTTCCTCTGCAGTCACAAGTTCCAGTGCTTCTCTCTGCCTTAGAATTGTGACAAGGGTCCATGGTCCCTTGTGACTGGCCACAAGTTATCCTTTCCATCCTGAAACTATGACCTAGAACAGAATATGGGCAATAGAGTTTTCATTCAGTGCTAACTACTCTCAGTGCCAGCAAATGGTCATAATCTCTTTTGGACCAGTTTTAAAATCCCCTTACCATTGTCTCTATGCTAAGAGCTTCAAAAGCTGAACATCTTGATGTCTAAATCATCTCCAAGATCTATAGCTGCTATTGGTGATGCACTCCAGGCTAGTTCCTTCCCTGTTGTCACAGATCTCTCCTGCTGACCTCTTAATTTTCTTAGGCTTGAAAAATGTCTCACGATAAACTTTTAGTAGCTCTGTTATTCCACATTTGATTTGAGAAGTTATTTTAAAATTTTGTAGGGGGGAATGTTATAAGAGTTTAAGAGTGTAACTTCCTGTACTCTGCATTTTAGTTCTGCCCTCTTTCTCTAGGTATTTTTATACCTTCAGAAAGAAGGCAGGAAAGTTTTGAACAGGTAGGATGGGCACCTTGTACAGAATGCATAAGAAAATTTTGGAAAAGTAGTCCCTTCTTACACAACATCTACAATAAGGATATATTTTTCCATATAGAGTCCACTACATCCTGAGGTAGTTCATTCCATTTGAGGACATTCCTAACAAAATATTATTTTTTCTTATGTTTGACCAGAAATCCTACTCTCTGACACTTCCATCCATACCTTCAACTTCAGACCTTTGGACTAACAGAAGTCTAATTCTTCTTTCACATGAAAAGACTTTAAATTATTTAAGGCAATTAAATCTCCTGTTAGCCTTCTTTTTTTCAGTTCAAATATCTATAGTGGAAAGATAGAGAATAAAATGGATGTCACAGTAGGGTGCCATTCTCCAACGATCCTGTAACTGACAAAAAGATCGGTTTTGTGAAGAATGCTATGTTTATCTCTAATTTATAAAGGAAATTGTTTAGTCATCAAATCCCTTTGGTGTATCATATTTCCACTAAAACGATAATTTTGCAGTTTGATCTATGAGCCTAAATTGATTCAAAACTTAGGGTCACATATAGACGTGTGTGTGTGTGTGTGTGTGTGTGTGTGTGTGTGTGTGTGTGTGGCTCCTAGAGAGTGTAAGGCAGAGGACAGGTTAATTTGTCTTATGATAGTTTGTTACACATGGAAACAAGATGTATTTCAAGAGTATTGATCCGATTCAGCTTTGTAACTATTCTCATATGCCAATGAAATCTTTATCAAAACCTGCAGCCCCTTTCCCAGAGCTATTTCCATTTTGCCCACTTAGAAGCTGGACATTGAGAAATGACAAGGATGGGTGGAAAAACATAATTGGATTCAAAGGGGGGGTCACCAAACAGGGAAGTCTGGGGCAGTTTGACACAAAAACTAGGTGTTAGAACCACTGCTTTACACTGTTGAAAACTTTGTCATAAAGAAAATCTGATTAACTAAACCCAGTCTCTTTCACTTAATTCCATCAGCTTTTTTTTTGAGAAATGTGATCCTTATCAAATTCCTACAAGTTCCCACATACAAATATCTTCCCTGAGACCAATGCTATGACGTCTGATTGCTAACATGAGCTAAAAATGGCATTTTAAAAAACACAATTGTATTTCATGTTATATATCATCTATGCAAAAAAAAAAGATATCATTGGCAACAGCAAGGAAATAATATCATTTTTTTACTGGCAAAAAATAAATCAAAAATTAATACATATCCAGGGACTGTAAGTAATTTGACCAAGTTGAGATAGGTAGTAAGTGGGGATTTGAAAACAGGTCCCCTGCAGGCAAATCCTCTGCTTTTCCCATTACAGCAAGCTAAAGTATTTGCTTTGAAGAGGACTTCAGAAAGACATCTCCCTTCTTTTGCTTACAAGTTCCTCAGTCTGCCTCTGCATAGCCTGAGATCAACAGTATTCTAGAAACAAAAATATTTGGTACCCAGTCAGCCTGAATAACTTCTGATGATCAGAAGGCACCAGATGGCCTCTCCTTAGTCATATAGCATCAGTAGTATTAAAGAAGTGAACTTAAATATATTTGATATCTATATTTAATAGAACTAGTTTTATTAGTAATCTCATATATTTTATATATTTGAAATATTATTCTGAGAAGAGATCCATTGATTCCATCAGACTCCCAAAGGGGTCTGTGAGAGAAAATGGTTAAGAACCTATGACTTAAAGAAAGGCTCTTCCAAATGTTGCCCAAATACCTAAATACTTTTCATCATTTTCTTCCTTTTCATCATTTTTTCTTCTTTTACCTCTTCCCCTTTAAAGATGTACTTGACACAATATATAAATGAAAAATACAGAAAGACAATAGAGTATGCAGAGAAATGTTATAAACACTTTTCAGAGTACTTGACAGCAGAGACAGAAGGAGAAGAATTGGAATTGGAATCCAATTTTAGTGAAAACCGGTTTTTTTCTTATCCTGTTTCTTAATTAACATTTTTAGGCATAGTATAAGAAATTTTCTCCCAAAAAGGAAGTTAAAAAGAAGATTCAATACAAATTTCAAGTGGGTAATTAAAAATAAAATTTCAACTTGGTGCCTAAAAACATTTATATATTATAATTGCTACAATAGTAGGTTTTTGTTTTATTAGGAGTGAGTTTCCTCAGTATGAATTTTCAGAGAGGAAAACAATTCTGTATGTCCTTTTTTTATCTTATCATGTATTTTGTAGCCATTAAAATTTTCAAGTCATCTCTGACCTTGTCATTAGTAAATCGTGATACTGTTTCTATTAGCTTCATAATGTTGAGAAATTATTATACACTAATGAAGTGATAAGATTTCCATGGTTTCTCTGGCTAAAGAATTATTTAGTTATTTAGTGTCTGTCCTGAGGGAAATGGACAAGATGGTATTAAAGTTAATTACTGACTCATTTAAATGATTCTGATTAACCTTGTTATTAGAAATACACTGTTTTGATGATTCTAAACCAAGAGATTTCCAAGATAGCACAAAATTACCCCAAACCACTAGGAATGTAAGTGTGACAGTCATGTTAGCTAAAGATCTCTCTTATTAAGTACTACTTCTGCCTGTAATGGCTGCAGGCACTTTACAGTTTAAATGGTGACATTTTTAATTAAAAACAAAGCTGTTTTTGACTTTACTAGGGTACTCTACCAGCAAATAGAGTGTGCTGCTGCCAGGTGACAGAACTGATGCTTTGTTCCCATGATCCAAACTCTAAGGTTCATGAATAATGTCCCATGCTAAAATCATAAATACTATAATGCTTACATTTAACATGAAAATACATCTATTAAAATATAGAACCCTAGCAAATATTAAGTAGCAGATAGTTTTTATTAAGTGCAAAATTTAAAGTACAGACTTCATTAGGTTTTACTGTTACTAACTTATTTCAATCATGTGGCTATACATATACTTTCATTAAAATATTCCTTTCTCACTTATGCTTAATTCTAATGTTTATTTAAAATAAAATAAAGAAATAATTTCTAGAGCATTAGGATAGCTCAAGAGTGTCAGACCAGCTTACTCTATGTGTTTAAATAGGCATATATCTATACCTACTCCAGCTAAGTACTTTGACTACCCTATTTCAAATCTATCTCTATTTTACTCTTCTATGTTTCATTATTTGTAGGGTTTTATTTTGTTTTGTTTTTTTATTTTATTCTGTTTGCTTGTTTGTTTACCAGAGCTCCTCTTTCCTCATTTATATATCAGAAATAAAAAGTATGGAAGACATAACTACAAATTGCTATTGTTTTGGTTCTTTTCTCTTGGTTCAATTTCTGCTTTTACTCTCAGAGAGTGATCTTGTTTTGCCTCCAGCTCCTTACCTGGAAACTAATGTCTTTTTGTACCTTGAGATTTACATGTAGCCTAGAAAGATGCTTCTTTGTCCTGGGGCACTCAGTGTCTCCATGGGATAGAATGATCCAGAAAGGGCTGAAAGGCAAACAAAGAAAAATTATGAAGCCCCCCACAAAAACTAGTTATTCCTAATTTCTTTGTGAGACAGATAATATGGAGAGTGCCATTTAACCAAGATTGATGACTTTTCTGTAGTAAAGAGCTTTGCAACAGGATAAAAGACAGACATTACCTTTTCTTTATTCATCTTTTTTTCCCCTTCCTTGCCCATTTAGATTGTAGGTGAAAGAGAGGAATAGGTATAATGACTAAAGACCACATAGGGAAGAATGGATACTACAGTATCAGCATTTATCTGTCTGCCATCTATGAATGCTGTTCACTTACACGATGACCAGATAGGAAGATATTTTTTCTTCTTTCTCCTTAATCTATGAAAAAAGGGGAGTATACTAACCACATCCCATTCCTTTTCATGAACTGCGTATGCATGCCATTGGGTTTTGAACATTTGTACCCAAAGTCAATGATGAAGGTCCAGATTTTTCATACACCTTCTTGCAGATATATATCTCCTGGCAAGTAAAGAGGAAGACTAGGATATTGCCTCCAATCCCGACAAAGTATTAGTGTTCAAACAGAGCACTGATGTTGATTTTCATAGGGTTGGGGGCTAGGAATACAATTTCATTCATTAATCTTTCAACAATGTTTGAATATATGATGATACCACCAGGACCTCAAGGCATTCAGAACATCAAGACTTCAACACAATGTTTTATGATTAAGCTGAAGGTAATTTCATAATTTCACAGGACTCCATACCCAAGAAAAACTGTTGGATGAGAGTTTCTGGCAATTTGAACCTTTTTGCCAATAGTAACAACCTGTCCATTAAAGAACTCCTATTTTTTACACACTACTTTTCCAGAGAAGAGCTAGATGTACCAGTAGACATCTCATGCTCAAAGACTAGGGAATATATAACACAGGTTATTGATACCCTGCAAAAGTTTCCTCTCAACTGTGATACTAAAGCTCTATCCTCTCTCAATGAGGATCTTCATGACATAGTCTGTCATATCATAGCAAAGCAAATTAAGATGCTGAATGCCATAGAGAAGAACATCACCTTTCTAAACAGGCAGAGTGTAGGTGACAGAATCAACATAGTGAACCACATTAGCCCTGGTACTTTCTGGAGATTAGTTCATCCCATAAAGTTTTGAACTTCTTGATAGGCCTATTTGTACGTATCACTTTTCTGTGTAATCACAGACACTAAGCTAATTGAGACCTTTACCTCTTGCCTGGACTATTAGATAAGCCATTGAATTGGCACCCCAGCCTTGAATATTTTTTTTAGCTATCTTTTACACAAATACCAAGTGATTTTCCAAAAGCAGTGGTATGACAATGCTATCACCACTCTCCACTCAATAAATTTATGGTCTCCCTATGACTTCTAGGATCAGTAATAAATTAAAGGGCTTTTAAAGCCCTTGACAATCTGTCTCCATTCTACATTTCCAGGCTTAGTATGTATTGCATACCAGCACACATGTTATAGCCTAGTTACACTCACTTTCTTGTTATTCCATTTTTATTTAATATTTCATTTTTCCCTCGGTACATATAACAACAATTTTTGACATTTGTTTTTAAAATTTTCAGTTCCAAATTCTTTCTTTCTCCCTTCACACCCAACTACCAATCTCACTGAGAAGACAAGCAGTTTGAAATAGATTATACCTGGGTAGTCATGCAAAACATATTCATAATAGTCATGTTGTGAAAGAAAATATAGACAAAAGAAAACCTTAAGAAAAAAAGGGTTTTTTATTTTGTTTTTAAAATGTGTTTCAGTCTGTATTCAGACACCAGTCGCTCCTTCTCTGGGGGTGGATAGCATTTTTCAACATGAGTTCTTCAGAGCTATCTTGGATCATTGTCTTATTGAGAATGGTGGCTAATTCATACATAGGAGATCATCTTACAATATTGCTGCTCGATTTTACACAGTACATTTCATTTAACATTAGGCCTTGCAAGTCTTTCTGGGATTTTTCTGAAAACATCCTGCTCATCACTTCTTATAGCAAAATAGTAATCCAGGGGGATTACCGATTGGAAGTGTTTATTTGGCCAGATGAGACTCTGGGCAGCCTTTAAGGAGCCTCCCAGCTTTGAAAACTCAGATGTTGGTGCTTCTCTCTCTGGTAACTATGTATGTACAGTCAGACAGCTAGATGTGTCTGTTGATCTGTGATGTATGTATTGCTTACAGTTAGACAGTTGGAAGTCCAGTCTTTTGGTTGATTTTTGTTTCTCGGTTTATATTTTCTCTGAAGTTCAGGGTGCTGACTTTCCTCCCTGAACTAAATGAAGGATATATGTTCTCAATTAAAGTGATTGTTGAACCCTCAAAAGTTGCTTTCCTTTTAGAAAAGCAGATCTAAGAATGGGTATGGCAGGCCCTCCTGTGTACGACAGGGACCTTGTTGTTACATTATGGCATAGTTGGGCAGGGTCTACAAACTAAAAGGAAAGTATGGGGGTGGGATGCTTGTTCATTGTTTCCCAGCTGTGGTGCCTATGTTTCTGTGGAGCCTCAGGGGCACCCTGGGATTGTATTGTGTGCAGAGTCCAGGTAGGAGTGGTGAGAGCTTGAAATGGAGCCCTGGAGAAGGAGTGGAAGACTGCTTGTGTACACACCCAGCAGAAATGGAGACATGCCTGTGTGCCAAACTTGGAGATATGAACTGTGGAATGGGAGTAGACACAGGCAGGAGCTGGGAGCAGCTGGCTCTTACTGGAGGAGGAAGAAACCAGGAGCTCAGAGTTCAGCCCCAAGCAAGATGGGGACTGTGCAGCAAGGCACTGAGTGTGTTTTTTGCAGCATTCTCCTGGGAGAGTTTGGGACCTAGCAGGTGGAATTGCTTATGGTTGGTGGGGAGAAGTGCTATGTACCCCCAAGGATCTCACCCTGATGGTTTTGTTGCCCAGCTTCCCCCTTGGACATGGAAGTGGGGGCTGGATCATTGTTAAGACTGGGACTTGTCTAATTATTGTCTGCACCTGAAAGTGCCTACAACAGCAGTGTGGGGAGGACTTTATTTGGACATTTTGTTTCAGATTGAAGAAGGAGGAGCTGGTTGCTCAATCCCCAAAGAGTGATATTATGTTATATATTCTGCAAATATGAAGTTTATGATACGTTTCTGGGAATTATGTTGTATTTACTTAAGAAATGTTAATGCCAGTTACCCATGTAATGGATGTGAAAAATCTTGGGGCCTAATGTAATGCTAATGAGAGTTAAAGATCTTCCCTACCCATTAATGGGTTTGCTTATTAAGGGAAACTTGATTAGGGGAGCTTTTTTTTTTTTTTGAAGGCCCATACCTTTAGTTAATTTCTAATGAGGCACTGGTTCTCAAGGGTTATGATGCCCTCTGCCTCTGAAAAGTGTATTACTGCTCTGAGGTGAGATTTTACTTTGGAGCTTACTCAATGGAACTGTTTGTTTGGCCAGACAAGACTCTGGGCAGCCACTTAGGAGACTGCCAGTTTTGAAAACTCAGATGTTGGTGCTTCTTTCTCTAGTAACTATGTATGTATGTATATATAGTCAGACAGTTACAAGCCTTGTCTCTTGGTTGATCTTTGTTTCTCTGTATTTTCTCTGAAGTTCAGGGTGCTGATTTTTTCCCCTGAACTAAGCGAATTATACATGTGCCTGATTAAAGTCATTGTTGACTCCTCAAAAAATAGTATTCCACGTTAATCACATAGCACAATTTGTTCAGCCATTCTCCAAATGATAGATATCTCTTCAATTTCTAATTCTTTACCACTAACAAAAGAACTGCTATAAATATTTTTGTACTTATAGTTCCTTTTCCTTTATTTTAATCTCTTTTGGGATATAGAACTAGCAGTGCTATTGTTAGGTCAAAAGGTACGCACAGTTTAACAACCCTTTGGGCATAGTTTCAAATTGTTCTACAGAATGGTAGAATCAGTTCACAACTCTACCAACAGTGCACTAATATATCATTTTTCCCATATTTCCTCCAAAATTTGTAATTTACTTTTTCTGTCTTATTAGTCAAACTAATGCATGTGAAGCAGTACCTTAGAATTATTTTAATTTGCATTTCTCCAATCAATAGTGAGTGAGAGCATTTTTTTTCCATATGGCTATGGGTAACTTTGATTACTTCATCTAAAAACACATCATATCTTTTAATCATTTATTAATTGGGGAATGACACGTTTTTGTAAATCTGACTCAGTTCTCTTTATGTGTGAGACATGAAACCTTAATCAGAGAAACTTGCTTCAATTTTTTTTTCCACAATTACTCCTGTTAATTGTATTTTCCTCCATCTGATCCCCCTTATATTCTCTTATCTCTCTCTTTTCACCTTCTCTGTGCTCAAAAGTGTTTTGTTTCTGGTTGCCTCTCTCTCCTAATCTACCCTTCCTTCCATCACCTCCTACTATCCCTTTTCCCTCTGAATTTCCTGTATGGTAAGATAGATTTCTATAACTAATTGTATGTGAATGTTACTCCTTCTTTGAAATAAGTTTGATGAGAATAAGGTTCACTCACTTCTCCTTACCTTTCCCTCGTCCCCTTCATTGTAAAAGCTTTTTCTTGCCTCATTTATATGAAATAATTTACCCTATTCTACCTCTTCCTTTCTCTTTCTCCCAGTATATTCCCCTTTCATATATTAATTTTATTTTTTTTAGATATCATCCCTTCATCTTCAACTCACATCTGTGCCTACTATTTATATATACTCCTTCAAACTGCCATAATAATGAGAAAAGTATTATGAGATATAAGTATCATCTTCCTATATAGGAATATAAACAGTTTAATAATATAAACCCATTGTGATTTCCCTTTTCTCTTTATCTTTTTATGGATCCCTTGAGTCTTATATTTGAAAGTCAAATTTTCTATTCAGTTCTGTTCTTTTTATTAAGAAAGTTTGAAAGTCCTCTATTTCCATTTTTCCCCCTAAAAGACTATACTATGTTTTGCTGGGAAGGTGTTGCTTGGTTGGGATTGTAGCTCTTTTCCCTCAGAAATATTATTCAATCCTTCTGATCTTTTAAAGTAGAAGTTAGTAAATCTTGTATTATCCTGACTGTGACTCCACAGTACTTGAATTATTTCTTTCTATTTGCTTGCAATATTTTCTATTTGATGTGGGAACTCTGGAATTTGGCTAAAACATTCCTAGCATTTTTTTTTTATTTTGGAATTTCTTTCAGGAGGTGATCAGTGAATTCTTTCCATTTCTACTTTGCCCTCTGGATCTAGAATATCAGGGCAGTTTTCCTTGATAATTTCTTGAAAGATGATGTCCAGGTTTTTTGTGTGTGTGTTTGTTTTTGTTTTTATCATGGCTTTTAGGTGGTCCAAAGATTTTTAAATTATCTCTCCTGGATCTATTTTCCAGGTCAGTTGTTTTTTTCAATGAGATATTTTGCATTCTCTCCTATTTTTTTCATGCTTTTGGCTTTGTTTTACACTTTTTTGGTGTCTCATAGTCATTAGGTTCCATTTGTTCCATTCTAATTTTTAAGGAATTATTTTCTTCAATGAACTTTTCCATTTAGCCAACTCTACTTATTAAGGCATTCTTTTACTCAGTGGCTTTCTGGACTGCTTTTATCATTTGGCCTAGTTTGGTTTTTTTAAGTGTTATTTTCTTCAGTAGTGTGTGTGTGTGTGTGTGTGTGTGTGTGTGTGTGTGTGATTTACCAGACTGTTGATTCATTTTTCATAATTTCCTTGCATCACTCTCATTTCTCTTCCCAATTTTTCCTTTACATCTCTTACTTGATTATCAGAATCCTTTTTGAGATCTTCCATGATCTTAGACCAATTCATATTGTTTTTCTTGGAGGTTTTGAATATAGGGGCTTTGACATTGTTGTTTTCTTCTGCATGTGTGTTTTAATCTTCCTTGTCAACAAAATACCTTTCTATGATCAGAAAGTTGTTTTTCTATTATTGGGTCATTTTCGAAGCCTATTTCTTGACTTTTAATTCTTTGTTAAAGTAGGGCTCTGATTCCAGGTTGAAGGGTGAACTGTCCCCAGTTTCAAGAGTTTTGTGCAGCTATTTTCAGAGCTACTTCTGGGGACCTTTAAGTTTTCAGTTCTTCCAAGATGATATAATCTAAGGAGAGGTGTTTATTACTCCTTTAGACACTGCTCTGATCTGTGAATGATGAAAAGCACTCTTTTTTGCCCTGGAACTGTGAGTAAGGTCCCTCCCTCCTCTACTCCCATAAGTTCTGCTATGCTAGTGCTCCTCCTCATCCTGGGGTTGCCAGTGAGAACTATGACCTGGATCTGAGTATGAGCAAAGCAACAGAGTCTTGCCTTAGTGCTAGCAAAACAACCACTACAATTTCCTTCTGAACAGCTGTTTGACCCCCTTACCATCTGTGGGCTGAGAAGTTCAGAAGCAGCTGCTGCTGCAGATACTCCCAAGGCCTGCTCCTGGTTTGCTGTAGCCAGAGTTGTGCTGGCCGGCCCTGTGCTCCACTCTTACCTGTTGACCTTCTAAGTTGTCTTTAGCATCTTTGGGCTGAGACGTCCCCAAACCACTACAGTTACCAGTGATTCAGTCACCTGAGACCTGCTCCAGGTTTGCTATGGCCCTGTCTGTCTGGTTGTAGTCTGAGCTGGACTGTACTCATCTCTCACTCTCATGAAATAGACCTTTCCTGCTCACCTTCCAAGTTGTCTTGGGTTAGAAATTTGTTTCATTCAGTGTTTTTGTGGGTTCTTCTCCTTTAAAATTTGTTTAGAGTCATTTTTTAAAGGAATTTGTAGGGCTTTGGGTGAGAGCTCCGGCAAGCTCCTGCCTATACTCTGCCATCTTGGTTCTGCCTCTTTCTCGCTACTCCTTACACAAAACTCTACTTGTACTCTATTTTCTGTCCCTATTAATTTGCCCTGAATATCACCAATGAGCTCGTTCATTGCTTCCTCCTTCTGCAATACCTTCAAAATAGAACTAAAAATTTACCTTCTACATAAGATTTTTATTGATTTTTTGTTGTGCCTCTATTCCCCCAGTAACTTTACAATTATTTTATACATATTTTGCATGTATTTATAGAGGTATAAGTTGTTACCACCAATAGGATATATCTTTGAGGGCAGAACAGCTTTATTTTCCTAAGTGGATCTACCTAGCATAATGCTTAGCATAAGGTTGGTGTTTAGTTTATTGGTTGACTAATTGATAGTCAACGTGCAGAATAGTTGAAAGCATTTTCTGATGTTAATGCCATTTTGCTTTAAAAGCTTAGATTTACTTTTTCTTACTATTCAACAATTCAAAATTCTTTATGGAATACACTTTAAAATTTATGTTGTTTTCTAAATTAAATTTATTTTTTTCAAATCCCAATAAAAGAAATAACTCGAAAACAAAGAAATAGCGAAGCAATCCCCAAAGTCTAATTGCCTCAGACAAAACAAATTAAGTTTTTAATCATTATCTATTTTTTAATGTAATACAGTTAGAAATTCGCATTCTATCATATGATTAAAGCCTTCTTAGCTAAAATAGCTTCACTAACAGTTTCATTTTCTGAATCTGCATAAAAGTTCTCCAGTTTTTCAAGGGACAGGATAGTTTTATTACAAAATTTCAAGTCCTTAAAAAAATCGCTTATATTTTGTTGCAAAAAATCCATCATATTCATTGGGTTGACTCATAAAAAAAAGTAAAAAGTAAGCATTTCTAAACTTAAAAGGAAGGTTTAGAGAACAGAGAAATTATTTCTTATATCATCTCCAATTATTACCTGATCTGGAAACAACAAAAAAAGAAACAATATTTGACCTTTGTTTTTATCTTATGTAATTGTTTATGTGATCATTGTCACATAGTTCCTTCAAAGTCTGAAAACAATATGAATAAAATAATCACAATGCTATCAGTTCATAATTGTTCCAGTACTTAAACATTTTTGAGTTTACAACTCACTTTCCTCACAATACTTTTGTGAGATAAATAGTACAACTAGTATTTTTTTATTTTATTTTTTTTAAATCAAACTGAACAAACATATTCCAAAGAATAATCAGGAATATAAGATACAGGTATTCTAAATGGGCTGGAATATTCTTTATTAATTTTTTTTGTACAATAGTTTGCTCTAAAATGGTAAATTAGTAGAGCTGAATCATCTAATCCAACCAAGTTCACTTATAAAGAAAAAAAACTAAGAATCAGTGAAATGAAGTGAAATGTACAATATTTTTCAGCTAGTTAGAAGCAGAGACAGAACCAACATCCTGAACTCTTAATTACTACCTCTGTGTTCTGACCTCTGCTGCATGCTTCAAACTATGACAAATAAAGGGTAATACTATCCTGCCTTTCTGTCCACCTGGGGTAGGTAGATTAGGGTACAGCATTAGCTAGTTCCTTTCCTGTATCCCTTTCACCTGGCACATAGTAAATGCTAAATTATTATTATTTTTTAAATTTTTTACTTTTCAATTTTTAACACAGTTTATAATAGATAAAACAATTCAAACTTTTGGTCAGGTGATACTTCTTTTTAAAGCATTTACAATATGGACCACGAAAGAATTTTTTTTTTTAAATATTAACCAACTGAGACACAAATAATATTTAAGTTGCTAACTTCACAAGCTCTTGACCTAATTGGCTCCACAATATTACTAAGAATTAAAGGACTCTAACTTATTGTTGTTGGTCTAAAGTCCTATGCCTAATAGCTTAATTTTAGGCTTAACCTAGGATGTTTCCCTAACAATAATCTATAATTGAATAGATCTAGTATTAAACTTCCAAACCATTTGACTATAAGAAATTGACACCAAGAGTAGGGACATTGCAGGGATACAATATCTCCTCAATTTCATGTCAGTTCCAGGCAGCATTAGATTATCCACTTGCAGTCAGTCATGCTTAAGGTCAGCCAGGTGTCAGTGGGGAAATTGAGTCAGGAGAATCCTACCTCAGCCCAGGCTGAACAGCTGCTCTCCCACCTTTCCCATGAGATCACCTTTTGCAGTTCATACCAGCATCTCACCAGCTTACTGACATGATGGGTTGGAGGCTCAGATCACTTTTCTTGTTACCAATACCTGGAGTTAGACTCAAAAGAACAGTCACTTAATAGTCCCATAGCATCTAAAAAATGGCAAGTTCCAATAACTAGATTTAAAATATGATTATAATTTTACTTTGGCTAAGGAACATCTTTTGAGGCAAGTCTTAAGTGGCTTACATGCCTTTCTATACATGTTCTAGTTCCTGATTAAATAGCAATCTAAAATCAAATTTGCCATTAAAACCTTAACTTTTCCATTAATGCCAAATTTTACCCAAGGTTACCTTCATCTAGGAAATTTAGACTGAAATTCTTTTCCCCAAAATAAAGATGTCATTGATTTATTCTCAATAATTAGTTCAGTCAATTGTTTTAATACTAATTGCGTTAACCTCATTTTGTAACATGTCCAATTTTTCTCCCCATCTCTCCCCTCCGCCCGCTTCCTAATACCTTGCATTCTGATTACTGCTTCCCTCAATGTATCCTTCCTTCTATCACATCCCACCCTTCCTTTATCCCCATCTTCTCTCTTTTCTTGTAGGGCAAGATAAATTTCTATACCCCATTCCCTGTAGTTCTTATTTCCCAATTATATGCATAAAAGTTCTCAACATTCGTTTCTAATACTTTGAATTCCAACTTCTCTCCCTCCCCCCTCCCTCCCCAGTCCCATTGAGAAGGGAAGCAATTCAATACATACTAAATATGTGTTTTTTTGTAAAAGACTTCCATAATAATCATGTTGTGTAGTACTAATTATATTGTCCTCTGTCCTACTCTATTCCCCTTTATTTTTCCCCCTACAATTGACCTTGTCCCTTCTCAAAAGTGTTTATTTCTAGTTACTTTCTTCTCCCATTTGCCCTCCCTTCTAACAATCCCCTCTGTTCGGGGTCAGAGCCCGAACCCCTGGATCCCCCTGACCCACAGGCTTCTACTCTGTGGGCCCTGAAGGAAGGAGACTGGAGACAAGATGATCCAGGCAACAACAACTCTCTATTCAGCTGAGGGTTAGGGTTTATAAAGGCTGATCCACCAATCACATACATGCTGAGCTCATCCCATTACTTCACCATCTCGTGACTGTTCCACATCCTTACACCCGCAGTAAGGAAGAAAGCTTATCTTGTTCCTGCAGCTAGTTCCTGGGTTCCCAGGCTCACTTGTAACTTTACTGTACAGGACATTGGTATCTGCAGGAACATCAGGTTCCAGGGTCACACAGAGCTTCTGCCAGGGTGCGCACCAGCACCGTTCCCACGGGAACAGGCTTTGCCTCTGACTTGCACCCCCTGGGACCCTCTGGGCCCCTTACAACTCCCCCTTTTTGTTTTTGCAGCTCTGAGGTACCATACAAGCAATTCCAGGGGAGCCACAGTTTTGATCCAAGTCCGTAGTTCTATACAGGTGAAGTCTGGTATCTGTCCCATCACAATCACTACTATTATACTGCTCTGCACATTCGTATATCGGAGCTCGAATCCTCTGCCCACATTCTTGCTAACCCTCCTACATATAGTACATATAGCTAATTAGCAGGCCTAAGGCCATAGCAGATGTAAAGAAACAAGCAATCACAACACAGCTAATACATAGTTTTTGTCACATCTAACAGCCAGATGTTGCACCATCTCTTTCTACAGAGAATGTATACTCTTGAGTTTGATACCAAGTATGATTTACCTTAGCAGGGAACATAGCATATGTGGGTTGCTGTATAATCATAGCAAAGGGGAATTGATACAAAGTACAATACATATCATCAGGTAAAGCATATTCCCTTCCTTAATACCTCATGGTGGTGTGTCTGGTCTTGAAGGAGTGGTGGCCTAATAAGTGAGGATCCTGTTCCAATTGAGTAACAATATACATACATCTGACATCTGAGTGACAATGTAAATACAACTGAGTCTAGGATACACATGACTGGTCAGTGAACAGTAATACGTAACTGGCACATGAATCCTATAGGTTCAGCTGACTACTACAGGAGGAAGGAGGAAGGGAGATAACGGCTGCTGCTGGGGCAGACTGTGTCCTTGAGGGAGATAACGGCTGCTGCTGGGGCAGACTGTGTCCTTGAGGGAGAAACTGCCTGAGATGGTATTTGGGAAAAGTGATTTCAGTATTAGGGTCCGAGGAC
The DNA here is from genome assembly GCF_028372415.1 of Notamacropus eugenii. NCBI lineage: Eukaryota > Metazoa > Chordata > Mammalia > Diprotodontia > Macropodidae > Notamacropus > Notamacropus eugenii. The sequence goes on from NC_092875.1 coordinate 375,815,303, forward strand.
ATACGTTCAACTGTATACAATGCGAATTCAGTCTTAGGGCCCAAGTACATATGGCCAAACTGAGGGCCCACTACGGCCAAACTGAGGGCCCACGTCACTCCCCCTTTTTGTTTTTTGATGAAGAGAAGAACCCAGATCTACGGCGTAAGGGACGAAGGTCTCAGCGTCTGCAGCTGGCATCCTGATGAGAGGGGACGGAGAGCCGTCCCAGGCACACAAGGTCCCGATAGTGGAGAGGCCACAGCAGTCCAGAGGGTAACGAGCCGCAGACAGTAAGTCACATAGAGCCAGAACCGGTATCTCCAAAGTGGAAGACACGAAACCTGGAGGAGACAAAGCTGGCAAGGAGGTGAAGCAAGCAAAGGCCAAAATCGACCAGAAGGGGTTAAAAATGGTAGTTACATCATTCTGCTGTCTTCTGAACATACGTCCCCACACTGTCCCTACATGCTCAAACCCCCTGAAACTGGCACAAAAGTACCTGGAGCAACGATCGGGGGATATGAAGGACCTTGATGACCCCACACACCCCACCTTCCCGTCTGCTTTCCCTAGTGTCAATCAAACCTGTTATGCATCCAAAGCTGTTGAACCCACCATCCAGACTGCTTTACCTTCCACAACCTTCCTACCACAGACAGGTAGCACACAAGGCATAGCGTCACTACCAGAGCTGTAGGGCCATACACAAAAGAGACCCCTAACTCGAACTGCACAACTGAAGAGACGTCCAGCAATGTTGCACAGGCTTGTTTATGTCCATGCTGGAAGAAAACTCGTAGAAATGAAGTGGAGAATACATGCACACATGGATTTCAACCTTTGCGTGTCAAAATAGCAAGATCTTTTCTGCTGCAGCACATCTTCCAGAAATCTGTCCGGTGCCTTTACAACAGTGTCACTTTAAGAAAAAGGAGTCAAAACCATTTACAACGATAGTGAAAGCGAAAGTAACATTCCTCAAACAAACCAAAGCCGTAATTATCACAGAACGCTCAGGGAAAACGCGCAGGGGAATTTCATGTTGGTAACAGTACAAGACTGATTACAGAAAAATGCTACTTCTTTTAAAATGCTTCTACACAATGAGGACATCTTAGGGTGAAAGGAATGTACAGAAATGTTTGATCATACCAAGTTCAGGTAAAATAATATCAGTGTTCCGATAAAACTAATATTGGTGTTCCCAGTACAAAAGGGCTCACATATGTTGCTGGTCACTTGCTATATTCAGAGAAATTTGCTATAGAAGGAAAAGCAGGGACATGTGGCATACCAACTAAGACAGGGTAAAACATCCCTGACTCTGTTTGAATTGGGTAACAGTGCAATACTCCAAACCATGCAGTATCTATTCCATAGCCAGACTCAGGAATAGTCAGGTGAGAAACATTCCTTTTTCCAGGACACAAGGGAAAAACTGACCAGGAGGATCCCATCCTAGAGTGAGTCTAGAATTGTCCCCTCGGTGTTTCCTATCCAGATACAAACTTCACCTGTTAACAGTGCAGGATCACAGTCCTTCTGAGTAACTTGTGGCAATTCTCTCAGATACTGATTTAATGCAAGCAACGATACCCAAATTCAAACTCAAACGTAAAATGAAACTAGCTATAGTCCCAAATGCCTTTACCTTAAACAGCAAGTTTCACTGCTCACAGCTCAGAACCAGACACAGTTCTTTCTATACTCATGGAGTTGCAATAAGCAATGAAGATTAACAGGGCTCACATACATATGGGATTTCATTTACAATCCTTCCTTCTCAAATTTAAAACTTGTCCTGATGTAAAAGTCAATTATTAAAAATCTTTTCCATCTATTACAACTATTGAGCAAGTCACATTCATTGTTTATGAATTATATAAGCTAAACAAATATCTTTCTTGGGACTGATGACCTTGTCCACATGAAAGAGGCCTTGGCAGTTTTACAAAAGAAAAGGAATTGGCATGGATCCCATGCTTGCCAAACCCCAAACATATAGGAGGACTGTTCTGAATGGGCAGAACCAGTCTAAATAAAATTTTTACTCCATTCTTTTCTTTCTATACACAGTAATCAATTAACAATTTTAGGTTTAGCATTAAAACAGCAACTTCAAAACGTAGGTAACACTCGTACAACTTCCAAAAATGATACACAAATTATTTTTGCTGTAACTTCTGTAACAGGCAAGGGGGAAAATACCTGGTTTCTCTAAAGGGCAATCACACAACACTATAAGACAAGGGTACAGGACAGGTAAAGTTTACAATAACATAACTTGTTTTACATGAGTTTCCCAACATCTCTAGCCTTTTGTAACACAATTTCTGGAATACCACGATCACTTAATGTACAATACAAGACAGTGTTATTACAGTTTAGAAACACAATAGTAACCCAAACAGTGAACTGTAGGTACCATTATTTACATTTCCAATATACACTCATAAGTGACTAGCAAGCACTGCCTTCTCCTCAGGCTTGATCAGTGGGACACTATACCCCTGACCCATGGTTCCCGTTTAACTGCGAGGCGCTGCTACCCAGCGACTTCTTCCCGCTTCCTGCGAGACTCTCTCTGCGCTGTTAATCAGCGACTTCTTCCCACTACGCGCGTGGGGATCTCTGCGCCGGCTGACGGCGACTTCTTCCCGCTGCGCGCGCGGGGCTCACTGCGCTGTCTAACAGCGTCTTCTTCCCGCTCCCAGCGGGGCTCCCCCGTCTCCCCACTGCCCGCAGTGAGGGACTCGCGCTGGCTGTCCAGCGACTTCTTCCCGCGGTTAGCGGGGATCTCTGCGCTGCCTGGCAGCGACTTCTTCCCGCGGTCAGCGGGGATCTCTGCGCTGATGAACAGCGACTTCTTCCCGCTCCCAGCGGGGCTCACCTTACTCGCTTACGGGCGTTTGGTCCTTCTTCCCAGCTACGGGGGGCCTTCGGTCCCTGTACTTACCCCAGTCCCCAAAACTTTGTGAATCTGCCCTGTCTGAACTATCCAAAGAGAAGTGACATCATACACTTAAAACAATTACAGCAAAGAAACTTATTCTCTTTTTGGTGAGACATGAGATGATTAAAACACTAGTTGGGTTGCCTCCATAAGATGAGGGGAAAAAGTTCCCCAATTTCTGGTCTGTCTCCCCACCTTCACAACCTGGCCAGGGTTAAAAGGTAGAAAGAGAGAGAGAATTTTACCAACAACTTTTCAAGGTACTACCCAAGTTATTCTAGTGGGCTTAGATAGCAGCCCCTACTAAAACTGTACATACATTGTTTCTTGGTACGTGTTTCTGACCTGACCTGAACTGACTTTAGCAGTCACAGAAACTAAACAAGAGGAGTTCCTCTCTTTCTCTCTCCCATTCTCTTCCCTGATGCTGCAGCCATCAGAGAGAGAGAAACAGAGGGGGAGGAAAAGAGATAACTGCATTCCAACCAGCACAAGGGCATCGGCGGTATTAACACACAAACACATGCACACAAATTACAGAAAGACAGAACACAGACACAGACACTATGTACAACCTAGGTATGTGGCTTTCTTTCTTTCACTGTGGCCACTCGGTACCATTGTCTGAGGCGTTGAGTCTCCTTGTTGGGCTTGGCTCTCCATGCTGTCAGGTTTGTCCCTCCTTCAGGTCCTGGGCCAGAGTATTGTTGTGGCAGGGCTCCTCGGCATTCTGAGGGCCAATGACCCTTTCTTCTACGCTTTGGGCATGGTGTTTTAGGCCTCACTCCTGGCCTGCTCCTACAGTCTTGTTTAAAATGACCTGTTTTTCCACAGCTATAACATTTCTGTCCTTGTCTCATGCTGGCAGCTTCAGTTCTATACTGTCTCTTTACCTGTTCCTTCACATGAGCTGCGAATGTTACCGAACCTACATCTTCACACCTTTGCATCATCTCTTCCACTCCTGCAGTTCTGGGCAATCCTGTCATAGCCATTCTGCCATCTGTATAAGTTCCTGTTCGTTTTTTCTGTAGCTTTGGATATAATCTCTCTGGACTAAGCTCTCTACCTGTTTTATCTATAAGCAGGGTTACTCACAGTCTGTAACTTTCTTCTTCTTGTCCCAGTCAGCCGAGTGCACGTCTCTCCCAAGCTCCACAGAACCACCGGGGCACTGACTGGAGCATGCAGGTGGCATCACTCTCGTGTGATTCCGAGCCCACGCCTTGCAGGGGGACCTCGGTTTCCCTTCCGGTCCCTGTTCGGGCGCCAATTGTTCGGGGTCAGAGCCCGAACCCCTGGATCCCCCTGACCCACAGGCTTCTACTCTGTGGGCCCTGAAGGAAGGAGACTGGAGACAAGATGATCCAGGCAACAACAACTCTCTATTCAGCTGAGGGTTAGGGTTTATAAAGGCTGATCCACCAATCACATACATGCTGAGCTCATCCCATTACTTCACCATCTCGTGACTGTTCCACATCCTTACACCCGCAGTAAGGAAGAAAGCTTATCTTGTTCCTGCAGCTAGTTCCTGGGTTCCCAGGCTCACTTGTAACTTTACTGTACAGGACATTGGTATCTGCAGGAACATCAGGTTCCAGGGTCACACAGAGCTTCTGCCAGGGTGCGCACCAGCACCGTTCCCACGGGAACAGGCTTTGCCTCTGACTTGCACCCCCTGGGACCCTCTGGGCCCCTTACACCCCTCACCCCACTTGATACCCCTTCTCTTTCTTTCCTGTGATGTGATATAAATTTTCATATCAAATTTAGTGAGCATGTTATTCCCGCCTTCAGGCACATGTTGAGAAAGTAGCTTTATTTTCACCCCCTCAACCCTTCTCCCTTATACCCTCTATTGAATAAGATTTTTCTTATCTCTTTTATGAGTTATAGCCTGCCCCATTCCATTTCTCCCTTTCTCTTCCCAGAATTTTCTTCCTTCACCCCTAAATTTTTTATTTTGTGTGGATATCATCTCTTCTGATATAACACACCCTGTACTCTCTATCTATGTGTATGTGTGTGTGTGTATAATCTCTCCATCTACCCAAATACAGAGAAAAGATTCAAGAGTTAAAAATATTTTTCTTTCCATGTAGTAATGTAAACAGTTCAGCTTTACAGAGTCTTTTATGATTTTTCTTTCCTGATTACCTTTACATGCTTCTTTTGATTCTTGTTTTGGGAAGTCAAATTTTTCTATACAGATCTGGTCTTTTCATCAATATGAATGATTGAAAGTCATATATATCATTGAATAATCATTTTTCCCTTGAAGTATTACTCTCAGATTTGCTGGGTAGGTGATTCTTGGTTTCAATCCCAGTTCCTTTGACTTCTGAAATATCCCATTCCAAGCCCTTTAATCCCTTAATGTTGAAGCTGCCAGATCCTGTGTTATCCTGATTGTATTTACACAGTACTCAAATTGTTTCTTTCTAGCTGCTTGCAGTATTTTCTCCTTGATCTGGGAATTCTGGAATTTGGCTACAATATTCCTAGGAGTTTCTCTTTTTGGATCTCTTTCAGGAGGTGATCTGTGAATTTTTTCAATATTTATTTTGCCCTCTGGTTCTGGAATATCAGGGCAGTTTTCCTTAATAATTTCATGGAAGATGATGTCTAGGATTTTTTTTGATCATGGATTTCAGGTAGTCCCATAATTTTTAAATTGTCTCTCCTGGATCTATTTTCCAGGTGAATTGTTTTTCCAATTCAAATTTTTTTAGTTTTGTTTACTAACTGCTTGGTTTAAATCAAAGTCATTCATTTCCCTGAACTCAATTCTCTCTTTCAATGAATTATTTTGTTCAGTGAGCTTTTGAAACTTCTCCTCCATTTGGCTAATTCTGCTTTTTAAAACCTCCTTCTCCTCATTGGCTTTTTGGATCACTTTTTCCAATTGAGTTAGCCTCTTTTTAAAACTGTTATTTTCCTCAGCATTTTTTTGGTTCTCCTTTAGTAAACTGTTAACTTGTTTTTTAAGGTCTTCTATTGCTTGAGCCCAATTTAAGTTCCCTTTGGAGGCAGAGGCCTTGACTTCCTCTGACAGTATGCCTTGTTCTTCTTCATCTGAAAGGAGGCAGGGAGACATGTGTTCCCCAAGAAAATAACATTTTATAGTCTTATTTTTTTTCTCCTTTTTTGGGCATTTTGCCAGTCAGTTACTTGACCTCTGAGTTTCCTCTGCACAACCACCTTGCCTCAAGTTCTGCCAAGCCAGCACTGGGGGCTGAGATTCAGATGAGCTTCTCCTAAGTCTCAAGGGCTTTAGGGAGAGGCAGGGGTGCTATTCAGTGTGAGATTAAGATCAGCTGATCAGGTGGGGGCAGGGCTGCCACCCAGGGCTCAGTTCCTTCAGGGGCTTTTTTGATGAGACCTTCAACAATGGATGTAGGCACCTGCCTGCCTTGGAAGCCCCTGTCTGCTGCTATCTTCTCCTTTTGGTGCCACATGACCAAGGCAGGGCTGGGCTCTGCTCCATGTGTGGTGCATAACAGATCATTCCTGTCACTTTTTCAGGTCTCTCTGGGACAGAAATCTCCTCCATTCCATCGTCCTGTGGCTTCTGGTGCTGTAGAATTTGTTGAGAGTTCTTCTTTACAGGTATTTTATGGACTGTGGGGTAAGAGCTAAGCGTATGTGCATCTTTGTACTCTGCCATCTTGGCTCCTGCCCTATTTTCTTATTTTATAATAGAGGAAACTTAGGTTCATAAACAGTAGTTCAGCTAGCAGGTGTCAGAGCAGGGATTCAACCCTAGGTCCTCTGGTCCTATCAAGTAATGTGACAATAACATTTCCATAACATTTGTCGAAAGGTAATTAACTTTTTAAAATGCAGATGAATAGAAACTTTGATAGAAATATCCTTTTGAAAGAAATGACATGAATATAAAGAAATGATGAATCTATTTTGTAACTGATCAATTAAGGTAAATCTTAGGTTAAATTATTGTGATTCAAATGGAGTAATAAAGTTTCTAATAGGGACCAAATGCTATAGATATTTTTAGATTTTATGTCCATTTAACTGCTCAAAATAGATTTAAGTGCTTACATTTTGACCTTCACTTTAATCCAGGGTAATGGCATACTCAGACTTAAGGACCTGAATACCATTTTAGTTAGAACCTCCAGGAGATAATTAGTTGTTCTATCTTCTTTTCTTGACCCTTTGGGGAGTAGCTGAAAACTGTAGTCTTTGACTTACAAAAATTTATTTGGATAGATAGTGGGCACCTACAACTCTGACTCTCTGTTTCCTGATGATTTCTGCTGTTTCTTCCATTCCAGCCTCCTTTCAAAAGTTCAGTTTTGATTTATAGTGAGCATATGAATAAAGTATCCCTGTTTTCTAGATTTCTGTGTTGTCATTGTGAAGTAGGTCCAGGAAGATGGGGACTGGAGGACCTGAGATAACTAGTAATTCTTAAAGAAGCTTTTTGGGAATAAAAAGTACAAAAGAAAAAGGAAGAAACCAACACTGAACTCTTTCCTTTCAGATGACAACTTCTGTGATTTATGATTATTCCTTCTTTAATGATAAAGAGAAGCACAGAATATAAAATAGCAAATATAGATTTAGAATAGACTACTGAGTTTCACTGGCCCAAAGAATAACCAAAGTCTTTCTGCCTAAAACATCCCTCAGTGACCTCTAAGGAACTTTCAAACTCTAGGTTAAAAATCTTATGATTCTATGATCCTTGATGAGAAGTTACATAGAATGTTTTAAAATTTCTGTCAAGAATGTGTAAGGTATTTTAGAATGTGCATACTTAAGAGACTGTGAGTAGTTTGATCGTGTTCCAACCCATATGATCAGAGAGATCCCCTCAGAACCTCTATTTAAATATAGCACCCAGGCCTGGCATCTTTTCATTTCTAATCAGGGTCAAATCTGCACTTCTCTAACATATACTAGGTACCTTCCTTCTTCTTCACCCCACTCTTAGCTCCTAATGCCCCCATTAAAAGGTAAGTTCTTTGAAGATCAGGACTGTCTTTTCTATTTATTTTTGTGTCCCTAGCACTTATCATGGTGCCTGGCACATAGTAAGCAATTGTGTGTTGACTGACTGCTTGGCTGATATTCCCCCCCCCCCCCCCTTTAAATCCTACACACACACACACACACACACACACACACACACACACACAATGTATTTAAGATTACACAAAGTATAACATGAGAGAGGAATAAAATGAGACCAGAAGGGATAGTAATTTATGATTTTGCAAGATTGAATAAAAAACCAAAAACAAGGAAATAAGCTAAAAAGAATGTAGAAGACACTAAAATAAAATACATGAAATTTGTAGAATTAAATCAGATTTATGAAGAATTTAAATGGATTGGACCAAGTAGCATCTAAGGCTCCCTTATGAGATCAACAAGATGTAATGGCAAAAGATGACAGCCACAACAGTACAGATCAAGAAATACTGTGCAAGGATGTACATGATATCTTTGTTTCTGCCATTATGCAATCACTGTATTTTATGTCTAACATGTAAGTTGAGGTCTCTTTCCCAGAAGGTAAAGATAAAGGATGATTAAAAATGCATATCTGCCCAACCTCAACAAACCAGAGGTAGATCCTGAGCCCTGGTGGGGTGAAACAGGAAAATGCAAATACCAGGATCCCTCATATGCTGTGACATAGCCAAGGAAAAGGGCAGACTCCATCCAGTCAGGTCTCCATGTGCTTAAGTGTAGCCCCAAACACAGAGCCTCCAGAGCCAAGACCAGTAAGGGCTTCAGGATAGTCTGAGGGAAACAAAAAACCACCCCACCACATTCAACACACATCACACTATAGCACAAATATTCTGTTCCAGCACCAAATAAGCCAGATCCCTATGGTCTCCAGCAGAACCACTACTCCCTTCTTGCCCCTAAGAGCAGCATTGGACATGAAGGTATCCTATAGGACCCATGGCAACATCAGTGCAGGATCAGGCAAATAGTCAGAGACTGCAGCCATTGGCACAAGAAGCCAGAGGTGGTGCCCCATCTACCTTGGGAGCAAACCTCAAATTTTAAAGAAAGGAAAAAGGACAAAAAAGATAAGCAAGAAACAAAAACAAAAGGTAATCTAATCATAGAAAGTTGTTATGAAGACAGAGAAGATCAAGACACAAACTCAGAAGAGAACAACTATGTCAAAATAACAATGGACAAAACCACAAAGCCCAAAAAGAACTCATTGAACAACTTTTCAAAAAGTTTAAATT